>NC_046333.1:124874527-125474527 GCF_000738735.6 Corvus cornix cornix | reverse complement strand
TCTCAGTGTTTTATATTCAAAGTTCTCTGTTCTGAATACTATTAATGAATATTGATTTGGAGAACAGAAAAAGAACTTCCCAATATTAAAAATGGTTTAGCTGTATTTAAACCGAGACAGTTCCTTTCTTCTTTTTTTTTTCCCTGCCTTGGCTGTATCTTTCAACCCCCATCTAACAGCAGCTGTGATTTATTTTTAGCTTTTTTTCTTTGCATATTTAAAAGGGTGTTTCTGTATGGTGTGAAGCATAAGCTAGTGTAGCAATTAGCTGGCAAAGAGACTGAGCTTTACAATTGCAAGTAAGTCAGAAAATAATTTTTGCTGTGAATCAAAGACATCTACACAAAGTGAACAGTTCTCCTCTACTGTACACGTATACTTTAGATCTCTTCATTCTGTGGGCCCAGTGGAGTACACAAACTGAATTCAAAAGAAGGCATCTAGCAGCGAGTTTAAATGCCTAGAACACCAAAATATTGGCTGTGCTGTGGAGTTCTTTTTAATTCATAATATATAAATCAAATATTGCAGAAATCAGCAATATCCTTTCAGAAGCACTACCCTGTACATTTAATGGAGCTTGATCCAAAGGCTGCATTTGCATCTAAACACAATGATCCCTGCAGAAAATATCTGGCTTTTATTTATAAATTGCAATGAATGTTTCTTTTTCTACCCAGAATGGTTCTCTGTAAAGAAAAGGAAGCTCTGTCTTCCAAGAGATGATGAACAACTGATTTCTTATTGTTTGGATAAGGTACAGTGATCCTGTCAGTCAAGACAAGTCACACATAAGGAGTTGTAAGACTGTGACTATATAAATGGCTTTGCCGTGCCATTTTCAACTAGGGAAGCAGCCTCCAGTAAATAAATGATATGGGTACAGAGCAAACTCTTTTAACACTGCATCTTAATTAAGAATTAATTAACAAATCCTCATAAAGAAATAATTAATTCTTGGATCTTTGCTTTTCTGCTGTATTATTCTAAACAAAGGTCTGGGGTTTCAGCCCTAAAAGACACAGAAAACCTTTACAACTGGAGAGCATTCTGATCTCTTATTTGTGTGTGTTAGGATTTTAACAATATAAATCAGTGTTTGGCGTTTTTTTTTTTTTTTTCCATAGATATAAAACCCCTCACACTTCTCTGGTAATTCTCTTTCAGGCAGTTAGTTTCTGACCTCAGTGGCCTCATCAGCAGGGATGGGGAAGAAGGGCTTTGCTTCCCTATTCTGTTTTGCTTATTTATGGTGGTTTATTGGTTTAACCCGGCAGGCAGCCAAACACCTCCCAGCTGCTTGCTCACTCCCCACCAGTGAGATGGGGGGAGAGAAAAGGAAATAAAGCTAAGACTTGTGAGTTGAGATAAACAGTTTAACAGAACAGCAAAGGAAGCGAAAATAGTAATACTGATAAAAGAACATACACAAAAAAATGATGCATAATGCAATTGCTCACCACCCACTGAAACAATGCCCAACCAGTCCCCAAGCAGGGGGTCACCTCCAGCCAACTCCCTCCAGTTTTATCACTCAGCATGATGCCGTATGATATGGAATGTCCTTCTTGCCATTTGGGGTCATGTGTCCCAGCCTCTTGTGCCTCCCAGTCTCCTCGCTGGCAGGGCAGAATGAGAAGCTGAAAAGTCCTTGACTTAGTGTAAGCACTGCTCAGCAACAACCAAAACATCAGTGTGTTATCAACGTTATTCTCATCTTAAATCCGAAACACAGCACTCTATCTACTAAGAAGAAAATTAACTCTATCCCAGACTAAACCAGGACAACCAGAACTTTAAAGTAGCTGAGCTTCTTCTCAAGGCAGACCAAGATTACTCTAGATCTCCTTCAACCCTTTCCAAACAGGACACCCCTTTACACAGCCAATTAATAAAACAGCAGTGGAGCCTGCAGAGACTCAGCTAGACACAGAAACCTGCCTTCTACTCAAGCTCCCTGAGCCCTCAGCTATCACTTCTGCTTGGCCCCTCTCCAGGCTGGATTAGATGCACCCAGCAGGGACACATTGTACCCTGCCAGAGCCCATCCGCTGCTGTCTAGCTCAGAAAGGGACAAAAAAGCCAGCTGTCTTCAGTGTGTAAAAATGAGGAATATGTTGGGGAAACACCTCAGAAAATACTGGGTTTTAAGCAATTAATTGCCTAGCATCATAGTAAATCTCTGGCATGTGGGATAGACTCTAACTTCTTCACCGTTCGCAGCCACTCCTCTTTTGCTGCTCTGAGTATGTCTGCATTGCAGTCACTGTCCACAGAAACACTGCCAGACTGGGTAAAGCTCACTCAACTCCTGCTAACTGCTGCTGTAGCAGCAAAGACCTCTGTTACAAATTCTGCTTCAGCAGATTTCTGCATAGCTTTGTGTTTTAAACTATCCACAGTGCAATTAGTCAGAACTTTTAAAAAGGAAGGTCCATAATCCATCAGCTGAGCTGAGAACCAGGAATTCAGAGGATCAGTCCTTAGATGCAGGTATTTTATCTGGGCATCCAATTAAAAAAACCCAACCAAACCACAAAAGCTGAAACACCAGTACAATTTTGTGAATTTCTGTCTTTGAAAAGGTAGCAATTATCTTTGGTAATTTCATTCCAGTGCTACATACTGGCTTTCTGCTTATCTCTGCTGAAATGCATTTTTCTAAACAAAACAAAGCTCTTTTACGTCTAGTCTTTTGCATCTCACTACTCAATAGTTTCCAGTCTTGATCTTCAAGGGTAAAGATGAATTTGTACACAGTGTTCTCCAAGTCTCTTTCTCTGTCATTAGAGCTCTGTTTATCCCAGGCCCTTCAGGGACCTGTTCCCTATTTTACTCCCTGTAGTGCTTCTCTGACAGTGGCAGGAATGGGAGAAACTCAAGAGAAAGAATTGTGATTTTCTACCCCAAATCCAGGACATGTTTTCATTAAGTTTAGACAATCCAGGACCAAAGTTTCTGTGCTCTGGCTGCAATACTAAAGACCTCCCTTATTGCAGCAGGAGGATCCCTACACAGTTGTCAAAGTTCTGCAGAGGATCAGGTTCCTATGTACGGCTTTACATCTCTAGCAGATTTATTGCAGGTTGAAATTCCTCCCCCACCACAACACTGCTGCAGGTGTGCCACAGGACAGGCAGCACAACCTCCCTTCAGGGCGCATCTGTGTCCTGACTCGTATGCATTAAACTTTAATGCATTTGCTGTCTTCCTGATCATCAGTCCAGATACAAGGCACAAGTATGTGGATCCTTCAAGATTCCAAAAGTAGAGACCTGCTCTACATTTAGATTTCAGTTTGAATAGTTCACCCTATCTTTCTCACTCTTCATAGTCTCGAGAGAAGTCTTTTTATGGAGCAGACACTGCATGTAAGAGTCAAAAAAGGAGCACTGCTTTCTTCGCCTTTTTGTGAACATATGCAGCATTGAGGGCCAGGTGAGGACATGGAGGGGGAGATTGCTACTGCACTGCATGAGACAGGGGCTGCTGATAGGAGGACAAGAAGGAGGCAAATGTCACCTTGTTGGTGAAGCCAAGTCAAGTGCATGTGCATCTTCATACCAAGGCAGATGCTTGATATGTCCAACTTGGCACATCAGCTACTTCGGACATTCATGTCATCAAATAACATTGGCCTGATGGATTAAAAACTTGTCTTCGTGGGTGTCTGGTAGCAACTTGTGTTGCATGATGCAACTCACCACTTTTGCTCCTTGATTCAGATGGTTGAGCAGAGCAACCGACAGGTTTTTTTGGGGAAAAAGGGGAGCCATATTCTTCTGCTCCTCTCCCAACCAACATCTCCCACGTGACATCTGTACTTACCTGCTGTTATGTACTGATGGGCTTGCTACAGAAATTAAACCTCTGGACTGTTGAGAAAGTTTTCCTTATTCATTCCTAGGTGATTAATTGTTTACACGGTCATCAAATTGCCCTCTGAGTGTGTGACAGGAAAATAAGTCCTGAAGATAAAGTACATTGTCAAAACTGTCCTCATGTAGTTTTAATTACTTTGGGTGTTACAGCAGAGAATTATTCCACATTTTATTGTGGGCCAAGATGTACACATAAAATTAATTGATTCAAAATGGAATACACTGCTTTTATTAAGGAGCGTGCCTTTATCATTAAAGGAGGGAATACAGCTGAAATAATTTATGAATGACAGCAGAGATGTAGTATTGAATAGCAATGTGTGGAGCATGCTAGATACTGAAAATTAGAAAAATATTTTGATCATCTCTTTGCTTCTAGGTGGTGGCACTGTCAGGAGCTATTCTTCCATCCTTGCTGTCACAAACTTAATATGCAAAAACTGAATTAATGTCTTGTTATACAGTTTCATCTGTGGGAGAGCCATGCCTGTGCTAATAGAATAAGAAAAGCATATACTTCATAATTTCTATCCATGGCTTAGTCTGGGAAGGTAAAAATGGCACTAGTTCTCTGTGTCCTATGCTACCCACAAAAAAGAATTCCTAACATAGAGATGTCAAAACCCTCACCCTTGTCAGAACAGACATATCATCTTACCAACCGCTAGGGCACGGCTTCTCCTCAACGAGACATACTCTGGACCCAAGCCACTTCTGTCTCCATTGGGTTTTTCATCTTTCAGCCTCAAAAGGAAACTTTGAAGGTAGTGTCTTCCAAACATCACCCTGGACCCAAGACATAAGCTTCTGGTGTCATTACATAATCATATCATAAACTATGGAAAAATACAGCTTCTTCATGTGATATAGATACAGGATCTCCAGCACCAGCTGCTTTGCTGTACAAATCATTCTTACTGATTGATATGACCGTCTACAGCACATGGACAAGTCAGCAGCAAATCACTGAAATCTGCTGTGCTTGCATCACTGAGAAGAGAAACAGAAATTGATAAGAAAGAGCCCTTATCTTCAGAGTAAGAAAAACCACAAGCGCCATTATGCACCCTCACCCCCATCTGCCACCAAGCCTGGTGAAACCGCCTGCACAGGCTGCTTCTGTTCCCTCACTGGAGGCGTTTGCTGATGGCTACACCCACCTGTGCCTCTGCTGTGAGAACCACATCAAAAGCATTGGAAGGAAGGAAGACAGAAGTGACACTGCTCGAGTAGGGATTCTAGAAACAGAGGCCAGAAAACAGTGCTGCAATTAAATTTGACTGAATGTTTCTCAGGATGAGGTAACCTACATGGACTAGCCCAGAAAACACAATGCTAAATGCATTTAGCTGTCAATCACTTATGTTTGCATGATGAAATTAATGGTATATTCCTCCTCAGTTACCTGTTTTTTGATTATTATCACTTTGAATTCTTTTGTACCTAAATTTATAAGAGCAAGTCAGAACGTTAGGCCTTTCTTACACAGTTAGGATATGATTTGCCTAAAACCAGAGACATTCAGTTCCCTTGCTATCTACCCTCAATTTTAAATGTTTGCAAAACTGCAGCCAGCTTAATTGCATTTTGAATTACACAGATGTGTAATTCAACTACACAACACCTTAGCAAAAGGCACCTTTAAAACAGTTGAGTAAGTTTTTAAAATGTGTGCATCTTTCTTCAAGCTTTTCCCATTCCTCTCAAAAGTCCAACATGCCAGAGCCTCAGGAGAAAGAATGCTTAACAGATTAAGCAGAACCATCTTGATTTGTACTAGCTGGGTAGCCAAACTGGCAACACTGATGCTGAACTGCTCCCAGACAACTACTTACTGCACAGGTTTCCTAAAGGTGTTGCGGGTGTCCCATCCCTGGAAGAGTTCAATACCTGGCTGGATGAAACTCTGAGCAACCTGGTCTAGTGAAAGGTGTCCCTGTCCAAATCAGGGGGTTTGGAACTCGATGATCTTAAATCCCTTCCAACCCAAACCATTTTCTTATTCTATGCAACCATCTGCTGCCAGAACATGATTATGTGGCATTTGGTGTGGCAGTACAGCTTCCTATAGCGAATGCAAGGTTGCAGCATTTCCTTACAGTAAGTGCAGGGTAGATGAGGTTTAGCAAAGATAACTTACCAGTGACACTGTGTAGGGGCTTGCACTTGCAGACAGTGATCTGATGAAACTATTAAAAACCAGGAAGATCTGGTGAGCAGGCAGCTGTTAATGGTGTAAAAGACTTTTTAAAACACACAGGTAAAGATCAGTTAAATCCTCTTCCTGACAACAAAGTTAAACTCTAGGTGTTGATGGTCATCCCAGTGTTTGCTAACTGGCAAGAATTGGGGAGAAAATCTCATAAGTGAAATACATTTTGTCACTGAATTGTCGATCTCTGCAAATACACAGGGTTTCCTGCTCAATACCTGGAATTAGCTAGAGAGAGCTACAATGATAATATTTACACGTATTTAGCCACATGTTCAGGGCTTCATAAGAATCCCTTTTTATTCTAACCTAAACCCACTAATGCTACTGGTTGGATGCTTCTCCCAGGTGCTTCATCCACCAGCTGATGTTGTGGCTATTCATGTAAAATCCCTCCCATAATACACAAAACCCCATTGTCTGGTGCTATTCATTCTGGTATCCATTCTCAGTCAACCAGACAGCTGTCAATCAAACTAATGCCTCTCAACATAAAGCCAATCTGTCTGGGGTTGCAGGGTTTGAGCCAATTTAATTTAATTTATTAGCGTTGAAAGGAACCTTTGCCTCTATGACAATGGGTGAGACAGTTTGTAATCATTCTCATTTAATTGATGAATGTAAACTTGGCACTTGACAATTAACCAGACGCGTTAAGACACTAGGGATGAAATCCCAAGAGGATTTCACAAGCATCTACGTGCTTCTAAGGTTTACTTTCCTATAGCAAATTCATCTGCAGCCTTTCTCAGCTGGGCAAAGCTGGAGCCATTCAGCTATGTCTCACAGAAACTGACATCCTCCACTCATCCTTCACTGCTGTGAAGAAGGACCCAAGTCTCATCTCTGCTTTCAGTGTGAGACTGTGCTGAAAATACACAGCCTGATGGCAATTCTGTAACCCCACGCAGGCCTACATTCCATGGACTTCTTGCAGTTCATGTACCTAGGCACAAGTGAGGAACATCCAAGTATGCATTAGCCACAAAAAGCCTACAATAAATTAATTATCTTACAGATGCTTTGAAGGAGAAATATTCCTCTCTGGAAACGCTTTTCTTCCCCACTTATTTTCTAGTGCTGAAACTTATTTTTATAGTTTGTCCTTTATGGTTGCCTGATTTACCAACCCACTTTGATTAGCTTTTCAGTGTTAATTAACACACATTTTCAACCCTTCTAATCACATATTGCTCAAGGGTGGTTATTCTAAAGTCACAGATTTTAAGCTCAGGGTGCATCATTGCAGGCTGCAGCATAACTCTCTAGGATTTTACCCTTTACCCTGGGAACACAGTGCTGAACTCCTCTCTGCTGACTGAATGTGAGAATTTTTTTAAGGAAGGAAATCTAATCCTGATTTAAAGATTTAATGTGGGAGAGAAGCTAACCACATCCTGTCATAAGGTGTTTCACTGGTCAAGATCTACATTTTATTTTTAGCTCGAACTTACCCAGCTCCAGCTTCCACTCAAAGTCTTTGTTAGAACTTTTTTTCAGAACTGTTTTATTTATAGCCTGTGACAGATCACTTCAGCTATCTCCTCATTTACAAGCTAATTAGATTTTTTATAGATATTTCTAGCTCTCTCACCCAAAGAAAAGCCCTGGAGGACAGCTGTGGTCCTCTCACTCATGCCTCTACCTCTCTGCAGTATCATCTGATCTGCACAGAAGCTGCTTCTCACCAGTGCAGTCCCCTCTTCATCAGGACAAGACCTTTCAGGGCCATCAGACTGTCACAGCCCTCAGCACAGCCCGCTCTGCTGATCATCCCAGCAGCACCAGCAATGGCTCTGGTTGCCATTTTCCCACCACTCTTCTGATGCCCAGCCTTTGAAGGCTGGATGTTATTTCAGTAGTGAGTTGGTTACTGCTGTGCTTCTTCCTGTCATCTCCTGCTTTGTCCTGTCATGTCCTTTGAAGCCACACATCCCACCAGGAGCTCATGTTTACCTACCACCTAAGAGGCCACCAAAATCCTCTGTATAATCCCTCCTCTCCCCATCAGTCCCCATCTGAGGCAACCTATAGTTACTTGGATATTTCTAATTTTATTTTAAGTTATTGACACAATTTGCCTTTTTTTCATCCCATTAGTCCAAGGGTTTATAGCTCAATGGGAGCTGTTCTGGGTGTGATTCCACGCAATATACGTGAGCTTAGTGTGCTTATCCCTGCGCTGTTCTCTGGTGTCAGTTCAGTCTAAAAAGGCTTTAACATTGTTCTAGAAGTGTTTACATGTTACATTATATAATGGAATGTTTGCATTCATTCTGACATACTTCAGATCTGCTCTCCCTCCTTCCCTCCTTTTCCCTACCCATTTCTCTGCTTGCAGCCTACGCTTTCTGTCTGCCAGCTATAAAGAGACTTCAGAATTTCAAAAATAGCTATTTAAAAGCAACAAACCAAGGCTGAAATGAAATACAGCAGGGAAGAACTGCTCTAGGGAAACTCACTAAGTCAGAATACGCCAGGGCTTTCCTGCAGGGTTTTAACAGTGACTTTGTGTAGCTGTTTAGACCTAAATCTACACATTTAGCTGAACCATCACCATGAGAAGTTTGTCCTTTATCTGAGTATACCTAATTGCAGGTTTACTTTGGGAAGAGTAATTTCAGATATAAATTAATTTAAACTATGTTTTATTACATATTCTTCTGTACCATGAAATTTTACTTTCCCCTCATGAGAGTTTATGGGCTAAATCTGGATTTAGATGCCTCTGTTTGAACAAACAAGCTCAACAGATTTTGCCCCATGGTATCTAATGAAAAAGAAAATGTCATGAGGCCCTCCCCTTTGGAAATAACCAGTTGAAAAAAGATTAATGAAGATATATTTATGTTCACACTGTCCCCTGCAGCGAGGTTAGGAGGTATATTCATCATATACATCAGGATTAACTTAGTTTCTGCTGTAGCATTGCAATTCTCTCGAACTTGTATAGCTACTGACCTACTTTTCAGGTGGTTTGGTTAAAGTCACTACAAATCCTTCTGGCATTTCAGCACCATAAAACTGTAATGTTTTACAGGAATATAGTATCTTCTGAAACGGCAAAAATACAGAAGTAAGTCACAAAATGGAATTTGAAATCTCAGTATTGGGAAAAACAAGAATAGTTTTCATAACAAGTACAAACAAGGAATGAGCTGACATGGAAATGCCCAACAGGAATTTGCCTCAAAGGGCACTCTCTGCAGCCCCAGATATGTTACAATCTTTGATGACCTTCTGCTGCTCTTCTTCTTTCTGTAAAAAAGTTACTGGAAGATCCTCCTTTTTTTTTTTTTCCTTTCTTCATGCAAAATAGCAGCGCCACTAAACCCAGGATTATGTGTATATAAAATTAAACCAGCTAAATGTTGGATACCACAGTCTATCTCAGTTGAGTATACTAATTCTTGAGGTTAAAATAACACCAGCTTTCTCCATAGCCCTTGCTCCCTGCTAAGGCAGCTTCTCAGGAAGGTGGTGTTGGAATACTTACCAGCCCAAGAGGAAGGTGGTAAAAGACCAGGACAGACATGTTTGGCACTTTCCACCTTTGCATCTATGCCCCTGTGTACTAGTTTGAAAACAAACCAGTGGGAGGCACCAAGTCAGAATAACAATTTAATGGGGAAATTAAAGAAAAGGAAAGAAAAGAAACTAAAAGAGAACATTGGTTCAAACTGACAGAGTCAAGATACAACCTGAGTCCCTGTTAGGCAGGGTGGTGGTAGCAGTTTGGTAGAATGATGGCTACAGTCCTCTGAAGCAGTGATCCTGTAGAAAAAAGGGTCTGCTCTTCCTCAGAAGGTCCAGTGGTGGCTATGTAGCTCCTGTCCACTGGAAATCCAGTGGAAAGGGTTGTCTCTAGTGTTCAGAGTCCCAGTTTATATCCACGATGGGATGCTTGGTTCCTCCCTCTGGGTGGAGCATCTCACAATGGGGTAATGAGTCATGAGGCCAAGTGTTGATGAGGCTCATTAACAGAAGATAGTCCAGAGGGAGTTATCTCTGAGTCATGCAGCAGGACAATGATGGGCCATTAACAGAAAGATAGTCTGGGGGGAGGAGGCAAGGAAACACTGCCCCACCTGATTTCAACAGCTCCTGAGGCTGGTAATAGAATACACTGCAACCCAGGACACCATGGTAGGTGGATGCTGTCAAACAAGGTGGTGCAGGGCACCAGGCCTGGAGACACAAGCTTCTCACTCTAAAAAAAAGACAAAGCAATACCTGACTCTGATGCCAGCAGACAGAGATGTGTGACCTTATACAAAGCAAATCCTTAATCACTCTCTTAAACACAAGAAAGACTTCTCATAAATTAAACCCAAACAGATTATTATCTTAAGCTCTTTAAGGATTTGCTTCTGATTTCATAATATCAGCCTCAAGCAAAAAGTGGAACAACATTTTCTGCAGCTGCATTGGGAACTCCTGAAGTATGTTTTTTTACAGCAGAATCTTGCACGGATAGCGTAACTGCTGTATCACCACCACTATAATGGTAAAATGATCTCCTGCATTGCTTTAGTCCTTTGAGGACCTGGTGATTAGAGAGCACATTTCTGCTTCCCTGCACGGGCTGTACAAGGGCTGCCCCCGAAAAGAGGGCATGAACATAACACCCAGGCAGTTAAAAGCCCGCATTGATTTGTCTTGCCCAGTAATTACATTAACATCTCTGTGGTATGGTTATACAGTGCAGCCAGTGGGAAAGGGGAGGAAAAGGATCTAGTGAAGAAAAAAAGACACAAGTCAGCAATGCAGCTGTTACACTGTAGTTTAACAGATACACAGAGAATTCCGTATTGTTTCTTCATCAGCTCTTAAGATCTGGTCACCAGTTCGAGGAATTGAGGACAGTAAAATAATCACATTTTTAAAAATTATGATTGGGGCTCATTGATACAAATGCTATGGTAAGTCAAAAAGCGGTGGCACCAGCACAGCACTGAATAAGGGAGCAGAGTGTTTCAGCACTGCTGTGGCTTGCTGCAACTAGAGGGAAAACCTCTGTTGCTGTGTCCCCATTGCTGTGGATAGGACCACCAACTCTGTGGAAGAGGGAAGGTTTTCTCTCCCTCTGCTCCTCTTCCATTGTTTCCAGGCCCTGTCCTAACTAATGCTGCATGGGAATTTATCTGCTGGCATAGGAGAGGTGTTAGGCAGATAAGACAGAGGGGAACAACCGTGGTATATGCCAACTAGATTACAGAGTTATAGGAGTTTCTCCACGTTTTTCTTCTGTTACCCTATCTTGTAGTTAGAAATGGGGAAATCAGATTTTACTGGAGTTGAAACACCCACACAACAATGCCCAAAAAGTATCCCAGATGAGTACCCCACGGAGCATGTAAGGTGGCAAATGCAGGAGCAGGCTATGCAGCCTGGAAGCCCCAGAAGAAAAGAGTGTCTGAAGATGTCAAAACAAAAGGGGTTGTATACCAGGATTGTTCAGCCAACACACCACAACTGATCCCCCTCTAACAGGTCCCTTGGAAGTGAGCTAATACTAACCAAGAAAATAACTTGGCTTATTTATTTTATATTTACTTGCTACAAAAAGAAAAAAAAAGGTAGCAGACATTTTTGAGAGTGAATGTTGCATACTGATATAGGGTAATATCTGACAGTAGTTTAAAGACACTTCAGAAAATTGAGGATTAAGCATCTTTCCTAACATTAACACTGTACTAAATCAAAAGATTTACTCTTCCTGAATGTGAAATAGCTTTAGCTATATTACTGAGCAGATAGCCTTTGAAACAGAAAGACCCTTTTATCAAAAAGGAAATAGTTCCAGAGTTTGCCTGAGGCATGTGTCCTTCCACAAGATTTCGAAAGGTGGGAAAAGAAAGTGGAAAAATAATTCATCTAACTTATTTTAAAACATATAGATTACATTTTTGCATTTCAAATAACTACTTGTTTAAGTTTTATTCTGTCTGTAATTTCTGTCTATATAATGGATTTTGTTTGCTTGTCATTTTAAATACATCCCTGTCTTGGGGGACTTGAGGTATACATTTAGCTCAAAATTAATTTCTGCAGTTTTAATTAATTATGATTCCTGTATTAAAAATTAACTTCAATGTTATTTTTAAAAATCCTTTATTCTTATTTGTAAGACATCAACAGAGATGGGAGATATACATACCCATAAAAATCATTCATGAGGTTCAAAAAATTTATTATTTTTTTTCAGGTCTTCCAAGCTTCACTTCTGATTGCCTGACAATTCAAAGCCATTTAAGAAGCTGAAAGAAAACCTATCGCAGAATTCAAAGGTAAATAGACTGTATGGAGCTGGACTCATGGTATCACAGCTGTGCACCAGCTCACTTCCCTCGGGCTGCAGCTGCTTTCCGAAGAGCTGATGCCCCTGTGATCACTCCCCCCACCTGCAGCCCTTGTGATGGTGCTTCCTTTCAGGCAGACAGCCATGAGACCCCACCCCACACGTGGTGTTTAGCGTGCCATGGAACTCCGAACCTTTTATTTGACCTCCAGCTTCCGGGCATGGGAGGTGGGAAAGGTCAACCACTTCAGGCTGTAATCCTTCGAACCTCTTCCTAAACGCAGTCAGCTGTGAAAAGGAGTCATACTGGTGAAGCATTTGTCATTCAAATGGAGCGTTTGCCTGGACTCCTTTCACTAACCCTTCCTCCCCACTGTGACCTGAGCCCTTACTTGCCCAGTCCTTGAACCACTCAGACAGACCTCGCCCTTTCCTATTTGGGATGGGAGTGGGTTACCTTGCCCACTAATTTCTGGTCTCAGATTAGGACAATGTTCATCTTGAGAAATGTAATTCTCTTCATGCACCACCACAGCTCTTGCTCTGGACTAAGACCTCAGCACTCCTCCTTCCTGCTCTCCATATTTTTCTGGTGTCTTTGTGAGTAATAATTAATCATTCTTAGCCTAAAGGCAAGGAATTTTTTTTAGCCTTTGCAAGAATCAACCTTTTGCCACTCTCACATACTGAGGTAATGGCATTGATTTGCCTTTCAATGTTGTTTCGGTTTTGGTTTGGGTTTTTTTTGACAAAAGGCTACTTTAGAACATTAATGGTCACAATATGTTCAGGTTCATTACACTTAGCAGGTGGGCTATTAATTGAATTGAGTATTAGTGAATTTGAAAAATCTGTTTTTGTACTCAGTTTTGATTTGCTTCCAAATACCTGCCCTGCGGTCAGGCCACATATTTGTAATGGGCTCCTCTGTGGTAATGTATTTCTTGACAGGGTTTTTGGTATGTTTTTAAAGATCACTTCAGCCTCTACACAGCAGCATCTCTGTTCATATTTAGCAGTGGGAAATAGATCCTTAATTTCCCAAGGCCAGCAGAATGTCCTGAACTTCGCTGCTGCAAACTAAAATTTAGAGGTACGTATATAAATACAAAGAGCGGGAGCTCAGATAAACTAAATAATTTGCAGATTCAAGCATGATGCTTGTGACTGTCATTAGAAGCCAGTTTGCCATCCTAGTAATTACATTCAGATGGATTTGGGTCATACTCACTTACTGTATTGTTTCTCCTAGAAAATGAGCTCTGCGATCCTACATATTCTTGTCCAGCACTTTAAAAATATTGATGGAGGATTATATTACAGCAGGCTTAAAGATTTTACTTAAGGTATTTATGCAAAGAAAAATACATTAATGAAAACAGTTTGTAACTGTGAATATAGATAGCCATTATTTTTAATACTAGCAACCAATTTTCTGACTGAATAATTTTTATGCAGATTTCTGATACTTGTGTGAAAAAAAGCATGATTTTGATGTAATTTTCTGAACCAAAATATTTTCTCAATCTGGTACAGTCATTAGTTTTAATTTCTTATTTTCGGTCTCTTTCCCAACCATCATCTACAATCAATACTACAGATGAATCATTAGTACCACTTCTCAAGTTTACTAGTGAAAGTCTGATGGATGAAAGTCCATTCAAGTGTGCAAGTGTTTCCCTTTGTCTCATCCAGGCCATTCCTGAAGCTGAGAAGAGGTAAAATATTAAGAATAACAAATCAAGATACAAAGAACAACCAAGTACTCCTGAATAGCAATTTTGCAGCACTGTCAGCAAAAATGCTGCCAGGGACACCTGCTCACTCCCTCTAAAAATACATTTCTGGATTCTGCCACCAGAATTAATGAGCCTAAAACATCTAATGTCTCATGACAATAGGATTCCTGGGTGGAAAGCTGTGTGTGAAAAAGTGGCGGGCAGATGTACTGCAGCCCTTGCTCTGCTGCCCTGTAGCTGTGCTGCTGAGAAGTAATCACAGCCAAGTCAAGGCACTCCAAGGCTGGCAAGGTGAGTTGGAAGCCACAGCTGGGGCCCACAGTGGGAGGACCAGTTATTTGCTAAGGCTGATCGTGGGTCCAGCAGATATAGCAAGTACTTTGGTCTTCTCTCCTTCCTCCTTGGTGAAAAGTATGGAAGAGAGCTACCCCCATGACAAGGAATGACTTTGTCCATTTGATAAATTTCTCTCCTTTGGAGGAAGCCTAGGCCCAACACTTCAGTCAGAAGATAGTTTACTTGCCCTCAGGGCCTCAGCATTAACCAGGCAGCAGCACTAACGACGACTGTCTCACTCAGTCACATCGGCCACACCAGGAGCCATTGCTTTGACAGAACTATTTTACATGCCTCAACCATAATGTGATTTGTCACTGGTTTCAGAGATGCGGCATGCAGCCATGCAGGCCTTCAGAGGATTTTTTGGCCTGTAAGAAAGTTCTATTAGATTATTTACTCCGTCCCCTTGACTATGGCAGCTCCTTACTGATGTGCTCTTTGAATGGAAGCAATGCTTTCCTATGAGCCACCCATGTCTTCTTTCACGTCTCCTTCCTATCCCTAATGGCTTGATTTCCAGAGGTGATGGTATCCTCAGGCCCTTTTTCTCCTTGAAGAAGTAGGACTGCTCAGACCTCTTGAAAACCAGGCCAACAATGAGTTGTTGTATAGAGGAGTAATTGCTATCTTTGTGGGTAGCTCCAGGCCTTGTCACAATACGCTCTGTTAAATGAGGACAAAATCCATGCTACAGGGATGAGCAGTTAGGAGTGACACGGGGCTGGCATGAAGAAAGAAGCACGTCGGTCTATTTGAACTTTTTTTCCACTGTGCAGCAAGAGGGAGCTTAGCAAGGATGAACATCTTCCCTGTCTTAAGGCAGGTAGGGCACACTTTATCACAGGAACTGGCAGCAGTGAGGGACACTGAAAAGGCTTACTGAAACCATGGTACTGCTCAGCATTAGGAACTCATGGGAAATTTTCACTTGTGTGGTTTAAAGTTGCATTCTCTTTATAATGAGTTTTGCTTATACTATATACAAATGATAATTAGGGGATGTACCTCAACATATCTTCAAAAGATACTTGTTTCCTCAAAGCGCAGAAGCCTTCAGGCTGAGAACTTATTTTTTTCCACTTATTTACTAAAACTTCTTTAATGAGTATTTCTACGTGAATAAGAGATGTGGAACTAGGACCATGCTAGGGATTGCAGCAAACTGCAGCACTGCCAGCTCCTGCACAGTTTGTGTATTCCTGGTAACACGTGTAAATTGACCTCTAAAGCTGCACCTGTGAGGACCTAAGCATATCCAGTGGCTTGATCTTGCCATAAGGGGGAAGTCTTGTTCCTTCTCCTTTTCCTTCTCCTCTAACCCAAACTTCTTCCCAGCCAAAGAGCCTGCCTCCTCACTTGTGGTGGCTCTGGAGCTTATTTGACTTGCCTGTGAGCTGATACAACTGAATGACACAGCAGAAAACCAGGCACCTGTTTCTTTCAGGGTCACATTTCTGCTTGGTTAGTGACCAACACTGGTGACTGAAGGGCTTCATTCATTCACAGGTAGCAAGGGTGACAAAAGAGAGATGATGGGATTGCATGGCTGGGAACGGGGCCTCCTCACTCTGGTGGAGGTGAACTGCTGGCTTTGTGATTACCATCCTAGAAAAATGAAACCTCAGGTATTCAACTTGAGTACCAAAATCCATTTTAGGCATCTGAAAATGCAGTTTAGTAAAACAACCTGCTTTGCACAAGCACAGCTGAGGCCAGTCCTGTGCCTCTGGAGCAGAACATCTCCAGCAGCGTCTACAAGCCCTGCTGCCCCCCTGCCTGCCCCTGACACTCTTCCCGCACTGGCTGGCAGGATCTTTGCATGCCTTCCCCGGGAGCTAGGCTGGGAACCAATCCAGCTCAAAAGTAACTTCCGTATCCAGCTCATTTACCAAGAGCTGTGAGGGGACGATGCAGGGCAGAACAAGGGACAGAGATGGGCTATTCTAGGCTGAGTCAGAGCAAAGCTTGTACGTGTCTAGCTGCTCCTTACTGCTGCTCTCACAGAACGCTACAAGTCAAAGGCTGTGACCTCTAGCAGCACATACTGTGCTTCAGCTGCGCCTCTGTTAGCCTTCTGCCCTAACTACTGCCAACAACAAGCCCTTGGACAAGAGGTTAAATTGGATGCTTGGCATTTCCTCATTCTTGAATGGGAAAAGGAAAAAGACAGTGGAAATGGCTGAGATGGACAGTGGGTCGCTACTATGTGTGTACATTACTTGTATGTTATTTACTTCTGACTATAACCGTGACATTACATAATGTAAAATGCAATGTAGGCTTCCAAGAGTCCAGTTGTCCTTCCTCTCCCACTCTCTTACAATATTTTTTTACGCTCCTTTGTTGCATTTTGGGTCATGCTAAACTGTAAGGCCCTTGTGGCAGAGAGTGCGTCACTGGTGTGCCACTGCAATGCCTCAGATAATGGAGCTCTAGCAGCAGTGGGGGCCTTTGGGAGCGCCTGTCCCAGAAATTACAGGAGGGAATAGTTTCTCTCTTGCGGAGTGCAGAATTAATCATGTCTAAGAGTGCTTGGTTTTTGCCAGCCTTCTCGAAGGACTTCATCTTTGCCTATTGCCTATGCAGTTCCTATCCCTCCATCTCTACCAGCTGCCCGTTACATCTATACTCCCCTCTTACTCCTCTGTTTTGACTCCATGGCTGATCCTTCCCTTTCGTCAAGAGATCGCAGGCTCCTCTGCCTCATTCTCTGCATTTCCCCTTTCTGACCTCCCTGACCTTCCTGGCCAGCCTGTTTGCTGACTAGGGCTGCAAATAAAGGTTAGGTAATGAACAAACTCCACTTCTCAAGATTTAAAAGAGAAACATCGAATAGTTGTCTTCTTTCTAAAAGCAAAGGCAGGTAAATTAAACCAAAAGGTATTTGGAGCTGGAGAGCAAAGGGGAGAAGAGAGGTGGGAGAGAAGAAAGGAAGAGGCAAGCAAAAGCCACCTCTCTTCTTTGGAACTGTCATTGGCTTTGTTTCCATTTTAAGAGGTGTACAGGTTAAGGTGAGAGCCCAAACTGCTATGGTAATACCCTTTTATACCATATGTAGTGACTCTTGTTCAAAAGCAAATATATGGACTTGATTCAGCTTATGATTTTTGAAAGGTTATTTTCAACTAATTAAATCCAAATAAACTAACTATCTGGAGCAACCGGGAATGGCTAGAGTAGGGTTAAAGAGATGGGAAGTTCCTCTAGGTTTCAGTCTACTGGCACGCTTTGTACATCCCTTGTGAAGACTCAACAGAAACCGGATTTTGCTGATGACATCGAACTGTGCCAAAAGATACAGCTGAAGGGGAGTAGCTGCTAGAACATTTGTTTCCAGTCTTTTTGGACCTACAGACTACTGTTAGCCTCCAAAATTTCCTACAAATCACAATTTCACAATTCATACTTTAACCTGAAAACACTACAGAGGCACCAAATGGCTATGATGGCCTACTGCTCTTTATAGGACATCTACAAGGCTTGAGCAGAGCAGGAGATGGGCACTTTCTGCAGGAACTGTGGGTAAAAGAAACCAGAGAACGAAGTCTGAGAAAAACATCATTAGGTCAGCTACAGTGTGCCAGTATAGTGGCATGTTAGGAACAGAGAAGAAAAGCAACACCAGACTGGTAAAATGACAACCATCAGCTGGATATTACAAGAACTGGCCGGTTACATGCTAGAATAATAAGCATTTTGTTGCAGGGGCCATGTGGACAAACTGAGACAGGCTGGGCTCTGCTAAACATGGACTATGTGCAGTGCAGACAGAAGTTGTTGGATAAAGGGCTCAAAGAAGGTTCAAAAAAAAAATTAAAAAATAAAAAAGGTAACAAATCAACAGGAACCTAACAGCTGGCAATAATGAAAGGCAGTATGAAGAAAGGATCAGCTCTCAGGATTCATTGGATGGATATGCATGGAGATAATAAATTGAGCTATAATCCTGCCAAAGATTAGGTGAAAATGAAAATGCTGGTGGTATTGCTGTATTTGGATTAAAAAAAAAAAACCAAACAAGCAACCAACCAAGCAACAAACCAGCACTTTCCTGCATAAGCAAATCCTTGCTTGGAAAACACCAAATGCAGATCCAGGCTCAAACCTTGAGCCAGCCACGCATCTGACAGCAGTGCTACTGCAGAATGGCATATGGGGTTTGAACTTATTCTCAGGAAGTAAGAGCTCACTGGGTGTTAAATCAGTCCTTACATATGGGTGGAAACTTGTAGTAATTGTGCAATTTCCCTAAAAAAGTCCCCAGAGAGCTCAGTTAGGTATTTTGCTTTTGCAGCCTTTCCTGCCTTTGCTCTTAAACTGCTTTTCACTTGCAGTCCTTGCGCTTCCCTACATCACATAGAAATATGATTATTTCTTTCGCTTAAAGACCTTGGTATAACATTAAAAAGCCACCAGAAACTATGCCGAGGTCCCTTTTGCCAAAATACCTGCCTTCATTAGTCATGCTCACTTAACGAGGGGAAAAAACAAACAAACAAACACAACCAAAACCAGGATGCTTCGATTCCTCCTTTTCTTCTCCTTTCCAGGCCGGCCACCGGAGCATCCTCCAGCCGCGCAGCCCCCTGTGCAGCAATCGGGGCGGCGGCCCCAGCATCCGCCGCCGCAGCGCCGGCCCGGCCCCAGCTGCTCCCCGCTGCTCGGGGGCGGCCAAGACCCCCCGGGGCCGCGGCAGTGCCGCAAGGTGGGCAGCGGAGCGAGGCGCTGCGGCGGCGGCCGTGCGCCCGCAGCCTCCGCAGGGGCCGCGCCGCGCTGCGCTCGCTGCCGGCCCGCGGCGCCGCCGCCGCATCCATCGCTCCGCTGCCGGCTCCCGGCGGGCGCGGGGACATGCGCAGTGCCCGCGCCTGCCCGCGCCGCGCTCCGCGGCCGCGCTCCGGCCCCTCCGCCGCCTCCCCCGACCCTCCCGCCGGGCGGAGGAGGGGGAGGGAGAGAGGGGAGGAGGAGGAGACGGGAGGGGAGAGAAAAGAAGAGGAGAGGAGAAGAAGAGAGGCGAGAGACGCGCCGCAAGTTGCTGCCGCTCCTCCCTCCTTTCCCTGGCCGCGCCGCTGCCCGGCCCTGCGGGCTGCGCTCCGCGGGAGGCGGCATCCAGGGGCGCAGCGCTCCGCGGGGCCGGCGCCTCCCGGTGAGTTGGGGGCGGTGCGCGAAGTTTGCCGTGTGTGTATTCTGGGGGGTGCTGGTGCAGTCGCCGCGGGGGCCGGTGGCGGGGCCGCCGCAGGGCTGCCCCTGCCTGGCCGCGGTCCGCGCTGCGGGCAGGCGCGGCGCACGGGCGGTGGGTGCTGCGGGGGTGATCGCGGCAGGAGCGGTCACAGGGGCAGGGCACGGCCCCGGCGGGGTCAGCTGCGCGGATCTCCGCGGAGCGGGGTTACCGCGCCTCCCCGCTCTCGCCGCTGCCAGCCAGCCCCGTAGCCGTATTTCCATTGAAATCCTCTTACGCAGTGGCAGGCTCCAGTTTGTTTCACAGTGGCATCTGCTCTTGGGCTTGGGCAGTGTTTAGGAGGAAGGGGTCGCTGGGGCGAGCGGGGGCTGCTCCTCGAACAGAGCTGCAAGCGCAGATTGTCCCTAACGCATCGAGTGCCGGGTGTGCTGCGCGGAGCTGTCGCTCTCTTAGTGCTCCGGAGAGGGAAAGGAGGAACTGGCACACGGTCACACCAGAAAGTTGTGTAGCTTGAGATATTACAGACGCTAATGGGCAAATTATCTAAATAAACAAACATAGTGATTTATAGGTGTCTGAACTATAGTGTTTTGAACGATAGAGCTCTTTAACCTTTCTTTCTAATCTATGCTTCAGGGATTTGGTTTTAAGGAGAGTAATATATCATCTGTGGTGCTGAATACACGAGTTGATTACATTTATAAAAGGAATGGCCTTTGAAATAATACTGAGCCATTAAGCAATAAATGCAGAAAAAGAGTGAGACAGAGAAAGAGCAAAGATAAAATTTTGGCAGAAAATATTTTCCACCTTTTTAGCAGCCTAGAAAGCCTAGCAGCTGTGCTTAAGTTTTATCCAGGGCTCTTATTTTTTAAATTAAACTTCAAAAACACAAGCACACTGTGTGAAACCAGAAGCAAATCCTCTTTAGCCCTCTCAAAGTCTGTCTGTGTTGCAAATAAGTGATGATCGGAGCAGCATCTGTTATGAGAATTTGTAGAAGCAAACACTGCTAAAGATACCCAGTAGGTAAATGGAAGTACATTGTCATTGCATTTGTTTCTCTTAGGCAATACACAAGACATTTCAAATTCCAGGGGGTTTTATTTTACATCTTTAAAAATTTTGCAGGTGCACAGCTTCATTATGACAAAAGTGCCTCCCCTAATTGGAAAAGTGATTAATTCAGGTCTTAGCTTATTTAACAAAGGCCGAATTCTTCAGCCGGTGGGGCATCTCCTGTAAGGGGTGTGTATCTTTTGCACTCATTGAAAAAGAAAATAGTCCAGCATGTGTAACACCTTGAAGGCCTGAAGTACAAGAGCAGTTTTATATTTAACTAGCATTTCAACACAGAATTTTATTAACATAAAATCAATATTCAGGTCAGCAATGGGGATCTGCAACTTCCAAATGAGAACCTGATCTGAAGGCAACACATTGCTCGCATGAAGAAGAGTTGTGGGATATGACTGTCATCAAGCTCACCTATCTTTTGTTTGGCTCCCTTTATGATATGTCATTTAACGAGGAAAAGAAATGGGTAATCCATTGTGTTTTAAGATGCAGTGCTCCCCATAAGCCTCATTGCCAGGCATTTGCAAGTGGTTGTGGCTTTAGATCATGTATACCAATGAGTACTACTAGATAACTTAAGTTCTGAATTTATACAGCTATTAAAGTTATATTGATCAGAAAGTGGCAACTGGATTCCAAGTCCTAAACCAGAAATTATTGATGATCTTAGAGTTAATTTATATTTTAGGGAGCACTGAGGATTCCACAAGAAAAGTAATCAAGTTTTTCTTGCTGGATGTGCAGTGGCATTTAGTTAAGGAACCCTCCTTCCCAGGGCACTGGGAACTTCATTGACACACTAATGAATTAAATGTGTTTATCAGCTCATTGATGCCCATGGTAAAGTGCTGTAGAGTTCAATGGCTGGAACAGGACAGTTATTTTCCTTCCAGTAAGGATGGGGATAGAGAACTGAGGGGCTTTTTCAAACTAGTTCCAAACCCATATCATTTGTAACTGCAAAATATAATGCAAGAATAAGATTAATAGACCAAGAAGACTCAAAAACATGTTACACTTAATTAAAACAATAAATCATTTAAATAACATTACCCAGGCCCCTACAACAATGCCTCTGCTTCCAGATCTTGAGAATGGAGCAGGTTTGAGGCACAGGATGCGAGGGTAGCTCAGCCCTGGAGCAGCAGTGGGGTGTCCTGTAGTCTGGTGGCTGTGCTGTGGCTGGGAGGGAGCCCAAGCAGGGCAAAGGGGTGCAGAGGCTGACACTCACCCTTATCCCCAGGTTGCTACGCTGAGAAGGGGAGTGGCCCCCTCCCATACTTGAGGGTTTGCTGAATGTATGGCAACTGCTGGCCCAGGCCCTGCATGGAGCCAGCAGGGGAGAGGTGCTGGATGAGAGCCTGGCTGCACGGCCTGTAGCCTGCAGACAGGCTCCCCTGGCTGCTTGCTGCCCATCCCGGCATCCCACGGATGCCATCAGTTACTTGTATCAGTTATAATAATAACATCATCATTATTATTATTATTATTATTATACTGTGTATAATAATGCCAAAAAAATTCTGGTGAGGGAAGAAGCTCAAGCTTCTTCCTTGGGAAAATAGTCCATTTGTAAATGTTCATATGATAAGATACTGCTTGCATGGGGGGAAACATGGAAAGGGCAAGCAGTGCACACTCATTTGTGCAATACTACTAGCAGTAAACTCTAAATTTTGAAATCACTATGCAATCACTTGGGCTCATGGAGGACCTGTGAAAGCTGCAACACAGATGAGGAAGCTGAATCCTGATTTGGCTGCAAATTTACTGCAGGTGGTTGAGATGTCCTTGGTTGCTGTTCCCCCGTCTGCATCCTGGTATCCCTCATGCTCTGAATTGCTGTGCTGTTCCACAGGTTCTCCATCAGTCGCTCCTTCCCCCTGGTCCCTCACCTCCCAAAATCCCCATGTGCCATCCCAGCAGTGCTGCCCTGCTTGTGAACTGGGGTGAGTGGCAGCCTGCAGGTGTTAAGTCACTCACTCAAGGCCCCAAACTGCAAACCCTCTGCACTTTAATTCTGCTTCTCTCCTGTGGTGAAGCAGTTTTTTTGGCACCACTGTGCCCACAGTTACCTGGGCAGGGGTGGGCAAGCTGCAGGTGGTGGGACTTCCAAAGCTTGCTCCTGAAAAGGTGCACCAAGCACAGCTGTGAGGTGGAGATGACGAGTGGCAGGAGGTGTGCCTGTGCTTCATGGATGTGATATTACCAAGTTTTAATTAAAGCAGCCACAGCAGATTATTAGGGTAGATAAATACTGCCTTGTTACAGCCCTCTTGGGTCGTATGTAAGCAGTATTCGTTTTAGAAAGGATGAATGAATAGTCAGTGTGAAGGATAAAGATCAGCATTGTTAATCACTCTGGAAGTCTTCCGTGGGAAAGTGTAAACTCATGAGGAAAGATAGTGCCCATAAATGTCATTTAAATATGTAAATAACTTGAGGATAAAATTTTGATAATAAAGGCATGCAAGTACCAAGTTATGTTTGGGTTCCTGTCAAAGATAACTAGGAGTTGTTCAGTTGGCTTCAATCATTGGCTGTGCTTCTACTTAATACTTTGCTAGCAGTAATGAAGAGCTCATCTTCAGAGCCACCTGTGGAAAAACAATTCTAATTTTTCTTGTCAAAGTGCAGAGAAAAGCTTTATAAACTTGGGAGGTTATGTTTGTTTAAGCTCTTGAGCTTCAGGAGGGGTTAACACTTCCTTTGTGGTGTTCGTGGGTAAGCAGTGTGCCAGGAGCCTTTATCGGGGCTTGAGTCCTGGGGACTGAGCATCCAGCTGCAGTTTGTTGCTGTTGATGCATCTGCATGGGGAGAAGAGTGACTCCAGGTGGGAAAGAGTGGGTTTCCACTCCCATAAATAAGCGGAAATGATAGGAATTGTGCCTCTCCTGTTCCTTGATTTTGTAATTCTCACTGAAGTTTCTTTTGCCCTTTCCCAGCTCTCAGAATGCCTTACAACTCTTGGAAGAAAAACAAAATCTGTGTGCTTTCATGTAAATGCGATGAGGATGAGCCTTTGAAAATATATGTAGCTGATGTTGATGAATAAACAAACTTGGCCAGGGTAAATCTTTTCATCTAACTTCAAGAGCCACACTGTAATGAAGTAAATATAGATGTACTTAATGGGCTCCTTTCATCCAAATACATAGTAAACCCTTTAAAGTAATGCAAGCAAATCTAAAATGGATTTCTAAGTGGCTTTTTTTTTGTTTTGTTTTCCTGATATCAGAACAGTTTAGTCTACCCAGGCTAGACCAGGAATGGAGCTTGCTCCTGGAGCTGTGCAGATGCTAAGGTGAATGCTGGTCTAAAGGGGAAAGGGCAGTGGGGATGTGAGAGACCTGGCTCTTCTGCGGTTTTGTGCAATAAAGGCAGGAAGTGTTCATTCCATGTGTAGTTCAAAATGTATTATTTGATGAGTGTCTCCCCAGACACTTCCCTTTGGAAGGCAGCTTGCAGACAAGGCTCCAAGAGGCAGGGGAACCTGCAGGGCCTGCTGTCTATTCCCCCTTGTCTGTGCTCAGCCCAGGCTGCACCAAGAAAGCCCCCCAAGCTCAGGATGACTGGCTGCCTTCCTCTGGGGCCATGTGTGCATGGTGTGCCACTGCTTGGTCAGGTGCAAACCTGACTGTGGGGCTTGGTCAGCAGGACACGTCCTGGCGGTGCCCCAGGCAGGGCCCTGACTCAGAGTACCTGAGCTGGGTGTTAAAGGTGGCCTCGGGGCCGTCATGACAGCTGCCATAGACACAGTCACTGAAGTGTGACTGCAGTGGTGGTGGTGACCTTGGCAGCATCTTGTTGGTTGGAAGCTGTGGGAAACTGGAGCTCAAAGAACAGTTTTGCAGATCTGGGCATTCACTGCGTGCCAGTGGATTGGGTGTAATTTCGAGACTTGCAGGATGACTGTTTTCAGTGGTAGCATTTGTAAACAGATTAATGACTTTTTGTGCAAAGTGTGTCTTGCACATACAACTGTTTGGTTTCACTGCCCTTGTTTGTGAAGAACATGTAATGTCTGTCCTTCCCATATCATGGAAAGAGTCTTCAGATCTTCTCTTTAAAAAGCACAGTTGTAAAACAATTTTACTTTAAAAACAAGTCTTTGTTTTAAAAAGGATAAACCCTGTTCTGGAGAAAAAGACCTTTACTTGGTCTTTTCTTAATAGGAAGAGTTCAGATCCATTTAATTGCATTGTGGAATAAAATTCCATTCACAGCTGGGCATATAGGAATTTGAGTATTAGACTATTTAGACAACTATGTCAGCATAATTACAGAAATTCTTCAGGATGACATTTTTCTTTGCTGAGATCTTGATGAATGGGAAATACCGTAAAGAATTATTTCTGTGAGTGTTAGAGGAGTTTTGTGAAAGAGATTTCAGTCTAGGAGACCATTGTACTTTGAAGAACCTAATGGAAACTTACTCATGTCCAGACTGAACTCCATGTTTGACACCTCGAATAGTCAGACCAGTCCAGTTTAGCTTGCATCCGGTTGCGTTGTGCTGTGTGTACAGAAGTGAAATGTATTAAAAACTGTTCAGCTTCGGATGTGTTCATCTGGGGATTTGCTCATAAATAATTGATAACCCTCTGAAACAAAATCTCTTCATTACCCCGTGGATTGCTCACCTCTTTCCCTCCCGTGCTCATTGTTCTCGCAGGCGGGGGAAGAAGGAGGCGCTGCTTTAATGAAGGTGTGCGTCAGCCTCTGCTGCTCCTTCCAAAGGTCATCCAGCTAAGCAGTGGCAGTGAAATCCTTGACAAAGATAAACATTTCATGGAGATATGTGGCATTCCAGTGTTCTAGAGGAACCACTAAGCTGCTGTATTTAAGATTTCTTTGCATCCTAGTATAGAAGCAGTGGGTATGATGAATTACTAAATCAGTGGAATGTTTGCATCTGGTGTGCTGCAGGACAGGACGTCAAATTAAGGGCCGTTTGCTGTGCAGTACCAATTACAGCTGTAATATTTGGGCTTGATCTTTCATGATTTTACTGCTAAGGATACCATTAAGTATCCTTGCTCAGACTGTTTGCTAAAAATTGGACAAGTTGTGGTGAGCAGTGCTTTCTCACTGGAGCAGGAGTGAGTTCCTATTTACCAGAAATTGATGCATAATGACGAATTTCCTTTGCTGCAAAAAAAGAACTGTTTTGTGTCCACTCACTTAAAGTCTGAGTTGATCTTACAAAATTGCATTTTAATGGAAAAATTGTCTTAATGTAAGTTCAGTTTATCTTTTTGATGACTTGATTGCTTCAGAGTTATTAGCCAGGTCTGTCACAGTCTTTAAAAGTGCTAATACTTGCTTGCATTTAATAGCCCTAACTATTGCTAATGTACAGAAAATGTTCAAATCACATCATTGAGAGAGAACCCTAACAAATCTTACAGCTACTATAATGTGAGGTTTCAGATGTTACTCTTTTTAATTGAAAGGTGAACGCTATAAAGGCTTTGTCAGACTGCTGTTTCCAGATGACGGCATTTTCAGTGGACTGACTGGAAGTCCTAGAGTGCTGATCCCAGCTTTCAGCTTCAGGATTCATAGCTCAAACTCTTCCTTTTTCACTTGGCGGAAGTATGCATCTGTGGTGGTGTCTGGATTTGTGTCTTCTAAAGAAATATTGGATCAATCAAAGAAAATGAGGAAGATTTGCTGAAATCGTAATCACATTCTGGCTGATACTGGAGAGAACAGAGCCTTTGCTCCTTCTCTAAACCACAAGATTAAGCTTGCTTATAAAGGATTAACAGAGCTCTCTTCTGTTAATTCGTAGTGGTGTAGTCGAAGTGCCTGATTCTACATCAGTGGAAAATCCATTATCAATCAATGGGAATTTTGCAGTTGAAGCCAAAGGGATTAGAGCCTCGTCGTTCACAAGTGACTGAAGGAGAGAAAGCCCTGGATATGCTTGTTGCCACACAGCTGTGAGCCACCGCTGGGGTGTGCCCACAAAAAATGGCAGAGGAAACTGTTCAGTTGCCTCAGGCAGGCTATTTCCAGTGACTGAAAGGGCTCGTGCCACAGCAAAGGGCTGCAGGGAAAGCTTACCTGGGGTGCTGCTCACAGTGGGCTCTTCCTCACGTCCAAGCAAGGTGATTTCAGATTGGAAAAGGTACACAGAGAAGGATGACCTGAAGCCCTCTTCTAGGGATCACACTGTGGTGGGGGAGAGTTAATGAGGAGGTCAGTAAGAGTAGGAGTTAAGAGCCGTGGAAGAGGGGTTCGGGTTTGGGAATGAGGGGTGCAGAGGAGCATTGGTGCCTACGCCACACTCTGACACCTGCCACTGCTCAGGCTGCCACCCAGGCACGCTACTTTGGGAGACTGGAGTGCAAGGGAGAGACAGGAAGACATTGGTGAAGAGGTTGCTGAGGAACTTGCTACTGATGGTGTTGAGGGTGATTTCCTAACAAACTGCACTGTCTCCAAGAAGTTTCTTCCTTCAATAAATAGCAGCTACTTTTCCTCCTAGTGGAGTGCATAGACCAACATTCAGACTGTTAGAGCCTGCAAACTAGAAATCCTGGGGCTGCAGACTTACTTTAGTCTGGAATATTCACCAAGCACATTTCAAAATACTTTCTTTTGAAATGCTGTCATAGAGCTCAGCTTAAGAATAGCTCTGATCCTGAGCCTAGTTGTGGGGAAAAGCACAGTTTCCATGGCCTCTAATGCAACATTTGGTAGTTACTTTTCCACAAATGGAAGGTAATGCTTGAAAAAAGATATTCAGAGTAAAAATTACAGTTTTTATAACAACTTGGTAAATGTAAGTATATTGATTTGATCTGTTATAATAGGCAGGGTTGTGTTATTTAGTTTGGCAATTACAGAGATTAAATTAGTTTTCCTTTACTCTTGTGAAATGCAAAATAATTGAACACACATCATGGAAGGTTCAGGCTCTCTTGTTTGTAGCATCATCATTTATTAATCTAACACATTAAATGAGAGGCTTTATAGATTTGCTTGCCTAAGGAAAAAGAAGAAGGAAATACAGAAGGGCCAAACTAGATGCATGTGTATTCTGTCTCACACTTTGATGTGCTGTCAAATATTGCCTGATTTTTAGTACACTTTGTAAGAAAGAACACTACTTTGCTCCCAGAAGGGTAAATTGTGACCTCATGTTTAAATAGTCTGAGTAAGCTCATATTTGTGTAGGCAAGGTCACTCGTGCAGTTCCCCTCACACTCTTCTTATAGGAATGTAATGTTGTAATTGGACAGGCAAAATAAACTACAAACGAGCACACTGTAAAAAGGTATATTTTGGAACTATCTTGGCCATCTTAATGGACTCCCCTAATTATAGGAGGGGCTGTCCCTTCCCCTAGCTCAGCCTTTTCAGGAGATCATGTTGGCAGTGGTGCAATAACAGTTCTGTGGGGGCAGACGTGCTCTTCTTTTTTACCTTCATGAAGCTGGAGGGGATTTGAAAATTGGGTATTTCTCTCTGTCTCTGCAGCTCTGAGTAGCCCTGACACTGCCAGCCGTAGATTAGTGAAATAAGTTCCTCATGTTCATACTGAAGTGGAAAAAATAAAGAGCATTTTCTGCCTTTTTTTCCTCTTTTTAATGTGTCATTTGCTGGCTGGCACAGTGACCTCCATTTCGTGACTTGTGAAGTGACTTGCCACAGAGCTTTTCTCCTTGGGTTAATTAATCACTCAAGGGAGCAGCAGCATGTGACATTATGCATGTGGACCTGAGGTAAACAGTTACCTATAGACCACCTATACTGAATGTGTACCTCAAATATTATCTGTTAATGCACTTCGACTTAATATGATTTTCTTTACCTTTTATCTGTTTTCTTAACTATGTCCTTGGTAATCAAAAGCCATGCAAACATCTAGTCACTTTTTGGTGTTTATAGGTATAACTGAATTTGGAAGAAAATATTCCTGGCAATTTAGTCCATGAAATTTGCCAGTTCAGTGGGAAATGGTTTTATGCTAGTAATGTAGAGGTACAGCAGTTTGGTTTTCCAGGCTATCTTGGTGAACAGTCTGTTAAGTCTTTTAAATTGTTCCAGTCAATTATATTGACTGGAGTGCAAGAAGGAATTAATTTATTTTTTTTTTGATTCTTGAAGATTCAATTTCATACTCTTGATTTACATTTTGGTATCAATTGTATATTTAATTTGTGTGAGTGAATCCTGAAGCTCTTACTCACTTGTGAGTCCATCTTTAATTTTGCTTGACAAGTCCATCTCATTCCTAGAAATCTAATACACCAGGAACTGATTAGCATTAACAGTCAGGTGAATGATTGGGAAGGAGGTGATATCTGGGTCTGGTGTTGGGCCTGACCAGTTACGCTGAATTAATGGATGGTGGTTTCCAGGTGATCCCATTATCATCCTCCTCAACAGGTTTGGCTAAAACCACCCCTTGAGAAGAACTAGAGAAAGCAAACTAGAAGCAGAGGATTGGTTTCCCACCAAAAAGGAAAGTCATTATTATGACGAAATTAGCTATATTATTTACTTGGCAAAGCAGGCAGGCAGCAAATAACTCAGCATTTCTGTGTTTCATGTTTACTCAGCCCTCAGGCACAGTGTGCACAGGTAACATGATGCAGTTGGTTCTCAACAGGCACATCAGCATCTGAGCTGATCTGGGAGGAGAAGCCCAGTCTGTGAAATGGGTGATGGAATTTCTAATCTCCTGTAGGGGTGGCCCAAGGAGCTGGTTGTAGCTACCCTGTGACATCAGAACCCTGGAGCTTTGGACCTCATGGCAGTCTGGGTACCTAGGAACCCTTGGTTGATTGTTTGTCACTTTTTGCTTCTCCCAGCTGTGGGAATTACTGAAATATTAGTTCTTGGACAGTGGTAAAAATTAGCACAAGTTGTTAGTTTTAATCAGCAGTAAATATTTTATTCAGGAAACACAGTAAACAAGAAAACTTGTGTTCTCTTGGCTTTTTGAGCTAGGCAGAAATTATACATTGCAGTGGTGTGATTCCCTGAGAAGCAGAATTTCAAAGTCTTGGCAGTTTCCATGTTCCAGCCAGCATGATGTGTGCCTTGCTCCACAGAGCAGTTGTATTTCCTATATTAAGTATTAGCTTGTATAATTAATTACACTGGTGCTTAAAAAAAAGCAACCACTTTAAACAGAGAGGGCTTTCTTTCATTGTATTCTAGAGAAAGGAGGAAAAACCCCAACCAAATAAAAAAAATCCAAACCCCCAAAACCAACCATAAAAGCACACACAGAAAACCCTTGGGAATTTCTGGGTTTAAGCCTTGTCTGCAGACAATAGGAAATTGATTTTCTGAGGTATAACTCTAATGTTTTAGTGTTCATCATTTAATAAAAATTATGCTCCCTGCAGTTCATCAGCAGCTGGCACGTAAAAAGACTGAATTCAGAAAAAAAATAAGTGTGAAGATTGCTGTGGGTAAATGATCAGGACAAGAGCTGTGAGACTGACACCTTTTAAACACCTGGCTATGTGGTTTTATTAACACTCCGGTAGCTCGGCACGTGTGTGCATCAGCCTGATTGCGTGCAGATAGGAACAAGCTCTTGAAAAAAATTAGTGCTGTTAAGTCAGTTGTATGGTAAAGAGTGAGGTTTTGGTGTCAGGGAGAAGCTCAGTGCTGCTTTCTCTTCTGTCCTGTATCTGATGTTTCAGTTTAGCAGTAGAGGAGTGCTGGGGGTGAAACTTAAACTTGCGTTTTCTCACCCTCCTGCAAGATCCTCTCCAGTGGACTTTTGTCCCTCAGCCCCCGGAGTGATGGTGTTTGGTACAGGAAAGAGTTAACTTCCAAAAACACAGCTTGGCAATTCAGTGCCTCTGGAGGTTTAAATGAGGAGATGCTGATACAGTGCAGCCTGTAAAGTGGGTCCTGCTGGGGCATATAGCCAACATGGGATCAAGGATCACAGGTCGTTTACGTGCTGACCAGAGTCTGGCTTCTGTTGGGGCTGCCCTACCTGTGGCTGGCCCCAGCTGATCAGTGCTGTGTCCAGGGGATGCCACTTTCTGCTCTGCTGCAGAGAGCAGCTAGGAGTTATCCCTCATCCAAAGCTGAGCTTCTGAGTGGTAGGTACTGGGAGCAAGGGGAAGTGCAGAGTCCTTCCCATGAGGAGTACAGTCCCAGGCAGCAGTATGTGCAGGGGTATGACCATTCGGAAGGCAGAAAAAAGGTGCAGGAGTTCTGGTGGACATCAGGTTGAACATGAGCTGGCAAATGAGCCCTTGTGGCAAAGAAGTTAAACTGTGTGCTGGGCTGCATTAGACAAAATATTGACAGCAAGTGGTGGGAGGTGATTTCTGCCCCTCTTCTAGGCACTCGTGAGGCCACACTAGTTCTGAGATCCCCAGTACTGAAGAGAAATAGACATGCTGGAGGGAGTCCCACAAAGGGCCATGAAGATGATGAAGTGACTGGAGCATCTCTCATGTGAGGAGAGGCTGAGAGATCTGGGACTATTCAGCCCAGAGAAGAGAAGGCTCAGGGAGAATGTTGTCAATTTGTAGAAATACCTGAAGGGCGGGTCCTAACAGGGCAGAGCCAGGCTGTGTTCAGTGGTGCCCAGTGACAAGACAGGCAGTGGGCAAAACCAGAAATACAGGAAATGATGTTCCTTCTGAACATCCAGAAACACTTTTTTTTCACTGTAGGGGTGGCAGAGTACTGGCACAGGTTTCCCTGGGGGGCTGTGGAGTCTCCATCCTTGGTATTCAAAACCCACCTGGACATGGTCCTGGGCAACGGGCTCTGGGAGGCCCTAGTTGAGCAGGGGTGTTGGATCAGGTGAGCTCCAAAGGCCTCTTCCCACCTCACTCTTTATGCTTTAGCAGCTGTTCTGGATGGGTGGTAGGGACTACCTCTGTGCCTCCTTCTTTGCAGACAGAGGTTTTTTAAGAGAGCCTGTTCTAAAATAACAGTTCTCTAGTTTCTTTTTTAAACATTTGGAAAAGGTTCTCCATTCTCGCTGAAAAAAAGGAGAGTGATGTATTCTTGGTACCTTATGGCTACTTCTCAGTTTGCTCCTGCTTCTTCACCTTTAGTTTTTAAAAGGTAAAATCTCTTAACATGTTCCCTGGGTTGCAAAGCAGGGGTGCAGTATCTGCTGTCTCCTGTTCCTGCAGGATGTGTGCAAGAGAGCAGTTACTTCATTGCTGTTTTGAATATGCAGGTGAAAAATAAGGGAAAATCCCATTCTTTGCAGAGACTTGAGCCTGTAAATGTTGGACAAATAAATAATGCTTATTGTGCAAACCCCTTGTCTTGGTTTTTTGAAGTGTATCCTTTCCTTTAAAGCCGGGTTCTTGCTTTGTTTCCAAGCCATTTGTAGCTGGCATCATGTCCCGTGTGCCTTCACAGCATAGCAGATGAGGTGCTGAGCTTAGCTGTCATATTAATAGGCCTTTAGCAGTATCACATCCAAGACTCAAGGCAGGAGACTTCTCTCAGCACAAGCCTACAGACAGGGCTTTTGTAACCCACAGTGGTTAGGTGAGCCACTGCATGTTCCCTCGTCCTGGTGAGTTAACACCGCTGGAAACAAACCCTACCAAATGTGCTGCTTTTGATGCACGTGGGAGCAGTGGAGCTGTTATCTGTGACCTCAGCCTTCTCGCTTTGCCTTGCAAGCTAATTTTGTATTAATTACAGGCATAGCTTTAATCTTTGTCAACAGGATAGCAACAGTAGTGTTACCCTTTGACTGCTGATCAATTTGTCTTTCTCTCCTGACTCTGTATGAAAAATTAGGACTGAAGCATTTTGCATATAAATTTATTTTGTATTCATGATTTTTAAAATTCACAGAGAGCCTGATCTTAGACATACAGGTGCTGCCTTCTCAGTGTAAGTATTACTGCTCTAGTGCAGTCCTTGGAGACCATGGTAGGCTTTCCAGGTCAGGAATAGTTTTTTGAGGCAAAAGAGGAGCAGTCTTACCATAAGTTGTGTGATTCTCCCAAAGGAGAAGGAGCGATCCCATTTTAGGATAGTATGAAATCCAAGCCTTTACATAGGTCTTCCTCGGTTAAAGGCATTCACAAGAGCTTATGTACCATTTAAGATTTGAATATACTTGCAATAGCAACGACTTCAAAAGAGAAACAGCTGCATGTGTGACAGTGGTGGAGCTGCAAAATGGGTGACAACTTCTTCTTTTTCCATCTGACCTAGGAAGTGGATGTAGACTTAGGCAGGAACAAGTTTAGCCAAGAGAAATATCCCTTCCTCCAGAAAAGAGATTTTGTTCTTTGGCTTTGGTACCTAAAGTGTATCATATAGGAAGAAAAATGCTTGAGAGGACTGGTGTTCATATGGTATTTTAGTTCATTTAAAAATATTTAGGAATGTTCAGAAACAGACTTTTTTGTTAACAACAAGGTTGCAAATGTTGACAGGCATAGGTTTATGTGAGCAATAACTACTGAGAAGATTTCCATGATAAGTGAAAATGTAGATTTCATGTCACTTTGTGATTTGCATTTTATGCCCTGTTATGGCTTTGGAGGGAATACACACACAAACCCCTGGTGCAGAGAGGTAACTGCATGGATGAAGTGACACTTGGTGCTGCATTTGCTCTTTATTATACAAGAGGTACATTTATTTTTAGTTTTGGTCATGTAAAAATGCTGCAGCTTAAAAGAAATATTTTGGTATTTCTGTCTTTTTATTGCAACTAATTGATACAAGTGAGAGATACTAATATCTGCAGTTAATAAGAAAATAAATCTGGGTTTTTTTTCTTCTATATATTTTATTTGCCTTATGTGACTGCACATGTGACACAAGCAGTGAACTCAAGAATAACTCTGCTGTTGCATTTAGGCAAACCTGTAATACAAAGAAAATGCACTCCAAGACTTTGAAGAGTTTCAGGAAAATGCTGAATTAGTGTGTAAAAATGTATCTTTTAACCTCAAGGGCTTTTTATACACTGAAGTATTTGTCCCACACACAAATAACAGCAGATCAGTTGGAAGTCAGAAGAGAGAAAACTAGTATCCTTGGGCTTAGCTTGGGAGGCTGCTTAAGCACATGGTAAAAGTCACTTAAGGCATCTGTATATAAGCAAGCAGAAACAGTGGTCTGCTGAAAGCACAAATGTTAGGAGTGCTCAGACTACAGAAATATCCTCGAGCAGATGGGTATCTGCCCCTAATGATTCCAACAAAAAAAACCCAGCCAGACTGTGTTCAATCGGATGCAAGCTGAGCATGAAGATCTGAAAAAGACTTTGAAGAGTAAAGAGTCTGCAACATAAAAGAAAATGATGAACTGTGTATATATCTATCAAAAGGTTGATACCTGTAAGAGCACTGGAAGGCGTGCAGGGTCACCAGGCAGGACATCAGAAAAAATAACTCAGTTGAACTGGTCATTGCAGGAGAATTTGGGCAGGTTTTGTGTTGAGTAACAAAGATGAGAAGGTGTCAAACTGCTGAGGTACCACAGCAGAAATGCTAAAGGAAGCTGAAGAATTGAAAATTAAATACAGAGGTGTGACCTTGTGTTGTACAGAGCAAGGCCAACACTCTGAAGAGGCATCACTGCTGACAGAAAATACACCACACATGTGGATGCCACAGCTGTGATTTGTGAATATGAGGACTGGATTTCATTTGAAAAATCCTGAAATATTTGATGGAAATTAGGTGGTGATTTTGAACAGACTGGTAGTGACAGTCCTGGGAGGCAATGAGTTACCAGGTGGACAATTCCTCAGCCCACTCCAGCTTCCTCCTTTTGACTTCTGATTCTTCCCTTCCGGGTGGGTGAGCACGGCAGTCCTGGTGCCTTCTGTTCCTGCCGTCCTGCCTGCAAGCTCCTACCTAGCTCCACCCTCTATGTCCATCCTCCTCCAAACCTAGCTCATTCTTGATAAGATATTCATCCTCAGTTTCTCTGTGATTTGTGGAAATGGAGAAAAATAATGTGAAAAATGGGTGCTTGGCCTTCTGGATATTTCATGAGAAGGCTGTATTATTTGTAAATAATTTATGACTTTGGAGCCACACACTTTCTCCCCAGGTTATATGTCTTGTGTAACTGAACTGTGTGATTTACCTTAGATTGCCTATCTGCCATGCATCATGAATCTCCGTACAGTGCTGTTTCTCCTCTCCTGTACAGCCTTCACCCGTGGATGAGAGATTTGCATAAAATGATTTGTTCATGTAAATGTGACCGGGCTGCAGCTCCAGCACCTTCTTGTAATGGATGTACCAATCCCCTTGAATTGGGCTAGTGTCTATCTTGGTAATTGAATCTATTTGTTTGTTGCTATAGTTTTGGGAATTAGTGGGGAGTGAGGTGCTGTCTCGGTTTTGAAAGACAGGTGTCTGCTAAGGAAGGCAGAGGCCCCCCTTGAAGTGGCAGATATAACCCCTTTTCCCTCCAAGTTATTATATTTTGAAATCAAGGGCCTTTAGGCAAAGATGTGGGAAATAGGAATAACAGTTCTTTACTCTATATATATATATGTATATAACCAGTCAAACAAAACAACAACAACTATGGCAGTAACAGCAATCACAAACCCAGTCCCAGCCTTCTCGGCTGTCGGGCCCTTTCCCCTCGGGTGCAGTTCCGCTCGCAGCCGGCAGGGGCGCTGGCGGCTCCCGGTGAGCAGGGCAGGTGCGATGGTTCCCCCGCGGCTGCAGGGGGCGCTCCGGAGCGAGCTCGGGAAACCCGCGGCTCTGGTGCTCTGGGATCCCGGGAAGGGATGGAACAAAGGCTTCACAAACCCCTGGGCAGTTGATCCCGGGCTCTCAGGAACAGCAGGCTGGAACGGCAGGGACGAACGCAAATCCCGGGTGGCAGACGAGATGTATCCAGATGGGAGAACCCCACGGAGGCCCAGGCAGGCAGGGTGAGCAGGGCTACAGCGTAGCGAAAGCTCGAAGCAGCAGCGGGGCAGGGCAGCCACAGCCCGGTCTCCAGCAGGGCAGGGAAAGCGGCTTTTGGGGTCCCGGCGTTGTTTCCAGCAGGAAGAAAGAACGGCCAAAAAGAAGGAAGCAGCAGCTCCTTTCTCTGCAGCTTCTCTCTCCGGACGCTCCGAGCGAACTGACCCCACACCCAGGTGTAGACAAAGGAGTAGCCAGGCCCGCCCCACTCCCCTTTTTGTCTTTCTTAAGTACAGCTATTTGTCCCCTAGCAACATGCATATGGGAGAAAATTCCTTTAACAGGAAAAAAAACTAAGACTAAACTAAAACCCCAACAGGTGCATATACTGACACTCTTTTGCTGCAGCCTTTGTATCCTTACCTGATCAGGAGGCTTCTTCGAAGAAAACAAGAGGCAAGCATTGGGATGGGGGTTGACAGTGCTGCAGCTCAGGCAGGGGCTGGGACAAGAGCTGGGGGGCTCCCTGGGGACATCCTGGTTATCTGTCCTGGTCCTGAGCCAGGAAGCTGCCCCCCTCCGCCCCGGGGACAACCCACCCAGGGCCTGGGCAAGCAGTGTGATTAGAATGGTGCATGAGCCAGGGAGATAGGGAGCTCTGCCACTTTGGTTTGTGTCATTCAGGCTGTGACATGGGGCTTGATGGGGCCTCTGAGGTGCCAGACTGTGTGTGAAGCCCCTGCCTGAGAACAGAGCAACCAAAGTATCTCACAGACTTTTCCTGCATTCCTCTGCTCCCCATGCATTTGTTTGGGTTTTTTTACCCCTAATCACTGGTTTTGGCTGATCCTCTTACATTCATGGTCTCAGGGTCTTGTCTCCCTGGCCTCACTTTCCTTGCTCTGATTTCTTTCTGTTCTTCCAGCTCCTTTTGTACCAATCTTGTCCCAGCTTCCCTGCTTTTCCTGGCACCTCCTCTTTCCCCTGTACCTGAAGCATGAATAACTGAGATAATGAGGCACAGGCCAATTTCCCCAATTACTTTGTATACGTATGCATTTGTATGGCCTCACCCACTGCCTTGTCTCTCATCCTTCTGTCCTTTTCTACAGCAGTCTCTGGAGGATGGGATTATCTTTTAGTGTGTATTTAGCATATTTTTGCTGCCACAATGTGAATAGCATTGAGCAATGGTATATGTATTTTGAAAACCTAGAGCTGTGTTGTAGTGTTCATTTGGGCTAGTAATGCCTGACAAATGACCATGCAGCCTAGCTTGTCATCACCTTCAGTAAGATGTTTTCCTGCATTCAGGTTGTCATTGCACGGTTTTATATTTCTGAAGTTGGAAGGGAAGATAAGTTAATAGTGTGTATGGCCTCTAATAATTATTTCATGCTTTTTATACTAATGTTAATGTGTTCTGAGTAATGGTTTATGGGAAATACCTGTTAATTTAGGTAATGGGGATAGTATTTTGATCAGACACATAGTAAATGCAGAAGTTGGAGGGTATTTTTTGAAGGCTTCTCCATCTTTCTATAATTACCAGATAGATAATAGGAACTTGCCAGATTCAACATGCTAATGATTGCCTTCCAGCTTTGAGAGAGACAGAAATTATACGCTAGCAGTGTCTGAAGGAGATTCTGCTTTGGTAGTGTAATAAAACATACAATATTGTGCTCTCTTGCCATTGCATAAACATCCATGAATATGTCCTTGGTCTTTCAATACAGAAAATAATGAAGATGAAGCTAAATTTACTTTGGGAGTACTCAAATGGCTATTGATGGCTTAGGAATGCTGGGTTATCAATAGTAGATGAACTGCTTTGTTGTTGTCTGTCACTTTGTAGGGCTGCCTCATGAATCATGTTTAGATAAAAGGTAAATGCTCTTACTGTCCCATTTTGCTGTTTTAAATTGCTACCTTTTCAGCTTTGTCCACAGATTTCCCAAAGCAAGCCCTCTGTGCCTGAGGCTCAGGGTATTTTCTTAGTGGTGCCTTTTTTGAACTGGCTCTGGACTGTGCTGCCTGATTAGAGGCAAGTCTGCTAAGATCCCAGCATGTGACAATGATCTGCTGTGCTCCCTGTTCCACAGGCAGCTTAGCACTGCTCTGTGCTGGGCCTTTAGGAGGATGGTACAGAAAACTGAGGGGGGGGGAAGTATTTTTAGATACATCCCATACCCTTGATGCCTTGCAGTTGGGTCTAGACTAATGGGGAAGAGAGCACTTTGGGTGTTGTGCCACTAGCTGTTCTCTTAGTTGCCTCTTGCTGTATCTCACTTTTAAGGAAATAATTTGCAGCCCACGAATCCCTCTGGGATGAATAGAGTTCTGTCCAGTATTTTCTTCTAAAATTCAGTCAGTGTGGTGGATTACTACAGAAGAACATGGAGACCTTTAGTCTTTCATATTTATTGCCATCTCATTGGGACTGTGTAAGCAAAGGAGCAGCCTGAGGTAGCAGATGGCCTTTGGGAAAAGGAAAAAATAACAAAAAATGGTAAAAGCTGCAGCAACAGTATTTCTAAATCTGCAGGAAATCATCTAATCCCCAGTTAATATAAAACATGCCTAAAATTACTGGATCTTTTGAAGTTGATGTCTTTGTTTCAGAAGTAAGCTGTGCAGCCCCAGGTGGTGTGAATTTACTGGGATATTGCTACAGAAAGGTTTCTGGAGATACAGGACAGGAACCTCGCCTGTTTGGCTCGGGAGCTGTGAACCAGATCACGTGATGGTGTTTGGACTTGGTGTGTACTCTGCCATTTCTTCCATTTCTGCAGAAATGGGAGAAATTCTGGGAGAAAGCTTTTGCAAGCTTATTCTGATTTATTCTAAAAAATGCATCAATTACACACCGCTGTTAATGGTGTGTTGTACTGGTCAGTGTTAGGAGTAAGAGGCAAGGCTCTTTCAATAAAGAAATAAATGTCACCATCATTTTTTCCAGGGCTCTACACATTATGTATTAAATGGACAAAGAATACAGCATAAGGGGGTGGTTGTGTACCTACCAGTTACTGTAGTGATAATTAAGGGCTCACTTAGACCAGTGGGCCCATGAGTACCAGATCTGGGTATACAGTGTGTGTGACCCATCAGAGTGAAACTGAGACAGGTGTCCTGGCACTTCTTGTCTCTCCATTCATTGCATCATGGTTTCTGCAGGAATAGAGTCTGAATGTGGGGTTCCAAGGGAGCCCCCTACACCCCTGCTTTGCCTGACAGCCTCTGGAAATCTGGAAAGAGCTGTAGTGAAACGAGCACCTGAGTATTTCTGGCAAGTTTTGGGCATTTGTTTACTTAGGTGGGTGTTTTTTCTCCTTCCATCACAAGCACTAAAAAGATCTGGCCACCCATTTCATGCAGTTTGCCAGTTGTGTCCCTCTCTTGTCTAGCAGAAGCAGAGGGTCATGTTTTTTTTCAAACCCTGCAGTTGTACTTGGAAAGCACTAGCTATGCTGGAGGCACTTCAAGGATGGGAGGTATCAGTGCCCTACTGAGCTTTAGCTGGCTCCTCACAGCCTCCTGCTGATGCTGGGTATGAGAGATCACAGGGCAGGCCAGCCTGGTTTTCCACTGACAGTAGGGGCCCTATGGCAGACCCTTGAGCCGCTGGCATATTTAAAGAAGTCAGTTTGAACAAAATCCATAGCTCATGTAGATTGATGTCACATCCTTAACAGGCAGAGTGTTACCATTTCACAGTTTGAAAGAACTATCCTGTAATATCTGTTCATTTATTGCTCTATACTTTGTGCTACTGGTGCCAGCAGAGATGAGAAATGAGGTAAAGCAAAAAATGTGTTCTAGCCCCGTTGTCCCTAAAGTGTATGTGTTACTGTGGCTGCATAGCTGCACTCAGTCATGGGCCTGGCTCTGGAGAGGAATATGCTTTAGTGATACAGACTCTTTTGTCTAGTTCTGCCAAAAGATGGTCTCTTCGGACCTTCTGCTTTTGACTTAGACCTGTTTCTTTCTACTTGTGTGTTCCTTGCCTTCTCCTAAGCCTTATTCTTGCATGTTTTCCTCGCACTTAGAGCTCTCCTATTTCTCCCTGCAGCCACTCTTCCCATCTTAACAATCTGTTGTATGTGTTCACTTTTTGTCCCAAAGGCCTTAAGTTACTTTCCTGTCATTCATTTGACACCTCGTTGTTGCCAGTCTCCCATCCAGCCTTCCAGGTCTGTGCTGCTGCCTCCTTAGCCCTGTGTCCTCCTGTCTCTGCTGAGTCGGGGCCAGTCTCCCCTTGTACCAGCTGCATGTTGGATGGGTCTCAGTTCACCCTGTTCTCATCCAAATATCTCCTGATTTCACTCTCCTTTTTCACCCATTTTTTTCTCCTTGGATTTTGCCTAGATTGACTGACTCTCGCGGTCTTTCCTCCTTACTCCCTTGCCCTCTTTTATCTTGCTTTTCTCCCTAACCCCAGCCAAACTTCCTTGCCTATTCTTATCTATCATCTTGCCCACACATCCCTCAATCCCAGTTTTCCTCCTTTTTCCTTCACAGGAGTACATCTATCTCATTTCAGAAGGCAGTAAAAGCGTCTCTCTGACATAAAGCTTTTTCCTGGGTCTTGTCAAGTCCTGTCTTCAAGGAGTAGAGATACTTGAACTTCTCAAAGGAAAAGTATGCCAAGACCTTTTAACTTGTGCAGTGAAAAGTGCTTTACTTTGGCTTTATTTTCAGAAACATATGCATTGTTTTAGTGGAGATACCCAAAATTACATTTAGCATGAAGCTGCATTTTTTTACAATTGAAAATTATCTGGAAAGGGGAAATGGGCCAACAGCTGTAACAGGCAGCACCACTGCTAGCCTCACCCTCCTGTAAGTTATCATCACAAAATGCCAATTTGACTTTGAATATGTTCAAAGTCTCCTTTTTCACAACATATTGGCAAATGCGTAGTCTTGGAAAGATTTAATATGATCCTGCAAATTTTACAGGGCTCCCAGTAGAGTCAGTTTCCCAAGGAGGAGGTTACACATGAGCAGTGAACTGCTGCCTGCCTTGCTGCTTTATAAGAGTTAGTTGAGGAGTGAGAGCCCCACTTAGGAGCTGGGCACGGTTTGTGAGCCCTTTGATGGTAGAACTGCATGTGTGTGTGTGAATCTCCTAATCATCCTTCCTCTAAGACTAGTTCTATATATGTAAATCAAAAAAATAAGACACCTCACCAATTACAGCTGCCTGTATCACCATAGTCTTACCGTTTCATAGAAGGGCCAGACTGGGATGCTGATATCTGGAAGAGGATCGGTGATATGACAGAAAATACACAGCTATTGAAATAGATATTTGAATTTTGAATGGGTAAACTTGTAGAGCAGTTCCACCAGCCTTATACTGTTCAAGGTCTGTCTCTGTCTATCATGTACTTTTTCACAGCAGAGTGACGACACGATCCCCAGGTAGTTAATAATAATTCTTTCATCCTGGGGAAAAAAGTGAAAGGAGAAATGAGCTACATAAGATTTGCCTGTGACATTTAAAGTCCAAATTGGACTTTATCTGAGTAATTTATCTTGGAGTATTTGCAGGAGGGAGTGTAGGAGAATATGAATGAGGGCATCTTAGTTATGTCTGTGCTTTCTGATAGCTGAAGAGAATTTTTGGTGGCTCCATGTGGCTGGAAGGTCTGTCTGTGTGATCTCTTCTCCAGCAGATGGAAGATAACATTAAGAGGAGTACTTTAATTATCGAAGCATGGGAATTACGACAGGGCAGTATCCCCCTGAGACACCACTTCCTTTCAGAGTGACAGGTGATGTGTTTCTGGGATGTTAGAGAGAACTCATTTCCCCCTGCTGCAGTGAACACGTGTACATCACATTTTCTCTGGCAGTATTGAGCCTGTCCACAATCTGTATCTGTTGCTGGTGAGGAAAGAAATGAAAATACATTGTATCCTTGTAGAGAACATAACAAGTACAAAGGGACTGAAGGAAGAGAGTGTGTTTTTCAATTTTATTTCTTTCACAATCTGCTTAGGTTCTTCGAGTCCCTATGAATTACTTTTTGAAACGTGTAAGAGATGATTAGATTGACATAAATTGAAAAATTCCTGCATGGAGAGATTCTTTCTCAGAGCATTTAGCAATTTTTATTTCCCACTGCTGTTACATATCTGCTTGCGCAGGTGTTTGTGCAACTTCACGCCTCCGTCAAGACTTCTCTTTGCAACGTGCTGTGTTGCATGTGAACCTACCAACATGTCCTGCATCCAGGCCTTCCTTTAACTCCAAGGAATTGCATTCAATATATTCTTGTGAGTATCAGGAGTTAACTAATGAAGGCACAGACAGCCTTCGGCGAATTGCTTACAGCTTGGGCGTGTCACTTCTGTGTGTCTCTCAGGAGGCAGCTCTGAGTGTCAGCCCTTGCTTGGAGGGAGGATGAGAAAGGGCTGTGCACCCATGGGAGTTGTGATTCAGCAGGGTGTCCTATGGTACCTGGGGAAATGTGGCCTGGGGAAGACAGTGTCTGCCCTTTTCTGCACTGGGGCATGTTCTGGTCCATAGGAGGAGCAGCCACCTGCTGCATGGCACTTTCAGGAGATTGCTGTGTTTCCAGGAGGCAAGACTGGAGCACTATGTTTATTCTTCAGCCTCTGCTTGTTTTTCAGCTGCTTTTCCCCACAGCTGCACATCACAGAATCACTTGAAATACAGCTTTTCCACCAGCTGTTTGCTGGTGAAAAGGCTGGAAGGAGTGTGCCATGAGGAGCAGCTAAGGACTTTGGGTTTGTCTAGTTTGGAGAAAAGGAGGCTGCGGGGCAACCTCACTGTTCTCTACAACTTTCTGAGCAGGGGAAGTGGAGAAGGAGGTGGGACTTCTTCTACCTGGTGTTCAGTTATAGGATGCATGGGAAATGGTTCAAAGCTGTGTCAAGGGAGATCAGACTAGATATAGGAAGCATTTCTTTACCAAGAGGGTGGTCAAAGACTGGAACAGGCTTCCTAGAGAGGTGGTTGGTGCCCCAGGCCTGTCAGTGTCTAGGAGACACTTGGTCAATGCCCTTAACTTTTAGTCAGCCCTGAACTGGTCAGGTAGATGGACTTTGTGATCGTTGTAGGTCCTTTCAATTGAAATATTCAGTTCTGTTTGAATATTTTAAAGTCTGGACACTGGAGTGGAATTAACCTGTGCTAATGATACACAGCAGACCATGAGGTTAGCAAAAACCATGCCCGAGACCATACTTACCTCAGTCACCACTCCTTTTGCTCTGAAGGAGGTTATTTGAGCCCTTTCCTACATGTAAGAAATACATTTCCTAACCTATCCATGCTTATCAATGCAGATCAGGGTAGACAGTTTGTGTCTTAAGTCACACCCTCCATCCAAATTCATAAAGATGTTTAGAGATCTTCTTCTTGATAAAAAATACTCAGGTAGGTTGTCTCACTGTCCATCGGTGTGGATCACTGTGTATGAACTTGCCTCTTTTCCCACATAACCACTGTAGCCTCAGTGGTGGCATTAACTTATGTTTGTACAAGCAGTCTGTGCTTTGTTCCTCAGAAGCCTGGGGCAGATCAGGAACAGTCAGGTTTTTGGGCTGGGTTTCTGAAATGAGGTGAAGAACTACTTTCTGTGGAGCCTCCCTGCATAATTCACAGGTACATCTTGATATCCACCCAGTTACAACCTGTATCACTACTACTTGCTCGATCCTGTTTTCCAGGATGAACTTTTAATCTTAGCTCACATCATACCTTCCGGAAATGCTGTTGTAGTAATGCCATTGCTGGTTTTTGCTGTCTTTTGGTGTTTACCAGCACCGAACAGTAGAGGTGGGACACCATAAACTGTTGAAGTTCTGAGTGTCAAACCTCAAGATCCTGTTACAAAAAAGTTAAGACAGTAGACAGGTTACTCTACAAGATATGATTAAGATGAACATGTTTATTATTTCCTAAATATTTTCTCTGTTTTATTTTAGTATTTATGAAACTTTTCCTGAGTTAAGTAACTTCTGTAAATTTACTTTTCTATTAATACCCTAATATAGCTGTGTGTAATTGGCATGTGATTAATACATTTAATGGAGTTTCAGTCTTGAATGTGACTCCTTTAGCACACTTTCTGACTTTTTTCTGTTTGCTATTCATGTTGGCCACCTGAGACACTTTGATTTTTTTTTTTTTGGCATAACATTAATTTTTGTTTCATAGTTGTTAGCATTATTATTTTATCAAATAACCTGATAAATTGGTACAGCAAGACTGCAGCAGCAGTCAAAGCACTGATGCTTTCTAATGGTGCACTTTACCTCTGCTTTATTATTGCTGCCCATTTCATTATTTGCAAGTTGATTACAGCTGCGTTTCTCAGGGGCTATGAAATATTCAGCAGCCTGGACTAGCTGGGGGAGAATTGCAGTCTTTGCAGCTGAACACCTGCCCTCAAAGGCAAAGAAAAACCAAAAAGTTCTTGTGTTTAAAAGTGATGGGGAAATTCCTTCTTTTCTTTAGCTTTCCCACAGTACTGACTATAGGTAGCTAATTAAAAATTGCCACTTTACTTATGCTTGTTATTGGATGGAGGGGAAGAATAAGAATAAATATACGACTACTGCATTTCTGCCATATTTGCCTGGCCACAGCAGAGAAGGAAAACAAATCTTGGTATAATTGGTTGCCTGTGTGTCAGCGTGAGGTAGTTGACATTCAGGGTGGGGTTGGGGAAAAAAAGCCCTCTGTGTTAAGGGCAAACATGAACACTACTGGTTATGTTCTCACACTGTATCTCTCTGGGGACTTGCCAGCAATGATTGACTGAAATGTGCAATATTTTACCAAGTAGGAAACAGATAAGATTTTTATAAACAGGATACTTCATCTTTAAAGTAAAGAAACAATTGCTTTGACCTTGTCACTGAATGAGTAAGGCCAGCATTGTGATAATTGAGAATGTAGCTAAGCAACAGTTCTCCAGGAGCAGGCACTGCTTTATTTTTAGTAGAGTACACCAGTAAGGTGAGGGGGTGGGACAAACACACATGAGTATGAATGAGTAAAACAACTGGTTAATGATTACTAAAAAGAAAAAGAAATTCTTCGTGCACCAAGTTTGAGTTGTAATATGTGCTTATACCGATTTTAATTTGGATTTACATCAAAAGAAAGTAATTGAATCAATATATCCTTCTGTGGTCTGAAAAAGCAGATAGCCTGACAGTATCTCTGATTTCTTAAGCTGCTTTAGTACCTTGAGTCTCTTCTGAAAATTAATGGTGTAGAAGAAATGGCATGTTCCTTCGGAAACAGTCTATTTTATATCTTTTTCTCCTTACTTTGATGTTAATTATGTTTCCTAATCTTACAGGTTAGTATTGCAGAGCCTGATTTATTTATTGCTCTAACTTCGGTTTAAACTATTCTTAAATACCTTAGTGAGCTAGTCCCCTACAAAGTTAACAGTGTAAGACCCTTTAAATCTGAAATAAATGTCCAAGGAATGAAACGTACTTTTCTTCTAGCTAAGTCAATTTACAAACCAAGTTAGTTAATTTTTCATGTAGGCAGTGGGGAAAAAACAAATTCCAAAGTTAGTCATTTTTATTATGTAGGCATTGCAGGACAAATTGCCACCATATGGCCCCTCTGTTATCCCGTAAACAAAAGTATGTGTTCCAAGCCTGGTGCCAAGGGAAAATCTGCAACCACTTTACCTCTCTCTGTTTCTGGTAAATCTCTCATCACTGACCTGGATGCCCTTTCTTTAGATATTAAACCAATTCAATTGCTGAGTGACAATGAGTTTCTACTTATCAAACCCAAGCAGTTACAGAAATCTCTCTAAAGATACTGTCACTGTATGAGTATAAACTACCCCAACTTTACATACAGGAGCCTTTAATTCTGATTTGGTCTATGAAATCTGTATTAGTGGCAACATTGCATAGGTGAGAAAGTAGAAATGTCCTAATTCTCAGCCTAATTGTATCAGATCTTTAAAAGCCAAAAGACAAAAATAATAAAATGGAATTTGAAGACTGTATTAGTTACTCTTGGGTATTTTAAATACAGTAAGAAAACCTTTTCCTAAGGTGCTTTTCTCTGGATATGATTTTAAATTTGATGAACCAGAGAATGTAAGGTATATTGTCATATTCTTAGAGTGTGGCATAATTGAATTTGGACTTGTGAATATTTTTTTGAATTTTATTTTCTGCCTAGGTGGAAACGTTTGTCAATACTGTATCTCACTTGAACATCAAGCCCTACAGAGACTACAAGGTAATGGTTTCTGCAACTGCTTTCTGTTTCCTGTGGTGGTCAGCTTGGCTTTAACTCATTTTCTGAAGGCCCCTGTAATTTATGAAGGTGCCAGCGCGAAGCAACTGAACTGGTTAGCAGGAATGTTACAAGTAGCTTTTACAGAAACTGTTGCTTACAGCTTCTGATCCATGGTGGGCTGTGTGAGATTGCCAGCGTGTGTGTATAAAATAAAGATGTGATACATTTTGAAAATGCACTTCTTGTTTTTGTGTGTTAAGAAGCAGCAGTACCAGTCCCAGCTGAAAGGTAAAATCTGCTGAATATGGGCTTGTGTGTGGTCATTCAGAAAGTTGTTCCATACCCATCAGCATCCAGACTTCTAGCTGGTTTTCTTCCTGGAGCTGTGTGAGAGGCATCACGTGTCCTTTCAGTGCTGACACAGGCTTTCCTGCCGCAGGAAGGCAGCTTTGGTCAGTGTAAATGTTTTGGTCAAGCAAAGCGATGACCACCTCATCAGAAATCAGTCTTAGCTCGCTTTGCCAAGTTGATAAAAGCTGTTTCTGCTGTTGCAGTTGTGGTAAATGCTGCAGATCTATACATCAATTTGATTGTCTCAAAGCCTGTTTGAAAGCATAGCAATGAGGTCACCATGGGTGTGGACAGCAACTGAACAAAATAGACTGCTGGGGGTTCGTATTTCATGCTCAAGTGACAAAGCTCTCCCACTGCGCGGGGTGCAGAAAAGAATATTGTGGTTAGGAAGTTGGTGTGGGCATGCAGAGCAGAGTTGGTACCTCTGCATGGAGACCAACCTTCAGTAGGCAGGCTGGTGCTGCTTACATTCATTACTGGAGGTCTGATGAGATTTGAGCAACACCAGGTTTATATTGGGTTGCCTCTTAAATAATGTTTCGCAGCACCTGCCAAAGGGTAAATTTCAAGCACTGAAGTTAATTTTAATTTCAAGTGTCCCAGCCCTTGCTGGGTGGCTGTTACTAGTACGTGACGGTATGGTAGCAGACTGGACTTGACTTGATTGTATGTAATGCACACAATTTGTGCCTGAGCTGAGAAATACTGGCAAGATTTCAAGTCCCTTTCTTAGTGCAGTAAGAGCCTTGAAACATTACAAGGAATCAGTGCTTTGCTACTGCATACCAAGTAGGTGGTCTTTACTTACTGCATATTGGTACTATTGCAAACAAAACCTTTCAGGGTAACCCCACAGTGCTAACTGACCTGCTGCATGTTCCTAGCTTTTCCTAAAGGAAAGTTGGATTGTCAGACAAGCTTAACTTTTTTAACCCTAGACAAGTTTAACTTCTCTTTTGCAAAATGGAGTGCACTTCTCTGATAATATACTTGGTTACCACAGCTTGTCTGACCAGGTACCTCCTAAGCTACAGGGACTGGTTGTATGACTTTGTGTGAATACTCTCCCTCTCTGTCTCTTTTTGTTACCTCTACATAGGACAGAAATGCTTCAGTCCCAGATTTTGAGCTCATGAGAAAGGCATAAATAAATACAACATAAGTATGATTCATACAATCGTTGCTTCTTGGAAATAGTTGTCTTTAAAATGAACATAGAAATCCATGAGCGTGTATAGACACCTTAGAGATGAAATTAATGTAAAATCAATTTATTACCACTCATGCTTCTGGTGTCTTACGTTGTGGAAGCTAGAGGTCTGTGATAGTTGTCTTTAAATCTGTCAAAGATTAAGCATTTTACTTCTGAACTCTCATTTTCTGTGAAAGATACTCAGATCAGGAAATGAAACATCTGAAAGTTGAGGGTTTTCTCTCTCTCTTCTCTGTTGAGTAGCTCATCATTTTGGAAATTCTGTTTGCAATAAAAATGTGTTGATGACTCTGAAGCGTGTCTGACGGACCTGCATAATCTCAACGCTTGCACAGGAAATCAGAACTTGTGAACAGATATTATGATGCCATAATATCCTCCATCAACATTAGACAGCAACACAGTGCCGTCTGAGGGCAACTGTAGGTCCAGAGCATTATCATTTCAGTTAAAAACTGGGAACCTTAGAGCTGGGGAAAAAAAAAAAGGTTTATTCTAGGGTCTTTCCGAAATCTGGATGTACTTCTCTGATTAATAGTACAGCCCAGAAACAGCTGTTTGGCTGTGAGCGAGGCTGGAAGGTGAGGACAGGATCTTTTTTCAACCAGTTGTGTTGGTGGTAAAATAGTATCAATCTTCAGCCTGGCAGATTTTGGGCTGTGTTAAGAGAGCAAGTGACCCCTCCATGGATCACTTGATGGGTGTGGTTTGGAGTACCTTCAGATGGAGGTGGAGAAGGCAAGTGTGACAGGTGATAAAGGAGGTCGCTGAACTCAGGACTTTGTTCAGCCAGTCAGGAACCACATCTCCAGGCACTGCACACACAGACAGGTGTGGTGTTTCACTGAGAGGTTCCTCCCTGAGGTTTTCTCCTCTGTGGCTTTCAAAGGCAACATCGAGAGGTTATAGCCAGTGTCAGTTTTAGGAAGCGTAATTATTAATTTAAATAGCATTGAAAGGATAAGAAAGTGCAAGTCGAGTGGTCATGTTTCAGGTGTCCAAGGTCAAGTGGTCCTGTCTCCTGGGGCTGGCAGAAATACATGTTGTGCAGTCATTTTTGTAGAAGCACAGGAATGGTATCTAGCACAGACTCCCTGTGGTAGGTGGGATGAGGGACATGTGAGGGGTGAAGAGCAGGGTGGGGGTCTCTTGGGTAGGTCTCCGTAGCAGGACAGCAGAGGTGTTCTCAGGTCATCCCCTGTAACTTGCATCTTGCAAAGACCATGCAGGACTGTTTGTTTCATGTGTGTGGTGGTACAGCTTGACATCACACTGGACTGCCCATGTTCCCAGTGTCTCTGCTCTGGGTTGTCTGGCCTGGTGTTGGCATGGCAGAGGTGCAAGGCCAGTGGCTGAAGGAGAGCATGTGAGCCAGGTGCTAGCTGGAGAGGACTTGCTGGCATGGGAGCGCTGCCAGGGACCTGGCTGTGCCCCTCACCAAAAAGGCAGCAAGAAGGGATGAAGGGGTGCTTCTCTCAGAGTGACTTTGCACAGGATACATGGTTTAGTGCTTACAGCTGACAGCTTGCCTCTGTTGGAAATCACTGTTCTGCTTTCAGTTTCCTTTCTGGCTGTTTTGCTGCAAGCACCGGGGATTGGGGTTTGTAGGTATTCATAATCAATAGAAATCCGTACAAGCTTCAGCCTGAGGCTTCTCCTTTTTGCCTGTGTGGGTTTTGAGGAGGGGTTGTGAGGGTTTTTTTGTTTGTTAATGGGCTTTTTTTAGGTTGAGTTTGTTGGGGGGATTTTGTTTGCTCTTTTTTTTTTTTTTTTTTTTTTTTTTTTTGGACTTAGAAGTCCCCTCTTCTTGTCTTTATCATTTCACTTTCTCTGAGTTGGCAAAAGCATTTTCTATCAGTGCTGGTGTTAATGGGCTCCACCATGTTTGCTGGTGTGAGCTTCAAGATACCTTGTAGCTCCGCCACCATCAGCAGTAGCATCTGCAGGTCTGCAGGTTTCTTTGCCTGGCATGTCAGGTTTTCCCTTTGCTTTCTTTAGGTTGCCCTTCCAGATGGCCGGCTCTCCTGCAGGAGTAAGCACCCCCAGGCAAGGGCACTCAGCTGCAGCTCCTCAATCTGAAAGGGTCATAAATACATGAAGTTTGTGCTTTTCATTATACTGAATTTAACAGGAGGAGCCACCTTGTCAGCAAGCTCCCATGGGGAGGATTTGCACTAAAAGGTCTGCCTAACAGCAGGGGACTGAAAAAACCCCCTTTGAGAGCAATGTCTCTGAGCTGAATGTTGGTGGCTCGGAGTCAGGGATCTCAGAGGTCATCCGTGGGTCTGACTGCAGCTTGCTAGTTTGTCTTTACCTCTTTGCTTTCTCTCTTTGCCTGGCCATGCTGCTGAACCTGGAGTGCCTGTGGCTTTCATGAGGGCTCCTAGGAGCACTGGCAGCTTGCCCCTTGTCCCAGAATAACCTGTCCATCTCCTCATTGCTTTCCAGCATGAGATCTATGTTTTCAAGGAACACGGTGGGAAGGCAACATTTTTGAACAGGCGGTGATGGAGACTTCAGCCCTGCTGGCCATCAGTGAACTGGGAGGGGGGGGATGTGCTGAGGGCGGGTGATGTGCTGTCAGCAGGGGCTGAGTGCTGCTGCCTGGCACAGCCTGAGCTTTCCTGGTGCTGAAGAACACATGGAAGGAAGGAGGTGTATGAGTCAAGCTTGTTCACCTTCAATAAGCTGTGGGAGAGCAAGTGAGCAGCGGTTCCTACAATGCTGCTTGCTGTATGGTACAATTAACATAACCAGCCCCTCTTGGGCATAATACAAAGGAATTTAAGAACTGCCCCGTGGCAGGAGTTAGGCCTGTTTATTTAGACAGGTCCTGTAGAAGTGGAGCGATTCAAATACTCCTGTGACGGGTTTGCATCTGGGCATGGTGGGCGGCTGAACCAGGAACTGCGCCGACTGCAAAAATAGGCTTACGTTGCAGGAACGACTAAGACGATTACAGAGCTGCATGAATGATTAATTTACCCTGCTTTTGTTTCACTTTTGATCCCGGGTCCTCTGGGGAAAAAAAAAAAAGGCAACTTTGGAAGATGTTTTTAAAATAACAAACAATTCAGTTGTAATAACAGCTTTACTACGCAGATGTGCACCAGCACCACTCTAAGAGGAACAGAATAAAAAATCACTTGCTACATTTCTCTGTAGCATGAATATTTGAAATTTGTAGACAAATAATCACCAAATACTTTGCAATCAGAACATTTATTCACATTTTAGGAGATTAATGTTATTAATCTTCAAATAGGGTACACGGTTATATAGTGCTAGTGCTTTCTTAATAACCCTCTTTTAAGCTCAGTGTAGAAAGAATTTGTTTTGTTATTAAAATTACTCCACATATTTGAGACAGACTTCAGCTGAACAACTGCCTAATACGTGCTAGACACATATTGATTTTTTTGTCTTAGCCCAACATTTCCCCTGGGCATCATATTATTTATTCATAAAGCAGAAATGATGTCTGACAGGCATTTAGAGGGGTGTAGAGCTATAGTCCAGAAACAATGTGAAAAGCTTTGCAAGGACCCCAAGAAATCAATGTGCTGATGCTAAAGAGCAGCCTTTTCATTCTGAGCACATATTCTTGCAATCATTTAGTGTGGAACAGGAAATTTAAATAACAAATAGTTACTATTAAAACTGCAGGCCTAAATTTTCATTCATCTTTATTCCAATTATCCGAGCCAAGGTGGAAGTAGGCACTGAAGGCAGCTCGCCAAGCCCAGACACCTCTTAGCCACAACACAGGCTTGCTGCTCTAGCCCTGGTTTGCACATTTGTATGTAAATTTCTGTTGGAAGTAAGATATTTCCATCAATAAAGATTTAGAACCCCAACGTTGTTCAGAGAGCCAAGACATTCCTAAAATGTGCATGATTCATTGCCACTTACTCTAATTGAGCGTTAGACTGATGTCTGTACAGCAGAGTAAAATAATAAATAGCTGGTATTTTTAGAATGTGAGTTGAAATATTTTGATAAGTTAGTCATTGTGACAGACCTGTTTGAAAAAAAAATCAGGCCAAATGAGATTTGTTCTGGTTTTGTTCATTCAAAACTAGATCACAGCATACTATCAAGCAGTATTTGCTGGTGAAAGATATATTTCATTTCCAGTAATGTTTTTTCTACTAAAAAAAAATCAAATGATCAGGTAATCTTAGGAAAATTTTCAACTGACCTTATACCTCTCTCAATAAGATAAATAACTACTGAAGTATTATATTTGAAGTGTGATGAACATCTAAACATCTGGTCCAGTCAGGCCACTATGGAATTTGTTTCTTGTTCTTTAAAACACAGATAATGCAGTCAAAAAATAGCCTGTCATCGTGTAATTAAATATTTCATCTTTACGTATAAGCACAAGGGAGCCAAACTAAATTTGTTCTGGCATTTCTTGACTTTCTAGGACTTGACTTTGAACCTTTTTCTTCTTTGATATATATTGAATTGGGAATTTCAAAATTTGCTTTGCATATTTTGAGGGGGGAGGGGAAATGTAAGAAAATTAATTTCTGTTCTATAGACATGACAATTGTTGTCTTTCTCTTGGTTAATAAGAAGGTTGTGTTAGTTACAGTGATACCAGGTCACTCATTAACCTTTGGAAGCTAAGAAGTTCACATGTATTCCTTAAACTGGTCTGCAGAACACCTTATAGTTGTTTTCCCTAGCGAAGGCTTTTACCTCTTCAGTCATGAAGAATCACAATAAATGCAATTTTACGTCACTCAGCTGGGACAGCATAATCTGCATGCATCCAGAACAAGGAAGAGTGCCTGAAACATACACACATTTGTATTTTTTCCCTGGGACAGGGTATGGTTTTGAAAAGAAGGGAAAAGTGGTATCTTCTAGGAAATCAAATGCATGAACTTTAAGATACGGTGTTCTGGCATGTGATGTCATTGGGAAAGCACTACAGTGTTTTACTATTCCTGTCTTTCATGGATTTGAAAACCCAATTTCAGTTGACTCAATCTGAAGAAAGTGTAGCAAACCCAACAGTTTTCTGGGCTGTTGTACACATTGCAGTGGGCATGTTCTTAATGCTTGCTATCTGATGAGAACATGAAGTCGTAAGAATACTTAATTTTCCCCGAATTGATGCATTTTTATTTGCTCTTTCCAGTACTTTTGAATGCTGCCAATAACTTGCAAGAGTTGCTGTGTATTTACAAGTAGGTTTTAAATAACAAATTTGCAGCATAGCATTACAGGTGACAGTGTTATGTAGTGACTTTTAAATGTCACTTTTCCAAACTGTTAAACTACAGCTGTAATAATAATTTTTTTTTATCTATTTGGATAGCTGGTAGCCAGTCAGTTAATGAGGTTTGTTCATCAAAAGCTCAGCTGCATTTCTCTGCCTCTCTGAACTCTTTTCTTAATTTAGTCCTGTCCTTACTGTTGTCAGGAACATAACTCTTGGCTTTTGACAGCAGAAGAGAAACCACCCCAGATAAAGCACTAAAACACGAATACACGCATTTTCTGCTTCACCGGCCTGGAGTGCTCTTCAGGACACTCAGGCAGAGGATGTGTGCACCAGAGCTGTTCACCCAAGGTCCAGCTCTAGTCAGTGCAGAGAAGTGGCTACTCTTAGGACATGGTTCATTTAACATATTTTGCAGGCTTATTTTATTGTACAGTGAGTTGTGTCATACAAAAACCTTACAGGATGCTGTAGTCTGAGTGTAAGGACCCAGTTGTGGGATGGAGTTCAGTTTCAGGCTGGCACACACATGTCGAGTTCCTCTCTGAGCAGCTGGGTCTTCATGTGAGCACAGCATCTCCCTTGGAGTCAGTGGGGATGTTATCCCTGTGTCCGGCGGAGCCTGGAAAGCACTGCTGGTCTCGCTGAGCCAGGCTCTGCTTGGTGGAATCCCTCACAATGGATGAAAGACTGGGCTGGACATGACACAGTATTCGTGTTATCAGGATGCTGGACTCCAGCTGGTGTGCTTTTCCAATCTGTAGTGATTTGTAACACTGGTACATAGCTAGCTACTATGCTACCTCCTGGCTTTCCTTTTGGGCGTTGATTCTTACTAGTTTTTAAAGGACACGGTGAAGAGTACTAAGCAAAATAATCAAGGATACTCCACATTTTTAACAGGCATTTTGTTGCTAAGGTTTGCATGAATACAGTGCAGCACAGCAGAAAGAACTCTCTTAACTTTGTGATATTGTTGTGTTCCTGAAATTGCTTTCTTCTGATGCTTTGCTGGAACCTTTGATGAAAAGTGGTTGATTTGTAAACCACTGTTAAAAAGGCCTTGTATGGGAAGATGATGTCTGTTGCCATTTTCTATTTCTTATCTTCTTGTTTCAATGATTTACCTAATGTCAGCATATCTTTGGCAAAACACCTAGCCTTACCAAACAAACAGGTATTTTCAGAGGCTTAGTAAGGGGATGGCAAACACTAGTCCATCTCATGGGTCAGTGGGATAAAAGGCTGCACTGCTGTTGAGGCTATCATCTACTGAGAGGCAAATGTGTTTTAAGACCAGGGTGTGCTGCTGAGCTCAAATGGGCCCCTTAGCCACTCCTCTTTCAACATGGTAAATGGCTGAGCTAAGGGGGTGACAAAAAAATACTGCCTTAAATATTTTCCAGCAGAATTGAACAGCAAGTACATTTGTAAATCGGTTTATAAAAGACAAAATTAGTCATGGAATGCAGAAGTTTCCAACTGTCGTGTACAGATATTTTGGGAGTCATTAGAAGATAGTAACTCCTTATAGCAACCAACATAGTTAATGATGTCCTGATCTTAAAAAATGAGCCATGAAAGTTGTTGAATAAGGCATGTTTCTTCCTCCAGAGATGTCTATGACTGAAACATGTTTAGCAGCCAGCCCCAGGGATGCCTGTGGCCATGAAACAATGCCATCCTTCAGTCCATTGTCAAGCGTGGTCCACGTATAGCCTGTGCAGCTTTTACCTTGTTCAAACCTGCTATTAAAAGAGATTTGTTTTCTTGTGAGTGTTTGTGATGTTCATGTATTTATCTCATAATAATGGTAGAAAGAAGCAGTCTGATTTCATATCCAAAGCCCTTCTGGCCCATCCATCCAAACAGCCCTCCAGTTTATTTGCAATACCAGCTTTGTCACTGACCTGCTGTGTATTCAAACCAGCATCTGCAGGCTTTATTCATTGCTATGCTGAAGTTAAGGATGAGCTGTGGACAGACATCAACACACTTAACCTCATTTTCTCCTTTTAAATCCCTTCTTAGAGTCTCCTCTGCCATAATCCCTGCAAAAAAAAAAAAAAAAAAAAAAAAAGTAGGTTAGGGATGTGTTACAGCCACTGCCTCTTGTTGACTGATGCGGTCTCTTTGTTTCCTCCTACTTCCTTGTCAACGATCCATATCCACTTATTGGACTTTTTTTTTTTTTTGATGTTTAAATGTGGCTTTCCAGGTGAGAATTATCTTTTTTGTTCTCGCTGAGCACAGCCTCCAGTGTGCTTCTGCCCTGCCTGGGACTGCTAGATGAGGTCCCCAGCACAAAAAGGACATGAACCTGTCGGAGTGAATCCAGAGGAGGGGCTACCAAGTTGATTAGGGAGATGAAGCACCTTTCTTAGGAGGAGAAGCTAAGAGAATTGGGATTGTTCAGCCTGTAAGAGAAGGAATGCTTCAGGGTGACTTAATTCTGACCTTCCAGTACCTTAAGGGAACCTGCAAAAAAGATGGAGAGGGAATTTTACACGAGCGTGTAGTGGCAGGACAAGGGGGAATGGCTTCAAACTGGAAGAGAGTAGGTTTAGATTAGATATCAGGGAAAAATTCTTTCTTGTGAGGGTGGTGAGACAGTGAAACAGGTTGCCCAGAGAAGTTGTCCCATCCCTGGAAGTGTCCTAAGCCATGTTGGATGGGGCTCTGAGCAGCCTGGTATAGTGGAAGGTATCCCTACACATGGCAGGGGAATGGAACTAGATCATCTTTAAGGTTCCTTCCAACCCAGGCCATTCTATGATTCCATGTTACCATAACACAGTGAAGAGAAAATAACTGGGATGGCTCAATGCTTCACAACTGCCATGGACTTTTTTACAGCACCATATGAGGAAAACAGATGTTATCACATGGTAAAGGTGAAAAATTACGGCATATGTCCTTAATAAGGAGTATTCTTAAAATATTTCTAATAGTTATGAATATCTGAGCTGAAATACAGATGTCTTTTATTTTTTTTTTTTTTTAAGAAAAGAAGGGCTTGTGGCATTCCTTAGTATTTCAGATGTCTTGGAGCTTCCATTTGCAGGTGTATGTTGAGCACTGCTGCACATCAGGAGCTTGTGAAATGGAGGTTTGAGTGTGGATGGGACATTTACTCAGTGTTTTCCCAGGCATGTGTAGGAGCTCTTTGCCAGAACCTGTGTTACCAGTTTAATCCTAACGCTTTCTCATGTCTCCTGTGGTGGTGAGTTTTTGCCTTGCAGATTATGGAAGAAAGGGAACACAATCCTATGGGCTGGCAATACTCAGAAAATTAGTAATATAGGAGCCTTCACCTGCTCCACTGTGTAGACCACCAGCTTTCATGTGAGGGCATGGTGTGTGCTTGGGCTGCAAGGGCAGGCTGAGGCAGGACTGCAGGTATCAGCAGCTGGGCTGTCAGGGCATTGTGGGTTTTGCCACATTCAGGTACGTGTGTGTGGCAGTCATGGGCTCTATGTGTTGCCACACCTCTCGGGAGAGCATCAGCCTGGACAGAGCCGGGTGGTTTTGCACTGGAATCACAAAAGGTTTCTCCTCACCTGCAAGATATATGGAGGATTTTGCACCAGTGGTATTGAAATATAAATAGAAATATACATACGCATGAAATCATGCTAAATCTCAATGTATGCCTTTTATTATGTGTATACGAGCATCATGGTTTTAAATGTCACTGTCTTTGACACTTGTGAAACAAGTATCCCCAGGAGAAACTAAAGTTCCTTTCCAGTGGTGTAAATCCTTTAGAGGAGCTGTTGTTCTCTCTCAGTAAAGCAGGTACTGCTGGAAGCTTGTGTCTTTGGCATGGAGAGTATCTCCATTTTGCATGACAGGCAAGAAGAATGCATCCGTGGCGAGTTCACTCATTTGACGATGGTGGATTGAGGTTGCTGGCTTATGCTGCCAGAAAAGCTAGTGAATGGGAGAGGTACATAAACATTATTTTCATGTCTTCTGTATTTATGGGGTGTTTGTCAATATGTGCATGCATACTACATTTCTAATTGGTGCTTAAACAAGTGTAGAAAGGGCTACACTATGATTCTTTGTATTGGTGTGAAAGAGGATGTAGAATGAAAAAGTACACAAAGCTCAGCCTTTAAAAATAGATTAAATAAGACATTTCTTGCTTATTGAGGGAGTCGTATAATTGGTCTGGAAATTGAAATAATTTAAACCCACAAAATTAGAAGTATTAGGTCAAACTTTCCCAAACTGAATTAAAATATATTTGAAAGGAAGATTTCTAAGATGCAACAAATTTCATTTATTTTCGTTTCTCTGGAGATTCTGAATGGGGCATCCCTGTTCAGGGTTGAAGAGGAGTTCAGTACTTGTGGGGCTCCAGCTGCAGGGGCTCACTTCCCTGCAGACACTGTCAGCAAAGCTGCCCATCACCGTGGCACTTTCTGTAGTGCACACACTGGGCTGCTCTGCTGTGCTCAGAGCATCCGTTCAGTTTAAGCAAACATCACGTCACAGCAGCTTGGGCCAGCAGGGATTTGACCCCTCAGTTATGTTCAGTGCTGTGACTAAAGACTGCTGTATTCTACTTGAGCTATTTTATACATGGCATAACTGCCACTTGGGAATTTAGATTGACTGTTGTTTATCAGTTTAATCGTGAAATATCCACGTGATATTTACCTAGTTCTTCTAAATAAGTTGAAAATAAGTTGAGCACCCTGCCTTGACACCACCAGGAAAGGATGTGGGCTTCAGCTTTCAGCACTACCTCTGTATGTTCTTACGTCTGCATATTAAGAGACTGTATCTTGTCTGAAGCCATCAAAACCTTTTAACTTTTTAACTTTATGACCATCCATTGAACAGAGAAAGCTGAAAACATCCATTGAATATAAACTTTCTTCAGAGCTAACTGTGGACTTTTTTCAGAGCTACTGAAGCTGTAATCTGCAACTTGTTTTGAGGTAACAGAAAAAGAGAATAGTAAGAATCAGACCTATCAACATGCCACTGCTGTATTTCTATTGAGAGGCCTTGTAAGTATGCATTTGCAAATAATTGCCTTAAAGCTCTTAACATTCTTGCACTGCAAGAAGCTAAGCAACATTTTCAGTGCTGATTCACAGTATATACTCCTGGCATGTATTCCTGCAGTCCCCACCAGGCAGAAATCCCCCTCAAATTAAATGGGCTTTTTGCCCAATACAGTCTCATTCTAACTGAATTAGTAGTAACAGACTTAACTATAAATTATTTTTTACTCTGGGCACATTCTCTAATAATTAACCTCCACTAGTAAATACTTCACTGTATCAGGGAGGTACAAAAGCTTTTGATTTTTTAAACTCAGCAATTGTCTTTTATTTCAGGACTGGCTCTGGTGGAAGAGGAGTTAGGTTGGTTTTTATGATAAGAAAGATCAGTTTTTAAAACAAACCTGAAGGTGTTATTAGGACATTGCTTTATGAAATTACTACTTTATGCTATGTTAAATTTGAAGTTCTTCCCCACTGAACACCTTCTGCTTTAGAGATTGGGGTGGCCAGGTCTAGGAGGGCTAGGTTTGTGGCAGTTTTTAATGCTTTTATTTTCCAGGTATGCATTACTATTGAGAAGAGGTTGATTCATGCTAGACTACATTTTCAGTACGGATTGAATTCCACCTGGAATCAGAGTAGTGAAACGTGCTACATGGCAGCTGGCACAACAACATTTTTAATCAAATAATAGATTCCAGCTGGTGGGGAGTCAGTTGAGTTCTGAAGCAGACATGACTTAATGCAGATCTTCCTTATTTCTGTAATAAAATGGATTACCTTTGCATATGAAATAAGTGTAAGTGGAGGAGGAGAAGTGAAAGAAGACAAGTTCGTAGGTTTGCTTGAAACAAGACTAGCCATTGTAACCTCATAAGTTGACTTAAACAAGGGATAGTACGCGGTTCTGAGGTCAGAGAGACAAATTAACTTGAACTCTTCTCACATACCATGAAATGATTTCTGGTTTGCAGGTGAGCTTGTGATTGCAAGGGTCGTTTTCTAGGCCCTGTCCTTGAATATTGCATTTTGTGCTCTTTAGCTACCTACTCTTGTCACTGTCATGAGGAATCATCCTCACATTAGTTGTCAGCCTCTTCTCCCTACTTACCTGGCTAGGTCACAGTGCAGTGGTGTGGACAATTAACCCCAGCAGCTGAGTGGGGGTCTTTTTGGTGTCACCAAACTGAATATTGTTTCAGACACACCTTTTTCTCTGCTCTCTTGAGAAGTGTAAAGATTTTGATAGAATTCAGATAATGAGGATCTTACTGATACATAGAGCTGTAACTGTAATTGTGCTGCAAAGCCAAATGTAATAGTACTGGAAAGGTCAGTGCATGCTGTAAAATGTCAACAGATGCTGCATTTTCAATGATTTTTCTTGTTAGTTTATATCCCACTATCTAAGCTCAGTGCTTAGCCAGGACAAGCATCTCATTCTTCACTTGACTCTTACTAGGGCTTAGTTCATGCTGTTGAAAGAAATGTCAAATGCTGCAAAATCCCCATACATTGGCTAAGGCTTTTTCTGCTGGTTTTCTCCCTGGCTGAAAGCTGTGAGTGATGGCTAGTTGTCTGTCTGTTATTTTACTTTTGGATGCTCTTCACAGAACCAAAGTGAAGTTGAGCAGCACCCCACCAGACTCAGCAGGTCTCAGTGGGAGCAGGTGTCTTGCTGTCCTGTCCACAGCCGAGAAGTGTGAACCTTTGAGGAGCTGATAACTCCCATCCCATTAGCTGGAGCTGCAGAGATTTGGTACTTCATGCAGTCCAGCCTGGAAGTAAAGAGAGCGTGAAAAAGCATGTCTGATGTGAGGAGACTCTTTCTAAGATGAGTGATCCCCATTCCCTCAGAGTCTCCCCAAGGTCACTTGTTTCAGTCAGGAGCTGCTGTGTGATAGCAAGATCAAAGCCTTTGGAAGCAATCAGACCTTTTCATGACACTTGCTGAAAATGTGCTACAAGGTAAGTTTTTCCTTAAAAAAAAAAAAGATAAAGTAAAAAATTTCTTTTTACTTTATTTGTCTGGTCAGAATTTCGTCCTCAGTAGAAGTCCTATGGAAGAAGATACTAAGAGGTATTTTTAATGTAGATGCCTGCAATTAACATAAATCTATTAATCCAGGCTAGCAAGAGAGAGAGTATTGATTGCAGTGTTTTTACACTTCCTTCTGACAAGTTTGAAAAGTGATGAGAGAAAAACAAGGCCAAATTGATCTCATAATTTCAGGAGTTGTCTTGAAAATAAAAATAAATATTCACATAGCTTCAATTTATTGCCTGTATTATTTCCATGATGTTTCTGTAGTTACTGTCTGTAGCTGACAACATTACAGCATTTTTTAGAGACCTTTTGTGTTACATTTTGGTTTTGTCTGTCTCATTCCTCATGTAGCTTATTGATGCCATAAAAAACCCTAAAACCGTAAAAATGTTTCTGAATGTGGAAAATGCACAGAAAAAGCAAAAATAATCTGAGTATGGCAGACAGTAATCCGAGTTTGGAGGAGATATTTAGGTAAGTTTTTATATTAAATGTTATTAAAATTTCATATTAAGTTTCTGTTGTGCACTGGTAGTCCAGGAGATGCACTGGAAGTCTGGTTGTCTGTGGGTGTGACTGGTCAAACCCCACAATTTATTTTGGTGTAGAGTGAGAGATCTGAAACTTGCAGGGTTGGGGTTTTTTTCCATACAGAAGCAAAACTTTTGGAAACATTAATGAAACAATATGGAGAGAAACTCTTGCCAGAGCAGCCAAGTATTTTGTCCAGGCACTTTCCTGTAGCATCAGGAACCCAGCCTCAGGTCTCTTGTCTGACACATCCTGGGCAAGTGCTGTTTAATGCGGACCATCAGTGGCTTTTGGTCTGGAGCCTGCATCTCCTGCTTTCTCCTGCTCTCTCTACTCATCTGGAAATCGTAACCCACATCTGGGAAATATTTCTAACATCAGCTTTCTTAGGAAATGACATAGTAGTGCAAAACATTTCAGTCACCTTCAGTTTCAAACTGTATTTGATAAATTTAGAACCAGCTTTTTAGCAAAGCAGTGTGAGCAGTGGATGTGTTCAGATTTTCAGAAGGACCCAACGAGTTAACAGGCTTTATATTTTCTAATGTGTATGCTGAGGCACATCACACAGTTGAGGTTGTGGTGACTGAGTTGCAGGTAGTGGTTTGTCCTCAGCCTTGTTGACTGGAATGGCAGTAGACTGGTTTTCATTTGGATGCGTTGAGTTCCATGTGCAAAGATTTGTTGGTTTTCATGAAGTTGGGTCAGATTTGTAGGATTCATTTAAATGAAAACTGGTAAATGAAGGTTAACAGATTACATATTGGCCATGTAGTTTAAGAAAGCAGCTATTTCAGAAATAACTAGTCTATTTGTGAAATAAGCTAATAATATTTAATGACTTGTTTGATTCTTACAAACAGTTACTTGTGCTTGTAGATCCTAATTGCATGAGCAGAGTTCTGTACTTTGCACGGGCAGAGTTATATTTGTGTTGAAGTGTTTGTTGTATTCATGCCAAAAAAACAACCAAAAAACCTTATTAAGTTCTGATCCTTAAAATGTGCGTGTGCTTAACTTGACTGCTCAAATAATGTTGCTTTGGCAGTGTTGATTACAACACTTTGATCACGAAATACCTCATGTAAGGTGGTGGTGGTGGTGGGGAATTAATACAGCAGTAGTGTTGATCTGTATAAACAGTCATTAATGAGTACACGTTGCACCCTTCCCTGGAGGCAGAAGAACATGTTTCTGCTGAGTTGATGAGTAAAATTAATTTGCTCACTAAATATACTTACTGTCTTGAGATCCAGTTTGCTGCTGCTCTCTTAGCCCAAAGTCAGACTTGAGAGTGACTGTTTCTGTACTTTGCTGGGCAGAGATTTCTCTGGGTGTTGAGGCCTTTAATCCTGTCTGCTGTATGTCAGCTGCACCACCTTCGGCTCAGTTCCCTGAGCTAGACTACGGATAGCACAAAGGCATTTATAAAGGTAAACAAGGGCGTTGTTTGAATGTCTTTACAAAGAACAGAAGATAATTTCTTTGCCCACTGGAAGGGGAATGTTTACTATTTAGCAAGGAAGGAAAAGTACTATCCTTTTAGGCTTTACAGAGTAGAAAAAATTACTGCAGCTTAAAGCTGACTGGAGCCTCTGAACCTCTAATGGTAGATACCAGCAAGTCCTCAGCTGAGATTTTGGGATACCAAAGAAGAACCCGGGGATCTAGCAGGGAATGGACTAAGGTGAGACTAAGAGAGAAATGTGGGAATAAAACAAAAAAGCCACATATTGCATAAATGAAGAGTGGGGAAAGGAGATCAACAAGGAGGTCACAAGGGTAGATTTCTGTGATTGTTGCTCTGAAGAGTGGCTGGCAAACATTCCATCTGACAGGATTTTGTATGGATTTTGCATGGTCAAAATTTCATTTATAATTATAACTAGGTATGTGAATTTTTCTTCACTACTCTTGAGTGAAGTTGTTCGTGCATTGTTTTTCATGTTTATTTTCTCAAAGGAGAAAAAAATTTGCGGACTCCCCAGATACTCTAAGAAGAAAAGCCAGCCGTTTATTTAGGCTGGCTCTCAATATGCAGAAAGTTGCCTCCAGAGGAAAATGCTAATATTTGGCTTTGGACTTTCCTGGGAACACAAATAAACTGTTGGTTTTTGTCTTTGGAGATTTTGTAGGTGTTTTTATTTCTTTCTTCTTCTTTAAAGTCTTTCTACTTATGTAGCATTTTGCATAACTTTGATATTTATCTTTGCAATACAGTAATTTACATGAAGATATGCAGGGTTTTGAGATTTTTTTTTTTTTTTACCGGTAGACAGAATAGGAAGTTAAAAATCATCTGTTTTCCATGCAGTATCTGTTTTGCAGTGCATGTTGAAAGAGACATATGCTGCTGCATGTATGATGAGGCTAATTCTGTCTTTGCCTTGGTGGAGTCGTTCACACTGCACTTGCATTCTGATGAATTGAATGAGAAATTAGGAGTTCAGGTTCACAGTGATCTCTCAGGAGGTTGCTTTGTTAGAGCACTGACTTTGCTCAAATCTCTGTGAAACTCACCCAGCCTCAGGTCCACCCCAACCTTCTGCTGCCACTGTGCTCTCTTTCCTGAGGGTCATCCGAGGGAAGCTAGGGGTGGTTGAAGGTTTCAGGAGGCTCCAGCATGGGTTTGGGTACGGCCTTGCTGTGAAATTAAAATAGAGTCTTGGTAAAGAGACAAAATCTCTTGTAGGCCAGACTATCCCTGTCTCCCCAGAGTGTTGTTTTCTGAGTCTCGTGATAGCACTCTCAGTAAGTGTGCATCAGAGACTTGTGAAAATTGAACACCTGTAAAGGTGAGAGTTTTTGAGTGGGAAGTTCGTCCTTGACTCCACAGCTTTTACAGGTTATCAAAGTCAGGGTGGGCTCTGGGCAACCACATGGGCATCTGACTCCCTGCATCTGAGCCTCAGTGAATGGCATTGAAGGATTTCCTTTTAATGGGCATGTTAAACATGGGACAAATTCAATTTTAGTATTGTCATTTAAAGTAATTTCTGATACAGATGATTTGCTGGCAAATGAGACATTAGGTCTGCCATAATTTGGGGCTCGTCCAAGTTTCTGTTCCTCTAAACACAGGTGATCTAAGTGATGGTTCAGCTGTGCACAGTGCTCTTCAGAACTTTAATGTAGATGAGCCATTCTGACCATGATGATGACTGCAGTAGCTAAAACTCCTATACAGTAATTACAAAATATTCCTGCCATCACCTCCTTAAAAAAAACCCTGAAATCCCATCATGGTTTGCTGTTGCTTTGATCCACTGTGAGTGGAAACTGCTTAAAACAGACACGTATCTCAGAGGTTCCCATGGGCATTTTTAATGGAGTATATAGTCTTAGTATTGAATATCTGAAAATATCACAAAAAATTTATTTCAAAGAATAATGAAAAATTCACAAAAAATCTGATTTGGTATCAAACAAAAGAAACTTAAGCCTTGAATAAACCCTGCTATAATGAGGCATGTAATACTTTATAGAGTAATCACAGTGTATGAAATATTCTGACAAAATTTTCCAGTTCAGGTAGTTCACCGTGCACTGGTACCTTAACAAAGATACTCGTCCCAGCTTTACTAAAGCAAGGATAGTAAAATTCTTATAGAACCTAAATGTGTTGTGCACGTAGAGTAGAAATGTCTATCATGAGATTACATTGCACTTAGGTTCATGATGACCTGTCTTTTCTCTTCACTTTGATTTTCCCCTGACTTGTAGTTACTGAAGTCCCCAAGGATTACAGGAGCAGAATGCCTAAAAGTGCTCTTTAATGCTTGCCAGCATGGCTCTGACAGTGTTAGACACACATTTTAAGTACGCTAACAATTGAAGGATAATGCTGTACGTAGTGTAGTGGGTTTACAGAAGAGGCAAATAGGGATTTTGCAGCTAATAATGGAGAGAGTCTTTGATATAACAGCTTCAAATATTAGATTAGGGTGTATATAATTTAAAACTCCTTTTCAGTTGTGCTGTAAATTTAATGGCAAGATTTGGTTGAAATGAACTCTTGTGGTCTGCAAGGAAGAAAATCAATCAGGATGCACCTTATCATTTTGCTATATCCTTGGTAGGGATGCAATTAAATTCAGTCAGAAAGGTCACAGTGTGGGGTGTGCATTAACCTTACACTACCCCGGTGTATGATACTGCCACTAAGAATGAGTTAATAAAGATATCAGTTGGAGCTGCACATTTGTTCTCTTTTTTTTCCAAACATATCTGTGTTCACACACACTTCTAATTACGTCTTTGTGCATAATATTAGCAGATATCTGGAATATTTGCAGGGCTGTTAATTAGGTTGTAGGCTAGTATACAGTGGAATGTACAGCAGAGCTCCACAGTTGGTGGCCAAACCCACTTAACTCACTTGCTGGAGTTCATGTTAATGCAGGAATATGCCAGTGAGACAAGGCTTTGTTTCATTTCCAGACTGATGATGTTTAAAGCAGCAGCTGCAAAAAGTGGGTTTAGTTTCAAAGTGCAATACAGTTTCTGAATGCCATTTGCATTATACATATTTGCTCCAGATGACAGAAGTTAAATTTCCTATTGAGAATTGGACAAGTACTTTGGTGGTGAAGAGACTCTTGACCTTTTTAACCCATTAAATTAAGTTATGGGGAGGTATTTGATTATAGGTTTGATTTGGGAGGCCCTTTTAAAAGGAACCACGTTTCCCATATTAGCTATTAAAGAAACATTAGCTATTAGTGCAGCATTAAAACAGCAGCGCAGTTTCAGGGACAAGGCAGAGAAACAATATCCATCACTTCTTTTCCAGAGGCCTGCAGTGAGAGGTCGTCAGATTTTACTTCTAAAAAGCATTTTTGCTCCTCCCTGGGAAGCCATTTTTTGTTACATGAGATTGCAGACTTTCTAATGACTACATTGAACACTGGGGCATGTGAATGAGAAATACAAAATGTAAACTTCAGATTCTGAGATGGTGCCAGGGGAAGTGGATTTGGGAAAATAACAGCCTGTTAGTCCAACCTCTAGAGTACATAATATTTTAAAACAAATGTTGAACGAGATGATAAAGTCAGGCAAGCTAGTGGAAAATGGGATAAAATTAAAAATTATTAATAAATATTTTTGTACTAAGGTTAGCTGTTTCATCTTCTTCAGTTCTGTTGCTGAATAAAAGCAATAGATGTGTTCATCGCAATCTTGATAAAGAATTTGAATGTGGTACCCACATGGAGATCTATCAATATGGCAAGAGAAAAAGAAAATTCATAGATTTTAAATATGTAGAGACATGAATAAAGAGATGTAAATATTCGGCTTAAAATGGGAGTGTTAGGCCAAAGGGAATCTGCTAATTAAATTCCTCAAAGGAGGTGAAATATGTTTAATATTTTCCTATCACTGTCATAAATAAGCAGTAGTATGCTTATGAATTTGACAGGTGACAGAATTCTTACGAATTTATAGGTGACTCAAAGGTAAGAGTCACTGGCATTTCAGAAGAGGATCATAGTATCATACAAGGATGTTTTCTTCTGAGTTGGTGTGATAGATACGACATGAAATGTAATGGTGCAAAGTGCAAGGCTGTGCTTTTTACTCTGAATAAAGTGAGGCCAGGTAATAAAAATCAGTTAATGATTATCTCTGAGGTTCATTAACAGACTTCTCCAGGTGTAGCAGAGGTAAAAATAAAGAGCAGCTTTAGGATGGAGCATCATGGAGTTCATAGAAGGGACTTGTGAGTTGCCTTGCAGTTCTGTGCTCCTGTATTTATTTGAGGTGTTTCTCTTGAGGAATGGGATGTGCGTGTGCCTCTCTGTGTGTGGATGTTTTAATTAAATTGCTAGCTGCTTCCACGTGTTTGAAGCATTTCCCAGTGGTGTCTGTGTCTGTGCACTGTGAGCAGCAGGAAGGATGATGTGTTCTTGTGCATGCAGCTGCAGCACAGCAGGAGAGGGGAAGACTTAAGAGAGAGCAAACTCTGCAGCTTCTGGAGGGGTGGTTGTCAGTCAAATGCGCTTATCCCAGGCCCTTTGCTGCTGTGGGTATGTGCTGAGTTTCTGCTCCTCTTTGGATGATAAACCATCACTGCTCATAAGCACAACCTAAATATTGGCCTGCCTGCGGAGAAATAGAAAAAATCCATTTTTACAGCACGTAAGTTTTGCTCCTGGAAGACAAGAGAGAGCTGTGTCCTGATGGTAAGTGCTGTGTCTCACACTTCTGTAGTTCCCAAAGGCAGGTTGCAGCTCTTCATAAATTGTTCGATCGAGTTGACTTTCCATGCCAGGCACACTACGAGCGAGTATGAGCTCTGCTGTGCCGCCTTCCAGCAGCACACCATGCCAAGGGCAGGCACTTACAGGTACCCTTAGGTACTGTCACTGTGCTCTGGGGAAGGCATGGCTTCTCTGCTGCTTGGATACTGCCATTGGGAGGGGACCTTGGGGCAGTGAGGAGCAGCTTGAGTGTCAGAGGAGGATGTGGTGGGTGCTTTGCTGGGCCCCAGGATCAGCCTGCAGCTGTACGGGCAGCAGCTCTGCGCTGGAGCTTGTGGTGCTTGGTTGGGTCGGAGCAGGTGCTGCTTCCTCCGTGGTCTTGTTGCTGCTCATCTTCCCTCCTTGCATGTGTTCACTTGAGGTTTGTTGGGCTCTGTGGATTTCAGGAGAAAGCATGTGTCACAATTTCTGTTCTCCTTAATCTTGAAAAAGTAGAGTTTAAGATTTCACAGAAGATCCAGCCATTAGTTTCATTTATTCATATGCTAATGCTTGTTTTGCCTTAACTATCACACTGGGAATGAGTGGAGATGACAGTTTACTCCAGTTAGGGCACGTAAAGCTTGCTTTTTGAATTTGACATGACAATGGTTATCGGTAGTGGGATTGTATCCTGAAGCATATGCTGGGGTTTTTTTTCCTCTTCATATTATTCTCACCCAGTTTCCATGCTTGCATTGTTTACCCTTGACATGAATTATTATTTCTTCCAAATATATTAAACACATTAATCAAGTTTCCATGGCTGAAGCAGATTTAATATGCATTTTTAGGAAAGTATTGGACAGATTTCAGTGTTGTTATTCCAAGAATTTTACTTGCTGATTTGCTGTGCTTTGAGAGTAAGATTGTCTTTTGTGTCAGACGTGCAGCATGGCAAGCCAACAAACATGAGAAGCAAGAGTAACTTGATGCTACAGACGAGAATGTGTGATTTTCTTTCCATCATCTAGTTCTGTTTAATAGCAACAGAAATGGCACATCTCCCACTTCCCTGTGAGTACAGCTTCTGCATTTCTGCAGTGAATCCAGAAAAGTTTGATCAGGGCTTTCCCCAAGGGGATAGAGGAAGCTGTGGCACTGTCCAGTGACCACAGTTTCTCTAAGAAAAAGCTGCTTCACAGTCCAAATGAGTGAAAGGATTTTATTTTTCATGGTCTAAAGACCTATGAATGTGCTCAGGGACCATACACTTCACTCTATAATTTTCTACTTGATTATGCCTTAAAATTGCAGAGCAGTTGTATTATTTTTATATAGCAGTATCATCAGGGTTCAAGAATACTTCTTAACTGGCATTGACCTTTAACCTGAACACTGATGTTCATGCATTTATTCACTTAATATCTCTTGATATTCACTGATAATCACTGTCTGCCTTATCATTGCCTCTTCTTGAGGAAGGCAGAAAAAAATACAAACCAGTTGGTTCAAACTCATGAGATGAAGTGATGAAGGTCCTCATAACCTCATTATATGAAAGGAAGAAAACTGGAAGTTCACATCCTAATTATTGCTGCAGTTATAATATAGTGTGGGAACTACTCTGTTCTAGGCGATAAGGGAATACTTGCTCTTTCAGTCAGAGGCCTTATTATTTTTGCATTATTACTATCAGCATCACAATTCTGCCAAATGAAAATATGTATCCAGACATTACATGATCTTCTTGCTTTTCACAGTTCATTTTTCTGCCTGTTGATGTGTGCAAGTTCTTTCACCATGATTTGAAACTTCTTAATGGTGTTGACAAACAATTGTACATTCCCACACCGTTAAACAAGAAATTTGTGGTGGTTCTTACCCTTGGGGTAGGCAAGGACCTAAGAAGATTATATTACAGAAGATTGATTTCTGCTCTTCATGTAAAAAGAAAATATTTTTCTAATCTGGTTTGGGATGAGAATTCATAGTGACCATCTGTGTGAAAATTTTACCCATAGTAATTTAATTTTTAAAAAAATCTGGCTTGAAATACCAGCTTTTCTTTTTTTTTCTTTCCCTTTTTTTTTTTTTAATTTGCTTTTTTTTTTTCCTCTCCCTGATCAAGGTTTCCTAGTCTGGCATCTTAGGGAAGAGCATCTGCTTCAAAGATGTCTTTGGAGGTTCTGAGTTATTACCCCATACCTTTTAAACTAGTTTTTTCATCATGTTGCCTCATACAGCCAGTAAGAAGTCTCCAGCTGTTATGAGCAAGTCTGTAGTATAAACATTCATCTCACTTCGTCAGTGCTTCACTCCTTAATATGAATGTCTTGTTCATCTTTTTCCTTAAAAAAATAAATTTGGCATTGTGGTTTTCATTAATCATTCACAATTTTGACAGAATCTTTTTACTAAAAATGATCATGCCTCATGCTTCAGCCTATTAGAAAGAAAATTACAATGGAGTCAGACAGAAGGCTAATAATAACTTAGAAAGTCCAGTTTGCACATGCATTTTTCATTATGATTGACAACCTGTTTAGAAATTCTATGTTTGTAAGTTCCAGCCCAGATTTTCACTAGCTCTCAGTGAATATTTATTGGAATTCGCAAATGCTTCATAGTTAGGCTGTATTCTATCCCCACAGGAACGTTTTCCCACTGGACATTCAAATAGTTATCCTTTATTCACATAAATACTTCAACAAATATTCAACATTCACGTTACATTAAATAATGTACTTACATTCATGTAATATATTGGCATTAATCTCAATACAAATGTGAAATGTTGATTTCTTGTGCTTGGATATTCTCACTGCAGCACTCTATTAGGTTAAGGATGCTACTGGGTATCAGAGGGGAGTACTGTTCCCAAAACTCTTTGACCTGGTTCACTGCAAGAAAGCAATTAAAAGCCAACATGGAGATGAAAATATCTTTCACAGCTGTGACAGCACAACATATGTTACTGCTTTGTGTGAAAATGAGCAGAGACAATTTAAACTCTGCATTTGGCCGATTAGTCTTATGGTGTCTCTTCTTTGACAACGAAGATGCCGATGGCAAAACCTATCCAGAAAGGACAGAGTGGGTATTCCTGCAGAGACTGCCTAGTAGATCGGGATGTTTCTGGCATGCAGATAGTTGTAGCAGATGTTTCCAATTAACTGTAATAATTCTGAAAAATAAATGAACTTTCTTCAGGATCTCCTTGATGAATATTGATGTAGTGGCAGTCTCCTCAGCCTGGAAGTACTCTCAGTAGCAGTGCTTGGGGTGGAGAGGATAAAAGCTTGAAAGGTGACGATTTGCCAGAAAAGCTGAAGATTCAGATCCTTGCACAGGGTGGAATGAGAAAAGAACTTTTGTCTCAGTTTCTCTGCATGTTTTGGCTTTACCCCTTCAGCAGGCCCTCCCAGGCAGGCAGCCCCCAGAAGCAGGCCAGGGGATGGTGGGCTGTCCGTGAGACACCGCGCCATGGGGTCACACCCAGGGGGACATCCATTGCTACAGGACAGTGGGGATGGTTTTGTTAAGGCCCTAGGTGAGCTTAGTGCCAAAAGGATTTGTTCCTTGGGTGCTGGGGTTTGTGGGGAGCATGATGTTGGTGGAGACAGGCGAGCTCTGCAGGGATCCTGCAACTCTCCACACAGAGCTGCTTGGTTTGCTTGAAACACTTTCAGCGACATACGGAGAGCTGAACTTGGTGTGGCTGTGCTATGGGATACTAGAGTGAGAATGGAGGTTTCCTGGTACAGATTTTTTCAGGGCTTCAAGACTCTTGTTGTGTGCTGTCCACAAACAGATGGTGAGCTCTACTGTTTAGTAAAAAAAAAAAAAGGGGGGGAGGGGGGGACGGTAAAGACTCTTTCACAACTTGCACAGAATTTAATGTGGCTTCATTTTAGTATAATTTCATTTCTTGTTAAGTCCATTTTGCTTTATTTTCTTCATTGTAGGTGTATTTCTTGTCATACCTGTAACTAAGTCTTAAGTAGCTTTAATTTGAACTTCATGATTTCAATTTTTTTTTGAATGTACCAGTATTTTTGCCAGTTCTATTTGTTACTCTCTTCGTAGCTTTGTTGCAAGCACATTTTTGCTCTGATTTCACCTAGTTCTTTCTACACTCCTAAACTCTTGTATTTATAATTTTTCAGCTTTTATAGTAGGTTCCACTTCTTGACAGTGAAGGCAAGCATTGCTAGTGTCATTTCTTCGCTTTTATTTTTGTTCCTTTCAGAAGCTAAAGCCATGAATGAGGTTATTTGAATGAGACATGCTCTGTTACGTGTTTTCCACATTAGCTCTCCGAAGCCCCCTCATCTGTATCGTTCACAGGGTGTCCTGCTTGTGGCGTCGCAGAGTCAAGGTTGGTTTGGTGTGGTAACCAGGCTAGCCATAAGGATCAAAACTTCCTGGCTGGTGTTGCTGCCCCAATAATATGCCTCTTAGCTGTAAAACTCACGGGGAATTAATCTTCCCTTTAATTCCTATTTATTGCTCCTGCCCTGTTATGCAACAAGGGTATTAGTTCGGTTGCAATGCAGACCCATTGTGTGGGGTCCTGCCTGCTGCTGTCCTTTGACACAAGCCTTCAGTTACTCCATTCTGCTTCTTTTGGCTTCTAGAAACTCAGCTTCACAGGCTGTAAAGGTCTGTGTAGTGTTTCTTTAGAGAAAGCCCAACTGACTGTGTATAATCTTAAGCCACTTCATTTTCCGGTACTTTACTTAACATTATCTGCTTTCAGTAGAGAATTGCATGTTTAAGGGACAAAAACTTTAACACGACCAAATAGTTCCTTGAAAGGCTTTTTTAAAGGGAATTGTTTGCAAAGCAAACTTCCTTGTTCATTGTCACCATTTGGGAGTGTCTCTAGTTTACTGCCAAGTCAGGAAAACACAGAAGATGGGCTCTCAGCAGTGATAGGAATCTTTCCCCTTGTACGTGTGCAGCTCTGTTTTGTTTTCACACGTTTATCCACCCTTCAGACACTATTAGTGAGAACATAAAATTATATGGAGGGGTAGGGCTGTTTCTTTTGTCTTTCTCATGTTAAGGCAAATTGACAATAGGGCATGATGCTGAATCAAAATAATCAACTCTGTAACTTTTAGGGCTAGTGCTAAAACAAGAATGAGATGTGATAAGAGGTCTTGAGCAAATGGAAATTGTGAAGCTGAAAACACAAATGTGAAAGACAAATGGTTCAAATGAACTGCCATCTGTATTGAAAAAGGCTATGTCAAGAGCAGGGTTTAAACTTTTTTGGCTGCATGATTGTGTGGGACAGAATGTATTTGAAACAATTCCTGTAAAAGCTTCTTCCTAAGCAGGCGTGTCTGGAGAAATAAAGGACTGACGCGGCACCGCAGGCTCACGGTGGGTGAAGAGGTGTTGCTCTTGCACTCAGGATCAGGTTCTGGCCTTTTCCACCTGCAGAAAGCCAGAGCCTTCCTAATGATTTCAACAGAGCAACTGCACAAAGATTTGTATAGGAAAAAATAGGATTGGAAGTGGCAAACATGATGGGAATACAGTCTTTCAGATTATTTGCTGGGTTCTTTTGCCTTTGTTTTAACCACCTCCTGGCTAGAGTGCTGCAAGAACAAAACCGTGGTCTTCTAAAACAATTTTCTAGGCATTTTAAAAGATGCTCTTGCAGCATAGATGAAGCATTCATGTAGCAGTGCTGTGGTGTACCTGGGGGATTTATGTTGTGTTGATTCAGTGATGAATCAAGCAGGCAATATGCAGTTCTGAGAGGTACTGCTAATGCTGTCAGAGGAGGAGAGGGGCTGGAGCAGCAGGCAGGGGGAGGACAGGGATGCAGCTGCAGCAAAGAGGTAGTTGAAGAACAGGAGCACGGAGCAGAATTTGGAGAAGGTAGGTCACAGGTAACAGCAGACCTTGACTGGTCTTGTCTTTGTATCCATGAACAGTGGTTTTGCACATAGTTTATAGTGGGTGGTAAATATGTACTTTGCCTGGAGGCATGACTTCAGGCCCTTATCCTTTTATGCTCTCCCCTCTGTTAAATTTTTGTAAACTCCCAAATAGCATGGTGAGTGTGTTTTGGTTTTGGTGGGGTTTTTTTAAAGGAGCTAGTGGCAATTATTATTATATCAGTAAGGAGCAACATAAAAGCCAAAGCATTTGACGCCTCCCATGCTTACTTGATGACATTAAATTAGTGCAAAGAATGCCCCCTATTTAAATGAGCAAATATCTAAATGACTCCCTAACTTATTCACATTTTTGCATTAAGCTCTTCTTCTGTTTTATGAGCTTATGACCAAGGAAAATAAACTTAGTTTTATCAGGATTTGGAATTGATTGAACTTAAAAAACACCAGCTAACCAAGCAGTAAAAGCTGCCTGATGGAGAGAGGCGAGGAGATTTCTCTGTTTGTACAAGACCTGTAATTTTTGAAAGTGTATCTGCCAGCCCAATTATATCTCTGTCCTAATAGGATCACTTGGAGAATATCTGTATATGTCTGGTATTTCACATTCTTAACATCTGGGGTTTAGTTTTGAAGTGTCTGCGCATGTGAAATGCCAGACGTGCACATGTGAAATACCCTTATTTGAGTGTCCTTTCTTTGTGTTCTATAAAATTAGGAAAGTAAAACAGTGAAGAAATCCACATTAGTTGGCCTGATTGGGATTATCAGCTGAGATGCTTCACGTGTCAGGAAGTACTGATTTGTTTCCCAGGGCATGCTTTCCAGGCTGATGTTCTAGGAGATTGGTCCAAGCAAAGATAATCAGGCTTTGACTCATGGTGAAATCTGGTATTTAATGCAGAGAGGATGCTAAGAGCCACCCAAAAATTGGATTTTAAAAATGATGGAAAAGGACAATGAATGTTTTGTCTTTCCCTTCGTCAGTTAGAAAAAACAAAGATGGGGAGGGTACAATTACCATTTTTTGAACATTATTCCTGAAACACTTCAGAGGGGGTGAGGCTTTCCTAAACATTCTATGTGATGAATTTGTTTCTTCTGCCCCACTGAATTCAAATGAAGTGCTTCTCCTTCTTGCAGTGTGTAAGGCACACTCATCTTGTCCCTGGCTGGAATGTGAGCAGCGCTTTGCTGCCCGGATTCCCATGGCAGCAGCAAACAATCTTGTCTGCAGTTAAGATGCTCTCCATCATCACAGGACTGTCACTGGTGTCTCAGAGGCAGCAGTCAGGGTCCCAGTGGGGAAGCCACAGCTGGCTGCAGCTGCTCCAAAGCCTTCTTCATGGAGGGAGGAATGTACATGAAAGAGGAGAAAAACTGTAATGAAATCCATTAACAACTGTTAGGAAGGAAGCAAGCTCGTGTAAATGAATTTTAGTGGAACAAAAGCTATTTATACAAAGCCACCTTCTGTGTTGCAAGAATCGATGGCTGTGCTGCAGGGTGACCCCTCTTCCCAGGGCCTTGCTGGGTGGCAGGGCAGTGAAGGTGGGGAAGCCCAGGCTTTTTCCTGCTCTGACACAGCACAGAGCACCCCAGGTGCACTTCCTGGCTGTGGTTGAGGTGCTGGCAGGAGTACTGCCCACTGGCTGCCAGGCCACTGCTTTCTCCACAGTCAAAAGAAGGAAGCTCTGTGAAAACCAGGCTCACAGTATGGGGGGTGGAATGTATGCACTGGACTTGGGGGGAAGCACATGGGGGCTTCTTTTCTTGTTCATCTCCCCTCAGGCTTAGCAGAAAATATTTTTCTCACATCCCTGGCTGTCCATCTGGCTGCTTTGGTGTGGGAGAAAACACATGCTGAAGCCCATACCATTTGCATGGATTTAATGCAAATACCAAAGCAGAATTTCAGGAGTTGGTTAAGTGTGGGTTTTTTTCTAAAAGGCTAATGTAATCTTCTGCGGTGTGTGATTACATCTTCTGGCAAAGCTTGCTTGATTAAGCAAATCCCATTTCTGGGATTTAGGGTTTTATGCTAGCATCTCTCCCAGCTCAGTGAGTTGGCATAGGAAATTCTGTTTACTGTCTTCTCCAGTACATTTTGTCCAGCATGGAGTCTGGAGGTGGTGAATATGCACACTAACACTCTGACTGTCTCAGCCACTCATGTAAATGAAGAAGCCACATTCAAAGAGTTAAAAAAAATCTTATCATCCACAAGTTACTGCAGGTTTCCTTTGAACATCACATTCAGTTTTCACTGGCAGAGTGATTTAAAAGGTCATTTTCAAAAAGGAGAGACATACAAATGTTCTGGGAAGTCCTTGTTGGGACACTGGTCAGAGCAGTGATGCTCTGCATTCTCCGTCCATCAGTCCAGTCCACATGTCACCTCCCGTGCACAGGAGGAGCGTGGTAGGTGGTGGCAGCCAAAAGACAGCTACCTGCAAAACTCACCCACTGAAATGCAGGGGAAGGCTGGCCAGTGGTGGTCTGCCTCAGCACCCCCCATTTGGCAGTGCCTGCTTTACTGAGCCATGCTCCTGTAGAGCCTTGATGTTACAGGGTCAAGTCTCCCTTGCAGGTGGCTTTCATGTACCAAAGGCTGGTGGAGTAGGGGCATGCCAGGGCCTCTACTTGCTAGCTGGAATTTATTCTTTATGCTCAGGATAGCTTTCACTATGTTGATATTAGTTATTTAAAAAAACCTAAGCCAACCAGCTTCTGTCACAGCCTTGCCGTGTGACCAGGGCAAAGCCTTTATTAGCAGATACTTTGAGAGCTTTTACGGCACTCCCCTGGTGGGCAGATACCTCTGGCTTATTGGGCCACTTCACTCTCAGAAGTGATTGTTTAAGGTGTGCTTTAAAGTCAGGGCAGGGCCCGGTTTTGCAGCACCCTTGCGTAAGACTGGCATTATCAGACACTTGAAAGATTTGCTCTTTTAAGTTCCTTTTTAATTAGTCTCTAAATTCTTTCAGTTCAGCCTTGTGAACTAAGCTTGGGTGAGGCTTTCAGATATGTGCCAGTCCATCCACAACACGTATCTCCAAGGGAGAACAAAGTATTGAAGGACAGTATTAGATAAAAAACCAGGTCTGATCTCTCACAGGTAGTGTGGAGTCCTGGCAAAAAGCATAAAATCCCACAACAATAGCAGAAAAAAGGTGGAAACACCATCTCTTACTGATCTGTTGTTCACCTGCTTCAAAAGCTGTGTGAATCTGAGAGGCCAGCAGATCCTTTCAGATTTTTTTTCTTTCATACCAGAAACATAGGTCAAACTCTGGGCAATACTGATAGATTTCAGTCTAGTGTCACATGAAGCAGGTGCAGGGGCAGCCAGCTCACTGTTCTGTCCTGTGGGTACTTAGGAGGAGAGCACAAAGAGCTTTAGTTGCATTAAGAAATGTTTGATGTCATTAACCAGCTTCTTGTTTGGAATGGGTCTAAGGTTGTCCATCTTGTTTTTCCTGATTTTTAAACCAGTTTTCACTGTGAAAGATACAGTGATAATCAGAGACCTAGAACTGTGAGCTGACAGTCTACATCCCATCCTGTTTTTCCTGAAATTAAACTTTGAATATTAACACTATCTCAATTCAATTCACTGTACTTATACAAAGGTTTCTAAGAGTGGGGATTTTTTCTTTTTTTCTTTTCTTTTTTTTTTTTTCATGTTCCTTCTTTTATGAATAAATAAATGGTGTGGACACTTTTATCACTGATACAATACTTAAATGTGCTTCCACAGTTTCTACATGGCAGTGGCTGTGGTAAGAGGACTTGTATAGTTTGTGCAAATGCTTGTACAGAGAAAATCACATCTTAATAATTACTTTTCATGTAATGCAATTTCCTGAGCACCAACATTTTTATCTGGTATGCTTTTGCTGAGTAGGATGCCACCACTCATGGCAGGAAAAACTGGGATAATTCGAACAGGTCTGACAGGATCAGGACTCAGAAATGCAAGTCAGGCATTGGAGGCAAGATGCAGAGCAGTTGAGGATGGTGATGAAGTAGTGACAAAGCTTCTCTCTATCACAGCTTGTCAGCAAATGACAGGAGAATGTAATTATTTGTCTCTTGCACTTATAATCTCAAAATTAAACCCTCATAAATAGATGTATATCTTCTGGTGGCTGTTTTCCTGATTAGAGTGGTGTCACTTCCATTCCCAGAACCTCTGCCCACTAGTATCTTATAGTCTGATTATTTTGAGCATACTATAATCATATTTGACTTTTTTAAAGAAAAATATATTCCCTTGTGCATTAGAGATTAGCAATTTGATTTAGATAATCAGATCTTGTCCATATATTCAAATAATTCAGGGGAGTTTCTCCTGGTTGGATATGACAATATAGGATAATGGATTTGCACAATTTTTTAACGAAATCTGAAAACATTTGGATATCTTGAGTCAGAAAGATCTCTGACCTGAAATTTAATTAAGGAGTGGAAAATAGGAAAAGTGGGTGGATGTAGGAGAGGAAAATCAGAAAACAAAAAAGACAATCTCTGTTCATTCAAGATTTTGGTCCTGTTAAATGGTGTAAAAAGCTCTTGTCACAGAATAGTTGAGCCTTATAAATGACATAAATTTGAAAATTAGGAAGAGTAGAAAATGAAAACTCAGTAATTTGACTTCTTTCTTCATTTTTAAGAAAAATGAGCAAGCTGCAGGGAAGAATAAAAGACAGCTGAAGTCGAAGGAAGCACATTTGTAGCCATCTATGTCCTAATGAGTAACATTAGGAAACCATATGTAAGTATTTAGTCTTGACTGTAATGGATTGAATACATTTGGTCTTGTCTGGACAAAACAAGCCCAAATCTATCAAGTACATGGGTGAAAAAGCAGTTGGAAATTCTGTTTGCTACAAATGGAAACCAAAGAGCCATGCTCAAATGCTTTCACCTCAGATGAGGTGAAAGTTTCAGTTCCACTATCAGTGCTTACCAGACAGGTGAGAAATAAATCTGCAAATGACATCCGTTATTCTTAAATACTTTGCCGGATGTGTAGTAGTTCATCATTACTGTAATGTTGCAAACCAACTTCCATAAGAAAAAATATTTAAGAAAATTATTTGCATTCTTGTAGTACAGAATATGAGATTGTATTGGTATACTTCAGATCTTTGTAAGGCTTTGACTTGACTGCTCTGAGAAGGGGCTTTGGACACGTGCAAATTATGCCAAGTTAAAAATCCACATGACCTGAGTTAGTCAAGAGTTAAAGAGCTTTTAGCAGAGAACAGAGCATTGACCCAAATGATCTGTATCCAAGTAAAATACTAGAGTTTGATCAGTAGCTCAAGGTGAAATACAGACCTCTTAGCAGTGGGGGCAGTCTGGTGTGTGTTTGTCTTCAGCATGCATAGGAGATACGCACTTTCCAGCTCTGACAGGCTCCCAGCCAGAGCAAGAGGTGATGCTGGATTAAGTGTAATTTTGTGTTTAGTCTCCCATAGATGGAGAGGACCTGCTATGATCCAGCATTTGTCTCAGGCAAGTGGAAGGACCTGATGAGGTGCATGTACCAACGCCATGTAACACTACAAACAAAACTGCGACTGAAAGTAATGCTCTTAGAAAGAAGTAATAGCAGTGACAAGTTTGACTGGAAAAACTGTAATTGAGGGAGGTCTAGAATAAGCAGTGTTATCAAATTGGTTTTCATCAACAGCTAATCCAAATTTAACTAAGATCTCTCGGGTTCAGGCTTCATTATCACCTAATGCAGGCTGAACACATCAATCCTAGACTCGGTGGAGATTTGATATAACACCTATTTAGAGAAGTAATTTACAAGTGTAAGTCTTATCTGTATGGCCAGAGATGTTCATAATTTGCTTAAAGATGTTTGCTTTGTATTTGTAAAGATTGAATTTGCTATCAGGGTATTAGACTGGCAGTGACTAAGTCTTGGCATACTTCTTTGGAGAAAGAATCTCTTGGCCTTGTGTTTTCAGAAAACTGAATGTTGTGTCCTTCTTTCTCTTAGTTGTAGATATAAAGTGGGAGTCTGAACATGTGTGTGTTTTACAATCCTGTAAGCAAACCAGATTTTTCAGAATAGCATCATACTAAGAAATCTAATAGTTTTTCTACACCTCCAAAGACACACATATGGCATCTTCCTGTCCCTGCCAGAGCATGTGTGCTGTGCTCCTTCCTCTTGCATGATTTTATGGAAAAGATCTTCTCTGAAACTTTCATTCTGTGGTTCGTTAATCCATCCCTCCACTGAATGACAAAATTCTTCTGGCACCCAAACTGCCCTGAGTAATATCCTTGTGGTTTTATACACTTTGAGAGCTAAGGATGGGTGAGATAGAGGTGAGGGCTGTCTCAGATGGATGGTGTACATCCAAAGATACTGCAAGTTAATGGAATTGCTGTGAAATTACACCAGTGAAAGTGAGGTTTTCTTCTGTACTTCTAAAATATTTGTGAGAATAGTCTGAAAGTATTCATTTTTCATGTGGCCCTGACAAATAATGTTCGGATCTTTACTTGCCGTAGATGTGGGAAAAAAAGACAGTAAGGCCTTTAAAAAATGAAAATCAAGTAGGATCACAAAGATTCAGAAAGAGAAGGATCTCCAAGGAAAAAAATCAATAAACCGTGTCATATAAACCACTTACATGTAAGTGATAAATCTCTCTACATCTGTTGACCAGTGTACAGACTATGAGTTTCGGCCTTCACATTTGAGTTTGTGTACGCTAAGTACATGATCCCCTAAGTAAAATCTAAAGGTATGACTTGTTAGAGATGAAGTGAGATGGCACAGGCAGGCTCCTCCACCGCAGACTCAAGATTTCCAAGAGGAATAACTATCTTGTGTTCTTAACTACCTCTAAGCCAAAATACACCATTTTTTAGGCATCTATTGATGTTATTTTGTGGTTTCTAAATGTTGTACAATAAAAGAGAAAAGTGATATGAGAAGAGTAATGCCAAGGATTTATGTGGACTGGAAACTTACGAGAAGTAGAAAAGGGAGGAGGAATAAAGCTGGCCTGTTGGACATTGCTCTTGATTATACTTGACCTGTTTTGTCAAAGTAGTTCTGCTTGCCTCTGGCCACAAGCATTTCCTAATGTATTTTACCATTAGATGTTCCATCTTGTACTAGATCTTGAATGGCATGTGTAGGCTGACCCCTGCACAGTTCTCTTTTCAGGCATCCTTTTGACCCTGAATAACCACCTCAGCGCTGGTTTTTAAAGAATAGTGGTATATGGACTTTTGAGATGACTTACGTAATTCTGCAAAAAGAGGTTCATACTGTGATACTGGCCCTGGAAGCTACTCTGAAATATGTTCTAGATGTTTACAATGTTCAGTCAAAAACATCCGATTTTATTTATTGCCATGGAGTTGTGGGTCTCTGCTGATACAAAGCACTCTTGATCCTGCTTAAGTCCATTTGACAAGATGCCTAAGACAAATTTTATCTTATTATTAGATAAAAGGAAATAGTATCCTTAAGAATTGTTATTAAAAGAAGAGGTGATGGCTCATTTATAGCTTTCTTATATCAGCTTAATTTTGAGTACAAAATAAAGAGTTTTACTGGTCTGTTACTATCCAGACACTGAACTGAGCACTGATGTTCAGTTCTTCTGAAAATTATTTCGGGGTTTAGCTTCAGTTGAAATGCTTTGAAACAACGTATTTTCTAAAAATGCTTATAAATTCCCTCTAGAAGTCACCCTCTTACTTTGCTGTTTCATGTTACAAACTCAAATATGTCAATTTGGAAGAGGTGTGTCTTTGATTGTTCATTACTCAAGATAACCTTTGCCAAAGTCCCCAAAAATTTAAGAGCAAGAAAGAGCCCTGAGAGGTGGGGCAACAGGATGACTGTCTAGCCCTGATGATCATCTCAAGGCTGACCTGGTAGGACTGGCTAAAAGGGTGAGATAGGGCTCCTGGGAGATTGCCAGTAAGTCACCAATTAATACTAATTGCATGGGAAAATACTGTAAGGCTGCGATGGTTCATTCAGGGACTGGAATGGATTCACAGCTGTGCTGCACCCAAGGGCTGTGTGTCCCTTGGTATTTACTTCAAGAAGAAAACACAATGTTGCTTGCTGCTCCATTCAGTTGCAGTGTTTTAAGATCTGAACTATAATTAATGTGGAGGAACATGAAACATCTCACATCTATCAAACAGCTTGGCTTGGGAATATTGGAGTTAAATTGTAGTATTCTAATTGGTTTCAGCAGGGTTCATCACTGTCTCATCTTGAGCCAGACATTGCTTCTCATTTTCTCATAGGAAAGAAAACAAATCTGAAGTTGCATGAAATATATGCACATGACAGTACTTTCAAAACAAGAAAACTATGGCCATCTGATTTTAAAAGGGCTTTTGCCTCTCTGATTTCCAAGGAAAGCTTTGCAGAAAACTGAGATTTAAGCTGCTGCTGTCTTCTCCTCTGCCTACTGACAGCTGTAAACATCTGCTGAGGATGTAGTTTATTGTCTCATCCTCTTTGTTGCTCATGAAGATCGTGAAGCATCGTGCCTCCTTGAAAATTAAACTGGTGATGCTGAGGGACAGGAGCGAAGAGCCAGCATGCTCAGAGGCTCTTGAGTGCGGTTACCGGGGGGTCGAGAGCAGCTGCTGTATCTGTGCTCCGTCCCGGGAATCACGCCCAGGCAGGCAGAGGCGCTTTCCTGGGAAGTTTGGAGAGGCAGGTGGCAGCAGGCGGGGTGGGAAGGGCATGTTGCTCTGTCAGCGCACTGCGATTTCGCCTCTTCGTCTTGCTCTCGGAAAGGCAGACAAGGCTTCCAAGTCCTAAATTGCATTTTGTCTAACTCCTCCCCTATTCCGGCTGCTTGCTCATGCAACCACCCACGGATCCGAAACAAAAATGTGTGAAGCGAGGCAGGGAGTGCTCTTACCAGTGCAGATTCCATCTCCCCTCCAGGCGCCCGGGTGCCCGTCGTGCGCTGACACTGTCTCACTCCTGGACACAGCGGAGCTTTGGCTAATCATAAAGACATAAGCGTTTTTCTCCCATTCGTTCTCGTCACCCTGTACTCCAAGAAGAAGAAGAACAAAAAAAGAGAAGTGCGGATGAGCGTGCCTTTGTGGCACTGCTCGTTCGGCGGGCTGACAGAGGCGGCATTGTTCGCAGGCTGTGCCCGGCCTGGCAGCCGGGGAAGGTGGGATCTGCGCCCTGCATACGGAATCGGGGAGCGGCCGGACAGGGCCGGAGCGCCCGGAGCTGCTGCATTAACACCCGGAGGGAGTTTCAGAGCCCTACTAAAACAGCTTCTCCTGGTATCTTCTGCACAATGCAAAGAGGGTCTAGGATGAGGAGTCCTTGTTAATCAAAGGTAATATTTTTATCTTTAGAGTAGCATAAGATAGTGGCAATTGCTGCTATTGGTTGGTTGTTAAAATAAGAGTGATACAACAGGGAGGAAAGTTACGAAGTCCTCTGTACTCCTTGGGAGAATAAAGCTTCATGGCGGCATCGTGCTGAGGGTTATTGAAGTTTGTCTGTTCTCCTTTATGTGGGCTTAGTTTGCATTACCAGTAATAAGAAAATCTCTATGTATTCCCATCAGAGGAAGAAAAGACTATTTAGTTTCCTTCTCCATCTTACTTTTTAAGCCAAAAGTTACTATTTATATGCAATATTAAATTAGTTCTGCTAATAGAAATACATTGACATATAGCCATTAGGCAAGGTAAATACTTCTTCCTATTATCAGAGACAGTTCATCACCCCTCAGGGTACTCCCTGGAGTAAAAAGCATCCTGTACAGTGGTAAAAAAATTAACATTTGTTCCATATATCTCAGCAGAAAGAAAAATCATTGTTGCATTTGTTTTTCCAGCCACTTCGCAATAGCTATGATTACACAGACTGTGCCAAACAGATTTACATTGTTGTGCTGGTATTTCTCATGTGCTCTTAGTACTTCGATCCTATTTTTAGTGGGTTTTAAATGTCTATTTTTTTGTAGTTTCTAAGTAAAGATATATTTTGTCCGAGTGTGTGCCGTTCATATTGCTGTCTGTTCTTTGTGGTTGTTAAGTCTGTTTTTGAGAATGTGTACGACTATTTGGGGATGATAACGAACATGGTCTTAAAAGCACAAGCCTTGTGGCTGTTGCTCATTTTGTGTGCCCAGGCTGACAAGTTTTTGGGGCTAACGGGCTCAGCTGCATTGAAGACCACACAGAACTCTAGATCTGGAGCTCTTAATAACACAAGTGGTGTTTGAAAGGTTTTTGCTAAGAAGAGGTTGAAAGGAGGAGAGTGCAGTTTGTTTGAACTGAAGAACTTTACTCAGTTCTGCCTGTGCAGCACTGTTTTTTCTGTGCAATTTGGGAGAACACAGCTTGTACCTCCTGTTTGCCCAATGGCACCTAGCAGCCCCAAAGGACACATGCTGCTTTTGTGCTCCTGTTCAATTTTAATCTTTAGGGAGCAACTGTTTCAAAGAATAAACACATTGCCTTGTAGGAGAAGCTCCAGGAAACATCCTGCCAGTGACAGCGGCAGCCGCTGCCCATCATCCTGGACGTTCCTCTGCCAAAAGTGGTGGGGCTTTGTGAGCTTGCCAGCCAAAGGCTGGGAGCTGCAAACTCTGTATTCCCTAGGATGGCCAAAGGAAATCACGTTTCAAAGTGCTGAATTAAAGCTGTGATGCTGCTAGCTGCTGGCTCAAAATGCAGAATCTGTGTTTATCCTGGCCCGCTCAAGCCAGGGATTTGGGGCATCTCCTTTCTGCAGGAGTGTCCTGCCCACTAATCCCTACGCACCCCTCAGGCTGCTTGGCAGTGGGGCTGGGTCGGCACCAGGCGGGCAGGTAATGAGCCTGCTCACTCCCTCCATGCAGGCTTTCTCTGCCTCTCCTCACTGAGGGAGAGGGAAACTGAGGGTTCCCAGTGTCCCCAGTCCTCAGCTTCCTTGGTTGGGCAGCAGGCTTGGATGATGCTGGATTCCAGATCCTGCCATTTGGGCATCAGCATTTTAATGGTACCCTTTGCATCAGGGAGACAGGTTCCAGACAACACCTGCTACAGTAAAGAAGGACATTTTAAAGTAATAGTAAGCATATTTAGACATGCCTAATAGGTTTTTAACCTATTGAATGAGGGATATTTATGGGCATTGCCTCCATGAGAGAAACAAGTGAGACCCTATATTAGATCCTCTGTCTTTCAATGATTTTCTTAAGCTTGTCGGGGACAAGCAAGTGTGGAAATCCCAAGTCAGAGCTTGTCTGCGTAAGCAAAAACATGAAACCAGAATAATTAGGAGGGTTTCAATTTCCAACAGTTTTTTCAGTGGATGCTTTACTAAAGGCAAGTATCAGGAAATAAAAATATAAATGGATAAATGTGGTTTAGGTTAAATCAAAATTGGTTGTTTATTATTTTTAATACACTGCTGCTTTAAACTGGTGTAGAGCCTGTTATTTTTCTTTTACTGGTGGGTTTTAACTGGCAAAAAAAGTTTCAATTGCTGTTAGTTTAGAAAAGTGGAGTAAATACATGTCCCACACAAAATAATCCCGCATAATATTTATTTGCTAGATGTTGCATGCCTCACACAGAGACTTCTATAACCCATTTCCTCCAGAGTATATGACACTAAGGGGGCAGGGTCAATTTAAAATAAATAGCTTTTGCTTGCAAAGTCGACTTCAGTCTATTGTATATGTTTCTGTAAACAAAAAGATGCAGCAGAGTTTGGGATGGATAAGCACAGGCAGGGGTTTTGAGACAATGTCTTAACCAGTGCTTCATTGTTTTTTCAACCCAGAAGCTTTTGCTTCCTCAGTGGGAGAGCCTGTATGAAGACCTGTGCGGGGGATGTTATAAGGTAAGGAATACACCTTAAGTGTGTTTAGTTCTTAATTTTGCATTGCTACAGAGTTTCTGTGTGAGAAGTTGCTACACTCTGTATCTAATTTCTTCTCAGAGAGACTTGTGTGTGGTCCTCTGTTGTTCGGTAGTAACAAATAAATGAGGAAGACTAACCATTTACTGTGTAGATGATGGTATGTCTTAAATGATGTTGAATTTCAGTTTCTCTCCTACGAGCCTCAAACTGTCCCTCTGGGGAAAGGCTCATGCTGTGTGGCTGGAGGACCTCTTGGTGCAGCATCACTCGCTCTGTTTTATTCATGTTGGTAGTGTTACATTAAAACAGGAGCGTGCGGTGTGTTTTCTGATTCCCAGAAATACCGTCACTCCATGGCCTTTCCCTGCCAGCTTCAGTGTCACCTTTTCTTCCCCACTCTTCTCTGTCTGGTAGCAGCCCCCATCTTCTCTGTTCCCCTGCAGACACGGTGCACTCGAGGCTTTTATCCACAGGCAGACTGATGATCAACAAACAGCACTATTCCTACCTCCACTCACAGGGCATGTGTTTCACTCTACCTCACGCACTGAGTGACCAAATAAATTGTCAATAAATGAAGAATCTATTTGAAATATATTGATGAGAAAATGTGGAACTCTTCTGATTTGGAGTCCTAAAAGACAGGCTTTCATGCAGTGCTAGGCAGTTCACACAGCCTGCATGCATATTACAAAGTCCAGCAATGTTAGTATAGTATAGCTGTGCTGCATGTTTCCTTAATCTGCTTGTTTAGAGACACCCAGAATATTCATCTTAATCATTTCCGCTGCATAGTAGGTAGAGGAGGAAATACCACGGAGAGCCCTGTCACTGGGAAAATGCATCATTTGAATGTGTAATGTAAATATTTTAACTAACCAAATGTAAACACTGTTTTGCCTTTAGGATGGGAAAAGGCTGTCACAGTCAGAAATGAGCTGACATAAGAGTGACCCTGTATAGATGAGATACAAAATTGTGTTCACACATTTTGGTAATCAAAACAGAGCCCTTAATGAATTGCCTAGTGTGAAAGGAATTACAAACACAAATGTGCTTGACACAAGGCATTCAGAAGTTGCTGCTGTATTAATCTTAGAATGAAGGACTTTTCAGGATTCATGGGGATCCGAGGTCTGTGGGGAGGATGATGGGAGATGAGAGATAAGATGATGTGCTATGGTGAGGGCTAAACAAAGGCTGGAGACTCTCTGGAGGGAAGCGTAAACTTGTAAATGTGGTCTGAATATCGATGCTTCTCCATGCCCCTGACTATGAGTTGTGTTCACCATGCCAGGGCAGTCAATTCAGAAGTTTTTCAAGGGTCAGAAGATGGTAGAAGCAACAAATATACTAGATACAGCAAGAAGCACCTTATTGCATTCACAGATGTCCTGTGGTTTTTCAGCTGGTAGATGAAAGGAAAGCAGAGTTCTTAGGGAGCTCAGAGTGGTTGCTCATTAGGTCTGCCTAAACTGGATTCATAAGTACGTGAAGACTTATGTTCAAGTGGTGCTTGATAGAAACCAAGCACGTGGCTTAACTTTTGGTACTGAATGTGGTCCTGAAAAGCAGCATAGAATCCAGAATCCTCCCAGATTCCACTTGACTTCATTGTGCAGTAAATGGTCTTTGGGTGATCATCAGATTGTTAAGCAGAAGAAACATCTGGAGAGGATTTCATTGGCTGTATGTTCTAGTCCATGAATTGTTAATGTCAGAAGAGGAAGAAACGACTCAGAGGATTTGTCTAGACTCTGTGGATTGCAAGAAACTAGTTAGATCTTATTTCTGAAGCCACAGGTACGTGTAAATGCCCAAGCAAGTAAGCTTTCATTACTGGAATAGCTGGGGGATTTTTCAAAGTTGATTTTTGCTTGTATTACCAACAATGGATAATATATTAACATCTGCCTCACATTTGCTATTTCTTTGTTCTAACAGCTGGAAATTTACATTTACACATAGGCCTTAGAGCTAAAAATGTCATTCCCTAGGTTAAAAACCCAAAATTATTTTTGTTGTTCTCCTTGATAGGAAAGGAGAACTGAAAACACAAGGAAAAGACAAAGGGGAAGGGTAGCCCCCAGATGATAAATGCTCTCAGTTGGAGCAAAGATTAATCATGTATAGTGTAGCCTTAAAAGTGTCATTGTCTGCCACTACTACAGCAATTTAACTATAGCCAAATGAGCAAATCTATTAAATTATCTAAAGAAAGTAGGAGAAGCCAAATATTAAATGTCATCAGTGAAGAGAAAATGCAATGGGATTTTTTTCAGTACAGAGGAAATTAAGAGCCCTTCTTGTGTGGATGAGAAGTGTTTTGCATTGATGAGAATAACTTTAACACTATCACAGAATCAAACTTGTGTTGCTAGAAAATCTAATAATTTTGTGCAATAACTTCTTGTAATTATTCTCTTGAATACAGATAATCCAAATCTCCTTTATCTCCCAGATAGATGTATCAATTTTCATGGGAAAGCATGAATACAGTCAAAAGTAAGAACTTCATTTTTTTTTCCTTTATGAGCAGGAAGCTCATATACTTTTGCTAAAGGGTTGTATTGCACCCTTTAAAAAAAAAAAAAGCATCTAAAATTAGATTTTATGTTTTAGCACAGGGGAAAAGGTAGGAACAGATTGCTCTGTAGTGCTGAATTCACAGCATCATTTTTCTAAGATAACGTCACATTATTTGAAAGCTGATAGAGACGGAATTTAAGAGAAGGGAAGTGCAGTTGAAAAATTTTTGGACGGAGATTGTCAACTTCAGGGCGGAAGGGAATTAGATAAAAGAATCTATGAGAGTGGGAATAATAATGTGAAGAGGAACAGACTGTGCTGGTGATATCTTTTGGCCAAGGTTTTGAAAAGAATTCAGAATATGATCTGTGATCTCTCTCTTTGAGGAGGGGAATGGGAATTTTTCCATTTACAGTAAAGTCAAGTAAGAATGTCATTGCTCCAGCTGTTAAAATATTTTGAAATCTACTTCAAACTGATTATTTATTGCAGTGTTAAAATATAGACTATTGTGGACAGAGAAAAAGAGAAATTGGAATCAATCCCAAAAAGTGGGTCGAAACATAATTTATGCTTCCCTGGGAGGGAATGGCACTGTTAGTCCAGTTCAGCTCATTCCAACCCAGTTCTCTGAGAGACTGGTTTTTAGGAAGCCTCTTTGGATACATATAGCTGGAAGTGAACAAATCTTAAGCTTCGAATCTGCAAGGGAAACTTGGAAGGTCAAAGCCAGGGGTAAATAGGATGCATATTTTGAGGCTGAAAGTGCCGCCTGAGTGTGACTTTACAAAGCACGTGGGGGCCGTGGCATCCCAAGCACCTCTGGCATACACTTGAGAACAGACTTGTGTAAGGCAGAGTTTCTGCAGAAGGTGGGTGGGCTACATGGGCTGCTCCTGTGCCTGCAGCTTTGTCAGAAGCCACTTTTTCATTGTGGTACAGAGCAGTCACTCTCTTTGCCTATTCAGTCATTTCTATGTAACACAGTCTTCACATACATATCTACATATAACCAGTTCCAGATGAACAGCAATAACTTTCAGCATTAGGTAAATGTCTGTGAAATGAATTTACACTTGTGCTGTTTGGACTATCAGTAGCCTTGGACAATCTGCTGTCATCACACTGACTTGGGTTCTTAGTTTTGCTCTTGTGGCACAGCCAATTCCCTTCCAGTGTATGTGAATTAAAGAGAGTATGCTCTAATAATATTTTATATTTACACAGCACATCTCATCCCAGAGTACTTTATAAATCATGTATATTCAACACCTCTGACCTTTCACAGTCCCTTCAGAGCCAAGTAAAGTATTTTACAAAAGCAATAAAACTATTGGAATTTTTTCTCTGTAACACTGGGGGAAACTCATTAATTACAGAATGAATTTTATGTTCCCTAAGCTACAGCTTCAGTTTGTAAAGACCTTTATTGAAAATTTCTTCAAGATAAGATGCATGATCCTATATTTTGTGTATACCATGAACAAAGAGCTAATCCATCCTTTTAAGACTGGACCCCTGGAAGTATTTCACTCTTGCATCTAAATGAACATAATAGTGTCACTACCTCTGTACCTTGGCTGTCATTTTATCACTAAATTGTCACCTCTTCCTGAAGGATCTGCCCAAAATGCTATAATCTGCATTCCCCTTCAGCTGTTGTGGATCCTCTCATCGCAGTGTGAGAAATACAGCAAAATAGATGCATCAGAAAACCTATTTACTTGCTTTTGAGGAATTCAAATGTAACTGATCCTTGCGGTATCAAGCTGAAGAAATTCAGTATGTCTGTGCATTGGGTCAGCATATGCAGAGGAGGGATGAGCAAGGCCAAAGGAACAAGGAGGGAGGAGGAGGGTGGCAATGAATTCATCTTCCTGGCATTCAGTGCCTCTTCCTGTAAATATTAGGAGGATGACCCAAAGCCTGTGGATATCAGTTACTGTCTGTCCCTGCAGCACTGGGTCAAGGAGGGAGAGTGTGGGATCCTTTGTCTTCCCAGGGCATCCTTTGTGCACAGAGGCTCAGCTTATGTGCGGAACTGCCTCTACCTTGGTGGGGTCAGATTCCCTCTACTTTGAGAAAAAGCTCCAGAGGAGTTGCTTTCCTGGATTTTAAAGAAGAAAATTGATATAGATAGATATAGATATATATATAGACTGTTCTAGTACAGTCTTTGCCAGGCCATTTTGTGGGTTAATTTGGGCCTTATTTAATCTGTTGTTTTAAACAGAAGGACAGCAGCATTTTTATTTTAGTTGTACAGTTCAGCAAATGGATTACAAAACCACAGTTAACTGTGACTGTCATGGATGGTAACTCAGTTAATAATAGATTAAAATAATCTTTAAGTTTTCAGTGTATTGTTTTGCCATTTGTCTCTCTTTGTAGCTTGGCTGGATTTAATGTAGTTTATTCCATTTAGGAGCATTACTGAGACAAACCCCATTAAAGCAGGCATTATAGTCCTTGTTTTGATTAGCACTCAAGGCCACTAGATAATGATGCTTAAAAAAAAAATATTGTATTTTTCTCATGGTCATTAGCACTGTGATCATTGCCAACCTTCATACAACAGTGTAAGTCTTTTCTTTTTTTCTGAATCTCGGAACCAATTGTGAATGTCTCTAATATAGTCTGTGACATTTGAACTGTAACATTTATCTCAAAAATAACGGTTCTTGCTCTTTCAGTGCTCATACTTGCAGGAAACTGGATCTTTATATGACAGTCAAAAACTGTCATTAACTAGCTAATATTTTTCAAAGCTATTTTATTGAGGTGATTTTTTGGTTTTTAGTTTTATTTTGTGGTCAGGCTTTCTAGACATTCAGGTATGTACATGTTCTTCTCAAACAACACCCTGACCAGAGAAAGACATTTGCACCACTCCTAACAATACCAGACCATTTCAGCCCTGGACTAATATGGGCAATTAAAATAATTTCCACACATCATGTTTAAACCAGTGACATGTAATTCTGGGACAAAGCCTCTCAGCACCTCTTTCCAATATTCGTCTGCACTCAGAGGATAAGCAGCTGCTATTACATGCTAATGTCTTTTGAGGGTGAATGGCCATTTTAGGGTATGTTATTAACTCTGTGCAAATCAGTGCATTTTCCATCTTGGTGTACAGAGTTGACTTCACATGCTGTTCCCTTTGCAGGTTTTATTTCTGTTAACCAAAAAAAAAAAAAAAAAGAAAAAAAAAGAAAAATCATGCATTTGATGAGTTTGGGTTAGCATCTTGAAGGATGGGGAATGTCCACCTGTAATTACATGCTTAGGCTGTGGGGACCAGACCTCTCACCTTACAGGCTTGTGAAGTTGCAGGTCTTTAAGGGCAGAAGGCCAGCCAGGACAATTAACATTTTTAATAACACAGCTGACTTATTTTACTTCATTGCTGTCTTTTACCTACTGTAGGTGTGCACTGGGGTACCTGGAAAGAGGCACTCACTCTAGTGTTTGTCTTTTATTCTTACAGACCCAAGTCACCCTGTGTTCTCACTAACTTGCCAGGTCCAGGTGTGGGAGCCCAGCAGACTCCTGAGGTCCTTTGAGTTGCTCAGTGAATCCTCAGAGCAGGCTCAATGCTTGTTTGCATGAACATACTTCTTAATTGAAATAAAAATTCTCGCTTTTCCCACCCTCCTCTTCCTTCTTGAAAGGAAAAGAATGAGTGCACACACACACACACACAAAATGGTATACCATGCAGAGCTTTAGCATGGACTTGCTTTGGCTTAAGACTGGCTTGTTACTGCCAACAGTGTGTCTCTTGCTATGGCCATGATCCCCCAGCCCCTGCTCCAGCATTTAGGGGACTCATGTGGGATGAGTAGCTAGCAGTGCCAAATGTATAAAATACTAATTTTTGTTGAACTGTTTCATGATTCTCCAAACCTTCTAAGCACAGAAGCTTTTTTTATCTTATTGCAGCCCAAGCCACCTAATCTGTACTCTTCTGGTTTGGGCATTTTTAAATTAATTTTGCTCACTAAGGCATTGAGTTCTGTTCTATTCCTACTATTTGTTTTGTCTAGCCTTGCTCAGAGTAGATAATTAATGCAGTAGTTAAAATACCATCATCTTAATGCTCTTTACCATGGATGAAAAACCTGCTTGTCTCAGAAGCAGTTATACATGAACCATGCAGAAGAATGAGCTCCAGAGTGGAATAATCCTGAATTCAACCAGTCACCACACCAAACTGATTTTCCCTGTTATTATTTTTACCTAAATAGTTACTGCAGTTGAAAGGCATCTTCTAATTTCTAAAACAGAGGAGAGAACCAGATCTCTGGAAGATCTTTTAAAAAAATCCATTTTAAAAATATGTAAATCCTCACTTGTGAATTCCTGATAAATGCAGAATAAATTCCCACAGTTCATAATTTCTCATTATTTATTTAATTTATACACCATTATAACTGTGAATGAGGCTTTACAAAACCACAGGGACACAATCTTTGCCCTAAAGAGATTGTAGCTGAAATTAGACACAACATATAACCAATTATTTCAATAGACAAAGCAGGATTACACCAAATAAAAATGGTTCACGTTGCATATCTTGTGTACATTGTAAGCTTGTAGTAATACAGTTGTTTGGAAAAGACCTCTTAGTGCCTCTGAATGTGGTGATTCGTAACAAAGCTCTAGAATAAAGCCATCATTAGTGTTTGCAGGTTTAAACCAGAAAACCTGAGGCACTAATGACTAATTGTTGCTTTCCTACAGGCAATTTAATTAAAGAGCTGGATTTAATGGAGGATGTATTCAGTATTTATTTCTAGCTGCTGTGGTCTCCAAGGATCTTCAGTCCATTTTTAGACCTATCTTGAAGATATTGTCTGCCTGGTGTGTTTTATTGTATGGTGAAGGTAGAGCCTCTTGGAGGCTCTAAAAGGACACCACACTTTCTTCCCCCTAATCTTGGGCACACAGTGAATAATAAGATTTCTCTGAATTTTAGGTAAAGAAGTATCTTACTCCATACATATAGAGTTCTTTTCCTACTATTTAGTTACAAGTACCAGTGTAATATTTTGTTTCCAGGAATAAGCCATAATTGTGCAGTACATCATTGTTTAAGTGTTCCTTGGCAGAAGAGGCTAACATCCTCATGTAAATACTGCATGTGCTTGTATCAAATCCTCAGGCTTTATTTTGACATTTGAATATCTAGACCTTATGCTTGACAGGACTTTAGCTAATGAACTGAGGTTCATCCACTATTTCCAGAGCTCTGCTAGTATAGAGCTCATCTCATCCCCTCTCTAGAGGAGGTAAAATGTCAGTGGTGGGAGCAGTGTGGGCTGGGTGAGGGGAATGGGGCTGGAAACCTCCCCACCTTCTCATCCCCTGCAGCAGGCGAGGGTTGGGGTTTTATTCCCCAGGAATTTGCACAGATAAAAAGAGGATTAGGGTACCTGCTTGCCTACCCCACAGGATTCTGGTGTGGCTAATTAGTCAATATTTGCACAGCTCGGAGAAAACGCTTTAAAGTGCCAATTATGAATTATAATTATCTTCTGAAGATGATTGGGAGTCCACGTTTGCATGTTGATTCAGGCCACAGGAGCGAGTCTTTCAAATAACGGCTCTTATTTAAATGCCTTACTTATTCCTTATCTCATGTTGAGTGTTGTTTTTTTAAGGATGATGAGAAACATTAGTTTACCCTCAGGAAAGACCAGGTCTGACTGTTTTTAATAACGAGTTATGTACTTAGTCACAGTAGGTAAATTTACAAACCAAGGAGGACACACTTGGAGATCGATTCTGTCTGTTCAGCAGATGATTTTACACAAAACATTCAGCAGGACAAGCCTGCTGAAAAGAAATACTGCTAAGTAACATTGCCATAAGCCTGTTAATATGGTGGCAATGCCTGTTTTACACTCTGCAGAGCTCCTACTTTATTTATATCTCATCTATTTACTGACATATAATAGATTTACTCTGGGAAGAGACTCGATCATGGCAGATTTACTTTGAAGGCTGACATTTTCAGTTGCAACTTACTTTCAGAAAATAGTGATTAATCCTCAGCACTAACTGCAGGACACCTAGCTATTTTATTAATAACAGCACACCAATATTAAAGACAAAGCAAGAATAGCCTACAAAAGAAGTCCATGACTGGACTTCAAATTTTTGAGATTCCTGGAAACTTTCTGATGCGGCAGAAATATTTTTTTATTTTTCTTAACATCTCTGCATTTTCTTGTAGCTTTAGAAATGTTGCTGGTCTCTTTAACTGGATAGTAAGAGGCTTTATTATTTATTCTACTTTTATATGAGCTAATTGGAGAAGTGTTGCCTGTAATTCAGTTTTAATATTTGAGTCTGTATATCTGTATGTTAATGTTGCATTAAATAAAAGCAAATCTGCAGTTGTACATAATTCTACAGAGAGAAGAAAATTCTGCCTCCAGTTACTATACAAGAGCCATTGGGAACCAAATTGGGCCAGAAGTTCCCTGCCTGCTATCTCTTTGCAGTAACATAGAATTTTAATGGGGAAAAATTACAGGAAATAAGAACACTTTGTTTAAAAATGTTCATAAAGGGAGAATAGAGGTCTTTTGATAGTTGTTTGATAATTTTATGCTTACACGTGTTCAGTAGCTGCATAGGGACATTAAACACAACATTGATATGAGCCCACACATGGATGCTCCAGCAGAGGGGGCTTAAATATTCATATGATGACTAGATTTCTGTTGTTTTATTTGCTTCTTTTCTTTTCTACCCAGAGTCCTAAGCACCATCAGATAGTTAACATTACAAGGTCTGTGATAGTGAACGTTTCTGAAAGTCTGGACACTAATTTTTTGTCCTGCCAGCTGGAAAGAGTGTGATACTCTGGCATGGTTTTACTTGGAGAAAAGTGTTTTTCTGATACTAGACTAAAACCTTTCATGCCTGCATAAATCCTTAAGGCTTTCTGAGAAGGATTGAGTGCTAAGAGCATTCAGCCTTGTGTAGGAAATTATTTTAGAGGAAGATGTTTTTACCTGTGTAATAGTGAAGCGTGGCGTTACTGGTGTGAGATTCAAGTGCAAGTGAAATCTCCTAAATTTAAGCAAGTATCTGCAAGGCACCTTCAGGCCCCATTATAGTCAGTGGCAATCAGAGCCCCCTTCAGTTGCTCATGCAGAAGCAGTTGCTGCCATTTGAGGTGCCCTGGTACATTTTTCATAGTTTCTTAATAGCTATCTGAGAAGTGTGAGAGTCGGTCCTGTGCCATGTCTGCTGACCACATCCAGGTGCAGGTTTCATCTGCCTAAAGAGAGGGAATTGAATGGTGTTTGAAATGCCATAAACTGTGCCCTTTGGCCTCCATCTGCCACTCCAGAAGGGCACAAATCTCCTGCAGTTCATGCATCAAGTTGTTCATCTCTGTGGACGTATCTGCATAAATATGCAGACATCCTGGATGCCTTTAGGCAGCTCCAGTGGTTCTAGCTGCCAGTGTTTAGGCAACTAAATGGCAGCCCCCTGGGTTGGTTATCTGCATCCTTGATGAGGCTCCATTGCCTGGTACCCCTGGAAACACAGGAGGCTCAGACACGTCACTCATGCACAGACACACTTGGGCATCTCACGCACCTCATGATGGGTGGCTGACTCCCACGCATCCTGTCACAAGCGTGACTCCTCACTGAGCCTGCAGAGCTGCCTGGGACTTGGTCGGGAGAAAATGAAAAAACTGTGGAAGGGCTGAGGATGGAAGGAGAGAAAACTAGTTCTGCACATGTTACTGCTGTGCTATGCTCTGTAACTCAGCTGGTGAGACATGCTGTGGATTTGATCTGTGGTCTCCCAGTCCTTCTGCCTTATCTGCATAGCCACAAAAAGGCCACTGGGCAATCAAGCCAAGTCAGAAAGCTGCACTAGAGGGACGTCAGTGGCCCCGAGGCTTGATCACTGGGCAGCACCATCACAGTGGAATCAACTGTGTATCCTGAAATGGCTCAGATTACTGCCTTTCTGAGACAGCAGTAGGTACCCTATGTAACTGGCTTGTTTTCTCCATCTCTCTGGGCCGACATCATTTCCCAACATCATATTGCCTTTTCCTTTCCTTCGCTTCACCTGCGTTTGCCAGCAGTGCTGTCTTTGCCTATTAGCAGTTGTGTACCAGCTGCTGTGCTTTTTCTTTTTTTGGCAGTTTCCGTGCAGATTGTGCTTGCTTTTTTTTGCCCCAAACCTTTTTGGTGCATGTCAGCATTTTATCTGTTTGCATGCACTAGGGAATGATAGGAGCCATGATCTATTTGGGTCAGGGCATGTCTGTAACAATTCCAAAAGGAGGGATTTTCTAAGAATAAATTCTCCAGTGCCAATCTAGTTCTCATTCTTACCCACATAATATCTGTTAGCACCTTCTGCTATTTTTATACTTGTGAAACTGGGGTAGCATGATGAGTCTTTCTGTTGTTTTTGCTTTCTTCCAGATGAACTAAGTCTTGCAATTCTCCTGTTGGTTGAATAACTCATGGAAATACATAGCAAAGCAAGTAGTTTACCATCTGCCCCAAACTAAGGTCTGCAATCATATGTTTCAAGTCAGCTGAAAATTCAAAAAGGACTCTCTAAAAGGATGACATGGTTGTTTTCCTGAAAGTAGCACATAAATTTGATATTGAACCTAAGTAAATGCAGAGCTGGATGACCTTTGTTTTTCAGGCAGTTTGCCAGGTGTTCATTGTAGTCAAGAAAAATTTTCAACAAAAGGAAAAATTAATTTAGTATCACTGCCATCAAATCAACCTGTAAATGTTTCCGCTTTCAATAACTAATGGTCATTCTCTTGACTTATAAATGGTTTCTTTGAAAACTGTTTCCTTCTGCAGAATCTGATTGCTTTGCAATAAAACTATGTCCCTACTAAGTGATGAAAAAAGGATAAAAAAGGTTTTTTCACCATATAGCATTAGGTTATCCTTTAAAATGAGCCATGTTCAGGAGATATTACAAGAGGCCTGAGCATGGCACATTTCTCAAAAAATAAAGCAGATGAAATCCAGACTGCTTGGTTCAGGAAAATCGGACCTGAACAGGGTGTTAAAACAGTGGTGTAATGGTAAATATTAATTCCTGTTATTAATTTTCTCTTTTACTATTTCTTTTCTTCTTTGCCTCTGTTTTGTGAGTTCTTTTACTCAGAGTTCAAATTAAAATGCAGGAGACAGGGAGTTTATCTTTGGACTTAGATGGTTATTATTTTCTTATCTATAGCACAGCTGCACGGGATGTGCCTCTTAGTTAACAAGGTGGAAAAATGGCCCTGAGTTCTAACTTTCAAGGTCTTTCAAGGTCCAAATCACCCAATTATGAAATACCAATTAATTTGGTTTTACTTATAATCCAATAACTATTCATGATCTGCACTGCGCGTTTTTTGACCTAATACCAGAACACCTAGACTTGTGAAGAAGAAGGAGAAAAGAACAAGAACAAATCCACACCCAAAATCCTCCATATTGTTACATATATCGCATAAACCTAATTTTTCTACATATTTACATATTCCACCCAGTGATATAACTTTTAATTACACAGCAACAACTGCAGTGTTATCACACAATTTAGGAAGCCTTTCCCAAGGCCTCAGGTCAAATGCAGTGTGCTTCTGAGGATCACTGTCTGTCAGCACTGAAAGGCTGAAATTCTCAGAGCTCAGGGTTCCAACAGTAAATTGTAAAAAGTAAGTAGCTGTTGGAATGACTGGGTGGGATGTGGTGTGTTGTAGCTGTGTATGTTCTTCAGCTGACTTCTCATTATCATGTATGTTTGTGTCTGGTATAGTGCTTAAGGTTATTCAGCATATTTTAGGTGAGCACTTCTATTGCCTAATTCCTATAATTTCATTCTTTCTCTGAGAGAATATTTCCATATATTTCTCAGCATCTGCCCTATCTTTATTCACTACTTGGGCATCCTGATACTAATAGGCCATAACCAAAGTAATTAATATATGTTGTTATCAGCACTGGTAGTTTTATAAGGAGTTTGTAGGGGTGTTTGATCAGTACATTATGACAGAAAAATAATTCAAAGGAGAAGTGCTGAACCAAAAAGGCTGCCCAGGGTGGGAAATACTCAGTGAATAGCCAGAATGGCTGTGCTCTCTGCTGGAAGCACCAAGCCTCAAGGTGAATGCAGAGCCAGTGGCAGTTTGTGGAGCTGTGGCACTGTGGCAACACTGGCATGGCCTTTAGAAAGGAGGAAGAGGCAGCTGTGGAAAGAAGAACAAGGTCCCATGTGTTGCAGAGCGTGGGTGAAGGTGCCAAGAGGCGGCAAGACAACAGGGATGGAGGCTTCCTGGCTATGCAGGAGCAGAGGCAGGACCTGCTTTTGTGGTGAGCGTGCATGTGGATGTGAGCCCAGGCCTCCAGTGCATGTGCATGTCCCTGCTGTAGTCACACCTACCCAGCTGGAAGACTCTTCTCAGTTGCTGTGGGAATGACACGTGCTTACTGCTGATCAGTCGTACAAAGGTTTTGAGCTTGTTATCTGTTCTTCCCTCATACATCACTAGTGAAAGACTGTTCTTACCTGGTCTGTCTTGACTGTCTCTCCTGTCCCTGGAGAGCAGTTTTCCTGTATCCTGACAGGCTTTCATCAAATCTCAGCCTTACTCTTCTCTTTCAAAACCTTAACAAGACTATGTTCTGTGAGGAAAAAGTAATGATTTGGGTCAGCACAGCAGAGAAACCTGAAAGAAGCAAAGCCCAGCTGGTTATTGATTGCATGAAGTGATGTGATGCTCTGCTTATCCTGCCTACCAGCCATTGCTTCTCTGTCCTCATGCTTTGGCAGCTTGTAACTCAACGTAGTAGCAAAACTTTTTGCAGGAGGCATGATGTATTTATCTTTCTCTCTGCAGTGCTGCCCATATTGTAGAGCTTCTTGCAAAAACAATGCTAATGATAGTAACATGGGGAAGCACAGAGGCAGGGGAAGTCTTGAAGCATTAGTGATGCTTAAACTGCAGAAAAACTGATGCCAACAGGCAACAAGAAGAACACCCTGAAGGAAGGGGGGAAAAGGTATTTTTTTTTTTTTAGTCATTGGTTATTTAACAAATTTGAGTTTACAAGCTATAGGCCAAATTCTGTCTTCTGATTCTTGCTTTAATGCAAGAGGAGGGATCATGATTTATTCATGTTAAGGAAATGGGGGTTTTTATGCCAAGTTCAGACTACAAAGTGGTAGTTATTAGATGACATTCAGACTGGAGATTTCCCTTGAAACAACGTGAGAAAGTATTTATTTTCTGTAGTCCGTTTCCCTTCACAGATAGTTTCCTACCATGCAATATCCAACAGTCAGGAAAAAGAGCCCAATACTGTGACAGGCTGGATATGTAAATGCAGTATTCATACATAGCTTTACGGAGGGTTTCTTTTCCACGGTGTATGAACCAAACATCTCAATTAGATCAAGAAGGGGAAGACCTGGTTTTCATTAGCTGTGAAGACTTTCAGAATTACATTAGTTGCAGTTGATTAGATCCTATAATTGTATTTGCCGTGTGTCAGGATGAGGGAGTAAGGGGTTTGGGTGTGTTGAGGGGGATGGTACCCAGCTTGTAGATCACTCCTGCAGGACTCGTGATTAGTTTCTGCTGCCTCAGTCTGTTGGGATCAAGCCCAGGGTTTTTATATTTCCCTCTCCAGAGCAGGAGAGAAGGTAGATAAAATGCACCACATGTCACAATGTTGGTGTGGGGGGCAGGACGGAGTTGGGTTTATTTTGCCTCCCTACTCCATGCTGCTGCAGGTGCCAAGCAGGACCCGTGGCTCAGTGGGGAGGTGAATCCAGAGGATATTCTGGACTGTCAAAAGCAAGTGGCATTTTCATTTATCCCAGCTCTGCTTCCAAGTGAAAGGGCAGAATGATGTCATTATGCTGGTCTCGGGGAGAAGTTGCAATGAAATTGTGCCACAGCGTGAGGCTGTGAAAAGGTGTGGTCTGTCAGTGCTGCTCCTGCTGCCCACAGGCCCACATTGTCTGGTCTGATGGGTCAGCCAAGGAGGTCAGCTCCAAAGAGTGCATCTGAGGCCCTTCCCAGTGGGTCAGCACACATTCATCCCCCTGGTTTTGTCCATGATTTATAGATATCTCCTCTCCTAATTCTAGGTGTCTGAAAGTTCACTGGTCTGTCAGAGGAGATGAGGTATGACCTTCTCAGCTAACTTTGAAGGTACCCTTCTCTCCACAGGCAGAAGTGAGTCTTTACTGACCATGCAGAGCATACAGGCAGCCAGTTTAGATTATTTGTACATGAGTGAAGTTAAGGTGGCACCTTCCCTCGAGGAACACGTGGCTGTGTTTCCAACTCGGAGAAAACAAAGATCACAGGTGGCACGGAATGGGGACACCAGGCATCTGGATAAGTTGCAAAAACCCTTCAAAAACCACCAAATCCTTCCTTATCTCAAACATCTTTTCATGAAAAGGAAGTTCTTTAGACAGGGATTCTCTTGTGTGCTGTGTTGGTCTTATCTTGACAAAAAGTAAACTCTTCAAGACAGGGACAATCTCCAGCAATGAAGAAGGCTCTGCATGTATGTGCCAAATACTTAAGAAAAGCTGACATTCCTAATGAGATACAAATGCTAAAAGGTTAAAAATTATTTTATTGAATAAGTTAAAGTGAAATGAAATTTGAGCTTGAAATAGCTTTTTACCTTTACAAAGCACATTGTAAGGTGAACGCTGTTTTCTTCAAATTGGTCTGTCACCAAGTTCAGTCACTGCTGCCTCTCTTGCTGTGGGCTTTTGTTTCAAGATTACTTAATCTTAAATATAACAGGCCCTTCCAATTTAATTTGTATTCTACCTCCAAGGACCATCACTTTGCATCCCTGGAACACTCCTGTCTTCCAGACATTTATATCCATAGATTTTATGATAGTATTGGCACTCAGTAATCTGGACTGTTTAGATTTTAAATTATTTTGATTAAATTTTTTTTAAATTGGGATGATCTTCGTGTGCTTCATTTTGCAGGGGGGCATCTCACTCGAGGCACATTAAAAGCCTGTACTGTCCTGACAGTTGGCTACAAGACATTTTATTAATTTCTCATTTTAGGTAGAGTTATTCTCACTATAAGTAATAAAATTTGAGCAATCTAAAAATTCAGTACTAGTGAAAGTCATTTAGTCTTCTCCTGTGATGAGAACAGAGGTGAGATCTCTCAGGTGGGACCCTGTACATAGCATCTGAGTGAATGAAAGTCTGGGTTTAGAAATGTAAACATACAGAAGTGGAATCTCATTTTAAGTAGAAGTCTCTTTTTTTTTTTTTTAGAAAAAAAAAGGCAATATTTCATTGGGGACAATCAAAGCATTGTGTTTTGCTGCTGCATATTTCGCAATCTTTTTGTAATTTTATATGGTTGGGGTCCTTTGGAAATTGGAAGTAGCCTCTGGAAAAGTACCATCTATTTGTTGTATTTCATGGGCCTGATTCAAACACCAGTTTGAGAACAAGAATGATTGCCATGGATTTTAGAGGTCTTTTAGGTCAGATGACTGAGGCAAACTCTGTGTGTGTGCCTACTTCCTAGGCTAGGGGGAATTTCTCAGTTTCCATTATTATTACCTGAGTTCGCAAGAGGGTTGCTCAAAATGAGGTTGCACTGCAAAAACTGGAAGGGGACTTGGCATGGTAGAATTACATAAACAGCAAAGTGCAATTATAAACAGGCCTTGTTTAATATGAAAGAGCATCTAGTTCCAGGAAAAGCAAAGCTATCAGAAGTAGTTGTGTCAGAGCTGGAAAACACTTCACAAAGACAGCTTTCATTTCTATATGCTCTAAAGTATGCAGTAATCGTGGTCTAATTACCTCACTGCAGCCAGAAAGCAATATGGGATATTGTGGGGGTGTGGGAAAGAGCATAATAATGCTACAATTAAGCTGTAATCTTTGGCATGGTCACTCAGCAGATAAAGCTTTTCTGCTGTCGCTTTTGAGACAGTCATTATTTGGCTGCTGAAGCCTGGGGAAAATATGTGGTGCTGTTCCTAGGAACTGTTGCACAGAGGCTTCATTATGGGTTTCTTCCTCAGCAGCTGGCCAAGCCCAGCCAGTGCTCTGCATTTGAGAGCTGTGGCCTCAGCACTCCCCTTCTCCCTTTTTGTGCTTGGGGACGTTTGTGCTGCTGGTAGTGGGATGGGGGAGCCCTATTAGCCACTGTGGAATGAATATGTGAGCTTTAAGTTACTGGTTAAAAACCTGTCTGCTCAGGGCCTGATTTATAATGGAAGCTGCCTTTGGCAGAGATTTGTGAGCGTATGATTTATACACAGAAAGACCTTGTGAATGTGGGAAATAAATGTGATGGCTCTGTGACAAGTTAGGTGCACAATTATGCATGTGTATTAAGCCCAGGATGCAGACTGTTTCACAGGGACATGACCACATTCACATGCAATTATGCTCACCTTCCTTTGAAAATCTAGTTTCACAGCCTGCTGGGAAACCTTGCTAGCGACATCTCTTATTTTCTGAAATTCTCCACCATTTTAAGAAAAGTATTCCACTGTCTTGAAGCAAGCTCTTGAATTCACACACTTAATTGTTCATAAAACTTTTCTGATTCTTTATACTTTCCCAAATTCCTTCCTTTCTGAGGAGAGGCTGCCTGCACTGCAGACTCGTGTGGACTTGCTAAAATTCTAGTAGGAATAGAAAGGAAAGAGTGGCAGGAGAAGTCAGGTCAACTTTGAATACATTAACCTTGAGGTGACGTGGTCTGACAAGGCATGAATGAGTTGCTTGGAGAATGAATGCAGATTGTGGCATAGATCAGCTTTTACTGCTGCAAGAAGCTTTTTAATTTTTCTGCAGTGCCACAGATAGATGGGTTCAGAGAGACTTGGTTTCCCTCTAGAAGATGTTAAGACTTAGAAGGGGTTAAAAGTGACCAGTGGTTTGAGACTGTTCAGTTTTACATTATAGAGCACACACATCCTTTGATAAACCAGCCATGATTTCTGAAGAAGTAGGTACAGAGGGGAATTAGATCAGAACCTCATTATTCTGCTGCTTCGCAAAGCAGAAACATGAACTATTTTGAAGGCTTATGGTGTGCACAGTCTCTGCAAGGCTCATCTGAAAGCCTGCAAGAGCAGTTCAGACCATGTCAGTAATTCCTTCCAGCATTAGGCTTTCAGGACCAGGCCTTAATTATGTGCACATCTGGTCTTCACTGCTTGGAGTAAGATGTGTCTGTCTTGGACTGTTCTCGTTCAATGGGTGCTGCCAAGCCAAGCAGCTCAAAACACAACTGCACCAAGAGCTTTAACCTGTTGTAGGAGAGGATTTGTCCTGATTTAGTGCATAGGAACCCCAAAAGCAAAATGCACTAGGTACTGTGTGAGAAAGGCAATCTTGGTCTTAAGGTTTGTGTAGTTGAGTACATTTAAACAGCTAGAGGCCAAAAGAAGGCATTGCAGATGCAGAAGCAGCAATTTGACCAATTACAAATACGTTTTACTACTTTTTTATAGTACATTTGAAGAAACTTCACAATCTTGGCTCCAGTGACAGTGTGGTGTTAGGAGAGGTTCTGCCAGGCAGCACTTCAGTCCCAACAGCAATCCTGTCGCCTACTGTCTCCAGAAGCATTTAATTGCTCTTATTCACTTAATACCAATATAAAGCAAGGATTGTGTTTGTGTATTCAGGCTGTTCCATAGTATCATCTGTTTTAATGTGGCAATGCCTGAGAATTATCTGAAATGTGTCTTTTTGATGAAATTTTGACATCTTTGTATTTATTTTACTAGTTCTCATGCACACTTATTCCTATTTTGATATCTTAATGTAGTCTTTGTCACCTATAGCAGAGATGGTTGCCTCAGAGAGCAAAGAGAACTGGGAACTGAGAGAGAAAGAGGAGCTGGAGTGGCTAGAAAGTTGGATATGTCCTGTGGTGGAGAAGTACGGAGAGCAGGATCTGTAGCACAGGGGGATTAAGGTCCAAAGGACCCACTGTTATCAGATGCCCACTCTGAAACACAAAAGATGGGGTTTTACCAAGTTAGAACAGCCTGAAGCATAATTTTGGTTGCAGTCAAAAGGCTCTTTCTCAAAACCAATCCCATGCACCACTCAGGAGTTAGCTCTGGTCAGGAACCACTCCTGGAAGATAATACAACCACCATTCTGTGGAGAATAAGAAAGTATAAGATTGTGGGCTTGGGCTGTACAAGACAATTATCTCCAGCATGTTTAACTTAATGCAGGGGGCCCAACATTAATGTTCAAAGCACAACTCCCACTGGTTTCTGCAGACAGGCTCCAAACCAGGACTTGCAGTAGGAGATACCTATGAAAAGTTTGACCCAAGTATTTTGCCCACACAAGAACAAATGCAGCCCTGTTGATGTCATAAAATGTGTGTGTAATGCCATATCAGGTTATGCTGTCAGGAATCCTCCAACTGTGGCAAGTTACAGAAAGGAGGCACTCAGGAGCTGCCTCCAGCTTCTCTGCTGTTAAAGCTCGGTTAGGCCACATAGCAGAAAAGGTCAGAAAACACATTCAGTTTAAAATCAATAGGTTTGAAGGAAGGTTGTTTGGGTGAAGGAAGGGTGCTTTATTTTCATCTTAACACAGTTTAGCATAGTGGTACACATAAGGTTGTATAGGAGCACAAATGGTGTTTTCCTGCCAGCGCCATGGTATTTACATACAGAGAACAGTTCTGACATGGAAATGGCTCTGGACTGAGCAAAGTGCATCTGCCATGTCCTCCCCCATCTCTAAATGAGGTGTGTAGTTCGGTGTGAGCTTTTGTGGGTGCAGGAGTGGTGGATTGCTTGCCTTCAGATGTTTTCTTTCTTTCCTTCTTGAGGGTGTCACATACCTCAGGTCTCCAGTGGGATGCTAACTTCATAGAGAAAGTGTGTTTTCAGGATTTGGAGGAACAGAAGAGGAAAGGTTCTTGCGAGGTGTTAGTCACGTGCAGGACAATTTCTGCTGTTGCCTGGTTGTTGTAGCCCAGGTTTCTGGTCTGGTTCTGTGGTTGAATAACAGCATTTGCAGCTGGACGTCGACAAGGCGACATTAGCTTCATACTTCTCAGCCCCTGTCTCAGTTTGTGGGTCCACATATCTTGTACTTCCCCGTTTTCTGGTTTAATGCAGCTCTCCGGGGGCTTGCTACCAGAGTAATAAAAATATAATATAAAAATTCCAACCTTCTTTCCCACTCTCCTTGCCCTGTCTCTGCTGTGGAGTGGAGGGGATCTTCCAAATCATGTCATCTCCCTGATCTGTTTTGCAGTTTAGTAGTGGATAACTGAAAGCACTGTTAGCCAGAGGGGTGGCAAGGGGAAGAGAGCAGTAGGAGACTGAGCAGTTCACAAGGGAGCCCTATAACAAAGCTCGGGGGTGAGCCCATGAAGCACCTGGGCAGTGCCCCTGTTAGCCGAACACAGCCTGACAGCCCGGGACAGGGAGCTGCAATCCCCGCAGCCTCCACGAGTCTCTCCTGTCCTGTCGCGTTTGGCTTCTCACATTCGAAGGCACTCAGTTGTCAGAACAATTTAGTCTCTTGCCTACGCTCCATCTATAATTCATTAAGAAACCCAGAGAGGTGAAGCTGTTGACATTTCCCACTCTTCTCCCTCTGGAAGGTGTGGGCTGAGCGTTGTTTGCAGCAGGACATGAATGAAACTGCTCTAAACCCAGAAGCCAAGGGGGGAAGGTGGTGGGAGAGGGACACGCTGCCATCTCCTGCCAGGACACCAGAGCATGGCATCTGCCTCTCGCAAGCACACCCTGTACGTGCACCACCATAAACTCAGGCAGGACATTGCTCAGAAAATCCTGGCCAGATCGTGCTCCTGAAGTGCACTGGGTCTTTTGGATGCTAGTCTTCAAAGGTGTTCGGGTCTCACTCCAAACTTCTGCAGCAGCTTCCCCACCAGTTAAAATTCACACTTCATGTGCTCCCCAAATTTGCAGCCTGTGTATCTGCTTCACTACAGATACAGGCTTTTTGGAACCAAAATTGCATTCTCCTCATCAAGTCAGGCTGAACTGCCTCAGCTCTGCTTTATCGCTGCAACAGCCACAAGCAAAAATAGCACATTATTCACCATAAAAGTGTGGGTTATGTAACAAAGTACCTGTAATTCTGAAACCACAAATATAATTGGGCATTTAAGTGCAATTTTGAGGAATGGCTACAGGCATCATTTATCATATGGGTTCCAATAATGGCAAATATTGATGTCTGAAAAGCAAGAAGTTCCCACAAGAAAAATAAATTGTATCAATATAGTGTAAAGATTAGTGTTCTGAACTGGTAGTGACTTTGAAATGGGAATGCAGACTATTGTTTAAATTTTGCCATTTAAATTTTGCCATAGATGAAATAACCGGGTTTCTTACCCAGGTGTTCCAGGCCTGTCACTGTTACTCTCTTTTAAAGTTCAGTATCCCCAACAACTTCTGTGGAGAGTTCTGTGGAAAGGGTACAGTGAAAGAAATCTTCATCTTTAAAGGATTGTCACACAGGAAAATCATTTTAACAAGCCCAAACAGTTCAACTGACCATTATTCTGTCTCAGCAATGTCTCTCTGCAAGGTTGAACTACTGGAGTCTGACAGCCTTCCAAGGGTGGACTGTTTTGAGCCTGAGAGATGAAGAGCCCCATGTGAACTCCATCTGTAGCAGCAGAGTTTGTACCGAGCTCTGAAGCACCCTCATAAGAGCCACAACTCCCAGTCCCCGAACGGAGAGCTTCACCAGAGGGCAGCACAATATAATTTTCTATTGTAAAAGCAGGAGTTAAACATTTCAGCAGTCAGAGAGCTCTTAGAAATTAGCTGCTTGTTGTTCCATCATTATGATTTCAAAAAAATTTCTCTTTAAAGCTAGCCTCTGGAGCAGCTCCTAAATTCAAGGTATTAGGCATTGATGTTTTAGTGTCCAGGCATTCACCTAGTGGAAGCAGAGGGAGTTCAGGCAGTTGTGTTTTCAATGTATGTCTTTGCCAAGTTTCTGTCCAGGGCTGGTTGGGGCAGTTGATGGGGGCTGGTCCAGCCTCAGGCATTTCAGAAACTCTCCTGTGTTAAAAGCACCAGCCTGGGTGAATATTATTTCAGCCTCATCTTTTGGGAGGCATTAAACAGAAGGAGCAAGCCCTCTGATGTCACTATATGATAAGGGTTCACAGAGGGTGAATCTAGAACCATAGAATCATATAATGGCCTGGGTTGGAAGGGACATTAAAGATCATCCAGTTCCAACCCACCTGTCAGGGCAGGGACACTTTTCACTACATGAGGTTGCTCAAAGTCCCATCCACCTGAACTGGAGCACTTCCAGGGATGGAGCATCCACAGCTTCTCTGGGCAACCTGTTCCAGTGCCTCACTACCCTCACTGTAAAAAATTTCTTTCTAATAGCTAATCTAAACCTACTCTCAGTTTAAAGCCACTCCCCCTTGTTCTATCACTACATGCCCTTTTAAAAAGTCCCTCACAAGTTTTCTTGTAGGTCCCCTTTAGGTACTGGAAGGCTGGGATGTTTTTGTGTTACAATTGTATTTACTTCTGATTGTTCTGTGTGCTGAGCAGCTTCTAGGTCCTTTAGCACTTTCGTCAAACTCTTGCCATTCAAGGAGCTACTGGTCACATGTTGCCTGCTCAGCTTCCTTCATTCAGGGCATCACCTGTCATCAGTCTGTTCCTAGTTATCACTCTGTTCTGCTTGCACAGGTGTCTCCAGCAGTCGCTTCCCCTGGTTCAAGTGCCACTGTGTTTTTCTGTCCGTTTCTGACCTCTTTCTCTCAACATACAGTCAAAGCATTTCGTGCTTTTTTCTTGTAAATTAACTACATCTTCTGCCCTTGGTCATTCCCTTTGCTATTTCAACTTCTGCCTGGTGGGATGCCTCGTGTGTAGCATCAGTCTTGTGCTTCACTCCTGACATCACACGTAGGTCTTCCTTGACTGACTGTTTCTGATCTCACTGCTTTTGAAGTTCAGTCTGAACTCCATCTGCTCCAGCTCATCCCAACACTTCCTAACTCTGTACTAAAGCCTTCAAAGACGCAGCTTTTCCATGGGGCTGCTCCCCATGTGTCCTTAGCTTTCCTTAGCTCAAATATTATCTTTAAATAAAGTCCTGGAGCCTTAAGAATATATCTTTAGAAAAAAAAAAAAAGCTTTTTTTACAGTATTAGCTTAAGTTATGTTACTTAGTCTTCTGAGAAGAGTATAGTACCATTCTTCAGAGTAGGTACAAAATTATGAACTTAGTAGTAGAAATAATTTACATATCTTTCAAGACAGCTCTGTGTCTGCTCTAAAAGAGAATAAAAATGTGTTTCTGTTTTAAGAAAAAGATTTTTAAATCCCCGTTCTTTTTCTTAAATTTTTCTTTGACCAATATTTGGGGGAAAAAAAAAAGAGTTTCTTTTTTTCATTTGCTTTCTTTTTATTTCTTGGGAAAACCAAGGAAGAAAAGACAACAAAAATGCTGAAAAGATATTTGGTTCAATTTCCTTTGTTTTTACATTCCATTTTCATTTCATCATTTTTTTCCAAGAAAAAAAATAAAATTAGGGGGTTTTGAAGGCAAAGGTAATGGACAAAAGAAATGAAAAGATTTTTTTAAGAATTTTTTTTGAGTTTTAGCGGGCAGGAAGTGTCTTTGAAAATTCACCAAAAAAAAAAAGTTTAAAAGGGAAGGACTTTCTATTCAACCCTCTTAACAATGGTTTGGAGCTAGTTAAGGCAGCCAGCACAGTGTGCCTTGTAATGTTTTCTAAATGAGGACAGTCCACCACCTTTACTGGAATCCATATCAATGCACAGTGCCCTTGCATGTCATCACAGAGGTCTTTGCAGGCATTACACCAAGTTTTCTTCTGACTAAATCTGATTCAGCTTCTCTTAAGGTCTCTCCATTTCACAGTCAGTGAAATGACTATGACTCAGCATAGAAATAACCCAACTTTGCTTTAAAATAAGGATGAGGCAGGGCTGTATCATCTGCCATATACATAATTTTAGAGTGATCTGCCACTGCTTTTAAATGTTTAATTTCACAGGCTCTGCCAAGATAACCAGAGAGGCACATTGTTTGGCAGTGGTCATGCCTGAAGAGCAGTGGCTCTTGGGTGTCAGGGGACAAGACTAACAGTAAGATGTATGTGCTCTGCCAAGGTGTGTGGCACCTATTCTCCCTTTGTATTTAGGGGTTTGGAGAAGTTACAGATTGTCTGCCTTTCTTGTTACTTGTCCAAACTAAAAATATTTAACTACACCTTGAAGTTTGTCTTTTCAGGATAAGCAACTTTTTCCATCTTGGGTTTGTTTCTTCCCATTTCAATTTCAATGCCATTATTATCTAAAAGAATTTTTTTTTCAACAAAAAAAAAAAGAAGCTTTTATCCACTGTAGATAGCGTAGTAAGGTTCTTCTTGGAAGGCATTCAGAAGTCTGACCCTCCATGGTTGAAATCAATGAGCCCATTTTATGCAGGGACAGAAATGTTGCTTGTAAGAGCTACCCAGTCACATAACTTAGTTGTTAAGTATCTTCTCTGATTCACCAGATTTTCTTTGATCTCAAGGCCTTTTTCTGAAAATAAATCTTTTTTTCTCATGAGATTTTAATAACAGGATGGTGATATGTTTTTATATACAAGTACAATATTAGTACCTAATTGAATTTGTTTTTACAAAGAATGCTTCTGCTGCAAAGAAATAAATGTATGTACATACATATTTCCTACACAAAACATATATCTATGAAAATATATGCATTAAAGTAAGTCATTAGCGGCTTTAGACATTTTTCAATCTTATATTTGTGCTACTTTTTCATTCCCAAAATATATCTGCTCATTTCTTAGCCATCGTATTCTATTTCAGTTTTTATCAATCTTGAAGTCAGGCTGAAAACCTGTAAGTAGGCTTTGCATAACCTGTTCCCAAATTATGGAGAAATTGATACCTTCATCAGTGAAGAATTAATAACTTCTTTTTAATTTTGTCACATCAACAATGTATTACATTAAAAATATGTACAGAATTTTAGAATATATTGTATACCAAAACTTATATGTCATAAATAGGGTTTACCCAGGATGTGTCCCCATGGGCTGCTGTGCTGTAGCGAAAGTTGTGTGTATTCAAGTTCTCAAAAAACACCCTGTTTACTTTGCTCTGTTGTTTTCTCAGACTCAGGTGGGGAGAAGCTAAAAAAGAAGGTTCAATATTGTTACTGTCCAGACATACTATTAAGAAAATAAGCATATCACACAGAAATAAGACTAGATCTTACCTGCTGTGAGAAAGGTTTTTGGGGTATTCCTTTCAGACACTTAGCTAGCTTATTTGTCACTGCGCTTCAAGCCTTGAATCATGTGCAAGCAGGATAGACTGAGAGGGAATGAGGTGAACACCTGCTGCTGCTCTCTTTTTGGCTTGTTAACTTGGCAGAAGTTGTAGATGGTTTCGAAAGCTCACTTTTCAATGAAATTTACAAATATAACCACAAAATAGATTACTCTGTCCCTCAAAGTGTATTTATAAATCTTTTCCTGAAAATACAAGTACAGAGATGCTGTACTACCTTTTATTCACGTTGAGATTGTAGATAGGTAACAGCTTCCATTAATATTTGACAAATCTGTTCTATGTTGCTGTCAGAAATGTAACTGCAAATCTCTTTGGCTGGCTGGCTGGCTTGTACTTGAAACTGGTTTTCGTAAGATCTGGATTTGAAAATCTCTCCTGCCAGACTTGTAGCTGTCAGATTCATTATCTTCAAAATTTCTCTTAACCTCTGATGGTGTTTTTCTTTCTGCAGAAACAGAAAGTGCATGCAGCACAGATGTCAGTCTTCTTCAAGGAGTAACCTCTTCAACCCCAAGTGATACCAGCTCCTGCTAGTACCATGGGGCCAGAGGGTGGTTTCTTAGGCAGTGGACAGATGCACATGATCCTGTGGGGAAGTTTGGCAGCCATGACAACACTGTTGTTCCTCACCTTCCTCATCTTCCTTTGCTCCAGCTGCAATGGGTAAGGCTCCAGGGCTTAATGGTTCTTGATTTACTTTGTACATAGCTTCATGTATAAATAGTTAGCAGGAAATACTGAGGACTTAGGTACAGAAATAAAAAAAAAGGTACAGTTTTCAGAGCAAACCTGAGTTTGAACAGTTCCATTAATTCTAAAGTTGATTTTTTTTTTTCTTTTGCTGTGAAGGAAATACACCATTGTGCTTGTTCAGTGGTTTCCCCTAAACAAAAGCCTGGAGCACAGGTGGACACTGAGGGTTAGCAGATCACACCCCTAAGCTGAAACTGAGAACATTAGGTGGGCTGAGCAGGACAAAGAAAAGTGTAGGTAAAAAGGAAAGGGAAGTGATTATGTACTTCAGCTTTGCTTTGGCCATTCCTGAAGTATAGAGAATTGATCCTGCCTTTCCAACAAAAATGAGTAAGGATCAAATAGTGATACTAATTAATGTCTTACACCTTATCCTTATTTTCCTCTCCATGAGAGGATTCAATTTCACCAATACAGGCACTTCTACTGACTTTGTATATGCATGTTTCATGCTCCTTCATGACATGTAAGCTGAGCCCTGCTAACTGCACAGGGAAGGTGTCCATGGTGCCCTTCCACTGGCCAGACCAGTCAGACCCTTCACTGTGAGGAGTGGGACTGCTGTGGTCCATATTGCCATGTTTTGATAGCATAGCTGAATCAGCCAAGTATATGGGGGGAAAAAATATCCAGTACAGCAGCAAAATCTTCAGTTTGGATGCATATGCCTATAAGGAGCATGTGCTTTCACCCCTTCAGCTTTGAGAGCACTGAGGAAACTGTGCAGCCATAAAATGCACTGTATTGGCACAAGATATGTCTACAGTGGAAGGCCCTGGTTTTCAGCAGGATTTATCTAATGCCCACCATGCAAAAAGCAGTTGTGGGCAAAAACAGGCCCCAGAAGTTGGTTGAAACCCTAAAAAGCCTAAGTTGGACCTTGTCATTTCATGTGATTCAGCAGAAACACTTTCATAAACTGTAAGTTGACACTTCAGTATCTTCTTATTGTCACAGTTTCCTGTGATATCTGTATAAAAAATAGTAGAAATAGTTACATTTTAAATTGATTTAAAAATAGAAAGACTATTTTAAATATTCATTGGCCCACAAATACTGCATTTAGGTACTGTGTATCGTCTTTAAGGCCTTTTCCAACCCAAATGATTCTATAATTCTGTGTGTTTTTTTGTAACATACCACTCCTTGAAACATCTCTAGAAAGGTGAGTCAAACCACTGAGTAGTCTTTGCAGTTACAGAGATACATTGCCTGGAACATTGGTGATGCTTTTTAATAAATTCATGTGTTGCTAGTTTGGATATAGTATCTTTTGTTTCAGGTCATTCTGTAGGGCAGGTTGTTCATGCATAAATGCAATTATGCAGAATTTCTTCCTGGCTTACTTTTCAAAAATGGATAAGGACATAGAAAACTGAATAATAATTGCTCTTTATAAAATACCAGAATCGGAAAAACTTCCAGAGAGAAAATTCAGCTTTTAACTTTCTCTGCTCTGCATTGGTGCAGGCTCACTTGCTGTTTTGTTATTTCCCAATTAGGTAGAAGTTTAAGTGTGCTAATGTCTACAGTTCCCTGCAGACTTTACAAGACGTAAAAAATTCATATTGTCAATATTTTCTCACCTATTAACTTGACTTTTCATCTAGGGGAAGGACTAACATTATTTTAAGCTCATACTTTATTGCAGTATTCTGAATAAGAGCTGTATTTCCCAGATGGTAAAAACTGGAAACGTGATCCATACTTAGACTCCTGTGAAGGACCCAGGGAAGCAGGATTCCTTTAAAAATGTAGGCCTCTGCTGCTATCACATTTGTAGGCCTTTTTGAACTGCTCATGCTTATTATCAATTTGACTAGCATTTTTAGTGGAAGTTGGCCTGGATTTTGTTGGCCTTTTCTAATTCCTCATGACACAGTTTAAGGGACTTCCCAAGTGGTCTGTCACCAGAATGTGTATCTGAGAATTTCAGATATGATTAAATTGAAGATAATAATATTTTTATCATCACAGAATGGCCTGGGTTGGCAGGGACTTTAAAGATCATCTAGTTCCCTGTCATGGGCAGGGACACCTTTCACTAGACCAAGTTGCTCAGAGCCCCATCCAGCCTGTCCTTGAACACTTCCAGGGATGGGGCAGCCACAAGTAGTCACTTCTCTGAGCAACTTGTTCCAGTGTCTCACCACCCTTACAGTAAAGAATTTTTTCCTAATACTTAATCTAAACCTACTCCCTTTCAGTTGGAAGCCATTCCCCCTTGTCCTATCTCTACATAATTATTTACATTATATTGTAATTATCATCAGTCAGTCCTCACTGTGATCTTACACTGAGTGAGAAGAAGGGTTGTGTGTGTTTGTTGTACCTCTTCAGTTATGTTTATCTCCATTCTGCCTCAATGGTGTCCTTACACAGAGGTCATACCAGTTCCTGTAATAAGTTTCAGTTATTCCATTTTCAATATTATTGTGAAACATAGTTCTGTTCCCTGCAGGAGTGTAAAGTCTGTTAATGATTGGCATTTGTATATTAGCATAATTTGTAGTAAAAATTCATGTGCCTTTTTCATTAAGGGAAAAGAAGGCCAAAAATCAGAATGGAGATCATGAAAATCTGATGAATGTGGTAAGTATTTATTTCTGGCAGCTTGTGTCTGTCTTGTGGTTGGTTTGTACCAAGCTCCTTGCAAAATACCACAAATTAGAAAACAGCTCAGGAATTTCGATGTGGTTGAGCATGGGAAACTTTAAAAGTTGCAGAACAGGAAGAGGAGGAAAACTTGTGTAGATCCTGATAATCTGCACTTTCTCAGTGCCCTTTCTGACACCACTGTTCTCCAGCTCTCCTGCCTGTCCTTCGCTCCGTTTGCAGCCCAAGGGCAGCGTACCCTTTGTCAGCTGCTGTCTTCTCACGGGTTAAAGCCACAGTAATGTCTGTTAGCATAAAGCTTGGAAAGGACATCACTCTGGACATCTTTGCATTCATCTTTTTTAACATCTGTAAACACAGGCACTTAAATCTTTGAATCTAGTTGGCATGGTTTGGCTCTCCTGCCAATAATACCTGCTAGTCAGAGCTCTGGAGATGAGAATGAAATTCCTTGCATGTTTATTCATTATTCTGATCCAGTGGTCACTGATTTGTGTTGCAGCCTTCCGACAAGGAGGTTTTCAGCCATTCCATCACAAGTTCGGCTACGGAGCCTCCCCCAAACAGCGAACAGAACGGAGCACTCAGCAATGGGGAGGGTGAGTAGTGGCAGCCCCTGCGGGTGGGATGAGCCAGCGGCACCGCCCCAGTGCTCACAGCTCCCACCTTAGCTGCACCTGGTGATCCCTCAGGTTTCAGGTTTCTAGCCATCAGCTTTCCCAGCACACAGGCAAGTCATTTGTCTGAATACTCTGTGCACCTCTGCAGGTCTGACACCAGATCACACAGAACGTACAACCAAGTTAAAAAATGCCATGAAGTCATTTGCCTTGCTGGAAAGTCAATGAAGGTGATCACCTCATGGACATTCTGGTGGTTTAGGCTGCATCTCCACTTCCCTACTGGGCATGCTCTGGCACAGCCCTACTCCCCTGCTCCCAATCCTCCGTGCCAGCCAATACTAGGAGGTGCTGAGCTCTTCTCCTGGGCCACCAGGTCTGGGCCACCAAGCCATACCTGCAGATCGACAAGGCCATCAGGCAGAGAATGGGACATTCCCTAATCTTGGTAACCTATGGAACAGGGATAAAGCCAGAAGATGAAGTTGCACCTCAGAGCTTCAGAAGTGCTCCAGGAGGCTGTGGAAATATTTCAGGTCCTCCTTCAGGGATTGCAGCTTTGGATCACAGTCCTGTAGTGTGCTGTCACTTATATTTTTATATTTTAGAAAACAGGCAACATAAATAGGCTTCCTTTTTTTTCCTTAGTCTTTGCTTTGCTGAACACTCAAAATGATTCACCCTGGAGTATCCCTGGAAAATATTTTACTCAGCTGAACCTAAAAATAAACTCACCCTCAGCTCAGAGCCACTGGGAGCCAACTGTTGTCTTCACACTAACACCAACACCAGGGGCTGCACTCCAACTTTCAGCTCTCTCCTTGTCTCCTGCACACAGAGGCTAAGCTATCAGACTTCACTCCTTAGAGACAAGTATCCAAAGTAATTTTTAAACTTTGTTTTTGCAGCTAATTGCTGCTGCCATCCGTTGGCTTGCTGTGTATGTAGGTGTGTGGTTCCCTGAGGGACTTGATGTGCAGAGCAAAGCCCTGCAGAATGGAAGTATTTCTCTCTGCCATGAGTCACCACATGTGCAGCTGTCAGAGCTGCTGCTAAAACGTGTGCTGTCAACCAGCAGACAGTTTTCAGACTGTCTGATATTATACTCAGCTGACACTGTGCATAACAGCCCTTCTGAATAACAGAAACCCCTGTGCTTTGATTTCTTACTTATACTTTATGCACTTTTTTGTTAATAGTTCTTTTTATTACTGTTTCTGCTAGCTTTTTGAGCAGGGGCAGGGCTATGGAAGCAGAACCATCAAATGCTGTGGTTTTTTCCCTTACCCAACCTGCCAGCATTGTCAACCTATGCCAACCCTTCAGCTACACAAACCCCTTCTGTGTTGCTACCCATAACCACAGAAGCACAGAAACTTGAGCTCTCATTGCTTTTGATTATCCCTTGCAGGCTGAATGGGGTGTGTGCTCTCTGGGTTCTGTAAAGGTGCTCAGCACAGCACAGAAATCCCTAGAATGAAGGACCAGAAAGGGAAAACTCCCATCTCCCATTCAGACAGTGATTACCATCTTACACCTCCAGTTCTGGCCTGAATTATGCAGTCAGGGTATGGCTCCCTGCAGGTGCTGACTGCATCTGCATGCCCTGAACACAAGAGAAGGTAATGTCCATGGCAACCACCAAATCAAGGGCACTGATTGCTTTGGCAACACTTTTGTCACCATGTCAAACACACTGAAGGACACAGAAGAATGGGTTGTTTTTGTTGAGATAGTGCCATAGGAACTGTACTAAGAATAGTAAAGCTGTTCAGAAGTGATTTTTTTAAGAAATAGTGTGAGGTAAAGTTATGTACCATGCACTACATGAAACGTGCTTGTATATCCCCATGAATGCATGCAAATATCACACGTGTGGTGTAAGATGAGAAGCCCCATAGATTCAGTCCCTAATACTCTCTAGTGACAGTGACATGTGGCCTGCTTCTGGGACCTAAAACAACATGTTCTGCCTAACATTACCTTCTGAAGTCTAGTCTTCTCTCTTGTGCATATGGCCAGCTTGTTAGTAGGTTGTCAACCTACATTATGTGCTGTGAGACTAAGAGAAGTATGGCACAGCCTTTGGTGGGGAGCTTCTGGTGTAGCATGCAGGGAGGGCTGAGCAAAGTGCAGTTCCAACGAGAATTTGGCCAGCATGTTAAACAAGCTGAGGGATGGTAGGGAGGAAGTAGGAATGCTTTCCTTTGGATTCCAAAGAATGGGGAAATGCAAAGAGGAAAATATAACAAGGATTTTTTTATCTTGGTTTGAGGCCTCACACCTTTTTCCCATCTGAGACTACTGAGCACTCTGTAATCATTCAGTGAAACTGAGTACAAGGCAGCTGAATATCCATGCACAGTGAATGCTGTTGCCATATAATGTGATTTGGGGGTGTACAGATTATTTTAGATGTTGCGAGAAAGATATTTTAACAGTAGAGTGCAGAACTGTCTGTAACTGAAACCTTTTGATAAGCAAAAAGCATGCTGATCACTAAGCATTTCTAGGCATTAGTGTCATTTATCCTTTCCAGCATGTCACAAAAACAAGGTGATGTAGAGAGTACCAAATCACACCTTTCAGTTATGCATTTGTTTGTAATACTTCTCTGTAATTTTCTTTAGTTCTTTCTGAGGACAGTACAGCCGCCTGTATTCAGCCTTATGAAGAAGTACAGACATCTGACCTACTAGATCAACAAGATAGTCTTGGAAAGTCTATAAAATGTCACCAGAGCCGGGAACTACCCAGTATTCCTCCTAACAACCCCATGGAACCTATCATCTCATCTAGAAATGCAGAAAATGATCAAGGTCTTGGAATGGAAGGGCCTTATGAAGTCTTGAAAGACAGCTCCTCTCAGGAGAACATAGTTGAAGACTGCTTGTATGAAACTGTGAAGGAAATTAAAGATGTTGGAGCAGTAGTCAGCATGGATGGGAACTCTAAAAGCAAATCAAAGGCTTCATTGACAGTTTCTGAAGGTCAGAATCAGATTCCTGAGTGCAGAATTGAGTCAGCAGAATATGCATCTGTTGACCGAAATAAGAAGAGTCGCCAAAGTGCAAATTCAGACAGTCCTCTCGACAATATACCAGATGTAGAGGATGAGCTTCCCCCTCCAGTACCCATGAAACTTCTTGATGAAAATGAGAATGTGCAAGAAAAAGAAGTGGAAGAAGAAGTGACAGAAGGAGCAAGTAAACCAGAAAAGGTAAATACTGCAAATACTTGTCCTCATCAAACAGCCAAATAATGATAGCGAACATATGGGTGGGAGAGGATTTTATTTTTCAGTAACAAAAAATAATAAGAAAAGAACCCCGCTCAAGATGAAGCAAGACTGTAAATGGAAATATGATATTGTACAGTGTAGTCTTTGTATTAGGGGCATATGCTCATTCTGTTGCAGCCCATATTTTTGATTGTTGCAGTTATGCTCTACCTAAGGCTTTTCCCAAATATTATCCAGGAATTGCATAGGAGGCCTCTGCTTCTTTGTTTGATGGTATTATACTTGTGGAAGCTACAAGGGGTGTCCAGTATCTCTGTCAGCATCTATTATTTCCTTCAGAAGCCCTCTCTTCTTTTTTTTCTAATGAAACTAACAAAAAGGACAGGGGGGCAGCCTTGGCGGATATCCTAACTTTAGATGTGCCTCCTTCATTGGGACACCTTGACTTAGCCGTGCAAGTGTTAGGCACCTGCTCGAAGTGACTCACCTTGTCTTTTGCTGTAGGAGAGAGGGATAGAGAAAGAGAGATCACAGCTGTACGCTTTTATATTTGTCAAATTCTGTGTGTCACATACAGACAGAGTAGGGAATTTCTAAGTGCTGGAATCAGAGCCAAAAGTTACGTTTTCTCAGCAGTTTATGCTTCCTCCCTAGGAACGAGTTGTGGTGAATTCCTTGAAAAATAGAATTACGACATTTTCAACAGTTTGTTTTCCCATTTGTCTTTTTTATTGGAAGTCATTTTAAGGATCCTTTAAGATCATAGCAGAGACTTTTCATAAACTGTTGAGTTTGCATTTTCCAGAATGTTTACATATCTTTTTATTAATTGTGAGTCAAAGAACTGTAGGTTTAGCAGATTCTTGGTGTCTGAGTCATCAAATAATATTAGGTAGGTATTGATGAAAACTTTAAAAAAATTCTCAAGATGCAATGTGACTTTTTAATGTAAACATATACCTGAAAAATCACTGCAGAGCTGAGGTATTGTTACTTGGTTTTGGTTGTTCTCTTATTTGAAGAATTTCAGTAATCCAGGAAGAAGGCAGAAGAATCTCCTGTTAAATAAATAACTAACCATGTAACTTGTAAAGCACAGTAGAGTCCAAATGAATAAAATGAAGACCACTCACAATATAAAAATTGTTTAGCTGGACTCTTCAGTGCACATTTTTACAAATAATGAGCTTGTTAAGTAAAAAATTAGGATGTGATTGTCAACAATAATCCAGTAACACTCCCTCCTCCCACATTCAGGCCATAAGTAATTTCTAGTTAAACTTTTAGATAAACAGCTTTGCATAACAGTGACATTTTTCCTACCAGGTGTGAAAAGCCTTGCAGACAGTAATTGTATTTCCCAGGCACCGATACAAAGGAAAAGCCTGTGCTGCTCTGTAGCTCCCCAGCACACCATGTATGCAGTGTCAGTAACTGCAAGGAGTGGGAATTGATTAAAATGGTTCAGGTTTTGAAGGATTAATCAGGAGATGACACATGCAGTCCCCTAAGTGCCAGAAAAAAGGTGTTTGTCTAATTAAAATTTATTCAGAGCTGAAGCCACCCCGAGTTAAATCTTCGGCAGCATCAGATCATTCCCGTGCTCGCTGACGGGTATATGCATTATGCATTGAGGCGTGCGCCTGTCCTGTCCTTGAGAGCTACAGCTGCAGCAGAGTTGGAGATGGTAATTGATGGAATATATAAATGTCATTATTGTTGGCATTGTGTGGGGAGGTGGTTGTGGGATTGTTTTTCTGTTGTGATGATGATAATTTTTCCCTTTATTTTGCTGCCTGAAGCAATGCAGAGCAATGCCTGGCTTTTTTAATGTGGCAACCAAAACCAAGATGTTTATGGAAATGTATGTTTATATTGATAACTCTTTTAGTTAGACCCCATAGGTGTTTCTGGTTTTGCTTCCTCTCCTGTGAGTCTACTTAGCTGCTTTGTTTAGCATGACATCTGTATCCCAAACTCTTCAACCTTCTGCCCTGACCCTGATGAAGACAGAGGTTGTGTGTAAGTCGTGCAAGTCTCCCTCACTACAATGAGGGTACAAAGGAGGGACAGGCAGGGAGGCCACCTGTGTAACCAAGGCTTGTACCTGCCAACTGAAAGAATAGACTGTGTCTAAGCTGTTTCAATCTCACCATCTGAAAGAGTGCACCCAGTTCCTGAAGCACAAAAATCTGGGAGAGAACTAGGTGGACCAAGCCAGAGACCATTCCCATATATAACAGCATGAAAAGGACAAAGCATCCTTTTAAGAGCAATAAATGGATGAAAATTTACATAAACTGGTTATTGGCTGTGACCCAGCCAAATCCTTTGGAAGGACTTGGTGAAGAAAGACACCTTTAATAGCATGAGGCCTCTTACAGGCCTCTATCCCCTGCAAAAATTTGAGCATAGTTCTTCTAATAATATTGGAAAAGCAGAATAGATTTTCTTTAGTTCCTTCTTTTATTTAAAAAGGAAGCATGGATCTCCTTTTTCACCCAGGTCTTTCCAGAGTGAACACTGGTAGAAATGCTCTCTGTGTGTCCATCTGACTGCTGCCATCTGATTTCAGCCTTGCACAGCCTGAGGATAGGCAAAGCATCTCTTACAAATGCACCAGAGGAGAATGTTCTTCTTGTTCTGGTGCCCAAGTCAGGAGCAGCAGCTGAGCCAAAGAGCAAAAAATCAAGTGCTGTCGAGGAATGAAAGGAAAGTGGAAGGCAAATAAGGACACATGTTGTTTGTGTTGCTGCTGTTGAGATTTCAGCATAGTTTATAATGTTGCTAGGTACAAAATGTTTCAGAGCAAGTGGGATTTTTTTAAGTTTCCAATATAACAATATCTTCCAAAACTGATGTGTCACAAGCTTCACATTTAGAAGAAAGAATGCTATATCCAGGGGAACAGCACAGGATGGCAAACACTGTCGGGTATTTATCATACTTGAGTGGGAAACTGTAGAAGGGGTCCTGACACATGATGCTTGTAGACACACTCAATAACAGAAAAATCGCTGAAGAATTTTATGAGTACATGCTTGTCTTAATGTGTGAGGATGAAATTAGTAGCTTATTCCTCAGCACAAAAAATAATGCTGCAGATAGGAAAGACTAAAGTAAGTTGCTGTAGTGAAGCAGATCTAATACAAGGCCAAAATATATTTGAACTTTTCCTTGTTCTTTTTCTTTTTTTTAAGAGTAAACAAACCACAGGTTAAAGAGCACTGTTCTCCCGTCAGAAAGAAGCAAGGGAGTTAGTCTGTGTGAGGGAAGCTCTTCGGGAGCAGCAGGCAGAACTTCAGTGTGCTGTGGGCCGGGGTCTGTCAGAAGTGGCCAGGAACCTGAGGTTTGGTATTTACCAGAAGTAAAAACAACAAGAAAATGGAAGGAGGAAAGAATCTATCATAATGAGCCTCTGTTAAAAAAAAAAAACAAACAGAAAACAAGTTCTGTGTGCCTGGAAGTGGTATTTTATTGACTGTGCTAAAAATAGGTCTAGTCTTTACATGTTGGCTTGTACTGGAGGTGGTATGAAGTATTTTAGTTGGAGAAGTTGTGTGAAAGTCCAAAATACGGCCTTTTACAGTGCTGGAAGGCTCCCTCTGAATCACTGTGGAGCAGGAGTCCAGGAAAGCTTTCTTGCCCAGAGAGGAGGCATCCCATGGCTGCTGTGTAGCTGCAGGATCTTTCTTGTTGTAAAGGTCTGAAGGCATTTTTCATAAGAGCAAAATGCTTTCCCCCTGATGTTTCATGACCTGTTTTACACAGAACACTTTAGGTGCTTGAAATTAGACTTGATACCAAACCAAGCCCTCCATCCTTCAGTGTCTCTGCTGCATGACCTGGCTCCAGCTCAGGGTGGGCTACAGCAGGTCTGAGTGGTTGTGAGGCCAGGCTTCTGAGCACCTCTGCACAGGGGCTGCATTCCAGGGGTAGGGAGGACACAGAGCTCCTGGGCAGCACTTCCAGGGTCTACAGAATGAAGGATAATAATCATCAGGAAGGTGTCAGCTGAGTGTTGTTCGTCATCTAAAAGTATATCTGAAAATCCTGTGAAAGGACAACTGGTGTATCCCAACAGCTGAGTTCTAATTGTTCAGAAGCCTCTGCAGACGCTTCATAAGAAGTGTAAAGGCATGGATACACTGGTGCAGAGTTTGTTTTAACCATTATATTATTTTTACCCTTTCCAGGTCAGAACAAGAGCAGATACATTAAAAAGCTTTACTAACCTCAGGGCTGTTATCTCCAGAAAAGTACTCTGAATAGTGGGGATATTAGCTATGTATAATGGAACTTGAGAGCAAATGACCATAAAATACAATGTATTGATTGTAGTCGGAGGATTTTGTTACAGATTTCACACTGTTGATGGGTAATGAGCCTTTTCTTTCTTTCTTTTTCCTTCTTTACAGAGGCTTAGTTCAGTGTCTTATAAGTCTCGAGAGGAAGATCCATCTCTTACAGAAGATGAGGTAGGTTTCTTGCATGAAATTCAGTAACTAACTAGAGACCAGTTTTTAGGCAGAAATTAGTATCAGGTCTGCATGATTAAGCAGAATCTAATAAAGGTGAAACTTGTGTGAAGGGAAAATGAAAGCCCAAGATTCTCTGCACAGAGTTTCTATTGCCATATTCCTAAAATCAGAAGTACTCTAACATATGGCTGTATCAGGCCCATAGGTTAAAAATGGTGTCAGAAAATAATAGGAGGCCACTAGGAGGCCACAATTAGTTGATTGTTAGGGTAATTTCTTGATTTGGATGACAGGATCTTCGCAAGAAGAATAACCAGTCGCCTTTTGAAATATATGCTCCACCGTCCCCATGCAAAGTGTTTAGGGCTCTGGGAAGTAAACTGAAGCACAGTAAAAGCACTGGAATATAAACTGTTCTTTAAAATGTCTGTTGGTCAGATAAATGGAGGAGAGTTAAACAAAGAGAAAAGTTAAACATAAATAAGGCTGTTTGTGATCATCTCCAGTACACCCATGCCATTTATAAATATGTTCTCTGGACCAAAAAGTAAACACAAACTTGGCAATGAGCTAAGTGAGCTAATGCCTTCTGCTGGGAGAAGCATTCCCAGACATTAATGAATAAACTGATCTTGAACTGGGTTAATGTAATCTAATACTGAGAAGAGTTGAAGTATAGATGAGCAGAAAAGCCATTTTTTGTTTCGTCAGCTGAAATCAGTAAAAAGTAAGAAGTATTGCCATTTCCAAGTTGATGTCCCTCTAAAACGAACAAATAAACAAAAACCAACCAGCCCCAAAAACCCCAACCCAAACAAAAAACAAACAAAAAAAACCCCAAAACCAACCAGCCAAATCCCCCCCCCCAACACACACACACACAAAAAAAATAAATCCCATAATTATCAGAAGTGTTCTGGTTCATCTGCATCAGTCTGCGTTGCCCAATGGTAATGGACATTTTCATGCCAATCCACTCTTTCAGTTGGATTGATACAAACCCAAAGTGGCCTTGCATGCTTGGGAAAGACTTTAAATGTAAGAGAAGAGCTATTTTGCATTGTGATGTTGAGTACCAGAGAAGCAGTGCAGGGAATTTCAGCCATCTGTCCTGTGCAAGGGCTAGTATCCATTTGGCCTGGGAGAGGGAATCAAGACTGGTAACTGTGCTTGGCACCAGCCCAGGTAAGCCCTGAGCAGAAGGACACGTGTGGATGTGGGCTTCTCCTCACCTTTTCATGAAGGGCCACTTTTCATGCACTTGTTGAAGTGTATCACCTCACCAGAGGGGATTTTCAGAGTTAGGAATGAAATGCTGGCTCCCTTTCTGGTGTTTACAGCTGAGAGGTTTCAGTCTCCAGGCTAAAGTTCAGATACTCAGTGCCTGAGAAGCAGCTCTTCTTGCCAACAGAGAAGACCTTGCGTATCAGTATTGGCACTATTTGCTGTTATCTGGTGTAAGTAATTTATCTACAGATTTTTAATGTTGTCTTCACGTGTGTTCGTGCCTATTTAGTCCTGCCTATAGAGACAATCATTAACTAGTCTTCTGTTGCAGTGTCTCTAAAAGCAGAAAAGTAGCCACTACCATTAGAAATAGTAACAATAATAATTTTAAAAGCCCTAAGGATCAGACAGCATCCTTCTCCTGCATTACAGCAGTTCAACCTGATCCTCCCTTTGATGCCTCTCCCCCTCCTGAGTCCAAACTGACTCCAGGACCATAGCAAAACTTACAAGAGCTCCTGCTCACAAAGCTATTCCCTTTCACCCAGGTTAAATTTTCTTGTCACGGATTTATATTCAAGGAAGCTTTACATTTATAAACTTACTTTATAAAACATTCTTTTTTTGAAAGAAGATCGATTTATAAATGCATGCCAGAAAAGGAAGGATTTGTAAGAAATAATTTCTATATTTTTTCAAGGAAAAAAACATACCGTTTTAGAAAGGATATGTTTTTATCAGAAGATCCCGTCTTTTCTTAAGTAACCAACATCCTTGTAGTACAAGACTGGTGCACAAGCTTTATGCCATGCTTGGATACTCAGCTGGTATCTCCTTTTCCTAGATCTCAGCCATGTACTCGTCGGTGAGTAAGCCGGGACAAGCCATCAAGGCACTGGATTCTCCTTATACCTGTATTCAAGAAATTGCATCTCAGAGGTCCCCGTCTATTTGCAGTGGCCTCTATGCAAGTGTGAAGGACTTTGAAAACACCCTAAATTCTACCACTGTGCCTCAGTCAGCGGACAGACCAAACGGGGAGCTGGAGCCAGACTATGAAGCTATCCAGTCAGTGAGCCAAGAGGAAGACAGGACCTTGTCCGTGCCTAACACAAACCACACTGCTCTTTCAGGAGAGAATGACTATGAGAGCATAGGGGACTTGCAGCACCACAGGGAATTCACCAGACTTTAACTACTCCGGCAGCAGATTTCCCCACTGTTACTTTCAAATGACAAGTGAGACGTGGAGAGGGAAGTGCTTTTCCTTTTGAGGAACAAAGCTACATTTAGAACACGAGTTGTGAAGAAACAATGTACATTTCAGCCAGGGTGTGATACCTGCTGGCTTTTTTGGGTGGTGGATCAACGCTCATGGGAAAGGGTACGTCAGGTCAGAAAGATGACCAGGACAACATAAAGGTTTCTTTATTATTATTAGCTCCAAGGCAAACGTAATTCGGGAAGGAGTGCCATGCTTGTCGTTCTGATAGGATTATGTACCAAAAAGACTGCCTTCACACAAAACTAGCTTCTCATTTTAAGAGATTATTTTATGTAATTTTTTTCAAAGTGTTTTTCAAGCATAATTTTTCATTCAAGTTTTGGCATCCGCAATGTTGAGCAAACCACAGATAATTGTACCTCAACTCAGACTTTGCAGGGCTGGGGAAGATGCACTCACTTCTGTGTCTTTTGGGGAGCTCTGTCCACATTCACTGCAACTAAAGTGCAAACAACAGTAGTTCACAAGGGACCGACTCCAAATGTACTTGAATTAATTGTGCTGGCTTTTTCTTTTTTCTTTTTTTTTAATGTCAAGGGCTGTAGAATGTGACTTGCAGTATTTGAGATGTGTACTGGTATTTGTAGGGGTTTTGTTTGATTATTTGTGAAATATCCCTTTAAAATGGCAACGGTCACCCTTAGCATTCTTGCACTGTTTCCCTCAAATGGACATAAACACCTACACATACACACCCCAGACCACTGTCATGTTGAAAAAAGTTGTGCAAATGAATGCATTGGCATAATGTGTAGTCTAACCTTAGTAGTGTGGAGTAATTTTTTTGCAGAATTTTGCCCTTTTTAAAGACTTAAATATTTTAGTATGTTTGTCTAGTTTCCTATATAGAAAAAATTAGGTACTGTGTTGAGTGGATAGTATTTTTATTTTTTACAACATATTTTTCATCTTTGAAGTTTTTGTAGATTAACTTACTGGGGTTTGTAACAGGAGGAATCCCATTCTTTATTTGGCCCTTATTTGGTTTCTTTTTAATTTTTTTTTCCTATTTCAAAAGTAGATAAATGAAAATTGCTTTGGGGTTGTTTTGTTGGCTTTTTCTGTCTCCTTGAGCAGGGATATGGAACATGCCTTGCTGTTTTTAAGCTAAAATCATGGAGTCTATGTAAAAGAACACTGCCAAAGGGCAAAAAAGAGGAAAAAGAGATAGTGGGATTTAGTCAGTCATAGCCACTGGTCCTCCTTGTTCTTCTGCTAAAAGGAGCAGGAGGGCAACCAAGACCTTCTTGGGCCTCTGACAAGCAGTTTGAAAGCCACTGGCTTTTCAAAAATGCCAAATTATTCTGTTACTGTGAAAAACAAAGTACAGTGCTTGGATGAAATAAGCAGGTACTAGATTGGTACGTTTTTTCTTCAAGAATAGTACAATAAATAGTACAATGGTACAAGAATAGTCCAACAGTAGAGAACCAGCATTGTGTGACATGCATGTGCACATATCCCCATGTATATAAGCATACCCTTGTAATTTGGACACAAGTACAAGTTATAGTCCAAGCTTGGCAACATTCACATATGTAATACCTGGCATGTGCTTGAAGAGCAGTTTATTTTTAATTCAAAATAAGCAGTACATAAACTGAGGTTGGCTTATTCTGTAGTAAACAAAACAGGTTTACTTTCAGCTCATTTGGTGCTGGGTTTTGATATACCAGGTTGAGCCCTTCTTGGATCCTTGGTCAGGGCTCAACATGACTTGGTACTATAAGGAGCAAACAGAGGTCTGGTTACACACATTTATTAGAAATCGCTTCATAACTGAAAGAAGTGTGCTGATTTAGCAGCCTCTCCTGTTAGGAGAGCTCTGAGGAGCAGTGCAAGTGTGCAGGCAGCCTCTGCCCACAGGGTGGTTCAAACTTCATGGATCCTGACCTTGTGCGACAGTGCAGCACACTTGGTCTATGACTCTCTTCCTTGGAGGAGAAGCAGTTCAGACCAATCTACATCCATCCTGTTCTTGACCATGCTGCCATGTTTTGACAGCTCCAGTAAACCCTTTGCTTCCACTTCAGTGCTTTTTAAGGATGACTTCGGTTTTGCTTTCTGGAGTTTTTCCCTTTATAAAAGTTTTTGTTCCTGTTTCCTTGAATGTGAATTCATTAAGTTCACCTTTGACTGTTCTCTCCTTCTACTTCACCCTGTTTAAGGCCAAAGATAAGATGCACCATGTTTCAGAAGATCTGTTGTGCTAAGTCTTGAGAATTTCTTTAGTCTTTAACTATGTGTTTGCTGTCTGTTCCTTGCTCAGGGGTACCAGTTTATATATATATATATATATATATGTAGTCCTCAGTCTGACTCCTGCAGCTTAGTGGCAGGCATACCTCAGCTCCTGAAATTCCCAAATACATCTCAAGATGTAGTAGTTATCCCTTTACATAGACGACTGCTTTTGGAGAAACAGCAGGAACATGAGGTTTGCCATGTTCACTAGTTTCAATTTCAAGACCAATTCAAAGATAGAGATATGTCAGGCGATAGCAAAGAACAGCACTGAACTCTTGATTGTAAAATTTTAAGGTGCAAAAGAAGAAAAGCAAACATCACTCTAGAAGTGCTTCCATTGAGACCAGCAGGTCAAAGGATGGTGGAGGACTGTCCAGTCATTCTGTTGTCTTTCACAGCCAGATTAAGAATGTTGGTTTGTAGGAAGGGACACAAGTCCTTCTGTCCTTTCTTTCCTCTGTTCTGACAGCTGCTGTTGAGATCCCCCAGACATCCCTCTTTCCAACATGAAAGAATTTTCCTCCCCCTCTCTTTTTTCTTTGGTTTCTGTTTTTAACCTGCCTCATACAGCCTTGCACTGGGAGCTGGTACCATGTCTGCAGTCCTGTAGCAGTGGCACAATCCTTCCTGTTTAAATGTCTCTCAGGCTGGTCACAACCTTTTAATGGTCCATCAGACCTTAGTCTCATGGAGAAGCAGTTCACATTTTGGACTTCTGCTTTTGGGATGCCCTCACCCTTGAGACCCACACACACTGGACTTAAGAGCTGCAAAAGAGAATTACCCTCCTGAATAAGGATGTACAGGGGAGTCCATAACTCCCCTGCAATCTCCATTATGTAGTCTAATGCTAAAGGAAAATGGTTCAGAATTCAGTCCAAGGTTGTTAAGTGAATGTTTACATTTCTTGACAAAGAATTGAGCTTCTGGTTTAGTTCCCTCTTCCAATAAGTAAAATCTGTTCCTTTATGGCTGTTGTCAATGCTTTCTCTTCATTAATGTATTCGATGGAAAGATATTTCCAGCAGTAATCCCCAAAGAGATTAATCTGACTGTAAAGAAAAGGGAGTCTCTTCTACTTGTCTCTTTACTGCTCTTTTTAACTCTTTCACCATATCCCTAAATAAAATGTCAACATCCAAAATGAAGTATTTGTTACCTGGTGATGTTTTCTGGGGAAGCTTTACAGTCTATTTCTTTGCCTCCTTTTTTTGGCACAACTGTATAATAAGATCTCACATCAAATTGCCACGGTAAGGCCAAGGGAAGCTGTAATGTGTATGTAACTAGTGAAAAGGTCTTTTTGATTTCTCTCTAGGAACTGGTAGAAAATAGGAAATGCAGTTCAGACATTTCATGAATTTGTGTCTCCTGTGAGAGTTGTTCTTACCACATACCTAAACCAGTGCTAATCCAATATGTAAACCAGTCATCCTTTTCTACCATGACTGTAGAGTAACTTTCTCAGTCACAGAGAAATAATTTCTTTGCAGATACCTGTAGCACAGGCATGTACCTAATTACCACAGTTAGATCAGTTATAGTGCCTTTTCTACAAAGTAGCTAGTACTTCCATACTCTTTTCCATACTGTAAGTGTTTAACTCAAAAGTACAAAGGGACAACCCCAATGTTTACTTGTCCCAAGTTGGAAACATCTTTATAGAGACACATTTAATGTACTGGACCTCAGTTAGCCCTACAATAGCAATAGTCATTCAAACATCCACTAAAAAGCCCAGTTATGTAGCTACGATGACTAAGCTTTGCAATAAGAATTATTAGTCTTCTTTTGAAGAACCTAAGTTTTACAATAGTGAGCATTCAGGGAGGTGGTGTTCATGCCAGCTGTGAACAATTAGTTGCTTCAGTCTTTCTATTAATATAAATTGCAGGCTTGCTTACATGTAGCAGGATCCATGGAGTGAGGGATGAGTAGGTGTGGGGATTCATGAGTAGCCCAGAGCTGGGCCATCCCCATAGTTTCAACTGGCTGATGACCAGCTGCCTTGTTCTCCAAGCCTTCATCTATCGTGCCTTCAAGGAATCCATCCTGCAGGGATGCTTCTGGGCTGCATGCTTCTCCATGGCTCCCTGAACAGCTCCTGTCTGCTGTTTTGAACACAATTCCGTATACACGGTGCTCTCTGTTCAACCTTTCAATGGTGCTTTTATAAGATGCTGGATAAATGGTTTGCATGTGCTTTCTGAAAAGTGATGTGTAAAGCTGTGACACAGAGTGCTCTCTCTGGTATTGTCTGCTTCCCAGAACTTAGCGTTAACTGTGCAACTCTTGACTACAAAAGCTGACAGTGCTGCCCTGTCTCTTGTTCATCTCACTGCAGCCAGAGTGGAGTCACCACGTGTGACAGGCCTGCCTAGGCTGGGACACAGGTGTTTAAAAGCAGCCATTCAGGCCAGGCAGCTTGGCTTGGAAGCAGCTAGAGACACGACTCTCATCTGTGCGCTGCGGGACTGGAAACATCATAGCCCAGCTCAAGGACTTCTATTCTGTCTCCTATTGTGCATATACATTTGTTTGCCATGTGACTGTAAGAAATCTGCTTCTGCAACAAACATTTTAATTTGGACCACACTCCAATGAGGGACTTTTGCTTTCAGGCAAACAACCAGTTATTTCAGATGACTTTTATTTACTGAGGTTGGAGTATGCCTGAATAAGGCTTTTACGTGCCTCACGAGTAATTTGGTGTGGTAGTCTGCTGCAAAACAGAAGAATGCAGAAAGATGATTGGCCTGACAGATGCTCCTTTGGTGGTGTGCTGAAGACTTTCAAGGGCAGGTCTCTTCCTGGGAGCAGGGAACATAATTACTGTTAATATGATTTCATACCCTGGTGCTGAAGTTGATTTGTAGCATCTCTTCTGGGATGGTTGTGGCTGAAGACATTGCCAGAGCAGATCTCAGCCTCAGAAAAGAAAAAATATATAAAAATATAAAATATATATCCCTTGCTAGCAAGCAACATGTGTTCAGGGTTATGCTAAAGATAAATGCTGCCAATGGAACATCACAGAGCTAAAAATACAGGGTTCCCTTTCTTCAAGGAGAGAGAAACCCCTTGGTTGGGTCAGCATGAAATATCCAAGGCTTACAAGAAGTATTAAACAAATTAATTGCCTATGTGGTGATTTTCCAGGAGTGCATTAGGATATCACATACAGTAGACACTGTTCTTTTCTCCTGAACAGCAGAAAGATGAGAACTTATTTGTAATACAAGGTTCCCACTGATTAATTGATAAAACTTTATTTACATATAATCCAAAGGTCAGCAAGTGTCTACACAATGTAGATATATTTTGGCTCCAGCACCCCAATTTCCATAGCAAATGCACAGATTATCTTTGCATTACATACCCATTGGTCTGTGCCCAGTCTGTGGATAATATAAATCTTACAGTTCTGTTTTTTCAAGCTGCGAGGTTTTGTTTCTGGAGGTCTTCTGTTTTAAACTGGCCAGAAGGACAGTCATACAAACATGATAGCAAAGTGCCTAAAAATACAGATGATTCTGTAAAGGTAAACATGCTCACTGTTATTGCACAGCCAGTTGACTACTGTATGTGGTACTCTCTTGCCATACACATTCCTAAATACTGGCTTTCATTTGTGATGTTCATTTATTGTTATAATAGCACAGTCTGACAAGGACTTTGTCTCTGCAAATTCATTGGCTAATCTTAACTGGCATGTGTTTGTACAGAAAATACAAAATGAAATTTTGTTTTGCTTAGAAAGCAGCCATGTTATTTCTTATAGTTTATGATAATGCAACAACCGGCTTAGATTATTTATAAAGTATGTAAGTATCGCTTGACTTCAAAATGCTTCATTTGAGATTTCAGAATGCCTCCTGTTCACTACAAGACAATATAACCAACTCTTGTCCTTTAAATCTTGTTATATTGGGGAGGGGGGCTTAAACCTTACAAATCCTATTGCTAAAAAAAAAAAGAGACAGTGCTGATGTTTTCAATTCCTAATGTCTACAAAAAGAACAATTTTAACTCATAGTTTAACTTTCAGCATAGGTTGGATGTGGACTACCCTCTTATTTATGAAACTGCTCTTCCCCACTATGTTCAGCTGTCAGCATCTGAGTATCTCTTTTGTCCTTAGTGAAATATGACAATTGTACAGAGGGCACAGAAACTGCATCACATAACACCTCTGAATGGGACCTTTTAAATGTGCCTGTGAGATTTAGGAGCCTGGAGTTCAGTCAGATGTTTTGGGGCAATCACAATCTCCTGATGGAGAGCATCTGTGGAGGTCTTCACTTTCAAGGCAAGAAATTCTGTAGCTTGCAAGCACTCACATGACATTCAAAGACACATATATGATGTGAATTGTCACAATGTTTAAATGTATTGTTGAAAAAACACCTAAGAGCACAAGAACCTTCCTTCTCACGTGTCTGAGGATACTGGAATTTGCTCTTTACATCTGAGACTGAGAAAGGTCACATAACCAGTCTCCTCAGAACATCCTACCAGCAGACAGGTCTTTGAATGAGCCACTGTGGTGGCTCCTGACTTTCTACATGATTTCCAGCAGGGCCTATCTCATCTCATCTCATCTCATCTCATCTCATCTCATCTCATCTCATCTCATCTCATCTCATCTCATCTCATCTCTCTCATCTCTGTGGCGATGACTACTTAGGAATGGCCCTTTGCTTTACAGTCCCAACCCCTTTAACTTAAGGAAGGGGATGTGAGCTGCTTCTCCTCAGTCTGACTGGTCTTTCTAGATGAAGGTGTGCTAAGAGCCCACCTTCAGACCCACAAAAGAGCATTCACTGTCAAGGCAAGACAGGTACAGCCCACTGCAGCAGCTAGGAAGAAAGAGGTAAAGGAACAACAGCTAAGTTTCATTTGCACTTCCCCCATCTCACAGACGACCTGTTACAAAAGATTTTTAAAGTAGAAAAGGTTACAGTAAACAAGTTGCTGAGAGTCTCACGGGAGATGTTTATTCTTCTCAGTATTCCCTGTACATAGAGAGGTGAGGGCAAGTCATCTCCACCCAACCATGATGCAGCTGGATTATCTTTTATCAAGTCTCTATATCAACAGAACTGAAATGAATAAATAAATCCTAAATACATGTTTTTGTTCAATTACAAACCCAGCATGGACAAATGTAAATGCACTAAAATAAGTACCATATGTAGATCTGGACTTGCATGATGGGGGTTGATTGGGTTTTTAGCAAATCCCAAACAAACAAAAAAACCCAACTCTAACTGGATTATTTTATTTAAATAGCATTCTTTGCATGAGCCAAGGCTGCAGGATTGGGCCCTAAGAGTTTAGAAGTTTGGTTTAGTGATAGGTACTTTTGTTTGTATTTTCAGTGAAGTGTATTTTCTTTCTTTTATATTAGTGAATTGATATGACTTCCAACAAAGTCATATCAACAAAGAATAAAGAATAACAAAAAAGTCGTATCAACAAAGAACAACAAAAAATAGTTATATGGATAATTATGTCTAATAGCTAATTATTAAAATCATGCCTCAGTAACAGTCACTTAAAATTGGGTGCTATATGAGCTTCAGCATAAAATTGCTTTACATATGGAACACTGCATACTAAGAACATAGTGGATAATAATTTGTAAATACAGACACTTTTGTTTATTTTATCCATTGTTTTATAATGGAAAAATATGTATTACTGGAATATCTCCAAGCAAAGTTCTCTTACACAGTGTTCTAGCAACAAAAAGTGTTTTCTGGACAACAATTTGAGTCTCTGATCACTGACACAGAACTGCAAAACATCCTCAAACCAGTATGAGCTGTGAAAAGAGAGGCTTAGAACTGTCCCAGCTATCTTAGAGTGGATACAGTTAAATACACTCAGTTCAGACCTGTAGGCAGTGAGAGCAGCTCAGTGATTCAGTGACTGTGCCCTATACACCTGAAGTCAATGTATGCAGACTTTGGAGATGGCATTAGCTAAGGTTTGTTTGCTACATGAAGGGTTATTTGGCTTGCTACCTGTTTGAAATCGATACGCTTTTATCAACACCACTGCAAACACTGAATTACTGTAGTTTTGCAGAATGTACATTCCATAAATTGTAGTTTAACTGTAATTGCAGGGCTTATCCTACTGTTAGAGCAGTTCAGATCCAACACTAAATTGTATTTTGTAAATTAACAAATGCTATTCAATTCCTCTCAACATTTTGTAATAGTATACACAAGTTGATGTCATTTAGTCATACCTTTGTTCCAAGAATCTTCATCAGATGTTTCTATAGCCAATTCAGCTTTTGGCTGCTGAAAGCACAGTAGGCAATTATGGTTATTTACTGTAAATGTAGACAAGTTTATGTAAATATTTTTTGGGTTAAAAATGCTACATAAACATATGAAGCAGTTATATAAAAGTAAGGACATAGGTCAATAATAAAAAATACAGGTTTTATTTATGTACAGTAGTATCCTAATATTTACTTGTTTATATGCAAAAAAAAAATCATAAGATTCTGTACTGTATTCTCTGAAAGCATTTAAAAGAGGTTCTGCCGTTTTCTCTGGTTATTATATTTGCAAATAATTTCTGAATTTATTGGAAATCCATGTAAATAAATGATGTTTAATGGGAAACATGTTACATTGCAATGAAATTAATTTAATTCAAAAATCCTGGAAAAATTAATTGGATTGAAATCTATATATAAATTCAATAGCCAGACAGAATAAACCACATTAAATAAGGTTTGTCTTTTGTTTTAGTGGTTGGTTGGTTGGTTGGTTGGTTGGTTATTTTTACCTGTGCCTCTTCTGTTGTTTTCTTCACAAATATATTATTCAGTCCTTGCAGTCACTTCATCCTGCAGATGTTAAAACCTGCATAATTTTATAGAATTTTGTTTGTTCTGGGCATTTTGTGCTGATTTCATCATCTGACAAGAACTACTAAGACTTCTTTGTGATATATAGCACCTTAGTCCTCCTCCCAAAGGCACAATCCTGTCAAGATTCAAGCATGCACACAACAGCACCAATTTTAAATTGTCTCTGACTAAAGCAGGGACTCCCATGAATATAGTGGCACTACGCTCTGTAATGCAGGTAAGAATACTGGGTTTGAGCCTTTGAAAGTTGTGCAGCTTTCAGCATTTTTAAAGTTGCAATTACCAGCCCTATAGATTATCCTCTGAAATTGCCATGGCATTTGATTCCTTTTCCTTTGTTAGAGATGCTCTCTAGGTAATGTTCCCCATCCATTTCCTGCACTGCTCTGCCAATAGCAAGACTCTCATTTGTGTAGAAGTACTTTAAGAGCATCCTGAAGCCTTTCAGGAGGCAGGTGACTTAGGACCACTGCTGAATATGTAACACAGATTCTGCATGTAAGTCTAACACAAAGAAATGTCATTTTTTAAGCATGTCACTGGAACAAGGCTTCTTTGTACACTAGAGCATGAGGCTAAAATAGTACCTAACCTTTTGGGGCTTGCATTCTCCATGACTTGCACTTTCCTCCTCATTATCTTTAATTACAGATAGGAAAAGAGCAGTTTTACCCATTTAATACGAAGTAGTTACTGATGAACAGGTTCCTGGAAAATTCACAGTGCAGACAGGGATTAGTTATGCCAAGCTGGGAGGCTGAGGAAATCAGACAGAGACAGACAAGTAGTATCTGTTCACTGTCGAAGTGATGCCTCTTTTATGTTTAATCTAGGTAAGTATATTTTAATACTCAGAAGATACAAGATTATAGGACAAATAGAGATTTTGTAAAAATAAGGAATATTTCGTGTGCAAAATCATTCAGGATCTGACAAGTGTAAAAGAAGATTGCTTTTTACTGAACATTTGCTCATGGGCCAAGAAGCTGCAAAATATGCAATTTGATACAAATTTTTTATTAAGTAACTGCTGAATATTATCCAATACGGGCTGCTCTTCTGAAAAAAATGTATGCAGCATTATTATCAAGAGAACTGTTTCACAGATTTTTATAATTTTTTTGATTCTTCATTCTGAACAGTTGCTATCAGCCATAAAATCACTCTATTACTATGGTTAGTTTCAGCTTTGAGGCCAACCACACAGAACTATAAAGTGGTGGCTGAAATATTGAATAATTTGCCCAGATTCTGGCTAATCGTTTAGCTGCATGCACACACTTGGGAACAAAGTACAAGCATCTTTGTTCTCCATGAGCTTTGACATCACTTAAACGTAAAGCTTTAACCTAATGGGAGCTCGGTGTGGAATCAGGAGTATCCTGCAGTGACACCTGGTGTTTAAAACAGAATTAGTCCTGTGAAGTGTGGCTGATAATTCATTTTAATTGGGTACATATTCACTCAAAGGCTCACAGTTCATCCTGTGTCCATGGAGCATAGCATTATATTGAACTAGAAAGCATTGGAGCTAAAGAGTGGCTTGACATTGCTTTGTAGAAAATGAGTCTGACAGATTTGTTTCAAAAGCCCAAAACCACAGTGACATGATCTTCCTAGCACTGTCGCTGGCAAGATACTTTAGCTCTACTTCTTCTCAGTTGGCTATTACATAAATGAGATTGACCTTTCATATAACTCACACAACTGGAATTTCTGTGCAGCCTTTGTGGAAGGACTGATACGCAAGAACAGAAAACTGTCAGTTCAGGCAGAAAACAGGGATCCTGTGTGTGTCGTGGTGCTAGAAAGCATATTACAGCTACAATAGATTCTTCTGAAACAGCTCCTGCTAAAGAGCTTATTGACCAAAGAAGTCAAGATCTGCGTATTTACAGATGTGACTGAAATGGCATGTAAATCCCATCATCAGTTACTGTAATTAAGGATTATTAGGATAATATCAGATAATAATAACGAGGATCATTACTATTATTAAGGATTTCAGTTTGCCACATGATGAAATAAAAATAAGAAGATCTGGTAGCAATCTCTAATTTGGACTGATGAACTATTTCCATTATGCAAAAGGTTTGTGTCACCTCTTTTGAAAAACCACATACATGCTCCACATTTATGTAGTTAATCCTTGATTCTGGCAAGGACAAAACTCGAAGGCTAGCATTCTGTTTTTCCTTTCTGTCACAAAATTCTGTTAAGGGGTTGGCTGAGCTACAAAAGATTATCCTAAAAGTCACTGGTTTTTCTTTCCTTAATTCTTCTGGAAAATTATGGGAGCCTGTAAAAACAAACAAATAAGCATGAACCTGAACTTTCTAAGGCTGCACCTATTTTGCATGTCAACCAGCAGAGAGCCAAACCTTGTCCAGCAAATACTTGAAGGTTGCACTCAAGCTAGCATTCAGAGGTCTTTCCACTTTCTCACCTGCAGCTTATTTTCAGCAGCAAAGTACAAAGGAAAAAAAGGATCTGGGCAAAATGAAGTCTGGACGGGTTCTGAAGGAATCAAACAGCTGCTGCTCCAAGTAATATAATGAATCTTGCAAGCCAGCAGCAGAACCAGCATTGTGCTGTTCCTGGGTTAGAGGGTTGAGGCTGTCACAGGCTGGAGAAGAGAGTTATCAGTAGCTTGTCTTTGAAACACATTAGTTCCTTGGGTACTCCTTCAGGTTATTTTGGAAGATAGGAGTGACATTAGCTTTTCCCCAGTTTTCACGCACCCCTCCAAGTCATCATGATCATTCAAAGATAATCAAAATGCGATGACATGAGCCAGTTCCCTCAGCATTTTTGGGTGCATCCCACTGGGGTCCATGTCCAGTTTGCTTAAGTATTCTGATCCTCTTCCACCACAGATACATGTTCCTTGCTTCAAGCTTTCCCTCTGTCTCCAGGTCCTTGGATTGCTGAAGGCAGGTTTTCCTGGTAGAGACTGAGGTGAAGAAGCCATTCAGTACCTCAGCCTTTTCTATGTCCTGTGTCACCAGGGCCTCTGCCACTTTCAACAGCAGCAAGCTCACATTTTCCCTAGTTCTTGTTTTGTGACTGATACAATTACAGAAAGCCTTCTTGTTGCTTTGACACCCCTCACCAGATTTAATTCTGGTTGGTCTTTGGCTTTCCTGCGTCTTGCCTGCTTGGACAGTGTCTCTAGATCCTTCACAGGTCTCCTGTCCCTGCTTTCACCTTCTATATGCTTCATTTTTGTGTTTTCATTTTGCCAGGTGCTCCTTGTTCATCCATGCAGGTCTCCCAGCATTTTTGCCTGACTTCCTGCGCCTTAAGATGGACCCTGTTGACCTTGGAGGAGGTGAAGATTGAATATCAATCAGCTTTCTTGAATCCCACCAAAGCCTTATCCCTTTGGACTCTTTCAAGCAGATCCCATCCAGCCACCTCATTCACCAAATAAGAGGATTTTTGTGGAAAAGTAGTATTGTGACCTTACTTGCAATGACTTTAATTGCTTGGTTAGGTGTGGGGTTTTTTGGCCACAGAAACTGTCTCAGTAGTTGTGAGCATAAAAAATAGCACAGAACTGTATGAAGTATGTGAAGATGTTTGTAAATCTGAGGTTTCTTTCCGTCCAGCTTTTGCAGCTTAGATAACACTTGAAGGTTTGGTACATGATTGAAAGATGCTGATTGCCACTTGTCTGTGACGCATCTGTAGGTGACACTGTAAAGACTGGTAAGTGGAAAGATAAGACGACAAGGATCCTGTCCTTTATAATTGGGCAGAAGAGTGCAAAGAGATGAGTGGGAGTCAAGTCCATTCTCTGTAGTTCATTGTAATATGTTTTTTGTGAAACTCTGAACAGTGAGATTACTTTTTTTCATGGCTCCCAAATTCCCAGTAGGGTCCTCCTGGGTTCACCTACAGTGCTCTCCAATACACGTGGTGTCTGGCAAGCCTCCGAGCCCAGGCACAGCCTGCTTCTGCAGCCCATGTTACCAGAATATACAGTCAGCTCTGACATATAGGGTAACATCCCCTAAGCTGCCTCAGCACAGCTCCAGCCTTGGCGCTGCAGGTCCGGCTCCAAGCCTCAGCTAATGAGCCTGCACAGAACCAAGCAAACCCGTGCAGACAAAGCTCGTGTGTCTCTGCACCAGCGCTGTGGTTTGGCCACACCCTAGGTAATTACCCCACATAAGGGAGATAAATAGGTGGGTGTATTTCTTTAGCTATGTGTTTGCATGGCTGTCAAGCGGAGAGGAGAAGACAGAGAATCGCTGGTTTGAGATCATGTAACTCCCCTTTTCAAAGCTCTTCTTATGCACTTTTCCACTTGGAATTGTCCGAGCAATGGCATATAGTGAAAATTGGCCAGAAACTCAAGACAGAAAGATTTCAGGTTGTTTATGGTCAGTTGTGTGGTTCACAGAACGAGAGTTTGGGAGAGAGAACTCTCCCACTGGAAATGTGTGAGCTGGAGGCACCACCATGAAGTGCTACAGCAAGAGGAACCCCTTCATGAAGAGAACATGGCCTAGGGGTTATCCTGCACCTTTCAGCCACATATATGACAAAATAAAAACCAAAATCACTATATTGGTGCCTGGGGTGGCTGTACAGGCATGTTCTTAATACATTAACTAATTTTAGGTTAATCTAAGAAAACCCCTTCCAAATACAAATTATTCCTTTTTGGACCCAAGCTGAGCAACTTTCTGTTTGCATTCAAAAAAAAAAAAAGCCCAAAACACTTTAACATGTATGGAGGATACTCGTGAGGCTATTATGGCTTCTAGATGGTTACCACAAAGTAAGAGCTGAGTGTTTGGGTCCCCTGCACCACTAATGGAGTTAGGTGACTTCAAAGGAGTCTCCAACAGGCAATGTACTAAGAACAAACTGCTTGAGGTAGTCACTGAGGAACACAGAGGACAGTATTAAGGGTTTGCCCACCCAATGCAGGATAGGCAGGTACTTCCCAGCAGTCATCTTTCACAGACACAAACCATTACAGAATGTTCTGACAGCTTGTGTCCTGAAACCTGTGTGTTGGGTGAGATGACAACTACTACTTGTAGCATGAAAAAATTATCCTGAAGAAATACTGAGCACATATTCTCTTCTGGAGAAGTGCAATATGAACTCCCTTCAGAGACTAAGCAACCACGACTGCATCCATATGGGGAGCACAGGTCCTTTCAGTTAAAAACATCTCTATTTGTGCACCATTGCCCTCTTGGCAAATCTGCATAAATCCAACACTTTAAAGCATGTGTCATCTCCATTATAGTATGGTGGGAAATGTAAAGTGCTGTGTACACTTTAGGCCACATTCAGAATTGATTCAGAGGAGTGCTTGAACTCATTTAAGATTAAGATCTTGTCAGACCAGGACATCTCTCATGGGTAACACTGAACTCCAGATTTCCCTCTGGTATTGCAGCAGTAACAACAGAAACTGCATCGAGGGACTTGTCTCCAGTGATGCACATGCAATTTTCATACTGCAGGAAGAAGAAAGTTGCAGCACTGAGAGCCAAAAAGTGCCATCTGAAGTGTAGTTAATTTCATGATGAAGCTAATTCATTTGTTCCTCTGTAAAGTACATTTGCAACAAAAACAGAATGAGAGTGCTATCACATCACAAGGGGTTCTTGCTACTTATTCTTCACAGAGAGAGAGATAATTTAAGGCAGATGAAAATATTACAGGAATTTCCACCAGACAGACTTTGCCAACATCTGCCATGTTACTACACCCAGCTTGAGGATTTGACACCAAAGGCCTATCAAATAAGTGCTGTTACATGTTTGCCTTTCCTCACAATACAGAAAAAATGTTCTCTTTTTCCTAGACAGCTGGAAGCCCTTGGCATAATTGGCTCTGAATCCATCAGTGTTCTCCACGGGGTCCAGATCTTCAAATGCTCTTCTCATCCTTGTATGTAGGTTTTGGGGCCCCCTCACAGCGTTTCTTGGGGCTATTTAATTCATGAATTGCACTCCCTGTTGGGGCAGAAATAAAAAACTTGCCATTGAGTTGCCTAATTCCCTAACTCATTTCTGTCCCTGATGAACAGATTCAGTAGCAAAAGGATGAGAAGAGAGGCAATCCCCAGAATCCATGGGCTTGGACAGCTTTAGCATACCTACTGTTTATACAACATGCATCCACTTGTAGGAACAGCCACTAGTGAGCAGCTTCCGTTCGTGCTCTTTTACTGAGTAATATTTGTTCTGCAAGGGACATACCCCTCACTCCAGTGACCACAAAAGAAGGCATGTGTCCCAGAGACAATTTTGGACCAGCCTGGCTATCCAGGAAGATTGCCAAGTGTTGTGTTCCTAATGGGAAGAAGGTGGGTACTGCAGGGTACATGAAACTCTATTGTTTGTGCCTGATGGGGTGGAAGAGCCAAAAGGGGAAGAAAAACGATGGAAGACAGAATGCAGTCAGAATAATGTTCATTTCTAAGATTGCAAAGCTATTAACATTTCAGTCTTGGGTTCTGGCAGATATGCAGGGCAGCAAGCACCCTCCATGCAGATGTCTCAGAGTTCCGGGAGGTTTTAAGTTCAAAACAGTGACTTCAGCCTTCAATAGCCCTGGCAAGCGTTAAGAGGAAAACTTTGGCATGTGTTAAGGATCTCAAAAAGAGGGGGAGGGAGACTGATGCCAAAAAGCTCTCAATTTTGAACTTAGTTTTCTCAGAAACTCAGTTTCTACTGCTGCTCATTAAAGCTGCAATTTCTATACCTGAGGAAAAAAATAGAGGCAAAGGATAGGGAGAAGATGAGGCTCTTAATTTTGAACAACTGTTCACTTCTAGTATTCCCACCCTTAGGTTTTTGACAGTACCTTCTTAATTGAAATAATTATTGACTATGCTTCCCAACTTGAGTTTGGTTTAGGCAGTAACAAAGGCATTTTTGGCAATTAGGCTTAATCTAGAAACTGAAAACAAAGCTCAGTGTTTCTTAAAAACAAACAATGTTCTTACTGTTTGTTATGGGAGGTTGGTTTTTTTTTTCCTCTGGTGCTATTTTGAGTTCTAGCATGTCTATTGTACACAAACTGGAGTGTTCACTCTGGTTGTTTACAACAATTTCCCTCGTGTTGCCAGGCTTTTCTTCTATGAAGCATAATTTTGTAGGCAACGTACAAAACAAGCTGCAATGTAAATAAATGGAATATGTGTGAAAAGTGTTGGCTCAACACCCCTCAAATTTGTCTCTAGTCCTAAAACTGTCATGAGAGCATTAAACACTCAGGACAAGTCAAAAGCACAGTAGGTACTTCCTTGGATTAAATTTTAAAGGATTGTTTCATTTGTGCAAATTTGGAACTGAAAATATTTCTCTAATTTCTGTGACTTTAGGGTAGGCCATGGTGGCTGCCCAGATTTCACTTTGGGTCTGCTGAGCTCACTGCAGTCACAGCCATTGTTGCTACCAAGATGCCTGAGACCACTGATTTTAGCATTGGAAGGAGACTTTTTTGGTTGCAGTAGCTGGAAACTGTTTTTGTGGGGCAGCCATGTGTGGCTGGCCACATCTGGGAGCTAACAGGGGATAGAAGCACTTTGTACCATTACATCTTCGTGTTTGCCACAAAAGGTCTGTCTCCCATACTTGATGCACACCTGGGAGGGCCATATGGTCACAGGACAAAAACAAGAGGTTTTTGACTCTTATTAAACTTTTGTTGGAGTGGATTAAGCAATACAACATCTCACTGTGATGTGGCCACTGTGGAGAAACAAGCAAAAAGTGAAGCAATGGGGAGTGCTCTTATTGTCAGTTCCCTCACCCTCAAAGATGGCTTGGTAGGTGGCTACAGCCCAGCATCCCCCCAGCCATGTACTCCATCACACACAGAGCAGACAATCTGGCATGTGCATGCAAGTGTATATGCATAACACAAAGGAGACTCAAGAAAAAAACTTGCACAAAATAATATTGAAAGAAAATCCTTGAAGCACTGAACCATACAGTTATATTGCAAATTCTCCCTACTAGCTTCATGATCAAAATCAGAAGCCAATAGACAGGAGCTTGTGTCACCCTTTGCTGTGCCCCTTTTCACAGTTGTCACATGCTCATTCCTGCAAGCCTGGGGACAGCCACTGAAAGCCTCACTGATAGCTACTGCACAGACACATTTTCATTTCTTGTCATAACCAGACTGGTGTAAAAGTTAGCCAAGAAACACAGCTCTTGTGAATGGGTGTCTCATCTCCTCCACATGCTAACATACACCTTCCCAGCACTAGTGAAAAATCTGACTGAAATGCACCACCACAAGTGGACAAGAACTCTGTCACATATTTAACAGCTAGAAAATTTGTTACAAATCATTATTAAAACAGAGAGAAAAAAGAAGCTATTAACAAAGCTTCTAAATTTCTCACTAGTATGGATGCCACTGGTAAGGACTGCCCCAACCTGAGCACAGACTCAGACTTCTCTGCAAACAGTTTCTGAATGCCCAAAAATAGTAATTGCTGGAATTACCTTTCCCTAGATCTGAAACAATTAGGCTGGCCCCAAAAATGGTTAAGTAACTCAGAAATGGTGTTTTGATTGACTGTATGATAACACAAGCCATCACAGAATGTAGGATCCCTTTCTATTTATCAGTTGCTTAAGAGATGGTTAATAACACTGTCCAGTTTTCTGACGAGCTGCTGAAAAACTGTGTTCAGGACCTCTGAGAAGTGGCACTTGTAGAGCATCTTAGACTGCCTGAAGAAAGAGCTCAGCTGCACTGTGACACCTAACATTAGAAAGAATCAGGGCTGCTGCCCATGGGATTTCCCAAACAGAACATGTACATAAGCTGTGTGGAACCCAGGCAAGATACATCCAAAACTTCATGGATAACTCAAATTTTCTGAAAGGCTGCAACAGACCCTGTGTTTCCTGGAGGTGTCACAGGCATTGTGTGTGATGCATGGCTGATCTGCCCATGTGCTGGATATAGATGAGTTTGACCAAAAGAAGAGTTGTTTTGTTTAGCTCCAATTGACATGGACTTTTCAGTCCGTGTTTGCTCACGTTAGTCCAGTTTCGCAACCAGAACTAACCTTTCCTCTTCTGTGGAAAGCTAAGAGTGGTGCTTTGCTTTAGAGAGGATGAAGCTTTCCAGGAAGGAATTGCAGTGAATTGCTTGAGGAAGCCAGTGGCCTGCCAAACTGGGGACTTCAAAAGCAAAACAGAAATGGATTTCTCCTCCTTCTCCTCCTCCTTTTTCCTTACTACTAAGTCTAAAAAAGAAAGTTAAACCATAGTGAGACATTTATTTTAAGTCTATCACTGAATCATTCTGTGATTTTTCAGTTGTAAGAGCTATCCACTTAGCAGTGACATGGTAAAACAAGTTTATTTCTCTAGGTACCACTTGGTGTGGTTGAGGAATACAGTAAAACTGAGACTAATTTGCTGTGAACGCTGGTGCACTAGACCATGACGATCTGTGTCAGCAGAAAGCCGCATGTGACATGCAGATTACAGGCTATTTTTTATTGTCAAACTCAATCCTTCATTCAAACAAATACATTGTCAGAACCCTAATTATTTCTGTTAGAAGCACTGCAGCTTGTTATAAAGGGGCATAAAGTCTTTCTCTGCAAATTCTTGATCATTGCATTACAATTCCAAACCATTTGTGAAATACACCATTTAATTTGGAGCCTGTTTCTCTCTATGTGGGCTCTGATTACAGAATCATTAATCATTATAGAGTATTAGCCCTGTGATGAACCATGCACTGTTTTGGGTTTTTTTTCACTCTGGTTGGAAATTATTGCCATTAGTTTCTTCTTCGTTATCTCCTGTTCCTCATAATTGCTGACAGGCAAACTGGAAAATCTTGCCTTTTATTCAATCATCTTGCTCTTTTCAGCAGTGGGAATTTTGGGCAGATTCAGTAACAATCCTTCTGGCTTCATCTAGTACTACCAAATTTCAAGGACAAGTTTCAAATTTCTTCATTATCAAGCAAATGTTCTGGGCATGCATTGGAAGCTGCTTCCCTCACTGTAACTGAACGGAATTCAAGTTTGATCAATGGGAAAATTTCTACAGGCCCAGCACCTGTTGGTACATGTCTACATGCAAAACTTGCAAAACATGCAAAAAGAAACACAGCAAAATAGTACTATCTCTTGCCATTGCTGGCATCTTCAGGCCAGATCAGAACACTGGAATCAAGATGGTTGGAACGTGATTAGAACTCCGGGATTAGAGGTCTGCGTTTTTTACCTGGGGTGGAAATGCTGACAGCTGGAAGATGTTTTAACTCCATTGGTGCTGGAAGCTATGTAAATCTGTAAAGGCCATGGGATCCCTGTGAAGCACAGCTGGAAACAGGTATGTGGAAACCCTGGGTCTGGTAAGAAGAGCTGGAGGTGGCTACCTGAGAAGCAAAGACCAGGGTCACACTGCAGCGAAATGTCTATTTGAGTACAAAAACAAGAGCCTTTTTTTTAATACTTTACAATGATACAAATCCCACCAAGCAAGATTTACTACATCCCTGGGCAAGTAATGATGCAGGGTGACCTCGCATTGCTGGGTGGCAGTTCAGACACTGCCTTTGGTGAAACCTTGCCCTAGATCTAATAGCTTGAAGCCAGGTATCTTTCCTGACCAACATCATGAACAGCAGGTGGAAGTGATCAGTGGCTCACACCTCAGGCTGACCCAGCACTTGGAGCACGAGAAGTGACAGCAATTCTTTCAGGCAGGCTGCTCCACCTAAACACATTCTTTGTGGCTTATTGCTGTGAGTGTAGCACAGCACTGACACAGCTTTCTTGAAAGGTTTTGATGCCACCCACTTTGTTTTTGTGTTGCTGATGTCAGAGTGTGTTATGTACAAAAGCAAAGGCCCTGGCTGATCCACTGGATTCATCAGTAGAAATTTATACTTCAGAGAACAGTACAGGCCTTTAGAATGCAGGTAAAGATACTGAGTAGGACAAATCTTCAAAGATTGACATAGAAAAAGTTTCTGAAATACTATTAATAAATTATATCCTTTGCTGTGCATGGATTGCGAGTACAACAGCCAAATCCTGAAGTAGGAGCAACTTCATTGTAGAGAAACTACCACCAAGGTCTATTTGGGGTGTTTTCAGCCTTCCTTAATACTTCTCTTACCTATTTCTGTGTTGGTGGATCTGAATTTTCTGTAAACTGAACTCTGAACACTTTTGCTTTTACTCTTGTAAGGAAATTGGCTTAGTAAATTTCTTTAGTTTAATAAGGAATTCACTGTGTTCATCCATTTTCTGAAATCATACTCAGCGTTGGAGATTAATTGCTGTTCTCCTGGAACAACTAAAAGCGCAGTCTACAGCTTGACCTGGCAGCCACACAAGGCTTTTGGAATCTGTCCGCTTCTGGAAAATTTAAGCCAGTGTTTTTTAAGGGTTTATCACTTTCTGTCTCATACATCAAGATAAAGTAATACTCCTTATCTTAAGAAATTTTCAGGAAAGAAAAAAAGGCTGACCACCAGTCTTCGAGAAAATTTAAAATCTGTCATTTCAGGATCCTGCTTTATTATACATGGTTTTGTTCAATGCACTGGTAGAAGCAATATTATAAACATCAATGTGAGGCATTGTTTAGCCACAAGGTATTTCTTACTAACATGAATGACAATACACCACAAATTGCAAATAAAAGCAAAGAGGTGAAGGGGAGTTGTATTCAAGGATTAAAACCACAAACAAACGTGTTTATGTATCTCAAAGCAACAACATATGAGTAAAGAGAAGTTTTGAATTTAAACCCTTTTGAATGAAATGGAGAATCAAATAGCAATGGGAAGCAGAACTACTAAGGTATTATCCATTCAAAGGCAAGAACATGCATGAAAATGACTACTAAATCCCTTGTCACAAATGTCTTTGAGATCAGTGAAGCGGAGATATTTAGTGACTTGGCATTGCTCAAAACCCACTAATCTCCATGAGCAGACTGAGATTCAAAGCAGACCAGAGAGCAACCCTTTGTTCATCATAATAAAGAATTTGCTGTATTCAAATGAAGTCACAGCAAAGTGGATGCGTGCCAGTGCAGCACCAGTGTTCCAAGAGAAAGGCAAGCTAGGAAATTATAGACCCTTCATCTCAATGTCTGAAATTTGCAAAATAAAGGGTACAACCAGGAGAACATTTGCAAAATGCATGTGCAAAGGAGTATCATTCTCTGTAATCTACTTGTAGATAACTAGCAAGGTTAGGTGGTGTCAGTTAACTAACCTCCTTTTTGAAAAAATTATGCTACACTTTAGTTATTAAAATTTAAACACTCAAAATAATAATTCATGTAGCAGGCTGTTCACCTAATGCTTTGTGGCAGAAGAGTTTCATTCTCCTTTAAAATCAATGTTGTTATTCTGTAGGAACTTGAGGAAAATGGTAATCTAGGTGCCAAGTCTCCTAAATTTGGGTTTTGCAGACAGCTGAACTGAGCAGCACAAAGAGCAATGTGACCATGAAATAGAGACACAAAAGGAAAACAATCCAAACTTTTAACAACAGCTGTATCAGGTATCTTCAGTACACTTACCTGTGTCATGAGTAATCATCCTAAGCCTCTTTCACAAGAGCGTCTAGTCCTCTTCTCCTCTGTACCATTAAGCTGTCCATGAAGAAGAGTTGTGTTCAAGGAAACATTGTGAGGAAATAAGTATTAGAAATAAAATTCTTGGTTTCATCAACATCTCTGCTATTATTCACTGCCTTGGGGCTAGCCTCCCATTCTTACTACTTGATCCCCCTGCCCTTCCACTCTTCTTCTGTTGTGCTTCCCTGAGCTGCTTCATTCTGCCTTTGTTTTCCACTTCGAGACTGTGTTTATCCAAGTAACATGATCCAAATCACTGACTCAGACAAGGCAGTAGATGCTTCATTAGGCTGTAGCTCAAGTGAAACACTTTTATCTTGCCATCTACATCAAACTTGTGCATTGCTTTAGCACCTTTTTGGCCAAATGTCTTTAATACCAGTAGGACAAAAAGCCTCCAGGAAGACTTGTGCTGTCTTCTCCCTCTGCTCTGCTCTTCCCTGCTGCTCCACTCCTCCCACAATCAAGCCTGGCTTGACAGTTCATTCAAATTGAAAAAAAAAAAATTACACACAAATAAATTTGTTCTATAAAAACTTGAAAAGAACCCTTTGCATTTAGTAACAAGTTAGTACGTGCAAGATTTTCTTTTTGCTTACATAAATCATAGATTCAAATACAACATGCCTCTACCAAAGGCAGCCAGCAGAAGAGAGCAGCTGAAGTGTTTCTAAACAAAGCCCAACCATTTAGAAACAATAAAAATTAATTTAAAAGACTTAGAAATTCGAGCCAAAACATTACAGTTGAAAAGATAATCACAAGAGAATGCTTAAAACACCACCACTTCAAAATTCAGTTTTTGTTTTACTGCATCTTCCCTCTGAAACCAAAACCAAACCCCCAATCTCCCGGAAGAGAAATGAGTGAGATTTAGTACATGGAACTTAAGACCTTTTCCTGTTTCCCAAGGGGGTTCCTGCAGTTGAATTGAACTTGCCACAGCTATTAGTTGCGACCTTGACTGCATTTTACATTATGTGTATTGTACCCAAATCCCACTACGTGTTTAGTAGTACACGCTTGCACTTGTATTGTGCCCGTAAGCAGGTAACTGCTCGAGTACAAGTTGTTCCCACCGCGTTCACCTCACGTGGTGCCTGGTCATCAATTTTAGCTCAACAATCATGAGATGTGACAGACCCAACTTTGGGTCACTTTACACATTTGCCGATTTCTGAGCTCTTGTATAAAAGTTTCTAAACTTTTTTTTCCCCCTCACAAAGCAAGATTACAGTGCCTTTATTTGGACACTTTTTTAAGGAAGCCGAAAGTCTTACACAACCCTCCGACGTGTAAGCAGCGGGGGCTTTACGGTGTTTATTTATAACCGGCTGTGGCACCGATCATTGCAGAGCCCGAACCGCACGGGCCCACGGACGGAGGCAGACGGGAGGCGGCTGCTGGCGGGGGGGTGTTCGCAGCCGGGACCCAGCGCCCGCCTCCGCCACCGCGTAAGAAATACGCAGGCACCATCGCTGCCGGGACACGGCCCTCCTTCCCTCTCGGGGCCCAGCCTCCGGGCCTCCCCTTCCGAGGGGCCGGGCGGGGCCGGGCGGGGCCGGGGGCGTCCCGGCGCCGCCGCCGCGCTCCCCGCCCCCCTCCGCCGGGCGGCACGGCGGCCCCGCCGCGCGTGTTTTACGGGCCGTGCTCCGCCGGCGGCAGCAGCAGGAATCCGAGGGAAAAGCCGAACAGGATCGCGGGCGGGAGCATGGAGCGGGGGCTGCGGGAGCTCGGAGCGGGGGCTGCCGGAGCTCGGCCGGCCCTCAGCACCCGGCGGTGGTGCGGAGAGCGGGCCGTCAGCTGCGGCGTGGCAGCGACGGGCATGGTCCCTGGCGGGACAGCCCGCTCCCGTGCCAGTCCGCTTCAGCTGTGCTCGTCCAGCTCCGAGCGTGTGCGAATTGTTTGTTTACTCGGGATTTTTCTTCATGGAGGAGAGAAGGGTGGGAGAGGCAGGAAGAGGTCAGCCGTGTTTCCTTCCCCATGGAGAACGGGACAGATTGATCCCGAAGGAGGACGGACGAGTACAGCGGAACAAACAGTCTGGAGTCGTCTCGTTCAGCCTTTTAGGGAAAAACGGACCATCAAAACTGTCCATTTTTCTGGACACTCCCAAGGAGTTGACTGGAAGGAGAACCTCCAGAGTAACTTCAGTTTTTTCAGGGAGCTTCCCTGAAAAAACATCAAACAAACCCAACCAAACAAAAAACTCCACCAGCACCAAAAAATTAACTTTTATGAACCACTGCACTCACTGGAAAATAGAAATATGTACAACACAGAAAATGTCTCCCACCTCTCCAGATAGTGAACTGGCTTGCAGCTGATAGAGGAAGGAATCTTTGAGGTGTGGGTGATCCTCAAGTTATATGGCTTTCTGGTGTTTCCCTTAAATTTTGGTTAGTGGTCTTAGAGCCTTTAGGGTTGATGTCAGTGTGGTATGCAAGCAAAAAAACGTGGAGTGCCTTTTTTCAAAGGAAAGTATTAATCTCCAAGAGAGAATTCATGCAAATAAAACGATACTATCTTAGGTAGCAAGATGATCAAAATAAAATTGTACCCATTGCTTAATTCATTGGTGTAAATATATTTTTATTGCTGGTGTTTACTGGCAGCTATGTAGTCTTTTTTTTTTTTCTTGCTTCTGCAAGATTTACAAAGGAGTTTCCATGTAAAAGTGAGTCTGAAAGAAGTTTTACGGGTCCTGTAATATTTGTGTTTTTCGGAGTGCCTGATCTTTGTTCATTTTGAAAGGAGCAGCTAGGTATTTTCTTTGTAATTGTTACCTCTGCAAATTCAGCTTTGACTTTCAGAATCAAGCTGAGTTCTTTGACACTACACTGAGAAAGAGGAAGTTGATGTGCCAATCTTGCAGTTTTCTTAGAATATATTTAATCTAATTTGCATGGGAAGTTCCACCTGAATTAAGACAATTAATGAATACACTTGCTTAAAATAGCATTTCAATTATCATCTTTCATTTCCTATATCCTTCCTTTAATTCTGGTGTCATTTCAGGGATTAGTATTCACACACATTACTGTTACCCCACATGAATGAGCACAAACAACATAGAAACTCCCTCAAATAGCTTTTGTGTGTGTGCATGTGTGTGTGTGTCAGAAAACCCCAACTATGTATATATGGTTATTTCTATTTTGTGCTCAAACATTTGCATTTCAGAGGCCTATGTGTCCTGTGTGTCTGCCCTCTCTGTAGACTCTTTGGGGTTTTTTGTCCTGCACTGCTTTTGTTAAGAAAGTGTTTTCTCTTTTTTTTTTTCCCCATGTTCAGTCAGCTAATTAAGTAGGAAAATGTTAGTCTTCCTTTTTTCAAGTTCATCCCTTTGTTTTTCTCAGTCCAGTTAATTTGTAAAAAGGAGAACTGTGGTCATTGTATTAGCACTAGCATGAAACTCCAGTGAGCTGACTTTCCCCTCTTTTTTCGGGGGGAGAAACAAAACCTTTTAAGAGACATAAACATGTAAATTATGTTAAAGTACTAATGGTAACAGGAAGATCTCTGGGGAGGGGTTTTTAAAAAGCCATGAAGGTCTGGTTGGTGTTCATTTTCTCACAGTCCAAGGATGGACTGTCCAGAATTCCTTTCGTTTCTGTACCGGTAAGGTTATTCAGATCTAGTCAATATTTCAGAATGGTAACTGAAAAGTAATGTGTAATGTCTGGTAAATTTTTCCACTTCATTCCAACGCATGGCTGGCACTGGGACCTTCTTCATGCAGGGTGGCATTTTACTGCACAACAGCCAGACGCAGAAGTGACCCTGTGCTCCCCACTCAGCTGACAAGTGGGGCAGAGGCGTGTCACAGAAGCGATGATTTTGCGTACTGAGAAGGGGGTCGGAAGGTTGCCACCTCTCCTTTTGAGCAGCATCTGGTAGACAATTTTCTGCCTAATATTGTCAATCATTCCCTTGTTCTTGAAGGTGCCTGGCTGTCCTCCCAGCTGGAGTGAGAACTTCAGTGATCACTAGAAAGCAAAACAAATGCAAAGTTTACAAAGGGAGTGTGGAGAAGGCAGGTCCCCGAATAAAGAAGTTGGCAGGGGCTCAAATGCCTGGGATTATGAGGGGAGTGGAACACACACACTGTTAGTGCACATGCTGGTTTGAATACCAAAGCTCAAACGAATACATTTGTTGCACACCAAAAAGTGAAAAGTAAATGACTGTTTGAATAGATTATATTTGAAAAAAATGTGATTAAATGTGCAATAAATTGAGGGTTTCTTTGCTTCCTATTGCTGCTAGATTTTTTTAATGCCAAGAACTGAAGCATAGCATCAGTCTGGGAGGAGGCAGGAGCAGGGGGGATCTTGTCTCTAGTGATAAAAAGCTAGCATTCACGGCCAAGGGGAAAAAATGTTCAGAAATTAAAGAAAATAAAAAATGTATTCTTTCCTTGAAGGCATATACAAAAGAGGGGGAAAAAAAAGAATAAAAGAAAAAAAAAAAGAGCTGAGGCAGGATTCTGGGTGGTCCAATAAAATGCCTGCTGTGATGTAGCCACCTGCTCCTATGACATAAACTAAAGCACACCTGTACTAGTGCTTGATAGCTGTGGCTAGTGCTTCTCCCTGCTGGAAGCTGCATTGGTCCGTGGTGGAAGCAGTTCTGGGACCAGTGAGCAGGGAGGTTACAGAGTGGTGCCTCCTTTAGCATTACAGAGAAATCTCTGCTTTTTGAAGTAAAAGGAACTTCTTCCCTTGATGTGATGTCAGGCAAGCTTTGCCTGCAGTCATGATCACAGTATAAAGTAGCAGCTGAATAGAACAAAATGCCAAACAGATCAGTAAATAATTATATTAAAAATAGAGGAATACTTAACTGAACGATGGACTAAATAAAATGCTTGGGAAAAATATGTATCGTAAGACAACTCCACCCGATGTTTATCAGCACAGAGTAGTTAATGGCAGTGCTAGGGAAAGCTACATTTTTTTCTGTGGCTAGTGCACAGGGCTGGCCAGTGGGTATACTGAAAGAAGTTAGACAATAATTATTCAAGATGAACTGAAAAGCTGTCAGTGTAATTCACCAGATTGCTCTAGAAGAACTTCTAGAGGGAGATATATATGCTTGTATGTACTTATCATTCGAATTGTCTCATGTGTCTTTAGAAAGAGAGAAATTTCATTTTTGAAAGTATGAACTGATTGTTAAGGTTAGAGGCAAAGAAGCATTTGAAACATTTCTGCTGTCTTGGAGAGCTGTGTACACAAACTGACTGTGAATGTGCACATTAACTTTTAATAAGCTTGGAAATCATTGACATGTAAACAGCTCTTACTCCAGCCAGAGCCTGTACTTGGGTTAGAGGCATATTATGCTGTGGTACAATCATAAGATATCTCTGTTGAACTAAGTGATACCATATTTACCACATATATCACAAGAACTTACTTTATGTCAGGCCATGGCTATGGGCCAGATTGTTCAGCAGATAACCCCAGGAGTGCCAAGACTGAGTCTCGGGCAAAAAATGTTTATGTGTGATAGTGGATTATGACCTGTGTTTGACTCAACTATTTGTGAATGTAAAGATATAGAAGACAACTGTATCTAGGACCCCCTGACTTTCTCCATAATTTAGCTCCCCTGGGAAGCACTGGAAGGACAACAAGGGTTCAGCTTCAGCTCCATTCACACTGCAAGTCAGACAGACTGGGAGAAATGGAGCAAACAGTCATTTCTATCTTTTGTTTGCATCAAATATTGTGAGAGAAGTTATTCCTACTACAGCTCCAATCTGGCTCGCCTGGGAAGTGCTAGAAATCTTTAACCAATCTGTTGTAGAGTTGTCAACACTGGCTTCTCATTGCATTTGATACCCCAGCAGGAGTAAAAAGCATTAGCAGCTCAGATACTAATGGAAAGCCAGTCTTCTCTAAACCCCTTCCTGGGACTGCCCTGGCCATCAGCCTAGTGAACTCTGGATTGTCATTCCCTCTGGACCCCAAAACTATTTTGGCACCTCTCCCTCCACCAGAATTTGGTTACACTCTTCCTCTGTCACCCTGACCAACTCTTGTAGGGCTCACCTGCTGTCCCGCTCTGCTTTGAGATCTGATGGGCCATGATCTGGTGGAGTCCTGTGGAGAAGAGGCAGCATTTGGGGGGATGGAGCATCCTCCTGCAGGCAGGCAGGCCTGGGATGTTTTGTGTATTCCCAAGAATCTGTCTGAGCCTCTCTGCCTCCTGCCACCATGCTCCCAAACCAGAGAAGCCAGCTGAGTAGTTTTTGAACAATTGTTGAACTGACAACTAAAATCCTGATAATTGGTTAAAAATCTTTGCTTTTATGTTCACCCACCAAACCTTGAGGCAAGAGGTGTCAAGTCAGCTGTACCTTACAGCAGGTCCCAGAACAAACCTGGCAAAAAGGCTGAACAGGGATTTCAAAGAGAGGCTGAAGTGTGAGCTGTCATGGGAGTTAATAGATGTGCCCGTACAAGCCCAGCTAGCCTTTATCACCACTGTTTTCTGCAAGAGATCCTTTGGTTCCCATTCTGGTTTTTGTGGTGTTCATGCTAGCACATATAATCCAATTCAGTGATAACACACTTGCTGCATATAGTTTCTAACTTTGGTTCTTGTTTTGCTGCAATTAAAACATACAGGACTTTGAAAAAATTAAGGAAGTCTCTCAGTATATATCCCGGTATGAGTCAGATAGGAATGGGACCCTTAGTAACACAATTATAATTCAGATAACTGTGGACACAGGCCACTAGGGAAGATCACAATTAGTTTCAGGTGGTATTCAAATGATACAAATCATTTCAAATAATTTGAAGACTAGGAGGTATTGGAATGATTCTATTTCTATGCCTTTGAGGTATAAGGAATTATGACTATCATTGAAATTCATGTTGAACTTCATGTTTAAGGTAAAACTTAAGCATAACTTCATTATGTCAAATCTAAACTCTAAATCTGAACATTCAGCATAGGAATAAAACCAAAAAAAGCACTTCTCTTTTTTTTTTTTCTCCTTCTACAGATCTCTCCTTTATGCAACATCAGCTTCAAAAAACTATGACTGATCCACTCAGCCAGGTGTCAAGAAGCTAAGTACACACGTATTGGCAAGAAAGAAGACAGAACATCTTGCGGCAGCACGTACCAGGAGATTTGGCTGCTGTTCTGCTGAGATGGGCTGAGCCGACATTGCTGTGCAGCTGGTCAAAGCACTGGCAAAACATCTGGAAAAGACACTTTTGGGTGGGTGGGGAAATACTGCTGGAAGCCCTACTATGCCAGAATCTGCCAGCAATTTTGTTACGGATCTTGACCCAAATCTCTGGGAACCTTGAAATAATGAATGAAAACAACTGGTTTGTGGGTTGGGTTGAGAGAATTCAAACAACTTACATAGTTTGACATGAAAAGTAACTTCAGTATTTCTTTAAGAAGGGGTAGTGTATTATCTGTAATTCCTTGCCTAAAAAATACTGTATGCTGTATTCCAGAATGAAAAATACCATTACTTTTTGAGAGGGACGAATTAACCTAGGATGAAGCTTGGCCCCGTGGTGACAATATGTGTACATTTGGCCTGTTGGCAGGTCTCTAGAACAGAATGTGCAGGGAGAAAAGTACTGAACACTGAGAAGGGAATTACTCTAATTCACTTGTAGATGGAAAAGAATATACATATGCCTCAAAAGTAACGTGTAAACGCAGACTTAAGACTTACAGAGTTTAGGAAAAGCATGTGACAACCTTAAGTATAATTCAATCTCAGGAGGCATTAATGAATGGCATAGAAGCCTGTAGTAAATTTAAATGCTGACCACAGTAGCTTCAAACTGTTTGGAAACTAATTTAATTTAAAAAAAAAAACCTTCCAGAGAGGTATTTTAAAGCTTAAAGCACAGAATTTAAACCAGAAATTATTTCCCTAACTGTTCCAGATAATTTTCTTCTCAACAGCGTATAGATACCACTGCTTCAATTACTGATCTCGAAAAAATACCCAATTTCTTCATTTTGTTTTTTTTTCTCCAAAAGCTCAATTTTTTTCCTATTTATCCTTTTTAAGGGGGAGAAGTGTAATAATTTTATTTTACTGAGGCCCAAGAAATCTGGCAGCCTGTCCTGCAGGTAGAGGTTGTCAAAGAATCACAGAATCAATTAGGTTGGAAAAGACCTCTGAGATCATCGCATCCAACATATGACTGACCACCACCACGTCAACTGAATTATAGCACCAACTGCTATCTCCAGTCCTTCCTTAAACACCTCCAGGGACGGGGACTCCCTCCACCACCTCCCTGGGCAGCTCAGTCCCATGTCTAAACACCCTTTCTATGAAGAAATTCCTCCTGATGTCCAACCTAAACCTCCCCTGGCGTAGCTTAAGACTTTATCCTCTCGTTCTGTGACTGCTTAGCTGAGAGAAGAGGCCGCCCTGCACTTGGCTATAACCTCCTTTCAGGTACTTGTAGAGATCAGTAACGTCCCCCCGAGCCTCCTTTTCTCCAGGCTAAACAACTCCAGCTCCCTCAGCCATTCCTCACAGGACTTGAGCTCCAGACCCTTCTCCAGCTTTGTTGCCCTTCTCTGGACACGCTCCAGCACCGCAATGTCCTCTCGGGCACCCCCGGCCCTCCTGCCGTGTAACCACAGCACAGGCGGGCAGGGCCGGTCCGAAGCGCCGCTCCCCAGCAGGGCGCACCCGGGGCGAGGCGGGTGGGCGGCGGGGGCCGGCCTGCCCGCAGCGAAATCCGCCCGCGGCTCCGGGCGAAGGCAGCGCGGCCCCAGCGCCCCGCGCCTGGCGGAGCGCGGCCGGCGCGAATCCAGTCCGGGTTTTGGCGCCGGGGACCGGCGGCGGCGGCGAAGGGCGAGCGGGAGGGGAACCGCGCGCCGCGCCCGACAGCCGGGCCGGGCCGGGCGGGCAGCCGGCGGAGGAGGAGGGCGCCGGGAGCAGGTGGGCGAGCGGCGGGGCGGCCGCGCCGGCTCCGGGCCCGCCTGGCCGCGGTCGCGGGCCCCCATGGCCGCGGCGCGCCCGCCGCACACACCCACCGCCGCCCCCCGGTGAGCGCCGCCGCCGCCCCTTGGGCACCTCGGCGGGGCCGCTGCCCGCGGCGGGGCTGAGCGCGGCGGGAGGCGGCCGGGCCGGGCCGACCGGGCGGAGGCACCATGCAGGCGCGGCGCTTGGCCAAGCGCTCCAGCATGGGCAGCCGGCGGTTGAGCGCGGCGGCGGCGCAGGTGGACGCGGTCCGGCCCCCCAAGCCCGAGAGCGCCTGGAGGCCGCCCCGGCGGGAGGGCTCCGCCGCGGCGCTGGAGGAAGAGGACGAAGACGAGGACGTGGTGGTTGAGGTGGAGGAGGAAGAGGAGGAGGAGGAGGGTGGCCCGGGGAGCGCCCCCCCGGCGCTAGCCGGCCACGGCAAGGGCCCCTCCGGGGGAGCCTCAAGGTGCGTCCCGGGAGGGCGCGGGGCGGGGGCGGTTGAGGGGCCCGGCGGGGGTGCGGCGTCGGTGAGGCGGGCCGGGCCGGCCGGTGTCCCGGGCCGAGCCGGGGAGCGCTGGGGGCGGCCTAGGGCTGGCGGCGGGGCTGGGAGTGGGCTGGCGCCGGGGGGCTGCGGGGACGCCGGCGGCGGGCGGACCGGCCGGCCCTCTGCAAGTCCCGGGCGAAGCGGCCGCCGGGGGCGGCGGGGGTGGCTGGCTACAAGCGGGCAGGGGGCGTGGGGAGCCACTGGGGTCTGAAAGGAGTTTGAGCATTAGGAGTGGAGTCTCGGCTGGGTGAAGCGCGCGGCTGGCGGGGGTTGGAAGGATGTTCAGCCCGCCCGTGTGCGCAGAGGTGTTCGGAGAGCTGTGCCTGCAGGGCATGCGGTCTGCCGGGGCCGGGCAGGGCTCCTGCGAGCGGGGGTGGCCGTGGTCAGGAGGCCTGGGTGGGCGACCTGTGGAAAGTTTAGGAGTGCAGCCGTTCTGTGCTGAGGCCCGATTCAAATCCTGTCGAAGCGTGCGCGGGCAGTACGCTGAAACTGGTGCGGTTTGAAACAACCTGATGAACACCCCCACCGGCTAAGATCCCGCAGATTCAGGCTTAATGATTTTATTATGAAGCGTTTTCTGTAATTATTTTTCTCTTGGGATAACCAGGGTAGTAGAATTAAGTCTATGTATAGTTCTATAGAGGATTCGTGTGATAGATCTGCACTGGTTATGGAAAATAAATGCGTATGAAAGTTTGAAGGGCACCCTTTTGAATTGACTTTTTTTTTTTTTTTTTTTTAATCTAGGTAATAATTCTTACTTGGTAAGAGTTCAGGGTTGGACAGTTAGTAATGCTGTGTTACTACGGGGGTCTTTCCTGTATCCATAGATGGAGGGGGAAAAAAAGGAAACAAATCCAAACCAAACAACACGCAAAGGAAAATAGCAGCAGGAATGCAAGTTATCCCCATATTGCTTCAGCAGTTTTGTTACAGGACTGAGAATCAGTCTGACACTGTTGGGTCATCGGACCCTGTCTGTAGCTCTTCACTGAGTCTGTCAAATGTATGAGTTGTGGTTATGGTGTCTGGGTCAGACCATCCGTGGTACTGAGGCCTGACAGGCTGAACAGTTTTGTTGCTACTGAACCAACGCTTGACACTTGAATGGTAGCCTTAGGATCAAGAGCACCATAATGGGCTTCTGGTCCCGTCATTCTCCCCTTTGTATTGAAAGTCTTAAGGGGTAGAGGAGGCTTAGAGGAACTTCCTGTGTGTTCCCAATAGGAAAAAAGAGTGAAATTCTCAAGTGGAGCACAATAATCTGAACTGTAACTGGATTATATAGGCATAATCTGCATAAAATGTGGGAGTGTACTGTTCTTTTTGTCAACCCTCAACATGCTTTTAAGTAGTACGACTGTTAGAGGTTGCTGGTATTTCTGCTTTATGCTTAGGAGTATGTGCACATACAAAAATATTGTGCTTGCATGTATTTACTTCCTTGAATAGTAAACCTACCTCATAGATGAGATGAGTGTAGTAATGACTATTGGGCTACTTTTAGTGTACATGATAAACTGTCAAGTCACCTTTGGTAACCAGGTGCACATATTTACTCTCTTTGGAGGAATATTTCTAACTATCATTACCTGCTCAGTTTCTGCTTTCTCTCTTTATACTTTTGAGTACTATAAACTAAGAAAGCTTAAAATTTAACATTGTAAATAAATTATCTGTGCATTTCTTTAGAGACTGTTAGTGTGGGAGTTCTCAAAGCTTAAATATGAGGTTCTTCCAAGTAATTTTAAAGTAACAGATTAAAATTTTCTGCCCTTGGCATTGTGTTTCTGAGTGCTTTTAAGCCTGAAGTGGCTGAACTGCAAAGGTGCTTCCCAAACGTAGCTCTCTGACTTTGTGGCCCTGAGTGTGTGGGAAGGGCAGGTGGGTTTTCCAAGTGGGTTGTGTTTCTATTAATGAGAGAAGCAGGCATGAAATGACTACAGAGGTCCAACTGCAAAACACTGGGAGGGTAATAGGACTGGCACGATCTGGTTGTGATTTGTCAACTGGAATTCCTTCCAAATGGAGAAGTGGCATGGAGTCAGCAGCATTTGACTCCCAGACCTGGGCTTCTGAACTGGGGAGCAGGAACAAAGTATATTGAAGGGGTGTCCACTCCTGAGAGATGGCATAAATTGTTGCAGTGACCAATACTCTTCATAATAAGAGATAAGAGACATCCTGAAGAGCTTCAGAATTTAATTGGGCTTGAAAGCAAAGTGATCTGGGTGCTGGTTTTGCAGCATATGCTATCTGGATAATGCAATTAAAAAGCATCACACAGTGTTCTGCTGTGTATTCACATGTACACTTGATGTCTGTGCCCTTGGGTGGAATGGCATTTTAAAGCTAGAGGTTTCAGGGGCTTGTGACTTTGTCACTTTTATGGACTGCCTGTGATACATGGATGAAAGCATGGTAGAGTCAGCAGTGGAGTTAATATTGTGAAAAGGTGCCTGAGAATTTGGTCCACTAGTCAAGATCAGCAAAGTACTGGTGCTATTAGGTCTTACAGCCATATTCTCTGCTCCATAAAGGAGTCCAGTGGCGGTACCATTGGTAGTCTGGTTTTGACCCTCACTCTTAAGCATGGGGATAGAGAGGAAGAAGTACTTAAAAATATTATTTCTCCAGTTTCTGAAGTCATGGCAAGAGAGAACGTATATTACAAAAAAGAGAGACTGATGGTCATGGGGAAGTGTCTTGGTTTGAAAGACAGGTGTCTGCCAAGGAAGGCAGACAATGAAAAAAAAAATTGCAACCCCCTTTCCTCCGAATTATTATAATTTTGAAATTAAGGGGGCTTTCAGGCAAAGATATGAGGAATAGGAATAACAGTTCTTTACTATTATATATATAACCAGTTAAACAAAACACCAATAACTATGGCAGTAACAGCAAACAATCACAAACCCAGTCCCAGCCTTCTCGGCTGTCGGGCCCTTTCCCCTCGGGTGCAGTTCCGCTCGCAGCCGGCAGGGGCGCTGGCGGCTCCCGGTGAGCAGGGCAGGTGCGATGGTTCCCCCGCGGCTGCAGGGGGCGCTCCGGAGCGAGCTCGGGGAGCACGCGGCACTGGTGGCCTGGGATCCCGCGGAAGGGATGGGACAAAGGCTTCACAAACCCCTGGGCAGCCGATCCCGGTGGTCCAGCTGGACCCTCGAGAACAGCAGATTGGAACGGCAGGGAGGAGCACAAATCCCGGGTGGCAGACGAGATGTATCCAAACTGCGGAGCTGCGGTGGGAACCCCCCGGAGGTCTGGGCAGGCAGGGCGAGCGGGGCTACAGAGCAGCGAAGGCTCGAAGCAACGGCGGGGGCAGGGCGGCCACAGCCCGGCTCCCAGCGGGGCAGGGAAGGTGGGCTTGGGATCCCGGGGTTTCTCCAGTAGAAGTAAGGCAGCCGAAAAAGCAGAAGCCTGCCATGCTGACGAATTCCTTCCAGCCTCTCTCCGTCCAAACGCAGGGAACTAACAGTCCACAAGCCCAGGTGAAAGAGAGTAGCCAGATGGACTCCTCCCCCTGTGGCCAGGTCTTTTGTTTTTCTTAAGCACCCAGTAATTTGTCCCCCTGGCAACATGTTTGGGGAAAATTCTTTAAGAGAAAAAGAAAACAGAAGGAGAACTCCTAAAACCCCAACAGGAAGATACAAAAATTGTGTCTTTATGTTGCTGTAGCTGTGTAGATGTCCAAGAGGAGGACATTGGAGAACATTTTTGTTGCTTTTTTTCCCCTGCTATGCTAACAAGCTGGAAGAGGCATGAGTGTGCTGCGTGTGGCTGGTGGGTAATGGCAGCATAGCCAGAGAGTCTTGGAGAGCCTGTAAAGCCTTGTTGAGAAGTGGTGTGTTTTCTTACTATGTCAGAACTAGTTCATTAATCTCTATATGGAAGCAAATAACACCAAGGTGCTGATTATGCAGACTCATTTTGCATGTGAAACTCTTTTTGTGCAGCCCATATTTGCTTTGGCTGCATTTGGATTTTCAGCCATTTGAAATGAGATGAAAAAGTATAAATAGTGTAATTACTAGTACTTTGTCTTGAAGTGTGGGTTAATTTGCAGTCCTGTTTAATTCATCTTTTGTATGGAGCCTAGTTCAGATATCACGTGCAGCTACATTAGTACCACACTGGGGTTAATGCAGTCTGTGGAAACTGCTGGGTTCGATGATATGGAAAAGAGGTTTTGAAGTAGAGTCCATCAGCAGTCTCTGTTGCTGACTTTATCAGGTACTTAGAAGAAAACCCCACTGCAAGTAGCATAGCTATGCTAATTTGCCTGTAAACCATTAGAGTGCTGTGATTGAGAATGTGGGCTAGTAGTGAACATGGGCTTGTGATAACATGCTAGCATGTTGCAGTGTTTTCTCTACTGTTATGAATAGTAAAGGAGTTAGTGCTTTCTTCTGTTTAGCCCAGTTGAGCTGCCAGTGTATCTCCAGCCCAATTTCTGTCCCCAGACTTAGAGTACGGACACGGGACATTCTTAATCCAGCTGACTGTGGGTGCTGCACCTGTTCCTCACCCATGGAACTACCTATTCCAGATACTGGCTTGTTTGTGAGCGCCCCTTGGTAGTTTAGACGGATGAATTTCCTGCAAGTGGATTTGTTCCTGCAAATATGTAGCTCTGAAAATGATGGAAAATGATCAGATGAAGAGTCTGAAAACCAAAGGCCCCAAGAGCTGTGCAGTGATAGCAGAGGAATACAAAAACGCAAGTAGTGTGAGCAAGACTTTAACTTCATGCTTACACTTTAACATTGGGCTCAGTTTTACCCACCTTTTGAAGTGAAATTTACAACAGGTACAAAGTAAGGAGCATGAATCTCTGTGCCAGAGGTTTCAGAGTGGGGATGGCAGACGTTGGTAGGAGTTCATGAAAAATTATGCTTTTGGACACAATTTTTTTGGTTTGTTATGTTTTAGGTTGATTTTTTTCAGCCTTTTTTTGCTTTTTAAAGATAAAGACATCTCTGTGATACATGGGATGCAGAAGAATCTTCAGAGCTTGTGTGGAAGAAATGCCTGTTCTGTGTGTTGTTGTACTGTGTTGAATTAACTCTCTGCTCTTTTGCTCCTTTCTCTGCATTCTTTCTAAAGCCAGGTGTGAATTCATTGCTGTCCTTTAAATCAGACTTACAGCTTTGCTGTTTGAATTGACTATAGGCTCATTGTGGACAAAAAAAGTGTGTTTTCCTGCTTGATTAGCAAAGTGTTATTTAATTCAGCTTTCATATGTGTGTACAAATGTATTTTAAGAGGCAATTTCCAAAATACAATCTTCAAATACCAGATTTGCTTAGAGGAGGAGAGGCCTTGTAAGACACTTTAGGAACTTAAGAGGAAAATTAGATGTTCCCTTTCAGACTAATAATGATAACTTTATAAATAGTGCTAGTTATTAGAACACCAGAACTCATGTCCTGAACTTGGAGCCTGTTAGGCTAGGCTGTGTGCAGACTCAGAACAAGCATGGTCCTGCTTTGCCCACTTCTGCAGAGAGTAACATGAGATATGAATGGGCACTGACGGACTGTGAGGAACAACTAAGGGGTGTATCAAGAGAGACAGATAAACACCAGCATCTTAGCCTTATTTTTGTAAGTAGATAAAGTTAATTAATTTTTAAAATTTCAAACTTCATTCAGTTACTTGTTGTTCTCGAGAGAAAGCCTGACTAGTGAAGTTGGTGTGGAAAATTCATGACTAGACTTGGGATTTTTTTTTTCTTCCTTATAAAAAATTTTAAAAGTTTATACATAATGTAGATTACTGGAGGCAGAGCTGGGGGTGGTGAGAAGGTAAGATCATATTTTTTTCTGCACTCTCCCCTAATAAAGAATGAATGGGACTAATTTGCTGAGGATTTTTTCATGTAATTTTGTCGTTGTTTGGATGCAGACCAAACACAACCACTTTGCCTCTAAAAGGAATTGTATCAGAAAACTGTAACTACATAAGAATAAAGGTGAAGTCAACTAACAGTTCTGATCTTTATTTGCTATATTTTTTTCAGTCTAGAATGAGGTCAGTTGAGAATGATCAGTTGACAGCCTCCAGGTATTCGGTACATACCAGTGGGTAGAGATGTGCTGCTCAGTCTTTGTCACAGAATGTTTGAGTTGGGAAGGGACCCTTGGAGATCATCTCGTCCAAGCCCCTGGCTCAGGCAGGGTCATGTAGAGCTCATTGCCCAGGACCATGTCCAGATGGGTTTTGAATGTCATCAAGGAGGGAGACTCCACAGCCTCTTTGGGCAACCTGTGCCAGTTCTGGGTCACTCTCACAATGAAGAAGTGTTTCCTGATGTTCAGAGGGAACCTCCTTTGTTTCAGTGTGTGACCATCGCCTCTGGTCCTGGCACTGAGCACCACTGAGAAGAGCCTGGCTCTGTGTTCCCTCCATTCAGGTGTTTGTAGACATTTTAAAGATTCCCCTAAGCTATTTCTTCTCCTGGCTGAACAGTCCCAGCTCTCCTCATAGGAGAGATAATCCAGTCTCTTAATCACAGAATCATAGAACAGTTTGGAATGGAAAGCTCCTTAAAGATGATTTAGTTCCATGCGTCTTCCCATGGGCAGGGATGTCACTGACTAGACCAGGTTGCTCAGAGCTCCATCCAGCCTGGCCTTGAACAGCTCAGGGCTGGGGCATCCACCACTTCTCTGGGCACCTGTTCCAGTGCTAAACCACCCTCTGAGTAAAGAATTTCATCCTAACAGCTACTCTAAGCATGTCCTCTTTTCATTTAAAAACCATCGCTCTTTGTCCTGTCACTATCTGCCCATATAAAAAGTCCCTCTCCCTCCTTTTAACAAGCCCCCTTGAGGTACTGGAAGGCTGTAACGAGATTTGTCCAAAGCCTTCTCTTCATGTTGAAACCATTCTGGTGGCCTTTTGCTGTATTTCCTCTGGTGTGTCCATGTCTTTCCTGTATTTGGGATCCCAGAACTGAACCTATCATTCCAAGTGTGGCTTTTCCAGTGCCTTAGTAGAGGGGGCAGGATCACCTCCTGCTGTCAATACTTTGTCTAATGCAGCCCAGGACATGGTTCAGCTTTTTACCACAAGGGCTCATTGCTGGCTCATGTTCAACTTGGTGTCCACTGGGAACCCAGGGCCTTTTCTAGGAAGGTGTTTTCCAGCTGGGTGGACTCCAGCACAAACTAGTGCCTGGGGTTGTTCCTCCCCAGGTCCAGGACTTCACATGTCCCCTGGTAGGATTTCTTGAGGTTCCTGTTGGCTCATTTCTCTAACCTGTCAAGGTTTCTCTGGGTGGCAGCATGACTGTTGGATTTATCACCCACTCCTCCCTGTATTGTGATCCCTTCCCAGGGATCAAGGTAAGGCTGACCAGCCAGTCTGTAGTTCCCTGGGTCTTCCTTGGAGATAGAAGTGACATTTTTTTTCATCTGAAAACTAAGTATTGAGAAAGTGCTTTTCATGGGCTGGTTATTAACATTTGTAATGTGTCCTGTCACAAGTGCAGATGTGCAGACCATCTGTGCCTGTTGTGCCATCTTGATCCTGTGCTCTTCCAAGCTTTCTTCAGACCCAAGGTTACAGAGACATCTAAGAGTCCTGTAAATCAGGACTGTAAATCAAAGCTGTAAATCAGCTTTGAACCCTTGAGTCCTACTCTGTTTTCCCAGCTGCTAGATTAGAAATTCCAGCGTTGCAAGAGCACCAGAGAGCTCTTACTAGACTGTGGGATAAATCGGTGCCTCAAAGATGACAGCTTGGCTGCTTGGCCAGCCAGGAGCATGCTGGTCCTTGCTGGTGTCTGCTCTGCAAATACTGCTGTGGATGGAGCAATGATGCTTTTTCTTTTTTTTTTTTTTTTTTCCCCCTCAGAATGAGAGTCCCCATTGGCTTTATAATACTTTCAAGTGATTTACTGAATTGCTTATTTCTAAAAATAGTGAGCAGCTTTACTAACACTGCAGCTTAAAGCCAGCCCAAATTCTACAGAAGGACAGTAGGTTAAACGAGAAACTCTTAAGTGTTTTTGTTTATTTACAAAAATTGAACAGGAAATCTAAGGTGAATGAAAAGAATGTTCATTAGCTCCTCTGGGAATCAGCTTTAATTTCATGAAGTTGTGTTCATGTTTTTGACTCTAGCATGTTGCCAAGCAGAGCATGCAGGAATTTAATGTTGCTGCTGCTGCTGAACAGTCTGTGATGGGATCGCTTTCACTGCTCTGGCACCTTGCCAAACTGTCCAATCTCAAATGAGTATTGCAGTGACATTTGTCTTATTGTATTAAAAGTACATGTGTGGGTGGTATTTGTTGTTTAACAACAAAACTAATGAAGACAGGAAACGGAACAACTTCTGTTGCTTGAGCTTTGGATAAAAATACAGATCGTTTTATTTGTGTTTTTGCAAAACATACAGAGTCTAATTTCCATAAAATCTTGACCCAGCTGAAGTTGATGGAAAAGTCCTGCTAGTTTAAGCAGATTTAGGATTTCAGCCCAATTACTTGAACACAAGTGTGAATCTACTAGTATCCTAAAACCTTTTCACAGTGGTCCAAATAATTGTAAAAGACTGTTATTATCACTGAACACAGAATCAGAGGGAAGGTAAAATGCCTCAGTGATCACGTACTGAAGTGTGAAATTACATATCTCAGTGTTTTACCATCTTTAATGTATTTTTTTACATGGTGGATAAAAGATGATTTGAACTTTAGATGGTCAGTGCTATTAAAACAAGCAGTCAAGATTGGATGATTACTTAAATTTTATTTTCTGCTTCAGCATATAAGGTGGCTGATGCCTACATCATACTGACATAGAGAGCAAGTTGTACAATCACCTTCTATAAACTGGACTTTGTAAATCTGGTGAGATAAACATTTGAGCCAGCCTGATCTTTTATGTATATGTGCATATCCCTTTGCAATAGTGTAAAAAAACTCTCGCTGGATCCAAAATGCTTTTTACCTCATATTTCTCAACACATTTTCTTTCTACAATGCAATGATGACAAATGTGAGTACTTCCAGAGGAAAAAATCTGATTTTTCTACTTCAAAGTACTTCAGAGAGAACACTGTGATGCAGTTTTGCTGCCCTTAGGTCCAGGTCAGTGGTGATCCGTATGGCCATGGAAAGCCACTAATATCTGGCTTACAGAGCTATATGGAAAAAGCAGTGAAATGAATAAGGGTGCATTGGTGGTTGCTAAGGTTTTGCAGTGATATTTTGCTTCAGCATGTGTGGCCAGCACAGACAATTGTCCTTACTTCTCAGAGCAGGAGAGAAGTGGTTGGTCTTGCAGGTGTTTCTTTTTCCATGCTGGTAGGTCCATCTGCTGGAGCAGCAGCATGGATAGCAGAGTGCTTTATGCCTGGGCACTGGATGAAACAGATGGAGTTTGTGGATTTTATGTTTCATCAGTTTCAAAAAGGGTTCTCCTCTCCGTCTTTAAGTCCTTTTCCAGCTCCCAGTTACTCACAGGCAGCCTTGTGCTTGTGCCAGAATTCATTGTGTTCTTTTGTGGGCTACCGAAACAGCAGAAAACACGTGCAGCAAAATCTGTAGACTGTGGTGTCCTTCAGTTATGATGTATCAAGGAAGGGCTTGCCAGGCATCTCGATAATGCAGAGGAAAAGATGGCATATCACAGCTAGGACAGGCATACAGAGGAAAGGGAAGGTTAGAAATGGAGCAAGCCTTCATCCTTTAGAAGACAGCCATTTGGCAGTTGGACTGTTCTTAACTTTGGGCTTGATGGTCCATCAGTTTCTTTGTGAAGGCTCTTCTCCCATGAGATATTACTGCATCTCTGTAGTGGTTTGATAGACAGCTGTTTTCTGGAGCAGCTGAAGAAGAGAAGGTTGCATTTGGCTTCTGCATGTTTTTACTAGTGTTATTGTATTGCTTCCAGCGGTAATGAGTTGTAACTGTGTGATACTGTTTATTGTATAGTCAGATACAAAAATAAACTCCTGGGTTTTGGCACCTCTCGTAATCCGAACAGGAAAACTGCTACGTCTTTTGTCTCGAGCTGAACCCAGACTTGGGAGAATCTTCTACTGGAGGCAGTGCTTCTTGCTTGTTCACCTCCGCTGAGGGATTGTTCTTTCTACTTCCAGGCTCAAGATCTGTTAGAGGAGATAAGGACTTGTGCTTAATTTTGATCTTTTAATATCTCCTCCAGGCTTTCAGCATCAGGGATCAGCATTGGCCTTTTCATTCACAGCACCTATTTCATTCAGAAGTTAAAACAGTTGCTTACATCTGAGAATTACCTTGGTTCAATTTCACTGAAATGCCATAATTTAAACAAACAAATAAAAAAGAGCAAAGTCCCAGGATGTAAAGGCAAATGGATTACATTTCCATGCCCTTTTAAGTGATCTAAGATCTGCAGTATCTCGTCTCAGCTGGCTCCTTTCAGACAACAACTTCTGACCTCAGAAATCTCACACCTCTGTATCTTATTTGCAAGAGATCTTGAAAATAAAGCCAGCCTGTTTTTATTTTCGCTAAAAATATCCTGCTATATATCTCTGTACTGTCAAGAGGAGCAGGGCTTTCAAATGCAGATGAACCAATCAAGGTTTTTTTACTGAGGAGCAGTGAGGCAGCATTTCCAAAACCTGCTAGGTGTGGGGAGTTCCCCACTGTCTCTATAGTTTGATTTTTGTGAGCTCTTACTTGCTTGATCCTGAATGAGATTACAGAAGAGATTACACTTCTTTGAGCTGCTGCCATCTTTACTGATCCCAGACCACCAGCAGATGAAGAGAGAAACAAGTGGAGTGTCTTGTACACCTTCAGCAATGGTCTTGAAATAGTTAAAAGGTACATTATTTGCACATGAAATTCAGGCAGTAAAGGCCATATTGATATATCAGTAAGAAAGTCTATACATGAGGCTGTATTAAGCTACATAAGCTGTTGTGCACAACTTTTTAATCTAGACAGAATCAAAATTAGGGGCAGCAAAGACAGTAGATACTTTACCACTGGGTTCTAGGACCCTCTTTGCATCTCTTACAAGTAGGAAAAAAATCACCATTTCATAGAAAATAGATATTCATAGGCATACCATAGAAAATACCCTGATGTGAGGTTTCAGAACTTCAGCCAGTGCAGTGAGAACACCTGGTCTGATGTCACTCACTACTTGCACCTTGTAATTACATCTAGTAATGCAATAGAAATAAGAACAAAAAAGGTTTATTTGAACTTCCCTGCTACCCCACATTAGCATGCTTGGTTTTGTCTCCCAATTCCAGGGTTTTTTAAGCTTCCCCAGAGGTGACCAGTAGGACCCAAGTGTATCCTCCTCTCTTCTGCTTCTGTGTTCCTTGGCCAGCCCAGAGCACACATTTCCAGGCCCTCACCTTTCTCTGTGTTGCCACAGGTTGCCCTGGTGGCATTGGCCATTGCTTACACTGCTTTCACTGCAGGAGAGGTGAGGGGAACCTGCTGCCTGGCAGGAACTCTTCCTTCCCACTTGCAGGGCCAGGCACATAGGTCCCTGAGAGAAAAAATACGTGATAATTGGTTTAGTTCATTCTAAATTCACTTTTAGTGCAACCAGTACTTGGGAAGGCAATTATGACTGCCCATTCTTGGCTTGCAAGTCCAGCTAAAAGTGTGGTGGAGTACCAAGCACTCAATGGTGAGCATGCTTAGCAAAGATTGAAGTGCAGTAACTGAATTCCCAAATAAAAAATTAACCTGTTTTTTTTGCAACTACGATCCTCCACTTTCCTCCTGTTAAGGCTTTCCAAGGTAGTGTCTGTATTTTTAGATGTTTAGAAGCAGTGTGTTTCTCAGGCGCTTGTTCTATTTAAGAAAAGGAAAACAGGGCTGAAAGACTTCTGCTGAGATCCTGCCAGTGATGCCAAGCTGGGGGCCAATGTCCAGCTGGAACCCAGGTAGCCAGGTTTGCATGGTGGTGACTGCACGTCACACCCTTGTGTGCACAGCATAGCCAGGACACAGGAGTTATTTTTTTGATACTTAAACATTGCAAGCAAATTTTGAAGATACGCACTTTCAGTAATTAGTATTAAAATCTGGTAATTTACTGATTGGTGTCTGATAATCTTAGAAGTTATGTCATGTACTTTTCTGGGAGGAACTTACTACACCTGCATATGGAATGGGAAAGAAAGCTACCATACTTCCATATCTTCATTCATTTGTTGATGTGGTGGAGAGAAAAAGGCACAAATATCTCTGAATAATTTTTGTTCAGACCTGACCACGGTGTATGGGAAGGACCATGAATTCCCAGTGTTTTTGCTGTCTCCCCTTGTAATCTTAGATCTTTCTGTCCAGTTTTAATAACATTTACACTTCTTGTGCCAGTTAGTGCAGTCCTTCACTGTCACAAGCTGGTGGTTTTATTTGGGGTACAGCAGGTACCTGGCTGGGTACTGGATTTAAAATGTGGGAGTGAAAGTTTCTGTCATTCATCTGTGTAGATTCTCTTCAACTCCGGAACACCTTAAACTGGTGCTGGGATACACGGGTTTTGTAGATGAGTTAGGTATAGCCAGGTAAGTGCCGACATACATGTGAGGATGATGGGAGGGTAGAAACTTCTTGCTGACTCCAGTTCTCGCTGCATAACACTATTGTGAATCCAGGCAACTTAAAATGCTTAGAATTGTATTTTAATACATACAAAATATATTCTGTGGATGGTTTTCTATATTGAGTCCAATGAAAATAGGGACTTTGTCCTAGCCTGGCTGATGGTGACTAGCACATTGCTATACATTAATGTGCACTATATATTGTAAAGGACACTTACAGTGACCTTAAAATGCATTATCTTCTATATTGTTAGAGACCAACAATTTACAAATGCTTAGAGTGATTAGATTGATGTGATTTATGTGTAATGAACAACTGCTGGTGAAGCAAGTAATTAAATGCAAAGTATACTCGAAAATGTAATAATACATTGAAATTCAGGGCAGATTATTTCCAAGCATCATTACGAGAATCTGTCTTATCTCTTTGTGTTCCAGTATGAATAGAGATTTCTGGTAAAATGGAAATTTGATGCATTCTTTCCTTCCAGTGAGGACACTGTTTTAGAATGTCAAAAATTAGAGCCCTTTTACATTAAAAAAAACCCTCTGTTACAGGAACCTGAACTGGAAATACTGTACAAAGTAATATGAGATTACCAAAATCTTTGTCCTTCCAGGGATTTAAATTATAATATTTTTTACTTGCATGTAATTTTGGTAGCAGGTTTGGGGTTTCTCATTTTTGCTTGTTATGTTTCACTGTGAATTTATTCCTGATTTCTTTCTTGTTGAGAAATGTGGCTTGTCCCTGTCCCTAGAACGTCACCTGGCTGTTCAGGCTGGCCTGAAAAGGGCCTTCCAGTTATGAGCTTTTGTTTTGCCTGAACATTTTAAATGCATGTCATGTTACGTATACACATTTTATTATTGTGTCCCATTAACATGCTAGGCTGAAATATATTGATTCCTTCTTTCTCTTCCCCATTGAGCTGCCTGTTTGTTCTGTAATGGATCAAAAATGTTGCTAAAGCCTTGTTTAATTTTAAAAAAATCCTGGGACTTTTGTTTTCTTACCAGTTGGGAGTTTTATTGGCAGTCCCAAACACTTAGGATGATTACATCTATTTCAGAAAACAGAAGGAGATGGTCACAAAGCCAGAATCAAAAAACTGTTTATAAAAAGCAGCAGAGTTATACAGCAGGTTGGCTGGTGCTAAACCGTCTCGTAGCTAATCTTTCTAATCTGGTGGTTTTTTAATTGGTGTTTAATCTAAAGAGTTTTTTGATGGAATTAGATCAACAGATTACATAGTAAATCCAATGGAAATCAAAAATTCTCATCCAAAACTGTCTTCTCTATCAGCTATGTAGTGTTAATATTGTGCATAGGCCTAGGACTCACAATTCAGTTGAAATTATTTATCTATTGACAATGCAAATAGCCAGAATTGGAGCAGTGAGTTGGGGATTGTTGGTGGGGTGGGGTTTGTTTTGATACATGTTTTTTAATTAGCATATTACACACACAAACACCCCCCCCCCCCTCCACCATCCCCCACCCTGCCCTCCCCTAGTCTGGAAAAAAGCCTAGTGTGGCTCATGAGGGATCTTGTTGGTTTTGGAATGACCCTGGAATTGAGTCCAGTTATAGTGGTCTGTAAGTGAAGTAAAGGAAATACAGCTTCATGGGTTGAGGGAGAAAAAGAAGTTTGTACAAAACTGGAAATACGACCATGGCTTCAGGATTATTAAGGTAAGGTGGGGTTACTCTAAGCTAGTTTCCCTAAACCTGTTTCCACTAGCATGTTTTTTTTAATAGGGAGCTTTGGAAGCAGTCAGCTTTTCTAGACATACTTCCCTCACCCTTGTAAAATAATTTTATTGGTTTTTAGAGGTACTTTTATTGCTTTTATTGTAAATTTGTTATCTGTATGAAAAAAACATAGTGGCACAAAGTAGGCCACAGCTGGAAAATTGTTTACTTTACCCAGTCCTCTAAGATTCAAAGTGTTCGTGGAAGGGACATGCTCAACTTTCTCAGATGTCTTAGTCTGTCCAGATCCCAGTAGACATTGTGAGGAGAAACAGAAGTTAGCCAGTGTCCCCTCAGAAGGGGAAGGTTAAGGGAGCCTGCTGGGCTCTCACTGCTGTGCTGCCTGACAGTGAGCTGCAAGCCTCTCTCTGCCGAGGCTGTGATTGCGGGCCTGTTTCTTGGCAGGCAGTTGCAGTCACACTTCTTCATCTGGTGTAAATTGGCATAGCTTCATGGAAGGTGCTGTATTGAGTCACGGGGGGTGCGAGGCAGTGCTCTGTTGTGCTGGGCAGCTGCCTTGTGGAAATCAGCCCCTGAGTTGTTTATAAAACTGTCAGCAAAGTAGGCATGGTATGTGGTGTGGCAATTCTTTCAATAGTTTGTTGTATTTCCATCTGTCTGTATAATCTATTGCAAAGCCTGTTAAAAATTACGTTTCTGTTCCTGCTGTGTCCAGAAGAACCTGAATCCACAGGTTTCCTCAGGAGATTTGAAAGAACATAGGTAGGAGTCAGTTTTCACATTTGAAGATACATTTCCATATGGTTGAGTCACATAGAGGCAAATAATGCTAATATTCTTGGGAGTTCAATGCTTTCCATTGTATAGGAAGCACAGACATCTTAATGCTTGTTAAATGCTAGTGAGCTATTTGAAAATAAATAACTTCAGTTTTTAAGCGGCAGTGCACCATAAGCAAGGGAAGTCGATAAAGTCCAGTCAGGTTGTACTCCAGGGGTGACGTCCATAATCTGTCAAACCTAAGTCTCTGTGTTTCCATATAAATGTGATAGGTCTACTTATTCTAGTGTTTGCTGATCCTTAGAATAGGCAATTCAGTGCCTGAGTTGTCTTTTTGATCAATAATTTTTTTGCTGTTCAGGGTAAAATGCAGGCTGAAATTTAACTGAAATTGAAGGAGACTGAGGTTTGACTGCAATGTCAGCGTCTTATCAGGACGTGCTCTTGGGCAGAGCAAAAATTGACTGCACATAAGTTAAGGCCTAAACTGCTGAAAAATTGCAGCCTGCACATCATTTGTAAGGAATAGCAAAAAACATCTTTAAATTCGTCAGGTTGTGCCAGTGTCAAGCATGCTCCATTTGGACAGGACTTATACTGCAACATGTGGTCTTGATGTGGAGTTCAGGACCAGCAATTTGGTTATGAAAAAATACCATCACATAAAAGTTTCTATAAGCAGGTTAAGATAGGTTTTGCAATGAAAAATTGTTAATATAATGCTGAAAATAGTAGCTGTGCTAATAATTTAGCTGTCACATGGATTATTAAACTTTGTCATTTAATAATAATGAATCAAGCTTTAAAGTAAAACCCTTAACTTAAAAGTAAAACCCTCAATCTAAATATATACCATTGTCTTGATAACTTCAAAACAGAAATTGAAAGGCTTTCTTAATAAAGTTTTTAGTTAGAAACCAAAGCAAGAAATGGTTTTCAGTCTTTGCAGGATGATTACCAAAGGAGTAATGCCTCATCAGACCCCAGCTCTGGCACTGCCCCATGCTTGAGCACCAGTGGGGAAGGCATGGGTAGTACCGTTGTTTCTAAGCAGCAGAGTATCCAAAGTTTCCCTTGCCCCATAGTGATGGGGGCAGGGGGGAATTGACAAAGGCAGATGAAGGTAACTGCAGAGAGAAACAAAGCTAATTTTTAAAATTTACAGGTGGTTTATAGCTGCTGTTTCTGTAACTGAACTTCCGAGTGATGTTGGTTGCCTGAGGCCAGGTTGTGAAGGACTCTGTTGAAAGTAAGCTGAAGGTTGCTAATGGCTTAAGGGTGAAAATACACAATGAATTGCATAGAAAAACAGCCTATTATCAAGTGGCTTGTATGAGTGATAATTCATCAGGTGCATGAAAAAGACTTAAGTTTTACCATCAGTTGGTACTGGTGGCAATAGGTGGCAAATTTGGAGGTATGATGACAAGAAAAGCTGAACCGTTAGGGAAAAATGTAATGATGGAATTTGAGAACAGCAAAGGATGGAGCAATGTGAAGTATTGGAAGTAAGCTGAAATAAAATAGTGTCATAGTCTCACCTTCTGTCTGTCTGTGACGTGGGCCTAGGCAGGTTGGACTAGATCTTCCACAGAATTTTTGCTGAAATATTCTGGACTTGAAGGACCACAAGCCTCAAGTTAAAAGAATATGAAGGATCTATGAGAAAAAATAAAGTTACTGATAAAATATGACAGAACAGTTAACTATCCAGAAAGATATGTTGGAAATTCTCTGTGTTATCTCTGAACTATGAGTGCTGGTGAAGCAGAACTTGAAATCAGAGGAGTCCTGGTCATTAATCAGTATGTTTGCCCGGAAGTGACGAACCTGATCATTCAAGTGACTGTGGCCCTCAGCACTCCTCACATCAATGGCTGCTTGTATAGGAGGTTGGATTTCCAGCAAAAGACACCACACACTTCAAGGCAGGGCAGGTGTCTCAAGTGGAAATGGCTTCCATAGACATGGATGAATTAAAATAGAAAAACTGCCTGTGGAGTAGGAGAAAGCTACTGGAGAAAGCCCACCAAGGAAAACTCTTGGCTTTTTCTCATGGTCACCTGATTCTAAAGCAGAAATTTATATGTAGTCAGTCTCAAGGGAAAGTTTAAAAAGAAGTTAATATTTCCAAGCATCTGTTGAAAACTGAAGGAGAGGAAGGAAGAGAGTTAGTCTAAGCTTTGGATTTGGGCTTCTGCTTTTCCTGGCCATTGGCTGAAGAACCTGAACTGCTTCTGCAACCTGAGCATTTGCTCTGTGATTTTTGTCTTTCCTCACTTCCATAATCGTGCAGGGGGCTGGCTATTAATTGTGGTATATTGACATATGAAATATGTTTGAACTGGATGTGCATAAATTTGATCTATAAGAATAGATTATCTGGTATCACGGTGCAAGTATTCTGCTATTTATGGTCTAGGCTTTATTTTACAGCTGTAGTCTGAGCTTGTAACCTACTGTCATCACTACTTAGGTAGTTTTCTGTAAAGAAAACTTGGCAATGTATGGCACAATACATTTGCTGAAACTTAGCAAAATCCTACCATTCGTAAATTGAAGACAAAAATACCTTTTTTTTCCTTGGTGCAGTCACGCACTTAGTCCATTAAAAAAACAATTAAAACCATCCTGATGAAAACTGGGTTCAGTCTGGCATTGGAGAGTAGGGAATGAGGGAGGCTGTCCCTTCCCGTGCTCTCGGCGCTTTCTACACTAAGGGGTGTAGAGAGTAAGGAGGCAGCTGCTGGTGGTGCCTTGTGCTTGTGCCCATCAGCGCCCCTGCCATGCACAACGGGCGGAGCTGCTCCTGCCCTGCGCAGAACCACCCTCCGCGCCGGCTGAGGTGGAAATCCTGGGCAGGGAGGAAGGGAGATGTGGTCATGCAAGGGAAGACCATGTGGCAGTGGAGGGGATGGAATTCAAGTCTTATATGTACTCTTGTTTGGAGTTACATAATTTCTAGGGCTGGATAATGGAATTTGTGTATTTTCAGCCTTTTTTGTTACTTCAGTGCATCACTTATAAGTCAGTTTTAATGAAAATTGAAGGCAACTCAGCATTTCAGTTTCTCAGAAATTCTCAGGCACTCAGAAAAAGGCTTATTGTAAATCTAAGAAGTTTAAAAAAGAAAATCATTAAATCAGAATTCAATTTATGTTGTTTATATGTCTTCTCCTAATTCTGTGTGATCACATGCTGACTGTTTTGTCTTCCAGGCAGATTTTCTTGGTAATGTGTCATCTGTTTGTGTGTGAAGAAGTGTAAAGTGTCTAATTCTTTCTACTGTTTACGTTCATAAAGTAATGACTCTTGTTTTGTTCTTGAAGCAACTGTTAAAAGCCCTTCAGTGGAAGCACTAGAAACAATTAAATCATCAGTCCTAAATATTTATGCGTTAATGATGTGATACACTTTACAGAACACAGCAAAATTACTTTGGCAAGTGTTTTTCCTGTGAACTTAAAATTCATTGCACCATTTTTATCACCACCAAGGTTTGAAATCTAAAAACAGAGATTTGTGGAGGGAGGGGTAAACTTTAATGCATAAATATATACGCATATACACTGATTGATTTTTTTTTTTTTTTTTTTTTTAAATTATGAAAAGGAGAAATAAGGTGGAAGAGTTGACATAGGAATTTCAGTTTATTGGTGCTATTACTGTCTGAGGACAACACAGCTTGGATTATTGCCACTGTAAAGATCAGGAATAATTTACAAATACTTTAAAATCCAGTTTGCTAGCTCTAGAAGGCACCTGGATTTCTCCAAGCAAGTGCATGTGGTGTGGAAGTACCTCTGCTTAAGGCGGGGGAAGCAGCCACTTTGTTGGGCCGTATTTTGCTTGACTGTTTGGGTTGGTTGGAGGAGTTGCCTGACAGATGGGGAAGCGTAGCTGTCCAGGGAATGGATTTCACAGGAATATCTAGGTTCTGTGCTTTGTTTTGCTTTCTGGGAAGATGGAGTGGCTTGGTTCTGATGCCTTTTTGGGGTCTTCCCTGCAACCCTGCAATAGTTTGCTTTATAAACACCAGCTCATTGTATTCCAGAGTGGTAGTGTATTTTTAAGACACCTATTTGCTTGGGAAGTCTTTGTTTATGGGAAGCAGCAGACCTGACGATCTGGGAAGTGCTGGCAGGCAAAGAGACAACCTGGCACTTCTCCTGGGTGTGTCCCTGCTCGTCATTGCTGGACGGGCTCCTCACAGAGATGCTGCCAGCATCACTTGCTCCCCTTTGCCTTCTGGCAGAGGAGTTGGATCATAGCAAATTATTTTTCTGCTCCTGGAAAAACCCTCACTTACAAATACAGCTGTAAAAGAATCCAGTATGTTGCTGTAGGAAGCGCTTTAGTTTCTTGGTTATGTTTAATTGGAAAAATACTGATTTTTTTTTTTTCTGGAATTTTAGGAGGAGGGCAGCTAGGATTTCTTTTGCATAGCTATGCAGCACAGATGTACGTATATTAAAGATATTTTGTTTTTAATCTGGTTTCCAACATTCTAATGCAAATACCTTTTGGATTTGACATAACGAGGTTGATAGCTTTATCAAATGGACAAGAATTGCTTATTTTCCTGGATAGTCCTCAACATTGTTGAGAAATGAATAGCAGTTTCAGAATTTATGAAGAACAAATAAATGGTATTCACTCATTCAAATAATTAATTAGAAGTAATGCCTGTGGGTATTGGGTTGTTTCCCATTTTAGGAGAATTAGAAAAAAAATTTAATAATTGCTTTCAATCTTTCAGGCAGCCAACATCAAGCGTGAAATGACCTTCCCTGCATTTCAACAGGAGGATGTAAAAAGTGACATCAGTCGAAAACTGCCAGACCAACAGTTTCTCCTGTTCACCACAAAGGAGGAAGATTTAAAAACAGCAGAGACCAAAAAACTAAACAGAGCTCCTGAGTATGAAAAGGAAAACACTCGTTCTGTTTGTCTTCTGGAACAGAAGCGCAAGGTTGTTTCTTCAAATATTGATGTGCCTCCAGCAAGGTAAGGAGAGTTGGATTTTTTTGTTGTGTTTTGTTTAAAGCTTTATTCCTTTTTGTCCCCTGCCATTTTTTTAATGGGATATTAGATACAAGTTTGGTAAACAGCTATGAACTGCTGAGACTGGTGTTTGTGCCCAGGCAGTCCAAAGTCAATCACAACCTTCCTATCTGAGAGACCTGCTAGGAAATGAAAAGTATTAGTAGCAGAAAATGAGGCCATCTTCAGAGTAGGACTTTGTATTGCTTTTGCATTGTTTTTGCTTTTACAATGTGCTGCAGGTGAGATACGTGGAGAAGAGGATGTGTCTTCAGAGGAAGAGATTGTTGACTCAGCTTCACCCTGAGAAGTAATCTTCTAAATTAGACACAGAATCATCTTACCTGCTAAAAATTTATTTTTCAAATTTTTTTACTGTCATACTTGCAGACACTTTATACTCATTGGGTATTCTGTGTTACAAGATGACACGTGCTTTTTCTTTTTCATGTTAGCATCAGTCTGTCTATAAAGATTTCTGCTTAACCTGCCTGGTAAATTTACTTGCACAAAATTCAGTGAGAGGCCTCTCAAGTTTATGATGCCACTTATTTTGTAGTCAAAACAGATGTTTAGTTTTTTGGTTTGTTGGCTTTCTGAAAACCAGTGTAACCAGCAGGTTCTACCACATCATCCAAAACAGGATGACTTGTTTTTCTCTGGCTGTCATAGATGTCACTTGCACTGAGTCCAGGAGCATTTTTATGGCATGTTCCCTCCTATATATGTAGTAAAAAGCTTTTAAAACCTTGAAAATGTGAGGATACTTATTTGAGATTTTCACTAGTAATCAACCCTGTAATGTCTGAGTGCCCTTCTCATTCATCCTGTGTGTCTCAAAGCAAATAGGATCATGAGAAAATGTAGGTCAGGAGGGACCTCAGGAAGTCACCTAGGCTAACCTTCTGCTCAAACTATATGTTAGCATTTCCATTTAACAACTCAGGCAGCTAAGGTACAGGGTTTAAGTGCATTTTTGTGTGTCTTCATGCAGATAATCCACTTGAAGTAGTAGTTGAGCTCCCATTTTCTATAGGTACAAGATCATCCTTGCTTGGAGGGATGGATATTTTTTCCCCAGTGAGCTGGAAAAGAGGATGAATAAACATGTTTAATGCTTTCTTTAGGCTAATTGTGACACCAGTTGTGAGCACAGGATAGTTAAGATGATAGGAAATAAGTTCATTTACAAAGGTGTCTTCTAAAGTTGTTCTTTCCTTCTGCATGTATTTTGTTGGGAACATAAAAATTACTGTATTATGTTGTTGTGTGTTTTCAGACATGCAGGTTGAGCTCCTGCATTAGCAGAATTAAAGAATGAAGTAGGAAAGAAACCTGGAGTTTATGTTCAATAGCATAATAAACATTTCAGTCATTCTTGCTACATATTTCCAGTGAAACTCAAGTTTTGCTTTGAAGCTGAGGTGAATTATTGGGCCGTTTGTCCACAACTGATGGGAAGAACACTTAAACTTTTGCTTGGAGATATTCCTAAATATTTGCTGCTGTAATGAAGGGGAGCACCCAGTCTCTCTTCCTCAGCAGCACAGTTTAAGTCACGTTCTCCAAGAAGACTCCATGCATTTAAACTTTTTTGCCTCTTTCTAGGCCCCTTCCAGTCTTCTGTCTAGGACTGTGCTGAGAAAGTTGCATGTTCCCCAGAGGTGAATTCCTCTTTGTCTCCTGGCAGGACTTACTGGGTCAACTGTCCTCTCTTCTGATGAGAAAATCCACCCGCCTTCGCAAATTTGTTATACCCAGTTGTGGAAGGTCGTGTTGAATTAATTAGGTAATACATACAAGTACGTGGGACAAACAAGGGCTTTAGTATGGTCTTAATTTCTTATTGCTACATACACCCTCTTTAAAAAAAAAAAAAGTAGGAAAGTGCTATGAAAGTGAAACTTGCTATTTTTTTTGTTTTAAAACCTTAGTGGAACTGAGAAGGTTACCCATTTCACTTCAGATGCCAAAGTGAAAGATAACATTAAATTTTGCAGTATCCAACTAAACCCAAGACAATATTTAAGTAATTTTGAGACAGAAGTTTATCATAGCTTCAGATTCATTATTAACAGGGGCATATGAGTATGTCCAAAAGAGATCTGGAAAAGTGTTTGTAAAAGAGCTGTTAAGAGATGGATAAATATACTTCACTTTGACCACAAAATGCAACAAAGGCCATTCCTTCTTAGCTGTTTTTAAGGATCTCAGTGAATAAGAATGGAAATCTTTGTGAGGCACTGTATCTAAAATAGCCAACAGTTCAGCAAAACACCAGTTTCTTTGAGGCATTCTGCTTCAGGGCTTTCATTATTGCTTATTGACTCTGAAATTTTAGAAATCAAAAATATCTTAACTGAGTCCTAGTGTTCTGTGTAATTGGTAGTCGGGTGCATGGAAATTAGATGTAACTGTGGACATCTGATGTGCACATGCAGGAGAGTGGGAAACCAATGGAAGAAGTGACGCTTCAGAGTTTTACTTTTCAGTAGTATCTAGGGAGAAGCGTTAGATCCACACTAATTAATAGCTCAGAGGTTACACACATAACTGGAGCCTGGTAGGTGTGGGCAGGTGTGGGCTTCTGCTGTTGAACTTGGAAGAAGGACCTGAACTGGGGTCCCTGCTGCACAAAGGTGTCTTCATTGTCAAAGTCACAACATATTCAAGGTGCTTCATAGGGCAACTCTTTAAAGTAATGGTGTCAGGCTAAGTGCAGACTTGAAAGAAGTATTTTATTGCATGCAGAATTTTTAAGTTCATTGTTTACATTTTCTGTTCCATCTTGTGACGATACTACAGACCTTTCTCTCTATGTTAGGTCCTGTACTGGAAGTGTCTTTTGGATTAAGACAGGAGGAGATCGTGACCTTTTTGTAATCATTTTTGGTTTTGGAATGCGGAAAATGAAATGAGGCCTAACAGCATTCATTCTTTCCCTTTTCAGATTTCTTCATTTGTTCATTTTGAACAAAATTTATCTGAGCTAAATAGTGTTCCTTCTTCTGAAATGCAGATAAGCATAAATGAAACTGTTCAGCTTGAGCAAATGAATTGTTTGATATAATGAGGAAACTTGAATTCTTTATTTTTCCTTTAAATATTGAATTTATTGTCAGTTTTGATGCATAAAGGACTGCATCCTTCTTGGATAAAGAGGTCTGGCTTTGAACTGCAATTATCTTTGAGAATTGAGATGTTATCTGTAGAAGAGAGAAAAATACACTTTCAGTTGATCTCCAGTTCAAACAGCAGCAGTCAAACACAGCCAGACCCATGGATCTGAGTAGTGAAAGGCCATTTTGTCAAAAGAGAGTGGTATTACTATGGGACTAATCACCTTGTCTGGTGGGCAGAAGCAAGCCCAGGTCTGCAAGTATTTCAGGTAGCTATGTCTGTAGAGGTCAAGTGTAATCAGATGACGTCCCCAGTAGGCAGAGGTGTGGAAGTTAACAGGGCCTTCTTGCTCATTTCTATTTTCTTCAGTTACTTACCATCATGCAGCCATGGTACCAAAGCACTTCAATAAGGAAGACATGAAAGAGCCTGGACTGCTGATACAGTGGGTGTGACCTAGTGCAGGCCAGGTACACAGGGAATGGTTTCTACCTCTTGGAAGAATGAGGATAGGAGGGTGGGTGGGGGAGAGCAGGGGATGGAGTTTCCTTTTTTTGAGTGAAGTGTGAGAATAAATGTCTGAAAATGGTGGTGGTGTTTAAAGGCCATTTAAGACTGGAGTGTTTTGACCAATGGTAGCTGGAAACCCTTCAGAATTTAAATGCATTCATGTCAGAGGAGGTCTTTTCAGGTGTTCCAGGAGGCACTAGGCAGGCATCACTTCTACCCCTCTGATGGGTAGGAGCATTTGAATAAATAAATAGATTTTCTTTTTTTAATCTTCTGCTAGATGACCTCAAAATATTGTGAAATTTGTATTATCCTCTTGATACATCATTCTCCTTTTCCCCAGTCCTCCTGTACTCTGTTGCCTCTGAAGAAAAGAACAAAAGATAAATTTTCTAACTGCCTAACTTCTTCTACATAGTTTGTGCTCCTAGGGGACAAGCCACAGCCTATCGTCAGCTGCTTAAACACTTCCTTATAGTGTTAAAATAGTTATTGTGCAATAAATTCTAGTTGCTGTGCTCTTCTGTTTCACTGCTGTTAAGCAGTGACATTTGCCATGACAGTAATATATTGGATCTTTCTATCTTCTGATGCTTTTACATTAAAAAAGCTGCTCTATTACTGTGAAATTAATTTCTATTCCTGTACCTATATTTTATCTACTAATTAGTTTATAATTTAATGGAAAAATGTATGAAATAATTGAAATGAAGTAAATGAAATATCCCTAGGAATTCTCTCCAACATTGTCTCTTTAGGTCTTTGTAGAATAGCTACAGAAAGCTGGGGTAAAATTAATTTCAGCCATGTTTCCTGACCATCATTATAAAGAAATAGTACAGATGGTGATGTATTTTCATCCCTAAATTATTTTCTTGCCTGGTCTCTCCAGGAACATAGCTCTGGGCAGCCTTCTGATTAGAGTGTGTTGTTGATCTGTAAGGCCTGCTGGGCATGATTGATTATGCACTATGCATTCCAGTGGAAACATTTGCATATTTTCATAGCCACAACTCTCCAGGTGCCTGACTTCAAGATCAAAAGCAGTATCTGCTTAACTATAATAACCTCTCTGGAAGGACTTCCAATCTGCTTGTAGAGGGAAGAGCCTGACAATGAAGTTGTGCTTTTCTGTTTATCCAGAGGTAGTGTTTATTCAGAGACTGTCTTCTGTTACGATTCTCCATCTGTTTTAGACTTGTCCTCAGTTCTCTTGGGGGAGCTTCTTTCCTGTATCTCTCACAATTTTCACTGAGGGGATTGATGGGGCAGCTTCAGAGGGCATCAACTATTTGTTGGCTGCTGAGGATTTTCAGTCTAACTGGGTGAAAACAAAAGGCCCAGAAACCAGGCTGTGCTTCAGATTTACTGACTGTAGCTCTGTAAGCTTCTGAGCCCTCTAAGTTTCCCTGCTAGCCCAACAGCTTTTCATGGAGGTGTGATGTTTTCTCCTGTTTTTTCACAGTGCTGTAGGTTGCGTGCTCCTGTTTCTTAAGTTTCATTTTCTGTACATTCATGCTAGTTAGAAACTTTGATAACAGTTGTTTTTGTATTACAAAAACTACTCCCAGTGTCATTCCCATATTTCAGAGCTTCTGTGAAAATTCTGATAGTTGGCAATACCATGCATTTAAAAGTAGTTTCTCCAAATATATGCACCAGCTAATTATTGAAGGAGGAAATTGTTGCTTTGTTTGCTACACTTGTTTAGTTAAATACGTGTGCCGCTTGATTGAATTTTACTCAATCAGTCGGTAGAGCTTGATTATGTTTAATATTGATGGTAAACTGCTTGTCATGGTCTGCTACAAAATGGTGTAGTGCCTTCTAGGATCAAACTGTTAATGGGAAAAAGAGTCTTATCCAAAGAGCAATCAGAGAATGAGTCTGTTAGCATATTTTGATGTAAAAACCTATGTATTTCTTGATGCTGTTTCCTAGTGCTACGTTTCCTTTGCATTCTAGAAGGACTGTAGATATCCTTTGAGCTCTGGCTGCCTTTTATCTGCCTGCAGTATGCAAAAGCCATGTAGCAGAAACTTCTTTGAAAACGGTCGATTAAATTGCAAATAAAAACTCTGCAGGTAGTTACCACAGAGCCAAACCACAGCTCCAAAAGTCACCTTGCTCATCTGGAAGGCCGTCTGCAGGTTAGTTGCCTGAGTGTGTGTAGTGTTTGTTGCCATGATAGCTGAACCAGCTTCTCATGATGTTGAGACAGATGACAGCATCCCTGACAGCTTGTGAACTGTTGGAAGCTCACCTTTCAAGTGGTGAGTTGCATCAAGTCTCAAGCATGCTGGGAAGCAGATCAGGGTTGTCCCATTTTAAGTGTGGCTTACCACTGGAGTGGTTGAGCTTGATATAAATAAGCTTGTATTTCATAGTTGGTGGTATGGACTCAGGCATTACTGGTCAGAAGTCCCCACTTGCCAGAGAGCCACAGCAATATGCTGGATAGGATTGTTGAAAGAGATGTAGCATTCCCAGCTGTAGAAAAGTTTGCTCTGAAATTGTGCATAATGTATCTTTATTTTTCAGTGGACCTTTGTCAGTTTTCCCATTTCTCTCCTTTGTGCTGTGCTGTGTGCAGATTTGACACTTAAAAGATACTTCATACTTGTCTGTGTTACTGACATCCCCACAGCCATCATGTTCAAATCAGTTGTAGCTTCTAGAGGAACCGTTGATGTGACCAGTACAATTTATTCTTTCATCACTTGTCTTGGATATGCTGGATGGCCCATCCAGCAGGATTTTGCCAATGTTATTTTCTTGTTAAAGCACAAATTTTGGATTAGTTAACATTTTTCTTGAGGTATTTTTTTCCAGTAATGTTTGAAGCAGAAGGAATATTAATCTCCTGGATAAAGAAACGTGCTTTTGCTGTTCTTTAGTTGTAATGTTTTATATTTGATAGTAATTCTCACACAGTGGGGCATAATGGCAACTATGTGTGATTGTGGGGTTTGAGCCTGGTTTACCGTAATTGATGCTGTGAGAGCAGGATGTGATTTAAGAGTGACAGACCTAACAAGGATACAGATGAAGCTTACTTCTCATGAAAAAGTTACTCTGGTGGGACCTTTTGTAGCACCTTGTCGTCACACAGACCTCTTAATTCATTGTTCCTAGATTTCCATAGTATTAATGTTAGAAGAGGGATTTTTAACACCAGCTGGTGACTTTAGCCATCTGGATTTATGGCCAGCGTTAGTTTCAATTTTTTTTAACTGTGGACTTGCTACCCAGTGAAAAATAAAATGTGTGAAAATTTGATTGTACAGTTAAGTGTCGTAAAGCTAAGTTGTTCTACTGCCTGACGTTGGAGTCTGTATTATTTTAGGTAATTATTGTTTTCAGATGGAGGCTTTGCTTGTGTATGTGCATATATACACATAGAAATACGTTTTCCATTTCTTTAGGAAATACTGTATTCAAAGCACTGCTTTGAAGATTGGTCTTCATCTGTCAAAGTATAACTACTACTCTTAAAAATCTTCTTCCACTGGTAGCCAGTACAAAAGGCTACATAATTTTATTTGTGTGATGGAAGTTGCCAACAGACCGTGATCTCATTATGAAGCAAATTTCAATGAATTCCTCAAAAGTGGCACAGAGGAAAAATGTGTCCCTAATCTGCAGCGTCCATTAGGCACTGGTTTGTGAAGAGCTGCATTCAGTCAGCACTGCTGCTCTCTCTGTTAGCCATTGATGTGAATGCACGGCTTGTTCTCAGCTCTTCAGTTCCCTTAAAAAATGGAGTGTAATTTCAAAACACTCTTCAACAGCAGGCAATATTCAATAAGAGTAATTTCTTTGTGGTTTGTGTTAGCTGTGGCACAAAATATTCCTCTTGAAATGCCATCTGTGCTGAGAAAAAGAAAAAAGTTAATGTGTACATGGTTTGTAACTTGCATATCTGTGAAAAACGTGCAAGAATGGGCTACTGTGTATATGGTTACACAGATTACACACATCATGGCTCTGTTAGTAGCTATAATTTTATTTAAATCCTGTAAAATTAAAATATTCTTGTTTCTTCAGTGGTATTGTATCACTGAGGTCATCACAGACACAAAGCCTCCATTTCTGAGAGAAGTCGTATCACTGACAGTTATTTGTAAAATGTTTTTAGAAGTTTTTGTCTTAACTCGTTTAGCATCATATGCATGAAAACGTTCATTTTACACATTTTTAAAAAAGGAGATAGAAAGTGTTCCTTTTCTCCATTTATACTAATATGCTTGCATTATGTGTACAGGGAGTTAGAAGTATTTTGTTTGTATCCCTAAGACAACTGCACTACAGTGAAACTCCTATGGCTCTTATTCATGTCGTATATAAGCTGTATAAGTGGTTTGTATAGAAGAAAGGCTATTTTAAGATGTCTTTTATTAATAACTATAAGAAATATTTATATGATTATTTATATGCATCAGACACCTGTTTTGCCTATTACTACTTCAGGTTTTGTGACAATAAGGGTGTTGTCAAAGAAGGGAGCACTTAATCACTTTAAAATACCAGTATCTAGATTAGGATATGTATGTAAATTAGATTTTACGGAAGGGCTATTTTTATTTGAAACAGAACCCATCTTCTTGTGGTTTCACTAATCTGCATGGTTTAATATAATCTCTAACTCCTCCATCTCAAATCTCTGATCATTTTGAGAACATGGTGGAACAGAAGTGATGCTAGATACTCAAGGCCTGCGTGAAGCCTTTACAAGTTTTGATCAGGTGATAGTCTTTCAAAAAAGATACCATCTGATTTTGTTACTGAAGCAGCACTCGGTAACATGGTATTGCACCACACCTGTACTACATGTGGAAAGCCTTGCTCCATACCTGGATAAACAGCTGCTCTTTGGAAGCTTCCAAAAGTTTAACCTGATCACAGTTTTCTTGAGCCAACAATAAAAAACAGTTTTTGTTCTTCAAGTGTGATAGTCAAATTCAATACATAAATAGCTTTGCAATTTTGCGTGTGTCTCTATTTTAAATTCTGCCATAAGAATTCCTGCAGGTGATCTGATACTGTGGCCTTGGCCCATCTGTACTTAGTACCCAGTGGCCAGAACAGAGGTAGTAGCATCTTTGGGGGAAACTGTGCTTAGAATTTGAGCTTCTGCTACTGGTTGTCCCGGCAGAGAAGGTACATCCCAAAGTACTTTGCTTCTTTGCTCTTCCACCAATAGAATAAAAATTAAATATTTTGCTAAAAATATTTAACATTCCCAAGCAAATATATGTTTACACTCTGTATAAAACCAGTGTTTAGCAACATTTGTTTGTTCTCATTTTGGGATAAAACATTTTTTCTTAGTGGCTGCATATGTGATAGCCTTCTTGGGGAACTGAGGGAAAAGTACAAAATAAAATTGCCAAAGTACAGTAGCAGAGTATTTCCTTAATTACACATTTTACCAAATTCTAGGTATCTGAGTGTTGTCCTTCCTTCTCTCTGGGGGCCTACCAGAAGCCTGCATATGGCTGGACAACTGAGCTGCGCTATCTTATGGAAATAGTTGTCCTCTGCAGCATCAACACCAGCATACTGCACTGAGGCTGCTGCTCTCTTGACACATGTATTTTTTGATAATAATTTGGCAGTATTCCAGATGGTAAATGGAGTCAACAGCCAACTGATGCTTTTAGTAAGTTATTCTTATATTGTAAGCTGTTGTAACTGTTGCTCCTCATTTGATTTGGTTTGTTACCCAAAACTTAATGTCATGGCTGTTTGTTTGAGGAAGAACAGAGGGTGATATTTCGAAGAATAGCAGAGGTACTGTCATTATCATCAGCTTTATAATGCATGTGTTTAGGTAATGCTTTCCCCAGGAAAACCTCTGTTAAATACTTCGTAGTCTTAATTTTGTATGTGAAGGACATTCTTTATCCCAGCTGTGTTCCCAAGCTTATGCTCCCTGCTGTGTATGTTAATTTGGATCATCTCTTTTGTTTTCACTGTGTATTTCCAATTGGTTCCTCCCTTGAAGGCAGTCAGTGATGTAAGGTGGTAAAAAAAGGTGCTTAGTACTTTCCTGTACACATGCTACTGCACTGTCACCTGATGGCTTGGTGTGAGGAGATTCCTCGCTTGGCTGCATGAGGAGGGAAAAGATGATGAAGAGGGTGTGCTGGGCCTATTTTGATATTTCTTGCTAATGAAAAGTGTCTGTGAAGAAAAGGTTTGACACTTCCTTATAAGCCTGTGCTGATGATTTAGAAAGAATATTTTAGCTGCTCTTTCCTAGCTTAACTCCTCAGAACTGCATGCTGAAGTCATGGACCTTTGTCAGTGTTCTCTTGGACTAAATTATTTGTTCTCTGCTCTTCTCTCTAACAGGCTGTTAGTATGGGGAATGTTTATGTTATCTTTTGCTTCTCAGTGTTGCTTAATTTATTTTATATAATGGTGGTTGCTTTTATGGGGTTCACTGGGCCCCTGGCTCCAAGATTACAGATGAATAGTTCTCACAGTAAGTACACAGTAGCTGTTAAATAATACGTTAATGGATGTATATGCACACACACACACATAAATATATTTAAAATTGGGGTAAGCATTTGTTTGGTGACATACTTGTGTGCTCATCTCTAGTATCTTGAGAAATGTCTTCCTGATATTTAATCTTTCTAAATTAATGTTTCTACTTCAAGTGCCTATCTAGAGTACTTTTAGATCACAGGAATAATAACAGCAGTAGTGAAGATGGAATCAATGTTGAAAACCCTTTAAAATACGTCACATGAAAAGGCTTGTGGTTAAACTTACTGTATTTTGTGGTATATATTTTATGATGATGTTGGCAGAAATTCAGGGTATTACAAAGGAAGATACATTACTCTCTTGCTAATCTCTGAAGGAATTATTTGCTGGTGGAATGCACAATTTTGTCATTTTATTATGTTTTGATCTGAGTAAGAAGCTTGAAGAGAAAATCTGCATTGGATGGATAATATGGGTCTTACCAAACTAGATACATATTGCACATATAATAAATCATTAGCATTAAAGCAGTTAAAAACCAAGCTTTCACGTCTTGATTTAAGACATAATAAACATGTCTTGTATTGGTCCTGCAGATAGAAGCTTTGAATTACATTATGCAACAAATGTTCTTAGTTATCTTTGGTTGGTTTTTTTTTCCCCTTGGGATGGTTTTTTTGGCAACCTGTTGTGCAGACATCCAAACTGCTCACAGTGTTAATTGAGTTTGCCTGTCATTATTATGGCAGAGGAGTATGAGAGACAGCATTTCTGCAGTGAGGAGTTGGATTTGAGAGCCAGGGAAAAATAGAGATGCTGTGAAAGAAACCATGAGGGCTCAGTAGATGTCCCACCCACCAGTGCTACCCATCAGGCTGTGGCTTCCTTCTCTGGGACAAGGATTGAGGTCTCTGCAACTGCTGCCCCTCAGTCATGGTTGCAGCTAAGCCTTCAGAGCAGTAGATGTTGGCCTCATTTCACTGAAATCCCCCCCCCCCGCCCAGATGGAGGGGGCTGCTTGGGTACAGCTGAGGAGACTCTGGCTCCTAGGTAGTTTCTCGTATATGTGCCTGGTAAAATACAACCCTTATAACAGGGCTGCAATTCATCACAGTACTTCTATGTCACTAGTACCTTTTAAAGTGCTGTTGACTGTTGTTATTTGCCTCTCAGTGGTCTTAGAAGGGTGGCTTGCTTGCTTGCTGCAAATGTATCAGAAACAGGAAATACGGAAGATAAAATCTTCAGTCGGACTTCAAAACTAAAAACAAGCTGTCCTTCTGTTCATTCCTATATTGGGAGCAAATACTTAGCCATCCTGTGTGTTTCTGCCTTTCTTACCTGCTTTTTAAAATTAAAGCTTGTCTGAGCTAAATATATGCCTTGATGTCATAGGAACTTAGAAAGCATCTGGCCTAGAATGCTTTGTAAAATCTGTCTCACTGTGCTCTACAGCCTCCCACCTTTTGCTGTGTATTTTCCTTCTCCCACGTGTTTTCCCCAGGTTCCTTCTGTGGGTATGCCTCTTCTCTAGCAATCCCTTAAGACCACCAGTGACTTGAGGTGCTCTGCAAATCTCACCTTCTTTGAGATACTTGACATTTTTCATAGTTGCTCTTCTAAAGCATTCCCTTCAGTTCCAGTGAGGAAAAAATTTTTCTTCTACTGCAAAAGATACACCTCAAATCATCTTATGCTTCTGCAATGTATTCTATAAACAGCGTATGGGATGAATTGTATTATGCTTAATTAAGGAATTACATAGTTCCCATATTATGCACTAAGTGTATTTGTGTGCCTGGAAAATATCTGAGCATCCTTTCCCTGCCCCACTATATTGTGAAGGAAGGCTTCTGAGAGCTGTGCAAGCTCATGGAGGGAAGGAAGTAGCTGGGAAAAAGCCAATCTGGCTAATTACATACATGAACCCAGTCATCTTTTTTTTACTACTATTTTCATGAAATTATCAACATTTGGTATATAAGCTGATTATACCGAATTTTTACTTGGGAGAGAACAGTGAACAACTGATGAAAGTTCAAAATCTGCTTTGGTTGGTAGGAAGTATCTTCATGTCTGTGAGCTAGCCAAAACCAACAGACTTTAATAAGCAAGGGCAGATGTGTATACATGCTAGGATATGTTTTTACACAACACTAAATCACCAACAGGATAATTAAAATTTGCTGAGTAACTCCTGTGGTGAGGCCACAACCACAATGCACATTATTTTCTTTATGTAAGCAGTGAGGAACAAATTGTTTCCCATTTCTGTAAACAGTACAACCTAAAGAAAACACTAGACTTTGAAGAAGCTTATCTTTCTAACTACAAACAAACAGAGCAAAAAAAATGCAAAAAACAACAAACTAAAAAATGGCAAACGCAAAATCCCAAACCAAGCCCCATAAGCCAAGTGAAAGATAGACAGCCAGAAGCCTGGAGAACAACCATTATGAACACATAGTTAATTTCCTCTGTTCCTAAACCAGTTTTGTGAGTATATATTGCTAAGTCTAATGAGTTGGGTTTGTTAACGCTATACTTGAGAGAAAACACACAGAGTTATCTCTAGACAGTGACAGGAGCCCGCCAGTCTGTCAGTTCTTCACAAATGTGAGTGGGTATCTGTTATGGAAATAATGTTTTACCCACTTAAGGGTACCTTGCTTCCTCCCAGCACACAAAATTTAGCCTTTTTTAGGCTATCTGGAAGGGTTGTTCATTGTAACCCAGTAGGGCAGCTCCCTCTGGAAGGCAGGGACTGGAGATGGGAGTGAGCAGTGCCAGGGTGTACACACAGTGGGCTGCTCTTGCTCTGCTGAAGCAAAGGGACTCTGCTGCCATGCAGCTTCCCTAGTTGATTTCAGTCAAAGCAAGGTCTGACCATCATCTGCAGTACCCAAACTGCAGAGAAAGGTTACGGAATTGATCAAAGACGTTACAGAAATCTAGGTGGTAATTAGGAAAGACTTTCCTTGGAACATACCCGTGTATATGTACATAGAGTAAACTCTTTGTGTTAATCTTGATGGTGAAATGGACATGCTGTCATTACTGCGGAGCCTTGCCTTGTTGATAGAGAGAATTGTTGTTATTTTAATGGAAAATATTTGAACAGATTTTAACAACCTTAAAATCAGACCATGTTCTGCTCAAAAAATATGCCCAAACTCTATCGCTTAGGATATGCATAACTGCATATTTTATTTCTGGTGTATTGCCACATTTCCTGTATCATCATCTATGCCAAGTAAATGCTCACTTACTACACTGGTAGCTTAAATACTGTTGCCTCAGAGATGTATTTAGAAGATATGATAGATATTGGCATAATGTGATTTATAGCATTGGAATAGAATAACCATAGGTTAATAATCCTCCATGGGACATATAGATCTTGCAAGATCAGTAGTATTTACCCCTTTTGGTAATTGTTTGTCTAATCTGTTCTTCAAAGTCTGTACCTGTTGGCAGGTCATCATTTAGAAGGGCAGTCAGTTCCAGGATTTAAATATTTTTTCTGCTATAATATTTTCCAATTACAGCTAAAACCTCCATCATTGTTTTTGCATGCGCTGCTTCTTCCCCATACCCCAGTGGGCATGGAGAACAAGATAACCCCTTCTTTATATTTATTTATTTTCTCTGCCATCATTTTACATAGTGAAAGAGACACCTTTTATCCAATTGCTATTTAATATAGGTAGCATGAATAAGGTTGAAAATGAGCATCCCATGGGTGATCATCCCCTTTCATGGTGTTATAGATGTTCAGGCTCTGGCTTTCTGCCAAGGGCAAGGGATTGAAGCACCCTCCAGGAAGCTGGGGGGTTGGGTTTGGGATGGGGTGGGATGGGAATGGTACTGACGCCAGTCAGCAGAAACACACGGTTGCAGAAACCCTCGAGCATGTCACAAACAGGAACCAAAGAGGCCTGTGGTTTCTGTGTTGCCCATGAGGACTTTTGTCGGTCATGCCTTTTAAGCAGCTATCTTTTCTGTGGTCTTATTATTATTTTCTCCCCCCTGCCTTTTTTCTTCAGTTTTAACACAGAAGGTAAAATAGTGGCGGAGAGGATTAGAGGAGCTCCACAGCTGGTTCAGTACTTGTGTGAGGTTAGTGAGTAGAATAACCAGGTGAGATTGATGGCATTTTATTGTGCTGATAGAAGTAACCTGTTCTGAAAACTGAATCCAGAACTTGTTTTTCCACACTGATGCATTGCATGGGCACAACTTGGACCCGACCCTGCTGTAGTTCATGTATGGTTGGAAGCCAAGAAAAGTACTTTTATCCACCAAAGAATAGCACTAAAACTAGTTTAGAGAAGGCATATCTGTTCACTTGCAAAGTAATAGTCTTATCGCCACTGCTAGCTCTGCGATTTAAACTGAGTAGTCTCTTTTTCATAATGCTTAATTATGCTTCAGCTGCTCTTTCTGCCCCCACCTCCTTCCTTCTGTGTTCCCCAAAATGTATGTAGGCTACCGATGGCAGAGTGCTGCTGGAGTGAGGGAGGCTTGCTTTGAGGATTCAGTGCTTTGAACACAGTTTGTTTACAGCAGGTATAAAGCAGAAGCATTGTTTTACACTCCGAAGGAACAGGGAAGTTGGCAACCATCCGTCTGTGCAGCTTTAAAACTTGATTACTCTTTGTTTGAATAGTGATGCCCTAGATAGGTTTTGACAAACTCCAGATTGCAAAACAGTGTTGATGAAGCATACGTTTATGTAAGCATGTATATGTGTATAGTATAGATAAATATACATGCATTTTTGTAAAGCCTTGTGAACATGAATTCAAAAAGTCTCTGGTTTAGATGCCTCTCAAGGGTCACTTCTATTTTCTCTTCCCCCCACCCAAAAATACTTTGATTGTCTTCTGCAGGAATTGGGTTGAAGTTAGATGTGGAAATGGTTGAACAGATGACCCGCTGTTAAAAGTGAAGGACCATTACCCAGGTATTTTCAAGTACATCATCCAGTGGAAACTCATGTCATCCAGGAATTAATCGCTCTGAGAGCGGCTGCTTCACTAACTACATTTGGTGTGAATCTCTTCCCATTTATTTTCCCTTGTCCGTGTCTGCATGCAGTTATGTACTTACATACTGCGGCACCGCTAATTAATGTGCTATGTAATTTAGGAGAGGTGATTTTTTTGCTTTTTAACTGAACTTCAGACATGCACAGAGAGATGATTGTTTTAGGGGAAAAGTGCTTCAGTGTGTATAGGACAGCAACTCTGCTGACAGTAAAAATAATAGCTCTTTGTACAGCATTTTTATGATTCAGTGCTGTACAGACACTAACATCCTCTGAACTGAGAACACTAAGCAAAACCACTTTAAAGATGTTCAAGAGGCATCAGAAGATGTACAGCAGGAGGAAGTGGCAGCCCAGTGAAGCAGGGGCTGCACTAGGATTAGAAGTGGGGACTTCCTGATGGCCAGCCCTACTCTCCTTCTAATTCCCAACAGGCAGCTTCTCCTTCTGACTTTTATGCCCCATTTACACTTCCCATCTAAGGTCCATTGTTCAAAATTCTGCCTCAAAGTTGACTTGAAAAATAGGGAAAAACCTGTGATCCAAACACAAAGCAGAATACCTTCTGCTCCATATGACATCTTACACTATTATAAAAAAAACCTGTGCCTTTCCTGCCTTGTATGCCTAATGACCTTGAAAAAGTCCTTGGTTTCTCCTAGATGTTAAATTACTTTTTCTTTTCTCGTATTTAGATTCAAATGATGGTCAAAAGCATGTATTCTGAAAATGTCATTTATTTATTTAAAACCTTTTATATTTGGGTGTTTAACACGAGTTATGTAAAGTGTGGTTTTGAAGCATCTGAGCATCCAGACTTGCGGTTTCCCAGGCATTTTGTGGTGAGACTTGTGCATGAGTTTATCAAACTGTGAATCATCCACTTTCTGAAAATGATGGGGTAATTGTTCTAGATTGACACAAGGGAGTTGCTAGCCTTGGTGGTAGATTCTGACTCTCTGTCCTGCTGCACCATAGCAATTTTAGGTTATTGCCAGTCTCTCTGATCAGTCCAGACAAGGTGTTAAACAGCAAATTTTAACAGTGGTCTGGCAATGAAGAACTGAGATCTTTATATTTTTATTTGGTTTAAAGCCCATTTTGCAGTCATATTGGTCTTCAAACAGAAGAGTGTGATTCATAGTACTTGAGATTTAAAAGAAGTATAAAAGCATCATTCATTCTTTTCTTGTAGCTTACTTTATGAAGAGCTTAGCATCTATGATACCAACCCTTGCACCTCACCCAAATATAAAAGTAAAGAGCAGAGTGTACTTTTTTTGGGGAAGAAAATACATGTTTATGCGTTTGATATTCTCCACAGCTCAAGCCACAGGAATGAGCTGGATGATTCCTCTGCTGCTATAAGGTGGGAGGGTTCAAAGCATGGTACTGTTTTCAGCAGTTATGTGCTTATCAACCTAAGCCACGTGGAGAATTACTAGAAGTGGGAGACTTAAAATGGGGTGTAGAGCATGTGTGCATGTTTTATAAGTGTATATAAATATATACTTTATATATAAATAAACAGTGCTGCAGAAGAATACAAGTCAGTCACAGTCACAGTGGTAGAAGTGGCTCTGTTGTAGCATCAGTGGTTCTTACACCATATGTTGCTGATCTCTTGCAGTGCTTTGCTTTTGTTCAGCTAGGCCCTCCAAACTAAGCATCCCATCATAAGGATTGACTAGCATGAAAATGCTTAAAAGACTCTAATCTCGTTAGATAAACTCATCATTTTTAGTCCACATAATGGAAGCTTCTGAGCCAAGGAAAACAAAATTGTGTTTGAAACATGACTGACTGCTGTTACACGAAAGAAGCAGGGATAAATCAGCCAAAGAAAACATTGTGTTTAATGACTGATGTGATGGTCTGAAGTGGTGTATTAGTCCTGCAGTTGTTTATCTAGCAGCAGATATTATATTAAGTTTGGAGTAATGGTGATCCCCCAAACAGAGTATTTCCTCCTCTTATTGAAACAGGAAAAGCTGCATTTTACCAATGTGAACCTTCTCTTACAGCAGATGTTAGGGACATGCAGAGCTTAAAAGAGCAGAGAAAGCTTTCTCCTGGTTATGCTGGTTCTATTTATCTTTAGCTGGAGACTAAGCATATTTAGAACCAACAGTAACTTGACTGTGTTTTATATTGAGTAGAGCTATGCTTTGGTGAACTGGTGATTTTCCCTGTTTAAACACAAGGACTGAGCTGATTTTCTCTCTGTTCTTTTATTAGTAATATTTAATAATGCTTCACTAGCACGTCGAAGAGAAACTGTAAAGGCAGAAAAATTAAATGTCTGGTGAGAAGGTGCAATTTTGTCTTTTCTGATGGTTTCTGAAACCCTGCACTAGCCAGGGAGTCCTTCTGCTCTGCCCATTGGCATTTTTAGCACCTCTGCTGGAGCCTCCATGTCTCTTCAAGCTTTGTTTTACAGATTGCATGTTTTGTTCCCTGGGGATCTGTTCCCTCCCATTTTCATATCTGGATGTGTTTCATAGTCCACTGGGACCTGCATTGGGATGAAAATCATGTTCTCAGCCATGATTTTGCTTCCACCTCTCACCTGGCACATAGTCCTTTCTTTGCTGGTTATCCTTCTTTGTTGTTTACTTCTGTTCTGTTTACTTCTAACCATCATAGCTCTTGAAGTCTTTCTTCAGTTACTGTTAACTTTCTTGAAGTTATTTCATCCCAAAGTCCTTTTCTTGCATATTCTGTATATATTTTCCTTGTACCCAGCTGTGTATTTTCTGGGGCTTGCACAAGCGGATCTTTCCAGAGATCTTTAGATATTCCTTAAAGTGTCACTTCTGCCTGATGTTACACCACAGCTTTCTGTCTTCTGGTTTTTAGGCATGGACTCTATTTTGCAGCTGGTGTTGGTGCACCTGCCCATCTTGCATCCTACGGATTAGATCCCTGCCTGCGAGAAACTGGCAGCAGTCCTTGGCTCTGAGCTTGTGTTATGCAGATCAAAGAAATGTAAATGAACACATCCCATTATTAAAAAAGCCACATAAGCAAGTTTTGCATGCAATTATGGTACTTCTGGAAGGTTTTTTTAAACCATCCTTTAAAACGTTGTAAATACGTTGCATTTGCCTGTACACAGTCCCCAGAAAAGATGTTTTATATTCCAAAGATTTTCAGAATAACTGTTACAGAATTAGATTATTTTAAAAAGATTAATAATAAGTAATGAAAATGCACGTATCATTTTGACTGTCCAAGTGGGTGTCATTCTGTACATCCTTTGAAAGCCACAGAAATAAGAAGTTTTCTATGTCAGTAGAACTTTTCCATATTGTAACTCTTCTTTTTTGCTTGGAGAGGCTTGTCAAGCACTAAGGGCTAAAATTTTTTGCCATTAGTCACCAAATTGCATTAAATATTTATTTTGTGTAGATGGAAACAAAATGAGGAAGAGCTTAGGTTGAATGGTTTTTTTCTGAATTACAAATGTAAAATTTCTTTTTTTAAGCAGAGGCATTACTGACACATTTCGTTACCATCTTCTGGGGCAAAGTAATAGCGTAGAGAGATCAAACAATCTGTTGTTTCATCTAAACTTTCTAAAGTTTCTAGTTAGACTTTGTCCAGGTTAACTCCAAGCGTCCAGTTGGGGGTTGGGGGCAGGGGGAGAGTGTGGAGAAGGGAGACATACAAGCTGTTTGACATTATGAGTAATTATTGAAGGATAAGTATGTTTTTTCAAACTGTGGTAGAATGAAGCTACAGAATTTGGATCTGGGGGCTTAATTGCCAAAGACTTTGATGCTAACATGGGAGATTTCCAAACAATTCTTCATAGTACAGAGTCTGTTTACAAAGATTCAAAGTCTGCATTTGGATCAGAAGGGATGTTTTGGCTTTTTTTTCCTCTGCTGAAATCTTATTTTCTGAAATCTTGGGCATATCAATGTGCAGCTGTTTACATAGGAAGGCTAGTCAGGATTCCTTGAAATAGGAAATTAAAGGAAGAGCCTAAGCGTTTGTGCAGGCACTGTTTTATGGCATCCTGTGTTTGTACATGTCCCAAAGTCCTACAGAAATTGCACCTCTGTTGGGGTCGGGCCTTGCCTTGCTGTGCCCTCCTGTGAAATGAGCGTCTGATGTTTTACTGCCACTTACCAGGAAAGCTTTGAACTGCTCCACCTGATGGATAACCCCAGTGGGAGAACGCAGAACCATGGCGTGCTTGCAGTCCTTTGCTTGGACTTGGTGTTATGTAGTAGCATTTACCTTTGCAATGCTATAGCTAAAGTATTGGTTTGTTAATGCATTTATTATTTTCTGGGTGTATGTATTTTAGTTTTCTTAATCTCATACCTGAAAATGTAATTGGGACTTGTATTAGTTTGGAATAACAAGATATCCTGCTTGTTAATGGGAAAATTAGTTCACAGTTTATTGAGCAAAGAACCTCTTCAGTTTTGTTTATCTTTTGGTACCTGAAAAAGGTCCTAGTCCAGGAATGACACCACTGTGTTCGACACTAAGAATGCTATGCAAAGTTATAGTACTGAAGTTCTCTAAGCTAAAAAGTCCTCTAACCTTAGAGCTAGACCTTTTTCCTCCTCTGCTTTCACACCAGGCAGGTTGTATCAGGCTGTAATGGTCCTTTGCCCCTTTGCAACTCCTCTCCATGTGACCTCTAACCAATTCCTTTTGTTTTTACAAGTGCTTCTCAAGCATATCTATCACTTTGAAAATACCCCAGTTGTGTTCCCCAAGGAGCAGCCATGATTCCTGCATGGCTGGGAGACCTCTTGTGTTGTGGTGCGTCTTTTATCTTGGCTTAGGCCATGTGGTAATGACTTCTAGATGCATCCTGCTGCCCTGCATCCCTCATCACTGTCAAGTGTGCTGCTTTTGCAGCTTGTCTGTGTTTGATTTCTTCTCATTTTCTATTTTTCCTGTGCATTTAAAAAGCTATACTGTTTTCCTTCAGAGTCCTGTTTCAATTCTCCTCTCTATTGCTGTCTGCAAAGCTCTTCAGACTTCGCTGAGAATACACTGTGTGCCTGTTTTTTTTCTCCGAACTATGGATATTACAGAGCATAGTTCAACAGACAGCATGAAGCACAGAAAATCCAGGAGTTTGGAAATATAACTTGTAAACCTCCTGCAGCCACATTCTGTCATTCTCACAGGAAGCAGAGAGTTGGTTTTGATCTGGACTAAAAGACAGGTGATACTGCATGTTAAAACTACATTAAAACTACATATTAAAACTGCTTTGGGTATGTTGACTTCAGTTGTTTGTTATAAAAGCTTTTATAAAGGGCGGGAAAAGTAAGATTTCAAAATTGCAGAAAACATTCTTTTTGTGTGTTTTCTGAGGAATACGTGATGATAGGGTTTAAAGATTTCCCTAGATTGTATTTCTTCCCCATTATATTCTCATATGGGAGTTCATATAGTATGTCCTTACTCAGTGAGAAGAAAGAAACCTGATCTTTGCGTGGGCTGTTTACCAGACCCAGTGGATGCTGTGAGACTGAGAGGTGTTTCCAATTTAGTTTCATTGAGTGGTATGCTGACTGCATCGGATAGCCGAGCTGGGATTTCTACTGCAATCAGTAATTTTATACACTTCTCCAGTAAATAATAACTTTAATTATTGAAAAGTATGAAATAGACCTAAATGAACTTGTTAATATTAATGCTTACTGTACTTTCTGAAGTTACTGAGCTTGTTATGGACCTGGGCTGACATATTCATAAGAGTAAACAAATGCAGCTGGCCTTTCTGTTCATGGACAAATAGGAAAACACCTTGGATTTCTGCAGGTTAGTATCAAAATTGTTCCTGGAGCATTTCTTTCCCAAGCATTATTTCTGTCTGTGGGCTTTTTATTAACTGTTTAGTTTGTCTGTTACTCGTTACTAATAGGTTCTGATTATTCGTCTGTGTTGCATACTTTTATATCCATTCCTTAAGTATCTGATGACTAATTGAAACAGGGTTAGAGAAATGAGAGATTCCAACAGCATGGCTGTATGAACATTTTATTTTACAAATATATCTCTTTGAGACCTGGTTTTGAGAGTGTTTTTGTGATCCTAACTAAGGTCATCAGATTGCATGCTCTATAAGAAAGCAAGTAGAAGTGGTACTTTGTAAAGTACTTGTAGATCTTACTCAAAGGCATGTCTCTAATGTTTTTTAAGTATTTTTTTCAGCTGGACTGATAAATACACAATTTCATTCTTCTCTAAATAGAAAGATGTATCTTTCTTGTCTGTGCTGGAGCTGTGACAGATGTAAGAGGACAAACCCCGTGATTTTAATGCAGGTCTTCCAGTTTCTGTTCCTTCTCCCTACATATATCTCTATAATGATCTTTCTGTGGAAAAAAGCTGTGTGAAAAAGTAGGAGAAATCCTGCGTGGGGAGGAGGAGACGGAGCAGTGTGAGTGCATCCTCGGTTTGCAAGCATGATGTCATTCTAATTTGCACTACTAGGGGATGAGCTCATTGGGGAGGGGCCTTGCAGATTTACAGCTGTGCCAATTCATCTCTGGTTTCATTAACATTCTCCAGGCTCCCTCCTTGAACTAAACAACAGGCACTGCATTATGAATTATTTAAAGACCTATGAGAGCTTCTACTAAGTAAAAACAAGCATCAGTGCAAAACAAAAGAGTGAACTCTCTATTTTGCTTCCACAGTGTTGTTAGAGAATGGCATGTATACCATTCCCAAAAGGATAAGCAGGCTATTTTTTTTACTCCCCCCATTCCTGCTCCTTAACATTTTTGCACTACTAGTTTTCAGCAGCAGTCTGAGTTGCCTTTTTGTTGTAGGTGGATATGTAGACCTAATGTGTGTATGTATATATGTTTCTTGTTTAGATGCAGTATAGTGCTGGCAAAGCTGTATTATTCCACTCAATAACTGGGTTTTAATTTCTAATAGGTGTTTAAATATAAAACTTGGGCTCTTAGAAAAAAACAAGCATGGTCTTCTATTTCTAGAGCCTACGTTAAGACTAACTGGGTTTTTTTGTTTTGTTGGGTTTTTTTTTAAATAACCCATAAGAAAGTACCTGAGAATTAAATAGGTTTGCCTTTCACTATTTTAAGAAATTTGACTGGGTTTAATATCAGATAGGGTAGGCCTTTCTGTACACCAAAAAAAAAAATTTACAATTCTGCTTCCACTGTAAAGGAAGCTAGCTTCCTAAAATGTCTCACAGTCCAGCCTGGGTGTTTGTCAGAGACCATGCCATTTTGCAAATGGGCCAGAGCAGCTATTTGAAAATCAGATAAAGTACCTGGGAACTGCATCTGCTGTACCCTGCCTCCTGCCTGGCTGCAGGCTAGAGGTGTTAGTGCATTTGTATAGTTAGATTCACTGAAATTCTCCTCAGAAATGCGTTTTAAAAATTTTTTCTAAAGATTGAGATGCTAGGTTGAGATGTCATGTTCAAAGGGTGAATTGTGTCTAGCATCTGGAAATACTTCAGGACTTCTCTAAGAAGCAAGATAAGTCTTCAGTATTGTTTGGGTTTCTTGTAGGTACCTTTTGCCTTCTCCCTTAGTGCAACACCTGCCTTCTGAGATGAGGATGGGGTGAACTTCTGTACTTCTAAACTCTTGTTATTGCTGTTGTCTGTAACAGCTTTACAGGATTATTCATTCCGGATGTAAAGTGCTTTAGCCGCTTCTTGTAGATGCATCTGTCTTGGTGGCTGTAGGAGAGTAAGCAATACAAATACAGGGAAATCTAAAATAAAGTAGAGGTTGAGTTTGAGTAAGCTCTAAAAGCACCGTGTCCCCCTTTCAGATTTTCGTCTGGGGTCTGGGGAGAGTCTGAATGTCCTAAAAGTGAAGAAACTGGTGAATGATTTGCTGGGCAATTATACTCAAAAGGCTTGTTGCTACGGCAAATAACTCAGTCCAATGGCCGAGCTGGTTTGTCAGTCAGTTCACCAAAAAGTGGCCCAGTAAGAAAATGATTGTTTTCTAAAAATCACTGCAGCCTGTTAAGAGCATGGCAATTCTGCACTAGCTGTCCTCTTCTCTGAAGGGAAAAGAACATTTTCTGTATACAGTACTACAGGTAGGTTTTTAAAAAACTTCTGCTACTGAAGGTGTGGAAGGACTTGGTATAATTCTTGTAGTGTCTATAACTTGAACAGATGAAGCAGCAGAATGCTTTTTAACTTCATGAAAATATTCTAGAAGCATGGGCAGCAGGTAACAGCTCTTCAGTGCCTATAAAATGCTTCAGCTAGGAGTCTGCTAGTGCTCCCTGTTCTTCTCCCACTCAAGGAGCATTAGGAACGTCTGGAGAAATAGACTTGCAGTTTAAGTGCTGGCCTCCTTATATTCAGCTTTATCTGTGACAGACAAATTGCATACTATGCCAGCTTGTATACTTTCAAAATAGTACTCTTTTAATTTCACACCATAAATGGGAGCAGTGCCAAAATACACTTATTTAGAGGTGAACTCAAAATGACTTCAGTATTAACAACCCAGCATGTCCGTCTGTAAAAAAAACATAATGTTCAATAAACACTTTTTAGTTTCCAGTATTTTACAGCATGTTTTGTATAGCTGTGCTCAGGGGTGAACTTAATCTTTGCATTCAGAGACAAAAGCAAAAATAAGCCTGTTACCCAGATTTAAAAGTTTTGAGACAAGCCCACACCTTGATGTTGTGGAAGTAAAGCTTAAGTAATTGTTTTGTAAAGTTGCCTTGAAATGCTCTTTGGGCCTGTTGATTCCAGGAGTAATGAAGGAGGGGGATCTGCTCTTGGTTTCACTACTGAATTGGTAGCACCAGCTGATTGTGGTGGTGTAGCTGATGCTAGGCAAACTCCTTTGGTCTTTTGCCTTTCCATATGTAAAGTTGGGACTATTTTGCTATACTGAAAAAACTAAGTAAGAATGGGATCTTCCTTTCAGTGGATTGAATATAAGTCTTGTGTAAGCTGTTGTGGTCAGGATATCTCCTCAATACAGAGGCCAGTTGACTTAGAGGTCAGTTCATCTTACCCTGAAGAAAACACAAAGTGGGAGATGGAGTTGGCCAGACACAAACATCCAGTGCCATGTTAGGTGCCATGAGGTGTTTGAGATGCCTGTGGGAGCTCTGGATGTGACTCACGCAGCAGCTAATGACTCTGGGGGGAAGAGGAGAATATGCTAGAGCATCTCAAAGATGCTGGATACCTAAATTTAGGCAAGCCCAAAATTAACCCTGCTGGTGGTGTTTAGTCTTGTCTTTTGCTAATTATTGTGACCAGGTTTCTGTGGACAGTAACAGGAGTGCAGGCGTATAGCACCCAAATCCCGCCCTGTGTCAGACAGCTTTGGATGTATTTTTTCCCATCCTTTAGCTGAAACTCAGTGTCATGTATCCCATGTATTTTGGTTTAATGTTTTAAAAACTTTATTGCTTATGGCAGTGGATTCTAAATCATACTGATGCGTTAAAGACATTTTGTATTTTGTTTCCAAACATGAAAAGGTTTCTGTGAGAGAAGAATTTCTTGACAGAAACCAGCACTTCAGTGCAGATCCTAAAGCTGGAGCGGCCATGGATGCTGCACCAACAAGCACACAGGCACTGAGAATAAAATGTGGAGCTTTGAGCAGGGGGATGCAGAGGGAGAGGTAGTGCTGCTTTCCTGCTAGGCTTGATGAAGATACAAATAGGCTTCAGAACTGTGACTAAAAAGCATCCTTATATTATTATATAATTATAGCAGTTAAGCATATGGAAACAAATCAAATGTCATTGCAAGTGGCTTGCGGGAGAGTGAGAGCAATCAGTGCTCTCAACTATACCCATTTTGCACCCAGGAAGCTGAATAATCAAGGTGGAGGCAATATTTTACTAAATTTGAAAGCTTAAATACAGGCATGGATGTCCTAGATTCTGGACAGCCATCTGAATATTTTTTCTGGATTTTGCTGCATTTTTTAAGATACTGCTGACTATAGGTGTAATGGGAGAAGATGGATTTGAAGGTGGAAGGAGGTAAACCACCACTTGGTTTCATGTATTAACAAACTCAACAGGGTGCAGTTTTTAAATTCGGGGCTGAGATTTGGTTTCCTGAGGTGCAGCTGAGATTTCCAGATTCTTGCAGTTGTAAGAGCTTTGTCTAGAAGATGGGGGGTGCAAGTTTGAACTTTATCTGCTGGCATCGTGCTCGGTGGTCCCTTGCCGGGGCCTGATCCTGAGCTGTCATATTAATGGAAAGCAGCAGTACTGTTGTGCTGCCCTCTCCCCAGCACCAAACATCTTACCTGGGGGGGACCTTGGCTTGCTAACTTGGAGCTGACTTAGGTGTGTATGAGTGTCTGTGCGTGTTTGTATAAACAAATAAATGTTGTTGTATGGATGTATTTTAATTTGTGCTTCTCTGTAGTTATTATTTCAGGAGCTCACATTTTGAGAACGACTGTTTCAGAGTGACCTGACGTGCACATTTTCATGTGGCCATTTCTAGTACTCGGTTTCCAGAATGGTGTTTTAGATTAATGGGAGCATTTTTATCTGGTTTGAAATGCATCACAATTTATCCACTCAGGTCTTGCTTAATTCCACATTTCATTTACCTAAATAAATAAATAAATTTGAAGTAATTCATCCAACTCCCTTTTACAGGGCTTAGGTCATAATACCGATACATTTAAATCCTATAATAAATGCCAAACAGGCATTTTCTGGGTTGATGGAGGTTCTATTTTAGAGGGAAAAAAAAAAAAAAGATTAATTTTGGTCTAATTCCTGGTGTAAACTAAATTTTACAGGATTAGATCCTTGATATTTATGACAACTTGAAGAAAATACATAGTTTTCATTAGCTGACCATTTGATTTTTTTTAATTTGGGAACTTCTTGAAGCATTTCATGCAGTGCACTGCTGATACCCTGTGTTCTGGTTGTTTCCATGAGGCTTGGAATAGCCAGTCATGTGCAAAAGCATTGATTTTAGCTCATCTAGCTTAAAAACAGCACAGGAAAAAGGATTGCTTGGGTAAAGGAGCCAAATATTTATAGAAACTTCTTGTTGAATCTTTTGTGTTCCCTGCTAGGAATTTCTCCAGTGGAAAATTAGTAGAAATTAAGTCAAGTAGCAGGTCACCAGGGCTGTCAGCTGGTTTCTGAGTGGGGCAGGTATTTATTTGCTCTTTCCACCAATAACTATATTCTTGTCACCACTGTAAATGAATTCTAAAAAGTATTATGCAGTCAATTACCATTCCACTTTAGCAAGCTGAGGTTCACCTTGTTAAACTTCCCTTGTCAAATTATATCCTAACTAAGAGAAGAAAAAGGCAACATTTAACTTAATGAAATATTTCCTGAGTGCGAGTATGGGGTCCAAAACGAGTACCCTTTAGCATGTCTGTTTTTTCTTTAGTATAGAGTGCTGTGGGCTACTGAAACAAAATTTCAGCTACTGATTTCTCTCAGCAGTCTAATGTGGAAGAATGCAATCAGTAAATGTGCTGAAATGCTCTGGACTATACATGTAGCTATGCAGTGTCATCTTCTAAGAGACATGATTTTCATCTGACAAAAATTTCCATGGGAAAAAAAAGTTGGGAAAATGAATACTCCATAGTTGGATTTTAAAGTACAGTTAAAATTCTGCCTGCAAAAAAGCTTCTCTAAATGTTTGTTTTTTACAGATTTCTGTTCATAGAATTTGAAGCTGAAGTGAGGCTCGAGTTAACAAAAATAAATATTGACCCCACAGATTTTGTCCCTGTGATTTAGCTTTGGAAACAGACGTTATACAGGTCCGTGCCAGAAATCATTAGATGAAGTCTCTCTCTTTTAATAGCAGTTTCTCTTCTACCAGTTTTTGAAGCAAATGCCCCTTCTCATAACTGTTATTGTAATAACTCCCAACCCACTCACAACAACTCAGAAATACTGGATATTACTTTTGTAAACATTTTGTGGTGTTAGAGAACATATTGCACACGTATTAAAGAAGTACTGTTCCATGATACATTTAGTGAGCATACAGCCTTTGCTTACTGTATTTTACTCTAAACTTAAGTTAACTTACGAAAGTTTATGTGAAGGCAGCTTCTAAAGTCTCATATTCTCTGATTCTAGTGAATCTTCTTTGATTCTTTCAATAATGGTATTTTTTTTAAAAAATCAACTGAGAAACTGCTTATTCTTGAGGAGTAAAAAATTAGGAGATCAGTCAAAAAAATGAAGGCTGTGACTGCATTTTTGATTACTGCATTCAATTAATCTGAAATCTTGACTGTTCACCATGACAGTAATACCACAGCAGAATTGTGCTAGACATTTGGGCTTCACTGAATAACTCAGATGCCATCTAGGCTAAAATGTGAAGCCAGATTTACTTCTACACATCTCTGATTCAAGAGTGATTCATGAAGTTGTGTTGCTCACATTGTCTGATTGCAACAACTGATTGCAATGACATTTTGGGCGTTTTTTAAAGTTTTTTGGGGGAAAGTTTTCACCTTAAGATTTTTCTGAAAAACTGGTCTTTACAATGTTGTGCTGGGTTATGTGTCCCAAATTACTGGTTATTCTAGAAGCATGAGTGTGGACACACATACAACAACACAGTTCTATTTTGCTTGAGATTTTCATTAAGTATTTTGAAAAGATAATATTTTTGATAGAACATCCACCATCAAGTGATTAAAGTGGTTCAGACATGGTCTTTTTGAGTCTGGATACCAAAATAACATCTGTCTGCTGAAGCTGACAGCACATGAATATGTTTAAAACATCCCAACACATGTAGCTTTATGGTACAGTTAATAGGTAGATATTTAAATTTGTGTCAGGTATGTTGCTTGGGAATGAGGTATGCTGAAGGAAGGTGTGAATTATGGAAGTTGGCCAAAGCTTTTTTCTTTCTTTTTTTGATTTGACTGTGTGTTTGCACCCGGCACTATCCAGTTGAAAATCTTTGGGTTTTAATTATTCACCTTTGGCTAAGGTGTAGGTGTTACTTAGGAGTGTGTTTATCTAAACACCACTAAACTGGGGACAAATCTTTGCAGTTACCAGCAGTTCCATTATCTGCAGAGAAATACAGAAACCAGACCAGTTCAAACCAGTGGGAGTCTTACACATTCCCATGCTGGCATGCTTGGGCCACTGGTAGACCAGTGGGAGCAGGAGGGAACAGCTTTCTCTTTCTCCTCCTGGACTGGGTCTGTGCTCAGCCAGAGACATGCTTGGTCATCAGATGTCAGCCTGGATGAAGAGGCAGGTAAAATAAAATGCTCGGCGATGAAGCTGTTGCTTTTTCACCTCCTGTTCTGTGGGGTGTTTTTTATTTTTTTGCTGGGTTTCTGCTTTGGAAAGTCGGGATTTTCCCAGTTCCCAGTACTGCAGTCCCAGGGGCAATGCAATTGGTGTTGTACTGCAGGACTCCATGCGCTGCTCTTCATGAGCCAGGTATGGCAGCAAGGAGTCACACAAACGTCATCCTTGAGTTATTTAAAGAACAAGGAGAGTCTTTACGAAGCAAGGCTGCTGACACTCTTGGCTTTCCTAAGGCGAGCAGTCAATGCCAGCAGAGGAACCACAGATGGACGCGTTGCATAACAGCCTTGCTGGTCTGCTGGTTGATGTATCCCTTGTGACAGAGCATCCCTTCAGCGCAGCAGAGAGCAGGGAGGGCAGGCAGGAGAGCAGGCGTACGGAAACTGTCACAAGCTGGATCTGCCCTTGAGTTTATCTTCAAATCTTCAAAACAAGTCCCTGGTTGCAAACTGAGACCAAGAGAAATCAGTCTGAAAGCATGTGTTACTGTTTTAATAATACTTTTGTTTGTGAAAGGTTCTTTGGAGGCTGTGTCATTACAGATGCTTGCTTCAAAGTGATTTATCATGCTCTGTGTATTGCTGTTTATAGCTGAATATCTTTTGTTAGGAAATCTGTTTCTGGATCGTGTGCAGACAAACATGTGACTATGATTTTTTTGCAGTTTTATAAGTTACTACTTATTTTTTTAAGGTATTTCTTTAAAGTGAAGGACAAATACACATTGAGTACATTATTCTTTATCTTATATGTAATCAATTAATAAAAAATTCAACTGTAAGGTCTTACACAAGAGAATGGAATATGAAATGTAAAACAACAACAAAAAAGGAATTTGGGTAATAAATTGTACTTTTTTAGTTTTATGTGGAGATGCACATGCTCTCTTTTTCTTTGTTCCCATTTTGCCCCAATTTGATCGTGTACATTACCACAACATGAGTAAGAATGTCCAGCCATTGTAGTCAATGGCTCTGCCATGTATTTCTTCACGGTTAGCAGTCATCCCTGAAGCACAGAAATGCCACTTTTTTTTGCCAAACTGTGTGTCACAAATACGGTTTCAATCTGTTTTCGTTGGCCAAGTTGCGAGACCCATGGTTCTCCAAAGTTCCAAGTCTAGCAGTTTTATTCCTTTTGTCCGTATGGAGTAGTACCTGAAGCGTACAGATATTTTGGGAAGGGATATGTCCGTGCTGTCAGAGATCAATACCTTTCTGATAATGCAGACCAAGGGGTGAGTTGAACCTACTACTGCAGCTGCAGCCACAATGATCAGGGCTGCAAGAATATTGTCATCTTCATTTGAAAAAAGGAAACACCCTTCTAAGATACACTTGGTATCACTTGGACTTCCTTACTCCCAGCATGCTCTAAAGAAAGATGCTGGCCTAAATTTCCTCATCTGCTTAGATCTGCTGTGCAAACAGCAAAATCCTGTCACATAAAGGATAGAGAGCAATTCCCACTGCCCAGGGGAGGAGCTCTTTGCTGGGCAAGTTGTCAGACATGTCTCCATAGTCACTTGTGTCAGGTAGATCATACTGAGGATCCAGGAATACTTGCCTACATACATCTTTTCCTTAATGGCAAGTTACATGAGGACTTTGTGCTGGAGGTGAAATAAGGGAAAAATTACTTTTAAGTTAGCTGGGGAATTCAGTGACCCCCGGAGTTGTGCTTGGTAGGGGAAAAGAGTCAAGGTTGTGTGTGTATAAAAAAAGGTTGTTGAAGGGAAGTAAGAGAGAAATAATACAGTTTATTTATTCTAAAAAGCCAAAGGGTGATGGTAGCGATGAGACTGCTATCAGCTCCACTGGAGAGTTGCAGCTGCATTGCAGTTTTTACATCTGTATTGAGATGTGCAATGGAGAAAGAATAAATCCAGTAACCTTCATTTTTCTGGGGGAAAAACAATCAGAAATGATAGACATTCTAAAGATAGCTTATTCTTTAAATAAAACAGGTAAATTTTCAAAATGCAGTAGTGTTCTGCAAAGATAGTGTATAGCTGCAGTGCTCCAGCTTGCACAAAATACAGTGTGTCTACAGGATAGTAATGTAATCCCCTTATGGAAGTGCTCATGTTTGTATCGTATTAAAACCTGCTGTCAGGTGAATGCTGCTTTCAGTGACTCATGAAGAAGTAACTCATTCTTCATGAAGGCCATGTCTCTTTTGTCCAAAGTAGCTAACACACTAACTGGGGGATCCCCAGAGAGCAGCAAGGAGGAGGCCGTGATTGTCCAGGACTGCAGAGAGGACTTGATGAAAGCAGATATTAAGCAGGTACCAAAACCAGACTACCAGCTGCTCACAGGCTAAAGCTTCACCTTTTCATCTGGTTTATGAAAAGATTTATTTATTTGGTAATGTCTTTATTTGTGTTAACCTTAGAGTTTTCATTAAATCATAGAGGTTTTTTTCTCCCTGAAATTCTTTGATGGTTGTTGGAAAAGACAGGCATACTAGGGGAGGTCTGGTGTCAGGAAGAAAAGGGAGTGTAGAAAGACTGGAGCAGAGCATCACAGAGGGACTAAGATGAGGGAGGAGGATGTTTGAATTTATGAAAATTGTGGACAGTCTGCCTGACAGCGTGCAGAGTGGGATGTGCCTGCATTTGCTGTTCTTGCAGCTTTCCAACCCTGTGTTTTCCAGTGGGTATGATTTTAAGAGTAATAACAATAATCTCTCTTCTCTGAGACTTCATTCTGAAGAAAGAGGTTCCATTGTCACGTACAGAGAGAATTCTTTAAATAATTTTAGCAAAAAGTTTAAATGTCAATGCCTCTGTGACTATAAATACTCTAATTCATTAGTGTGGAACATTCCACATGCTTAGCCACTTGTACATTTGTGATCTGAAGACAAAGAAACTGGACCATTAGGTCATTGCACATTGTATGAATATAGAAAAAAAAGATGGAAAATGTTGTACTTTGTTGACTAATAGTGGAAAAGAGTCCACTTCTTTTTCTGAGAGGAAGAAGATAATTGAATTATATAATGGAATACAGTGTCTTCTTGTCATTAAAGTCTGTGTTGTCTTTGATAGATGGAAACAAAAATTAGTAGTATCAACTGTACCGTGGACATTTCAGTAAGACTTTGGTGGATTTTTACAACATGCATCTCTAGTTTGATACAGAGTACTGCTTGCATAGGACAGTATGGAAAGTGGTGAAGATGTTAATGAAGTTAATTTTTTGTGTGATTTCTTTTGGTGACCGTTATGGTTGTTGTACCTCTCTCAGAAGCAGGAGTAACTTTACGGAAGTCTGAGAATGGATAACATGAGCATAATACCAGACCCACAATAAGTGACTGGCTGTTTTATGTCATGGTAATTATCACTTGTGATATTTGTGAGAGCAGTGTTTTCTTAGACAAAAATAATAATGAAAAAAAAGGTGGTGAGCGGGTTTTGCTAAGTAATTTGAAAACTACAAGAACATATTCACTATCTGAGTCCGTACAGCACTGTTGTATTGTGCCTTTATAAACAGCTACTAACACTAACGCATGCATTACCAAGGAAGTGTTTCTGTCTAGCAGAACAAACTGGGGAACAAGCTGGACCTAGTACTAACCAGAGGCTGGGTGGTGTATTCTCAATTTCCCTTTGATACCTGCAGGCCACAGTTTTTGGTAGTTTCCTGTAATGAAAAAAACGTTGAATTCAGAACAAGAACACTAAAGATGACAGCAGAGTTAAGCCAGATGCATTCTTCTGCTACCACATATTATGTCGGTGGTTTCATTCTTTCCAATACAAAGCATTCAAGTAATTAAAACCAAACAAGAACACAACAAAAAGCCCTGGACTCACAGAGCGAACATATTTTATAGTACACTGAATGTTTAATGTTAAAAGCATCTTGGAAAAACATTTAGATCAGGAGTACTTATAAATATTCTTGATACCTCCCTTCAGTTTTATTCTGTCTAAATTGACCATCTTGTATGCTTACAGTACTTTATCAAAAGTAAGTTTCATAGAGCTTCTTAAACCATTTTTATTTTCATATCTCCAGATCATTTATGAAGTTCTGCCTTTATTTCATGCTAAATGTAAATATGTATTTTGGTTATTTCCTATAATGGTGTTACAGATCATATGTAAACTGCTTGGAAACAAATGACAGGGAAGGCAATAATTTGCAGACCAATTTTGCCCAAATCTCCTACTGTCCCAGTAGAACCATATGTGGCAATTGCTCCCTCCAGCTTTTTCTGCATCCTCTACCACTTTGGAAGGTGTTTTGTGTATTGCAGGTTATTGAATATCAGCCTTCCTCTGCTCTCAAATTGTGTGTTATCCACCCTGTGCTTGACTATGCAACCTTTGTTTTTCGATTATTTGGTATTGTTGTGTTGCGGTTGTCTCAGTTACAGGGTCAGATTCTAACTTCAGGTCCAATTTGTTCCACCAGGATTGTTGCATGTGTTTTAAAAACATAACCAACATAGCTCTGAGCAACCTGGTCTGGTGAAAGAGGTCCCTGCCCACGGCAAGGGCGCTGGAACTAGATGATCTTTAGGGTCCCTTTCAACCCAGGCCATTCTATGATAAACTATGTTTTGGTTTTTGTTTTTCTTTGACATCTCTCCATAAAAGGGCAATGCTTTCACTTCCCTCAAAGAAGGGAATCAAAGACGAGAAACCAGAGCTCAGAAATTTTGTGAGGGATTAAATGACTTCCCAGTAGCTTTAAAGAGAAACTACTGTGTGTCCGTAATTGTCATGAATCATCATTCATACTGCTGGTTTTTGGATGCTAGAACTGTTCATAAGTGAATAAATCTACTTTAAATGGTGGTGATGGGGTAAAAGGTGAATGCTTATTTAAGATTGATCTAAAGGTCTGATACAGATACTACAATGTTACGTAGTGTAAGTTGTGTGTGGCGTCTTGCTTGATGGCCTCAGTGCAGTGCAATGCAAAGTAGTGGTGCAAGGTACTGTTTTTCCTGCCATGACAAACATTTTCAGTTAATGCGGTTGCAGCAATGATCATTAAGAATGATCATTCCCATCTGCAGCGTCACCAGATTTATGTGTGAAACATCCCCTTTCACAGTGGGACTTGTACCTGTGGTATACTTTAAAAGCAAAGGTCTAGGTCTAGTGTTGTGGTTTTTAACTCTCATTATTTAGGATGCTGGGCACCTAACAATCCTACATTAATGAAGAAAAACGATGACTAATCTGCCACCACTGCTTCTTGCAAACATCTGTCCGTTAGAAAATTGTACCCCAGGAGAACATCCTGAGCTGGGAAATACAGAAACAATTTTAACTGTTTAAAGACTAAGGAGAGGTCTTCTACAGGAAATTATTTTAAGCTCCTCTTCAGTGGGATTGTTAAGGAGGAGCGTTTTCAGTGCGCTAGTGTTGCATGGTGAAGAAATATATATGGTCATGGAGTATAATATCTGCTATCAGTGAATACTGGCTGCTGTCTAGAATAGGTAGTCTACATGGTCCGTGTGTTCTCATTTTCTTGTGGATGTTGCTCTGCTGTACATAAATACATAAATTCTGGTGCAGTTATTCCTGCCTGGGATTTCTTTGACAGTCACATGCACATGCTGTACCATGTACATGCAGGGGACAGTGCTCTTCAAAAACCCCAACTTCTCCACACACTGACTGTGCAGATGGCTTGCTCAGCCACAGAAAGCTGGCAATTCTAGTGATGCTTTAACAAGAATGTGTAGTGTCAGGCACCTTTGGCTCATGCCTAGTAGGTCCTACTCTGCCCAGAAGCTTCAGTGGCATTTCCTTACTGTCCATTCATCTTCTCCAATCTTGTTGTTTTGTAGTGTCTGGTTTTATATCCATCATTTTTAAAATATCTTTAGTTCTTATCTGTGCAGCAAAAGTTTAACTCATGGGATGAGGAGACGGCTATCTAAGATATTTGGCTCCTTTGGAAGAAATTAAGTTGTTTTGGACCTTTGAAAGGTTTGAAGAGTTGTTTAAAAAGCAAGAAGAAAGATGTATGCTTGACTTAAATATATTTCTTCTTTATAAGAGATGGTTCAGTGAAGAGATGGCTTTGTGCCCTGACTGTTTCAAGGCCAGATGCCCTTGTTAAAGACGCTTTGTTGGTTAAGCCTGGAGATTATCTGGTGGTGGTACTTAACAGGGAAATAATGTCCAGTTGAAATTTCAGGTGCTAAGCAAACAACAGAAACCTCTCATCTGTAATTGTGAGATTTTAAAAAAAAAAGCAACCTGCCTGAAAAATCTGAAAGACCTATTGGTAAACTGTGTGTCACCTGAAACAAGCTTATACGGTGTAGAGTGTGTGCAGGATGGTGATGCTTACTGCACAATATATTTTTAATATGGTGGTATCTATTTCAGTCTGTAATCTAGCACTCTCTTTCCTAAAACAGAAGGACTCAGGCCTTCTTTAGCTCTTCAACACATTGCCAGTGTGTTGTCAGAACATCAGCTTGTCTCTTGAGTCATCATGGCATAAAATTGGTGAAGGCAGTTCTTGACACTGGAATAGCCTCGGGGGCTTCGCTTTGTATCTCTCGTGTGTAATTTGGAGGAACTGTGGGTTGCTATAAAGTACATCAGTCAGATCTCTGGCTGAGGTATTTTCATTCCGAAACTCCTTCATGTCTCAGAATTGGGGTGTATCCTGAACTGTAGCTTGATAAACATGGAAGGAGCTTGATGTAAAGAAATGCTGAAGTTCCTGGGTATGTTCACATCAAAAAGGCAATTGATAGGAGGCAATGTCATAGCAAATAAAGTAATGATGAGCTTGGAGCTTCTGCTCTCCATGTCTGGTAGCTCAGAAACAACAGAACAGTTGCAGAAATAACTAAATCAAACCTGCTACAAGGTAGTATTTGTCTCCTGAATAATGTAACTAGATTTCTCTGCTCCCTGCCCTGGAATATGACTGAAGCCCAGACATGAGGACAATGTACAGAGGAGGGAGAAAATGAGGAAAAGAAGAATATCCAGAGCCATAGCTGATAGAAGATATATTGGAATATCTAGAATGTTCTGTTAGTGCTTTTTTAATCTGGTCACAGAGTATAAGGAAATTTGTAGTTCATGGGGATCAGATGATACATTAATCGTGGGAATGTCCCTATTGCATCTTCCTTTAAAACAGGTAGTGCTGGCTGCAGAGTACTGGACCAAGTGGTCTGTAGAGTCCCACATATAAAGTATGAGAGTTTATATGTTATTGGTATTTGTACCATACACCCTACTGCTCTACCTGAAAAGTATCTGGAAGTGCTGCTATCTCAATAATGATATTTCCTGAGAAAATGAAAACCAAGAAAAGAAAAGCATTAAAATCTGGTCTCTTATTAGGCTGGATGTAAAGATAAATGTCAGTTGTGTATGTTACTATATTTAGAAGAAAACATTTTCATCACCTGTTCAAAACAAAAAAAATCATTAGCACCAAATAATTCCAACTTCATTAGCTGTAAACAAGAGGTGAAGAGAACAGCAGTGTTCTACTGTTCCTTACAGGTGACTGAGCTATCCTTGTGAGTCAAATCATGGCGATTTCAGCAGGAACGGGGAAATAATAGTGTCCTTGTAGAAGATGAGGACAAGACCGTATTAACAACAGTTGGAGCAGCTTTGCTCATGATGGATGTACTCTTATTAATGAGATGAACACAAACTTGTAGGATGATCAGGGAAATGGAAAGAGAACCCATCTGAGAGGTGTATGTGGATGCTCTTCATGGACGTGTGCATAGACAAAATAGCTTTGAATTAGCTATCACAGGTACTGTAGTCCATGTAGTCCTGGAGAACAGGTCCAAGGACAGGAGATGAATGGAAGCTGGGACTGGAGAGGGCAAGATGAGCTAACTCTGTGTCTTCTCTGTTCTAAAGCAGGTTTCTAATGGATGGAGAAGGACAGAAATCCAACCAGTTGTGAGGTGAAGTATAGCGTGTGTCTCCTGAATGGCTGCAATAGCAAAGAACCCCCTGGAAGATAGTTTACAGTGCTGTGACCTTTTGGCTTACGTATGCCATAGAAGCAATGGCTTAATGGTTCCACTCTTCAGGGTATACAGTCTCACTTTGGCAGGGAGCAGAGGATCATCTCAGAGGTATTTCTTGCTTGGAGTCTCCAGATCTCTTTCAGCAGCACTGGCAGCTCAGGACAGCATTGTCCAGAGTCAGTGGCTTTTTATGTCCAATTCTGTTTGGCTCTTGCTTGAAAAAAATAAGGATTTGGAGAGCTCAGAAAGAATGACACGTACATATTAACAATAAACAGAAACTGACCCTTGGGTCATTTTTGAGACTGACTTGATTTCAGTGAAGTGCTTGCCATCTTGTTCGCAGTAGTAGATTTATGTAGCAACAGACCAACATGCCTGTGGCTCTTTGATTTGGTGAGATGAGGACTTGCAGGTTTTTTCAAGTGTTTCATCAATGTATGTTTTATTAGAAAAAAATTATACTTAATGGTGTGGCAGAAAAAAAGTTAAATATTATTTTAAGCTTGACTTACAGCAACTTTTTAGAGACAAATTGTGCTAAACAAATTATCCATGTATGTGCATTAGGACTGTATATATGCAGTAATACTACAAAACATATTTTGGGAATATGAGACATTCATACAGTGTGGGAATCATGCTGTTTGCAATAGATAAGAGGGAAAGAAGGAAGAGCAAAACATTTCTGACCTTGCGTTTTCTCTTACTTTGGGAAAGACAAAGTTCATGTAACATCTGCTCTAAGGTTATCTTCAGCTAATCATTCTTCTCAGAAGTTAAGGAAGATTTATGGACTTTTTGTTACTTTTCCATCTTTTTCATATTCATCGTGGTATTTTGTATTGCACTGAGCAAGTGATCCAGCCCCTTTCCCTGAGGAAAGCACCAGTGTGAAGTTTTCTTTCTCTAAACAGTACCCCATCAGAGTGATCTCATTTATGAGTGGGGATGTACCTGTGAACAAACTAGAACAGTAGCAGAAGGCGCAGGCAGGAAAGGGATGGAACATGAATATTTTGGATAAGATTTGGAATAATTGGTCTGTTGCTTCAGGGCACTATTGAGACTGGTTTGCAGACAGAGTTATTTGTTGCATCAGCAAGTGGCCTTTAAAGTAGAGAAAATGGAGCAGAAAATCTTCTCCAAAAATCCTCAAGATTGGTGGATGACTATAAGGGATAACTGTTGTCTGCAGGGTTCTGTTATTCCTTTCTGAATTTAATTTTTGCTTTGCACTCACAATCAAGAGATTACCCTTTATTTGATTGCTCTGTTTTGAAGCAGACAATTTCTGTGTCATACTCCTACTACAGCTTCAGTCATTGCCCCAAGGGCTCTTCGCCAGATAAGTCTTCCTGATAGATTGCAGCTGTTTGAAAAGTAAAAATTATTCATTGGATCAATTTTTTCAATATATAGAATAAATTACTAGTGTAAACTGCAGCTTATCTCCCGCTGTGGAATTTGGCTTGCCTCACTGTTCCCGTTTATGCAGAGCATTTAAAACTGTAGATCTTATCACCAGCCAATAATGAGAGCAATGTTTTACTACCCATCCTCTCCCCAGTGCCAGCACACTGTATCCCATGTTTTGTGAATCAGATAGCAAGATCTAGAGTTCAGTCCTGTTTCCATATGGATAGGTTTGAAATTTCAGTTGTCTTTAAGGAAGTTGACAAGTTGCTCAAAAAGCAGTGATAAAAAGGTTTCTATGAAAAAGGCATTTTCCATCTGTTTTGCAAACTTAAGCAAACTTTTCCAGGGAGCCTTAGAGGGCAAAGCAGCTATTCCTGCCGCTGCACTGCAGAGGGGACAGCAGCAGCAGAGCATGTCCGTGGGATGTGTTTACACCAGACCACAGGAATCACAGTAATTTAACATCCTGTTTATTGCTGGTGCTGTTCTGCAAGCACTCCCTGGAGAGGCCTGGTGTGGTGGTAGCCTCCATAGCAGCCAGGGTAGCATCACTGGATTGTACCTCTGCAGAGAGGAGAGGGCACTGGAAAGGGTGCTCCAGGTGCTCCTGGGGACACACCTGGCTTGGGAAGCCATCTAGCTTGAGGAGATGGCAGGAGCAGCAGAGGGAGAGACAAATGAGAGCCCTGTGTGTGGGAGAGTACATCAGCCAACCTTTGGAACCAAATACCACAATTTCTTGAGTATCTACATATACAGAATGGTTGTAAAAATGAATGGATTCTCTTCTGTCAAGTTTTAGTGACCATGGAGATAATAAAGAAATACGCATTTGTAAAAACAGGCCCATTCTTTGTGGAGCAGTGCTTGCTAGATGCAAGTTCAAATAAAAGACTTCGAGAAACATGCTTGTAATATGCATCACTCTCTCTTCAGCTCTTTTAAACATATTTTCTATTCCAGGATGCTGCGAACCACTCTGTGAGTGTCTCCCATCTGTTAGGACTGATGTGCAGAGACCTTTTATTGTCTTTAAGCTATTACAGTCCAAATAGGAAGTCAGTGTCTCAGTTGCTGAGGACTCTGTCAAGGGCTCTCAGGCTCTAACACACCAACCAGACTTCCAAAGGCCCTTTGAATAACTGAACAGCAAAATCTGTTAGCTTGGCTAGGAGGAGGTGAAGGACTTTGAGGTGGCCTTTGATGCATTTTTCTTTTTTTCCTTGAGAAGTTCAGGTATCTATATTTTTTTTAGAAGAAAAGTTCCTATAGTTGTACAGTAAAAGATTTTCATCTTAATTCTAGTAGCTGTCACTATAAAAAAATTGGTTTGTGTATAACAAGAACAGCAGAAACAAAGAAAGGCCCTTCATTCTGCATATGAATTAGTCTGCAAATACAAAGTTAGTGTGGAAAATATTAATTTTATGTTCGACCACAATGGGCAAAGGCAGAAATCCTTAACTTCCAATTAGTGCATTATTATTGTCTCTCTCCTTCAAATACCAAACAGCAGTTTTCTTTTTAAATGTGTGCATAGTACTGCTCACTATATGTTTTGAGATGTATCATTATAGTACTATGCTAATTCAATATAATATTTGGAAATATTGCCCTTTGCTTTTCGCTTTATTGTGAAAAATTATGGCTTTTACTGAAGAATGCTGATGACCTTGGACTATTTGTATGGACCATTCTCTTCTTATTTTTGTTTTTGTCTTTGGCAAGTGAGTAATTTTCAATCTCCATAATCAGCAACCAAACACAAGAGCAAGAAGATCATTTCTTTATCTGTACTGTCAGTATTTTGAGTTGTTAGATGGTAACCAAGTATTATTATAAATGCAAAGTATTGTATGGACTAAGAATATATTGTTTGTAGCATGATGTAGATCTTTACTCATTATAGAAGAGTGGCTGTAGTTACTTTAGATGCATGGAGTCACAGCCGTGTACATGGATTTTCTTGCTGGTTCTTTGTTAGGATGTTGGTTTTGCCATTAATGATGAATTGAAGAAAATGAAAATATTTTTATTTTACCTGTAGAATGTAATTTCGGATTTTTATTTCTTTCAGAAGTGCTTCTGTTATTACTGGTGTGCTGGTTACAATGGTTCATTATATGATGAATCATGTTTTGGGTGTCGAAAGCTTCTAACAACATGCTTAATAGTATTGATGCAGTGCTCAGTATGACAATATCAGTGTGATGTGACTGTAGTCAAGTGATCAGAGTCAGATTTCAGATGTCTATTTGTGAGAATTTAGGACATGTAAGTATGAGAGGGAGAGAGCAATTTAAATATAGTGTTATTTTGTCCCAGTTACAGCTTATTAATGCATACATATTTATATGGTACTTCCTTAGCAAAAGGTCCAGGTGTTTTGTTAACCACTGTCAAAAGCTGAATTTTGGGTGGAGGACAGTAGACAGTTAACATGGAATAAAAGCGTTTTTGTGCTTCACTGCTTCTCTTCTTATCAATCCTAGTTAATTTTTTTATTTTTTATCATGTCCCTCTGGTGAGGATAGCAGTAAGAAATAGATAAGCACATGACTCCACTAAAACAAAGGAAAATGTAAGCCTTTTAGTAAATCTGAATGTTTAGGGCCTATGGGCTTCGGGTGATTATTGTTTAAAAGGTAGGATAAGGAAAGGCAAGCTCAACAACACTGGAAAGCAGGGGTATGTGACTCTAGAGAAGAAGGTTGGTTCTTTGATGATGAACTTTTGTAGCCAACATCCACCTGAAGTAACTGCAAATATTATTCCCTTTCCCCTCCCCGGGGCTCTTCTGATGCTGCAGTTTCTATCCCCTTGCCACCTGGTCCTGGCAGCTGCAAGATACTGCTGTCCCTCTCATTGTTTGGTGGGAGTGGAGCCCTGGTGAGAAAACACTGCCTGGCCCACACTCAGACTGTGCTGGGGCAGCTCTGAAGCATAGGAGAGCCCTTACAGCACAGTGAACCAGTGCTTCATTGCTTGGAGCATTGCTGCACTGGAGTCAGAGGTTTCTGGTCAGGGAATTGACTGAAAGCTTTGGAGTTGTGGGCAGGGAAAATGATTTTTTTTTTCTTTGCTTCAAGTGAACTTGGTTGTGCTTTTCAATAGGGTCAATTTTATCAAAAGCATCTGCTCCCACTACAAGCTTCTCTGCTCTAAGAATATTCTCTAGTACCCTTAAAATATGCTAAAGTAGTGACTTAGAGGAAGGACTCAGGCTTTTCGATCTAAGCCAGGCAAGTAATAAACAGTAGTCTAAAGACTTAAAAGCTAGAATAAAATTTGTGGTTTTAAAGATTTATTTGAGAGCAAGTCTTAAAAAATAGAAGAAAAAATAGAAGTGTGGTATAGGTGTGTCCAGATGGAAATAGTACTTAGTAGGGAGTTTGAAGGTAACAGTGGCCAGGAGCTGGCAGAGGAAATGGGACAGTAGGAGATTGGATGTTGCATTGGTTTGGAACACTTGCATAGCCTTGGACTTTTCTTGGACCCTCTTTTTCTCATCTTCTGGAGCTTAAACCCAGCCTTTCCTTGTAGAGAGCTTTGACTGGGGAAAATGTGATGGTTGCTTAACATTGATAAATTATTATCAAAAAAGCAATAAATTCATCAGCAAAATCAAGGAAATGATTGATCAAGAGTAAGTGTAGTAACTAAGTCTGATTTGGCCTTTAAAAAAAAGACACTTTTAATGGCCAGGCTGGCTAGATTGGTGTTTTGCAGGGATCCAGTGAAACCACTCTCCCTGCTGAGGAAGCAGGGAGACATGAAACTGAGAGACCTCGGATGGTGGTAAAAAGTCTGTCCTCAAGGACCTGTAACTTCTGCTGCTGCTATCTCAGCTGATTCATTGTAATTTGGCTATTTCATGAGTTTGGATTTACAAACACTTGGAAAGAAAGGATCCAAAACTGCTTGGTTCTCAAATGCAGACTGGACTGACACAAGTACATCCATCCAGAAGTTGGGAGATGTCATTTGGAGACTGGGATGTGGGATTAGAGAAAGGAAGTCTTCATAGTTCATGTAGTAGATGATCTTACAACTGATTTCATTACACCTAATAACAGTAACATAAGGGCTTTTGATTTCAGTCCACAGAAAATCGCCTTAGCAATGGTGGGATAAATGTTTTGGGAACAATTGATGCGTAACAAACAAGTTACTCTCCCCTCTGAGTGCAAGTACTGTTGAACAGCTGTGTGCAGGTTCAGCTTTCCAGCAGGGAAAGCTGGAAAGTACTGGGGCAATTCTTAAGGCATCAGCTCACACGTGATGCTGACTAAATGCAGATGGCTTAAGTGGTTCCTCTCTTCAGTTTTATGCCTTGCCTGTCTCTCAAAGGCTGTTGCTGCTGCTGCAGTACTGGCTGACTGATATATGAAATATGTGTGTTTGCATTTATGAGCCAAACTGTAAAAGTGGAGCAGAGTCACATAAACCAGAACTTGTAGCTGCTAAAATTCCTGTGGCTGGGAAGCATGAGCAGTGTTCTTGTTTGCTGGATGCAGTTGAGGAGTGGTAAATATTAAAAATTACTGTCGTTCAAAATGGGCAGAGAAAAAGTCCAAAGTTTGTTTTATTTGGGCTGTTAAATTGGATCAGGAAGAAAAAAGGATTCCAGTAGCTGAAAGAGTATGGTTTAGCATGGCTAGAAATGGCAAGGATTCTCATGACTATTCCTGTTTTTTGCCTGCTTGTGAAGACTTTCACCTTAGGCACAGATGCCAGTGCTGACAATTTTAGGACATTGTAAAATTATTTGGAATAAGGGTTAGATTTTCGGAACAGTAGTGCTTGTCATTGTAGGGGGGAGGAAAAATCAGAAGAGCTAGAAGAAGTTAGTTATAAACTACTTGGGGAAGCTTTGGGATTAGCTTCGGGTCTAGACTCTGACATCTCGACGCCAACTTGGCAAACACTTGCAACAACTGCTGTAGTGTGATTTTGCAATTCTGCAGAGGCCTGGATGGGAACATGTTAGTCCTGTTGCCACACACACAGAAGAACCTTGTTGGAAGTCTGATTACAAACACTAGGGATCAGCTTCTCCATCATATCAGGAACTTGTGCTCACTTTGTCGTCATATGGTGCAGAAATGCAGATATTAATGGTTCATTCACAACTGGATGAAGTCACAGGGGCAGTTGGTGTAGTCTGGCCAGAGTGGGCTACAGAGCAACTAAAGCCTTCTCAGAAACTAGATTTTCATGCTGGGATATTGGGTAATTGGAAAATCATCTGGCAGTGTTGGTCTTGAGAAAGTGTAGCACCTCCATGTCATCCCTGAGGAAGGAGCTTCTGAGCCCAGAGGAATTTGGCATTCTGAGTGAAACACTCCTCTGCAGGCATGAGGAGCTGATGGGTGACAGATTCAGGATTCAGCTGATTATAGCAGATATCCGAGACCTTTCCAGTACTTGATGGTGACCATATGGCTGCTGTGCTCTTTGCAAAAGCCTTGGCTGGAGGAAAGAAGGGTTTCTACAGATATAATCAGAACACAGCAGGAATCATCATCAGTGTTTCGGTTCCAGGCACTGATGTGTTGCAAAAGACAGTTGTGAGAGTTAAGCTGTTGTGCATCATGGGAGAGTGTTGATCAGCATCTGTGTGAGTCCTTGCATCAGCCAGAAAGCAGCTGTGAACTGTTTCATGGGCAAGTTCAAGGTTTGCTCACTAAAATATCAAGAGCCTTGGACTGTAGTATAGTTTCAGTTAATGAACCTTCCACCTGATGGGTGAGATAAGATTCCAGAAAAGGGAGTGCACCCAGCACATCCTGTTCCTCTTGGTGACTTACTGACCAACAGTTGATGGGAAACAGCAGGTAGCTGACCACTTCTTATCTTGGGCTTTAAATTAGACTCCATCTGATCTGTTCAGTAGAGCTCCTGGCAAGGCACAGAGATATCTCCAGAGACCCACAAAGCAGAATACAGGGGGGGAAGTGTCCTTTTGTAAGAACAAAATTAACTTGATCTCTAGGAAGTGAGATGATGATTTTGGATGATCAGTCAACGTTTTCAAAAAATTATCTGCTTTGATTCCACCCACAAGGTGGAAATCCCACAAGGATTTCCAGCCCACAAGGATGGAAAGCAAAAGTCTGCTAAACGTAGTGGGTTTGGTAGTTTTATTTTGGTGCGTTGACTCCTCAGAAATTTTACATTGTGAGAGAGTTTTCTTGGGTGAAAAAGACAGTATGTAATTTTTACAGACAAAAAAAAAATTCCTTCATTGCCTAAAAAAACCCTATGACTCCTTGAGCAATGGATCACTGAATCCTGGATCCTGGTGGCATTTGCCATTGTCCAAATCTTCTCTTCCTTTTCCTGGAAAGCTGGCTGCTCTCCTTTCCCTTGTTACCCCTCTCCTCTGACTTACGCAGGTTCCCAACAAGACCAGGCTGAGGCAGGAACAGGCCCCTGTGCCATCATGCTGGCTCAGGCACCCATCACACCTGCAAAACAGCCTTCTCTCTCTCTCTCTCCCCCTCTCTCTTCCCCACCTACCCCTCCTGCGCCATTTTTATGCAGTTTCCTAAATACTTAAAATATTTGGTTTTTAATCTGACCAGGAAAAATTTAGGATCGGTCTTTCGTAGAGAGTATGGGAAGGTTAATAGTGTTAAGCAGAAGCAACAAACTTACATCCTTTAGTTCTAATTCACGGTTTTTCTTTACCCTATAGAGGCTAATGTATGTTATTAATGTTGCTAGTAGTCTCACCCAATTTTGCATCTCTGTGTCTTCATCCAAGGAAAAGAAAACCACCTTAAGAACACACTTTGCTCTAAGAATATGAATAGCTGAAATTCTGAAAAATAAAAAGGGAACAAAGAGTTACAGAGAGTCACAGTAATCCTGAAAATTTTATACAGAGATGTATTTTCTTTTCTCACTTCTTTTCCTATTTACACTTAGTTAGTTTGCTTGTAGAAGCCTCTTGATATGCTCTGGTTGCCAGAAGACCAATGCTTGGAGAACTCTGCGCAGCGGCTTGTTTTTGTTACTGTGCTATGTTGGCTTAGGATTTGGGCTGGTATTAAAAAAAAAACAAAACAAAAGTTAAATATTTGCTGATGTGTTTCCTGCCTCCCACTCACTGTGTTTCAGGAAATCTCCAGAAGAACTGGACATGGATAAAGTAACAGCAGCCATGGTACTCACCAGTTTATCCACCAGCCCTTTGGTCCGCAGCCCTCCTGTCCGACCCAATGGTAAGCTTTTGGAGCCAGGGGCTGTGGGAAGGGGTGTCAGGGCCCTTTACCAGGGGGATTGTTTCCAGGAGTTGTGGCCATGGTGGAGAACAAATGGTGAGTGGCTGTCTTCTGGTATGTTGGTGATCATACTGAGCTTTGCTCCAACCTAGTCAAAGTCTTTGGTGCAGCACTGGCAGAAATGAAAAGAAACATTTTCTTTAACTGTAGAGCAGCTCTAGTTTATTAAATGGGAGATGCCCAATCCGTAAATGGGATATGAGCACTTCAAAAAGTCTCCTGACCTCACTGAAACACTTAATTTTTCAAAGAGCTTTTTTCCATTTGCACATATACAATCTAGAATTGTAGAGTGGTTAGGATTGGGAAGGACCTCTGAGATCACCAAGTCCAACCATCAACCTGGCACTAGCACCATGTTCCCCTCTAAACCATGTCCTGAGTGCTGTATCCAGGAAACATGGTAGCAGTTGTTCTTGTCCTCCACTCCATGGAAATCAGATTTTACCTAAAGCCACAATAAGGCAAAGCACTTCCAGGTCACAGCCCTTGGCTGAGAGACCATGCAGTGCAATCTGTACAGCAAGAGGTCTGCTTCTGCTGATGTAGGATTAGACCTCCAATTCCTGTGCTGTTTGTAACTCTCTGATGGTCTTCCATCAAAACCATAATCCCTTTAAAGACTACTTCATTCATGGTATAGCAGAAGACACACACAAAAAATACATATAAAAAGTTTCAGGTAATAAAGAGATTGGTAATGAAATACAGTTGATCCATGTGAGATTGACTCGAGCTACAGTAAATTCTTAAGAGTGTTTTATTTTAAGGAATAATTTAAACTAGGACACCCTTGTTAGGGTACTTCAGCATTGTTTGTATGACTCTGCCTTTTCTTACTCATGTGTAACTGCTAAAAAACACTAGATGCTTTCCTACTGTCAGTAATTTGAAGATTGAGGAATACTTGCTTTTCTTCATGGGAACAGGCATGATCCACTGAATGATGTTCTTAAAGGAATTCATAGCAAATGTCCAATCTTTATAAACATTTTTGAACAAATGCTGTGGGTTTTCCATTTATTTTCGGAAAATATAAGTTTTATCCATTTAGTTGGAATTCTGGCCATGAACACCCATGGCCCTTGTTAGTGTGCTTTCCAGTGTTGAAATCCAGAAGTGTTTATGGAATACCACTGCTCTGAGGAGCGCTGGGAAACCACAGGCGGTGACATCCCTGGTGACTGTCACGCCACGGGACAGGATGTTATCAGCCCCTGGGAAAGGCCAGCAGAAGGGTATAAGCACACCTGCTCTCCAGCTGCTCAGCTCACAGACAGCTGAAGATGGACCTGTGCTGATGTGCCAGGCAGGGATTTGGTGTGGCCAAGGCACACATATCCCCTGCTGCATTCCTGTCCTGGGGAGCTGCTCTGCTGTGGGTAAAGCAGTATCTGCCACCTTAGACAGTCTGAGCAGGTGACACCTTTCAGGAGCTGCAGTGTACATTAGCTGCAGCTGTTGATCAGAAAGATCTTCCTAACAAGCCCTTTTGAATTGCTAATAGGTAAATAGTGGCTGTTTAACTGCCTTTGATATTTCTTAGCATAGTCTGAGTGCTCTTGGATATTTCTTCATATAGCTTGTCTACTTGTTTCCCACAATCTGGGAAGACTAGCCTGAAAAAGTAATTCCTATGTTTTCCATAGTTGCAGATAAGATTTGAAGCTGGTTTTGGGCACCTTCTCCCTGAATAGCTTAGTTTTGCCTCAGTCAAGGCTTACTAAAGACTTAAATAGAAGTGTAAAGACGTGATAATTTAAAGCTTATTTGGTGTTGCAAGGCTAGGCTCTGATCCTAGTAATATAAGCAACAAATTTATTAGCGATTAGTTTTTTCTACATGCTTTTCCAGAAAAGGGCAGTTAAGTAGCAGTATAATTAAAGGAACATTTGTTAAAACAAATGGAATTTTGCCTAGAAGTAAAAAAAAACCATTAGCATTAATATTAAAGTCAGATCCATGTGGAATTCCTGGGGATGATCACCCGTGTAAACTGGATCAGTTTGGCCCTTGTTTGTCTGCAGCTGAATAATATTTGGTCTGGTTCTCTTTCACGCAACTCCAGCAGTGTGAAAAGAGCCCCAAAATAAGAGTAAGTTGCTTTTATTTATATATTAAACTTCTTTACATGGACAGATTTGTTAGTATGAATGAGAACCAGTGTTAGGCTTTTTCCTGTTGTCAACCTCATTCAGTCTTTTCCATGCTACTTGAAAAATGTTCTTGGTTTACATCTCTTTCTCAACAAGGTGAGGAGAAGCTGTAAACACTGAGAATAGAAAGCACCACCATAACTGTGTCAGAAAGTAGTAATTGAAAGAATGTTCCTTTGTTTTTCTGAAGACATGGAAATTTTAAGCTATGCTGAGGTCACAAGTTGATACCAGATGTATTTTTTGGCTTTGGCACAAGGCTGAAGTACCAGATACTTAAAAGAAACAAAACCCAGCTTCATTACAGTCACATGAAGGTTGTAATCATGAGACAAAACATGACATTTTCATATGTTAACTTAGGAGCTACCAGAAATGTGTATGTCCTTTTCCAAAGTGGAACTGGGAGGGCTGGAGAGAGAGGGTCAATTCCATTCATGCTGTGTAGCCCTGATCAGTAAATCAGTACTGCTGCCTACTCAAGGGGGCACTGCGTTCTGTTTTTTTGAGCAGCTGATGTTAATCATTAAGGATTTTGTCCCAAACGAACTGAATTAGGAGAAAAAACCCAAAAATTCATTGGTTTGGGGGTAAGCTTTTGACAGCTCACTTTCTTGCCAATACCATTAGTTAAATTTTTCTGTAAGAAATTGAGAAGGAATGAAGGAGTGACTTCTGCAGATCTTTTAAAGACAGGCACTGGCTTGAAAAGACTTGTCTCACATTTAAGTATTGTTTCATGAACAGATAAGATGTTATTTGCTTGTCAGCTCCTAAGTCAGGTATTGCGCAATACTCAGGCACCTACAGCATCATTGGGAAAAGCTTCCAATGCCTGAGTTAAGGAGAAGCTGCACCTAAACCATCCCTGCACGTTTGCCCAAGCCCTGTGAGAACCTGAGGGTTCTGGCAGAGCCACCTGTGGCTGCACCCTGGATGTGCTGGGGCCATGCCTTCGCTGGGCTGATGACCTACATACTCCTCTGCTGCCAGAAGCCCTTTAGGGACTGGCAAGAGTGACATGCCAGCCTGAGGACCTCTGCATGTGAGGCATGGCTCAAGCTGTGCCTCAGACTGTACAGGCAGTGCTGTTACTCCCACCCATGGTGTTGCAGAGTGTAAGCTGTTGGTTCGAGTGTCTCCTCACCACGTAATGTCAGGGGAACTGCTGCACTGAGGAGGCAGTTCCTCCAGTGAGTAGCTGTGGAGGTGATCGAGTTTCTGTGTGTTCCACTTCTGAAACCAGATGCCTGTACACCTGTATATCCCAAGGGATACATGCCACCTCAGGCAGAGGTTCAGATTAGGCACAGGCATGTGTACTGAGAGATTATAAGAAGTGTAACTGTGGGGTTTTTTGGTGTTTTAGTACTGGGAAGATGATCATGTTTTTGTGGATCTGCTTAGTGTTCTGGGGCTCAGCATATATGTCCCCTTCCCAGGGGATCTCCTATTGGCCATACAGTGGCTTGGAGCTTGCTTTGGTGCTGCACCTTAGTCATGCGTTCCTGTTGAAAGTTGAGGATGTATTTGGAATCATAGAATAGTTTGGGTTTGCAGGGACCTTTAAAGGTCAATTTAAGTGTTTTCCTTAAATCATACATGCAATATCTGACTGTTTTTGCTGTTTATGCTCCAGAACAGGTTATCTTTTCAAATGCAACATTTCTTTTTAGAAAAATACTTTGCTGCTTTTGCTTCTTTGTTTGTTTGTTTGAAATAAAATAAAAATCAAGTGTGGAATATGTAACTTATGTGCAGTGGGTTAGACATGGTTGTCCTCTCTACATCCAATGCTTTCATTTTCCTTTACTGAATGTACAGTTAATTACCAACATGGCATCTAAACCTTAGAAAAAAGAGCTCCTTAGCCCTATCGCAGTGATACTGTTGTAATAATGGCTGTTGTTGTTCTTGACAGAATCCCTGAATGGATCTTGGAAAGAAGGAGGATTTGTGCCTTCTAGTACCAGCAGCAGTGGATACTGGAGCTGGAATGCTCCCAGTGACCAGTCCAACCCATCCACCCCATCTCCACCTCTGTCAGCTGATAGCTTCAAAGCTTTTCGGACACCTTCCCAGCCAGATGATGGTATTGATGAAGGTGAAACAAGCAACCTTCTCTTTGATGAACCCATTCCTAGGAAGAGAAAGGTTAGCCTCATGTTAAATTCCATACCCATGGGCAGATAGGATGTTGGTAGGCTTACTTCATTGTGAGAAAGGAACAGGTCACCCAAAGAGCTCTGCTTCTGTATCCTTCCTTGGCATCCAGTTAACGTAGGGACTTCGCCTAGTCACTGTGTCTCATTCAACGTGGTCACCTCCTGCACACACATGCTGCCATCAGGACCACATATTTCCTGCCAGATGGTGAGGTGCTACAGAGCCTCCTGCTCAGAAAACCCTAGAGTGATTTCCAGAAGGTGCTGCCTCTGGCCATTCAAGGGATTTCTGTCTTAGTTTGACAAATTCTGTGTGCAGGATGCAACAGGCAGCCTTTACATGTCATCACAAAAACTGACTATGGCCTTAATACTCCTTGTTCCCTGAAAGTGCTGCTTGTCTGACAGCATGTCAGATACCTTAATACTGTGAAGCTTTCTCTGCACAAACATATGTAGTGAAAAAAGGAGAGAGCGAGCTCAAACCCCATGGCTTTTGATATAGTATTAGCATTATCCAAATTTATCCTCAGTTGAAGTGCCAAAGCAGGCTAAATAAAACATGACATTAAAAAAAAAGGTCCAGAACTAACCCCAAAAAAGCACCGTTGCTAGCCAGCAAGCTTCTCTGGAAGAAAAAGAAAACAAAGAGATGGCACTAGTCCAAGTTTCCTTCCCTCCCAACACAACAGGACAGATTTTACATAGCAAGATGTAAAAGGGCTTTTTGTAAGGAGAAAAAACAGAATTTATTCCCTTAGTGAATTTGTTTCTGGCTCAGTCTGAGACAGTTCATTACTTCATCACCAGCAGGAAGAAGTTTTAATGATTGTTTAAACCTGTTCAGATTTATCCTCTTGCTCCAGAAGCTGCTTATTTGCTGACCCATGTGGTTCCTCCCTTGTTGGTGGGAAAGGGGTGTAAAATGTTTGTGCATCTTGCTAAGAAGGAAAAAAGTATTTTGGAGGACACCATTATTAAAATAAATTAGAAGTTGGAGCTGAGCGTTACGCTAAACAGAGAAACAGTTTGGGGGCGTTTGGGGAGAGGAGGAGTAGGAGTGCAGAAGTGTCCTGCTTTTGCCTTTTGCTTCTCAGTTAACTTTCATCTTACTAGCACCACTCTTACTGCTCAGCTGTGATGAGACAGATGGGTTTGCAGCTGCCATCTTTATTGTTTTCTAAGTTGCTTTCAAATATTTCTATTTATGTACCCACCATAGGTCTATTACACTATCTGTTCTGTTTCACGGGGATTTTGCTTTGTATGGCAAATGTTTTATTTAGATAAACAGTAACATTCCATGCCAAACTTGGTTTTAAATTAACTTGCTTTCCTGCAGGTTTTTTTTTTCTTTATTCTGGCTCCAGCATGGTACTTGATCTGAGTACAAGTTAGCACTTTTAGAAGCTGAAACAAAAATGTTCAGGTTATTTCTTCTTCAGGGTTGCAAAAGTCAGAAGCAGTAAACCTGGAAATAGAGTGACTGGTAACCTTACTATTTGCTTAAAAGTTTCCTCTAAGGTAGTTATTCCTCACCAAACCATTTATGTTCCATTATTTTCTTAAATAAAACATTAAGCCTGGATAGGTAATTTTTGGAAAGGAAATGGAAGAAATGTAAGCATGTTCTTTATTTCTACTGAGTGAGCTTTCACTTGATTGTGTAAAAAGTGCATGGGTTTTTGCAAAGTCCTACCACTGACAATAAATCCAAAACCACAGTGTAGCTAGGAGACTGATTTACCATCAGACTGGGGATGGATGTTAAACCATTCTGTGTTCATATAGATACATAGGGTGTTCATGATGCCATATTGGAATTCCTAGGATGTCAGTTGTAAACATGGCCTCCATCTTGTTGCCATAGTTGGTGGTTGGTTGTGTGGTTTTGAGCTGATAATAGTATTTAGTATTATATTATGGAAGTAAGAAAAGTATCGATCAGAATTGCTAGATAGATTATATTTCATTTGAGAAAAGGAAAAGAGTTCTCTATCTATTTGACTGATAGTTGTATTATCTAATAAAAAAATAGATAGGCAATTTATGTGCAATTTATTCCAAAGTAATTTTTCATACAAACAGTATGATCAGGTACCTCAAATCTCAAAGCCCTAAGCATTCATACTTTAAAACAGGAGATGTTAGACTGCAGGGTAACTATGCGAACATGCTACTACAGTCAACTTGTATCTTAAAAAGCCCATCAGCTGAGATTTTTTTTAAAGTTATATTCTAATCATCATCTTCCAAACACATACTGAAACCATCTTCTGGCATGCAGTTCCAAAGGGTCCACATTGAAGAAAGCACCAAGAAGCTTTTGTTCAAGGCACAATGAAATGTACTGAACCCTTGGGATGTGCTTGTTCCTCCTCTTTCTTTTTTCAATTGACTTTTATATGAATATATTAATTTAATCTTATATGTAACTAAAATTATAGAATAATAATACAGTATTTTGATGCTCTTCCTTGTGTTAATAATGTGTTCTGTAATAATAGAGAAAATTCTTTTTGAGATGTACAAGCTATTTAGAATTCTTTTTTTATTTAAACTGTACAAAAGTAGTTTCATTTTGGGGTAAAATTAGCTTTTACATATCTCTAGAGTTTGTAACATCTGTGTTGTTCTAAGGCTACTTTTCTCCAGAGTCTTCAAAATGTTGAAGATTGGCCTAGTTATAGCCTTGTTGGTTGTGCTCTAAATCAATGATAACTCAGTGGGGATCAATGAAGTTATATTAAAGAATATAAAAAGAATACTTAAATGAGATTATACCTGTTTTGTTGGGGTTTTTTTTTATATTGAACACAGACCGATAGCTTCTCATTCTCTTGTCTGAGTAAAGTCTACAGCAGCTTCTGAGTGAAACAAAAGCAGATTGTGCCAGCTCATGGTGAATATTGTCATAACAGAAGCTATGTTTTTCTGGCACAACATTTTTTGTGCTGCAAATATCGTGAGCAGAAACATTCATAAGAGCTTGCTTTGCAAAGACCTTAATTTAAGAAGGTACCTTGGATTAAGTGAGAAGTCTCATTAGGGTTTTTTTGAAAAGTGTAGGAAGTTTTTATATCATCTATTGCCCTTTGTGGAGGAACTGAAACTTAAAAATGGAAAAGTATTGCCAATGAACAGAGAGAGGTAAAGTTTTGTCACAAGCTGCTCCTGCAACTTTTCACTGTGATTCTCTTGATTTCAGTAGCGTGACACACTTAACAAGAGACTATTAGACAGTTACAGATTTGGAGTCAAAGGCTCTGAAGCTTCACAGTGTTTTGTAACTGTTTATCTGTTTTGGGTAGTTTGAGGTTTTTTCTACCTTCATAGAATTACAGAGTCACAGAAACATTGAAGTTGGAAAAGACCTGTAAGAGTCCACCCCTCAACCCAGCACTGCCAAGTCCAGCACTAAACCATGTCCCAAGCAACACATCTACATGTCTTTTAAATAACCTCCAGGATTGGTGACACAGCCATTTCCCTGGGCAACCTGTTCCTATGCTTGACAACCCTTTCAGGGAAGAAATTTTTCCCAATGTGCATACAACTTGCTTACAACTAATGTTGCTTTACGCATAATTTTCAGAACTCCATGAAGGTGATGTTCAAATGCCTGTGGAAGAACTGTGGGAAGGTACTGAGCACAGCTGCAGGGATTCAGAAACACATACGGACCATTCACCTTGGGTAAGAGGGAAGTCTGTTTGGAAGTCTAAAGGACTTGGTATAGAAGAGGAGCAATTGCCCTTGGCTGGAGAGATGAGCTGGATTGTCCTTGGCTTCTCTGTCTCATATCCCTAGGTTTCTGAGGAAATTGCGGAATAGTGTGACCAGGTGAATGAGCACTTATTCCAACAGCGAGGCGCTTTCCTGAAATTGTGTCAACTTTGTTAGAAGGCCAAATACAGCTCGAGGTCACACTGCACTTCCCTGTCAGCTGCACAGCTCAGTGCCATTACATCATATGTGCTGTCTGCACATCACATCTGGGATGGCACTCTGTGGTAGACAGGTTCAGGGTCTTGCATGAATACTTTTCAACTTCGTTTCACATCAGGTCAGGTGCTTGTGCCAGTTCTGAGTTGAACTAATGCCAAAAAAAAAGCCAAAAAACCCACCAAAACCACAAACCATGAAAGAAACCTTAAAAAAAAGGAAACTGAGCTGCATGTTGTCAGGGGTTGACCCCAGTCGGCAGCTAAGGTACCACAAAGCTGCTCACTCACTATCCCCTTTCTTCCCTGGGAGGGGAGAAGAATCAAAGGAATAAAGAGTAAACCTCATGGGTTGGGACAAGAACAGTTTAATGGCTTAAACAGAATAAAACTAATAACACTAATGATAATAATAACAGTAATACTAATGACTCTAAGACTTGTAATGAAAGGGGAGAGAGAGACTGAAGAGATAATAAAATAAAATAAAACTGAAGAGAAACAAGTGATGTACGTTAGAGTTTCTCACCACCTGCTGACCAAAGCCCAGCCTGTCCCCAAGTAGTGATCAGCACCTCCCAGCTAACTCCCTCCAGTGCATTTACTGAACATGACTTTCTATGGTATGGAATATCCCTTTGTTCTGGCCATGCTCCCTCCCAGCTACTTGTGCCTCTGCTCACTGGCAGAGCATGGGAAGCTGAAAAGTTCTTGATCTAGAGTTAGCAGTGCTCAGCATCAGCTAAACCATCAGTGTGTTACCAACACTCTTCTCATCCTAAGTCCAAAAGACATATCTCTGTGTTAGCTACTTGGAAGAAAATTAACTCCAGCCCAGATGAAACCAGGACACATAGGTATGTTACTTGGACTAGAAGCAAAAGCAAATGAACCTTTTAGGACACAAGTTTGTTTCAGAGCTCTAGTTTGCAGCTGAACTCTCCTGTGCAGTTCACTGAGGGATGTACCTGTCTCGTATGTAATTACAGTGGGGACTCACAGTCTTCACCTGCTAGGTGAAAATACATCTCTGTTGTGTAGGTCTGTGTTACCCACGGCTTAAAAATTAAAGCCACCATAAGAAAGATCTGGAGCTCAGGATGATCTTGAAAAGGTCATAGCAATTACTGTTGGGCTTAAAAGTAAAGGCTGTGGGAAACAGAGAAAATCTCTCTCAAAATACAGTTAGGAATGTTGCTTTGTGCTTTATACTGTGGGGACATCCTCTGTGGTGTGGGAGAGGGAGAAATACATAGCAAAACCTTTCTGGAATTTGCTGGAGTTAGCAACTTTGTTGGAGAGTGTAGTTTTTGGTGAATGAATGGCTGCATTTTGATGGATGGTACTTCTGGTAGAGCCCTTCAAACCTGCTGGACCTATGTTTTCTCAGTAAGTTTGGGTTTGGACTTCAAGATAACGCGTAGTCAGCTGGGAACTACTGCTTTGACTGGGCTGCTTCGCTGTTAGCACTTGGGCTCAAATGCACATCAGATGAAACTTTAAGGCAATTAAACCTTCTACATGCCCTCCTTCAAAAAGTCTGCTTCTGGAGAGCAGGACCAGAAAGTCCTGGCAGTGGCAAGCCAGCCCGTATGACTCCTTTCTCTGTGTCTGAGTGAGTTGCATGGTGAGACTGTTTTCTAGCAAATTCTTCCATTATGCTACAGAAAATTACGGTGAATAGCAGCCATAGTTATATTTGGTATAATTAAGTAACTTCCGATAAGATTGCATATTGTTCTCTGTAACATGAGCGAAGTGTATCTTGCCTGTGTCTATTAGCTTTGCTGTGACTTTTGAAGACAGAGTGCGTTGAGATTCTTGTTAACTTTACAGCAGTTACACATGAGAAGCTGACACTTGACCTGAAGGAGTTAAACATCTACTCCAAGGTCAAAGAATTAGTCAAGAATGACACAGAGAGGAAAAAAAAGTAATTCCTACTTCTTTTCCCTTCAGACTAGATGATTTTCCTCTCCCCCTTCCCTGCAGCCAGAATGCAGATAAAGTAGGAAGGGTTGAAACTGCAAATTGATAATATTAATATATTTGCTTGTGCATCTAGAACATAAAATTCACCCTGTGGTTCTTGCTTTCATTTAATCAATTCTTACTTCTGTGTCTCGATACAGACGTGTAGGAGAGTCTGACTACAGTGATGGAGAGGAGGATTTTTACTATACAGAAATCAGGCTCAACACGGACTCAGTAGCTGATGGCTTAAACAGTCTTTCCCCAGTCTCTCCATCTTTAGCATCTCCTCCTTCCTTTCCCACCCAAGACACAATCCGTCCTGAAACTTCCTGTGCCAAAACCGAGACTAAATTGATGACACCTCTGAGCCGCTCAGCTCCTACCAACCTCTACCTCGTACACACGGACCATGCTTACCAGGTAACACCAGTGGGATGAGCTCCAGTGATTACACTAATGCTGCTGTTGTGTAATGAAATGTCACATCACAATGTTTGGGTTTTAATGGGCTGAAAGGTTTTCAGGGCAGTCAAAGGCATTTTTTTTATTTAAATTGAGATGTACTCTTCTGAGCTCATTGTTTGTTTGTTTATGTGCCCACCACAGCCGGTGGATTTTGGGGTGCTCTTTATGCAGGCACACAATAGGTGCATGCTTCAGGTTGAGAAGAGTTGATCTGTGTATCCCACTGCCTACATCAATTGTCACTGACCATAAGGAGAACCCAAGGTGACATGCTCAGATGGGGTCTCCTGCATTGTAAAAATTCCCATCCCGTCAGCCGAATCCCTTCCAGAGTCTTCATTTCAGCTCTGCTTTTATTGAACAAGTACAAGCTCTGCTTGAACTGTAAACAAGTACCCAAAGGATGCCAGGAACAATTCATTTCCTCTTTTTGTACAGTGTGAGCTGTCAATTTGCAGATGTGAAGTAGAACAGGAAGAATGAAAAAGCAATTATGGTATCTTCCTATTTTTGGAGGTAATTCTTTTCAAATGGCAAAAACTGCTGTCCCAAAACGTTCCAGCTAAGTTTCAACAGAAGGCATTAATTACAAAACTGCACTAAAACTTGACATGTTTTGGTCTGGATACTGCAAGAGAAAAGAGGATAGAGGCTTTGAAGTAGTGTGGTCCATGACCTGCATATGCACTGGAGAACTGAACTCTGTTAAATTTATCAGATGCAATAACTATCATATATAGCATTGTGCAGATATAACTTCTGTGGTTTGTTTGGAGCACACCTACTAAAAGGCCAGAGGGGACTATAGAGAATTCACAGGCTTATTTTAGACTTCTGTGCATGTTGAAAAGCTTGGGTGGAAGCTTGATATCGCAGGTGGAAGCTGTATCAGGTAGCATGCCAACTTGGGGACTGATGAAGCCAGCTAGTAGAAAGACTTGCTTCTCAGTGTAGCTTAAGCCCTGCCTCAGAGAGTGAGGCAACAAGTCTGCTGAGAAGTTTTGCTTCATTTGGGATTTGCAGTCCTGACAGTCTGCCCTGCTGTTTGGAGACCCCGTCAACCCTTTTTTACAAGGACCCTCTGAGTAAAGCACTTGCCTAAGGAAATCCTAATTCAAGTGTTCAAGGCCCTTGAATTGGATTTAAATTGATGTATTCCATGACGCAAGACTACAAGTGCCTGGGCCCTGTCAGCTTTTCAGGTTGCTCTGGTTTCAATGCTTAATTTCATCAGTGAGGAGTGACACAGTCCACACTGTTCACAGCTTGCTAATTGGAAGCAGGAGGCAGGGTCCCTGCTCAAGCATTCAGGCTGTCCTGGCAAAGGAAGCAGATTCTGTAGAGAAGGTCAGTGGCATCTTCTGCCAGGATCTCTCCAGCCGTGCAAGAAGAGTCAGGAGGCAGGGTGGAGGTTCAGATCTCACCAGCCAGAGGAGAAAGTGGAGATTACTTCGTTGGGAGCAGCTCAAGGAACTTGGATAAGGTTCCTGTTAAAAAAAAAGAGGGGGGAAAAAAAATACGGAGCCCGAAGCTTGGTCACAAGAATCCTAAAGAGATCTATTAATTGCCATTTCCTGTATGACTGGAAAATGCCAAATAGACTACTTGTAAAATGGTATGAGGAAAGTGAGATAAGTGCTGATGCTCCTCCCTGACCCAGTCCTATGGGTGAGGAAAGATTTAGAAGAATAATTGAAGAAATTCTGGAAAGTACAGCAGTTGAGGTGAACTGCAGTGGGAGAGCCCCAGAGAAAGATGATGCTAGAACAGCCTGGGAAGCAAAGAACAAGTCCGTCTGGATTCAAGGAGAGCATTTGATCTTAAAACGTATAGGCAGTATTTGTTAAGCTAGAGGTTAAATTTAGTGTAAGAGAAGGAGCTGGAAAGTCATGGAGAACAGCAGTGAGTTGTTTTGAAAGGGCTTTTGAATATCATTAATGGAGTTAAATGAAAAGCTGTTCCTGACCCCGATCTCATTTTCATTAAATCATTTCAGTAATACACAAATACTATAATAAACTTCACTGATAACAAACTTGGGAGACATCAGCAGTAAAGGAATTATATATCAGGCTTACGTGACTGGGTGATCTTAAGAATAATAGGTTTTGGATGCAGTTTAATGTCAGAACATGCAAAGTCCTGCATCTGAGGAACTAATGAGATTTTTCTGCTATAAACTAGGGTAGCTAGAAAATTATGTGAGAAGGAAACCTGTGTTCATTAATCAAGCACAGAATGACCACAAGCCAACAACAATAGAGCTGTGAAGGGCGAAAAAAAAGTAGTTATCAGTCCTCTTGGGTAAGAAATATCTAGGAGAGACAGGGGTTTTAATGCCATTATACAAGACCCCCCACATGACTTCATCTGAAATCCTGGGTAGAGTTCTGGTCAGCCAAATTCGATGTGATGGGCTCCAGCCACAAAAAGTAGAAATAACGTCATCAGTGTAAGAAAGAGAGCAGGGAGAACATAGGTGGCCCCTCCAGCCCTGGGACTGATACCTCAGGCAAAGCAAGGGATGAGGAGAGGATGGAATTGCTGCCTGGGAAGAAAGTGAGAGGACAAGCATGAGAGGGGAAGAGGATGAGCACAGGCTATTTCAGATATAAGGGTAATGTTGGCACAAATAAATAAGTAAATACAAATTATTCTTTAATATATTTTGATTGGCAATTAGATGGAAGTCTCTAAGCAAATGGAGGGTGGGGTATAGAAGTTCTTCAGTTGGTTGTAACGTTATGATTGTTTATCTTATGGAAGAGATTGACTAAAATGTTAGCCTGAAAAAGCTGACTGTGCTTGATGAGCAAAGGTGCACATCTGGGAAACAAGTGAACAAGGTGGTTGACTATCTAAGTCTGATCATGTCTGAAGTAGGCACTGAGAAAAAGGAATTGAGCACTATGGTATTTTAAGTGACTGCAAATTGCATCGGTTTTAAACTTACAAAACTGTTGCCTGTACCTGTTAAATTTAACTACATAGGAACTACAGGTGGGCTCTTTCAGGAAGTAAGATTTCCCTTCCAGGTCTTACCTTATTTAAATATTGAGGAAGTTGCTGTGCTGACCCTGGGTTTGAGCTGCCATCCATGTGGGATGCTGAGCAGAGGCAGGGCTGCCTCACTGCTCATCCAGCTCTCTCCAGTTCTTTCTGTCTGGAGTGCTGTCTGTGGTCATTCACTCCTTCCCATTTGAACAGGCTTGTGATGAAGAACTACTGGTACCATCTGAAGTTGCCAGATTGTTCTTGATGCCTTTCAGAGAGGTTTTTATATTTTATGTAGCTCAGTGGATGTTTGCTCTGCATGTCTGTGTGGATTCTCTTGGAGCTGTCAGCAGCTTGGCAGCCCACAGAGCATCACTGCCATACACAGAGGCATCTGGTGGTCTCGCCTTCCTTTTCCTGGAAAGGCTCTAGGGGATTGCTTCAGCCCTTGTTTACATGGAAGATTATCTTTAATGGGGACTATCAGGTTGTAGTTTGTCATCACTCCTCTCTGCCTGGTGGCTCAAGGAAGCACTCTTTTCCTGAAGCAGTGAGACAATTTCAGCAGCCCCAAACACAAACACCGCTTAAGTGAGAGTATTGTGTTATTGTCACATACAGTCAACTGAAAGGCGGAAGTGAAAACTCATTTTAGCAAATTCTCTGTAAGTTTAAACCAAGGAGGGTTTTTTTGTGGTGACAGCTTGAAATTCAAGGGTTAAAGTGAGCCTTTGTTCATGGTGGCTGCTCACGCTCCTGCTAGGCAGGGTAGCTGCACAACTGAATTCTGAATGATTCTGAAAATTAAATCGGATTCAAAAAGAGGGAGAGAAGAATTCGTGGAAACTCATAACGCAGTGAGAAAACTACAGGAAAGGCACAAGATGAAAGGTGCTCAACAGTCTAAGCTTAGGTTATCGCATTTGCGCCCCAGGGCAGCACTGAGTATAACAGCTGGGATGGGAAGAACATAGGATTCCAAGGAGCCCAGGAGTCCTTCAAATACTTGCTTTAGTTTAGTATTTCAAGAACTGTTTTTTGAATCCAAAGGATTCAAATGGCCAACCTTGCTGTTGATTGCTTCCATCCAAGAAGCCTTGCTATCCACACTAAAATTGTGTAAAACAGCTGCCTTGAGTTTAAGCATGGCCTTGTTTATCACTGTGGAACAGGTGGTCATCTGTGAAGTAGTTTTTGCTTCTTGATGGCATTATCTTAAAAGCTATTTGTATGTGATGTTTGATTTTGTCTGTTTTTTTAACAGCTCTCCCTCTTAAGGAATTATCTATGGATTCTTTTGAGAGCAATCATCTTTCTCTAAACAAGGTTTAGGAACAGTGGTATATATGTAACTCTGTCCCTTCCTTCCTAAGCTTATCCATGATTATCCCTCTCACAAGGGTAAAATGCTTTTCACCATGGAGTTTTTTTATACCTTGGAAAATCTCTCACAGATTTACCATTTCAAGGAATGAAAGATCCTCTGAAATGCTTTGGAAGAGGAATGGTTCTTCTTGCTGGAGTAATACTTTCTTTTCACACAGGCCACTCCTCCGGTGAACATTCCAGGGTCAGCAAAATTCACTCCCAATGGCAGTAGCTTTAGCATCTCCTGGCAGTCGCCTCCAGTTACCTTCACCGGCATTCCAGTAAGTGCACATCAAAAAAGGAAAGAAGAGGAGAAAAAAGGTTTTTTAGATCATCTTACTTTGTTTCACAGTGTGTAATTTTAGAAGTAAATGTTACATAACAAATACCAAAAAGAAATAAATTAAACATGTGCCTCAGTTTGCCAGCATGGCTGTTTTTAACACCTTTGTTACTCTCTTCATCAGTACAGTTAGGTTACTTTTGCATCGGTGTCTACAAGCAGACAATTGAATCTATAATATATATTTTTTAAACTATATGATTACAAAAGAACATTCTGGTGGGTGCAGAGCCTGGCACTATGTGCTTCTTTTTATTATTTCTTAAAAAACTAGATGGAAAATCAGCCTGGTAATGGTTATGCTAACAGGCCAGTTGGATTCAGGCAGTGGGGCTGTTACCTGAATGAACTCTGAAGATGAAGCAACTGAAAGAAACAATAAGATGCATTCAAAGTCCTATTTTAGAAGGCTACAAGTATGTAGCCACTACTGATAGCAGAAAAATGTTGTTTTATACAGAAAATATGTTCAGTAGCTATTGCATTTTGTTATTAATACTATTGCAGTTTGACAGCTTTTTAATGAGGATGTATTATATGGAAATTCAACACTGACACTTTCTTCAGAAAAGCTGGTGTACAAGGCGTAGTTCTGTGAACAGGACTGCAGAAACGTGATGTTTGCTTAAACAGAATCGCTGTGGTTCTAAACGTACCACAGTGTGGGCGTGTGTACTGCGGGGGGAGTGAAAAACCTTTATGACGAGTTGCAAGGGATTCAGCTTGTTGTGTCTGGTGTGAGGACTGCTGAAAATAAATGTAAATCACTGTTTACAAGTAGTGGAAAATCTCTATGATGAACATAAATAAATATTAATGTAAAGTATCCTCATTTTATTGGAAAGCACTGTTTTCATGCTAAATTGATATTCTCTAATCATAAACCTTCTTGATATCATAATATCTCATTTAATATTGCACTTTATGATTTATGAATTTTGAAAGTGTGTTATATAAGGCACATTGCTCATCCAAAAAACCGTATAGCTTTTTTTCTCCTGACTGTGAATATTAAACAAGGTGATAAGAGATACTATTTCCCTCCCTTCTTTTCACCAAATGAATCTCCAAAGCTTCTTACTGTCAACCTTTGGCAAATATTGGAGATTTTCTGCAGAGGCTGTGGCATCCTGCAGAGCTGATAAAAATGAAAGTGGCTGAATCAATTACACTGCACTCTGCCAATGAATATTTATTAAATTCCATCAAGGAACAACTAACAGTGAAAGACATCATGCTGGCAGCAATTTCAACGAGAGTACCTTGAACAGAGTGTGCTATCCGCAAAGTTCCCTGAGAATTTGATTTCCCAACAATGGGGTTGATACGGAGTAATTATGAAACTGGCTCCTTTTGTGGAGTAGCAGAAACTGGTGCCAGGAGTGTTGGGAATCTAAAAATGCAATTAGTCATATTGTAAATCAGACACTTAAGAGGACAGGATTAGACAAGTATGCGTCGAGTTTACTTGTTCAGGCAACAATGCTGATCTGTGGCTGTAGAGTGGAGTTCTCAATAGAATTTAAGAAATGCCAAATCACTTTCTGAGAATCCTATGGAGATGGCAATGATTTAAGTACAATTTGAAAGTAATCTCAATACAAAAACCTGGGGAAGCAGTGATGCAGAATTACAAGCTGCTCGGGGAATCATGTGAACTGCCATTATAGCTCTAACAACATTTATAAGGCTGTTTAACCAAGAAAAAAATAATAAGAAAAATATCTTCCAGGTTTGCACACTTTGACTTCTGTGTCATCAGCGTGATCATTTATGAATTACAAAGGCTTGCCTGCAGTGAAAAATTACGTTCAGTGAGGTTGCAAATGCAAATTTATGTTGAATACCTGTATATTAAATTAAAGTTTTATTTCTGTTTCGAAGTAAATTAGATACTGCTTTACCAAAATGGGGGTGTGGCAATTCCCACTCTTACACTGAGTGTAGGTACTTCATCTAAATTCAGACTTTCTCCTTCCCTGATGGGGTTTATTTAAGCCCAGACTATGTGACAGAGCCAGCATAACATAAAACTCATGCAGTTGTGACATATGCGGTCTCTGAGATGAGACGCAAGTCTGTTGCACTCAAGGGAACTCCAGAGAGTAAGTCCAAACCATTACTTTCTGACTTTTAATATTTATTTTACTTACTAATATTTATGCAAGCCATTTTCTAAAACAGCTTTGGAATGTTTTTCTGGCCTGGACAAACCACTGAGCAGGAAAAGATTACATATAGATCTGAAAAAGTGCATAGGTCTACACATTTTTTCATGTTACTAGTGGTGTTGGAATGGGGCTGTTGAATCCTGGAGTTGAACAGGATTCTTTCTAGACCTGAGTCTCCTGAACAGGATTCTGGTTTTGAACAGGATTCTTTCTAGACCTGAGTAGTTAAGACCATGGAGAAACAAAATTTCAAAATAGTCTCCTTTTGCATTTATTTTTTGACACATACTGTAGTGTTTCCTTCTTTCATTCTTGTGGACACTGAATTTTAGTGACACTGAGCACTTCCTGCTTTCTGTCCTGGGAACTGGGGTGTTCAAACACCATGAATTGCATTAAGTCCTTGTTTTTGGAAAGTTTTTAGCAGAGCAGCACCGAAAGGCCATTGTGAATATGGGTGTGCTTATCAGCAAGTAACCGAGCACCTCAAAACAAGCCATACATACTGCTGGATCAGTTTGGCTCAGTATGTGGCTGCTCTAGGCTCAGGAGTATTCACAACATCTAAATATAGCCATTTATTTGAAAGTATTGCAGTCATTAGGGAGAAGAAGTGGCCAAGGTCACTCGTTTGTTCAATCTGGAGAAGAGGAGACTGAGGGGAGACCTCATTGCAGTCTGCAACTTCCTTGTGAGAGGAAGTGGAAGGGCAGGCACTGAACTCTTTGTGGTGACCAGTGACAGGACCTGAAGTAATGGCCGGAAGTTGTGTCAGGGAAGGTTTAGTTTGGGTATTAGAAAAAGGTTGTTCCCCCAGAGGGTGTTTGGGCACTGGAACAGGCTCCTGAGGGAAGTGGTCACAGCACCAAATCTGACAGAGTTCAAGAAGTGTTTGGACAATGTTCTCAGGCATGTGGTATTAACTCTTGGGGATGGTCTGTGCAGGGCCAGGAGCTGGACTTGTTGATCCTTGTGAGTCCCTTCCAACTCAGGTTATTCTGTGGTTCTGTAATTAGGGGAACCTCCAAAGCCCTTTGTGTTCTGAATCATGCATAGGTTAGATTCCAAGGCAGATGGGAAATAGAGTTTTTCATACCATTTTTCTAAGATAGCTTTGCAGGTGAAAGGTTGAGTGTTGGAACAGTTATGAGCCATTGTGAGGTGTTCTCTGCATGAAGCAGAAAGGACAGGCTGATGTTTGTTCTACCAATTGAGACTGAGCTAGGAGAATAAATCGGCCACAGCCTAGGGATGCATGAGGAGAGTGAGTTAAGTGATGCAAATGGGATGAGCCATTGTGAACTCCGTATGTCTTGGCAGTGGAGGACTTACAATGACCATGTACTTCCACTTTTATGTAATGTAGGGTAAAAGTCTTCCTCAATGTCAGTGTGATCTCCACTGTGTGATACTGACTTTTCATCTGCCTGCTCATAAGACCCAAAAAAGTTGAACAGGCAAGATCTTTGATAATCTGATGTTTACAGATCGCAAATCTTCTCTGTAGCCACAGTTTCCCCCCCAGGAGTTGTAACTGGAAACTCCAGGTCCTTGCTTCAAACAAACAGTGTCATTTTACTCTGCATTAGACAGCACTTCAGACAAGAAAAGCCTCCAAGGGCAAGGACTGCCTTCTCAGGGCTTGCTCTTAATCTGCTCTTAGTGTTCCCTACAGAGAACAGCTGACTGGTATTGTTTAGGCCTGCTGCAAAGCTTATCAAAATACACTAAAGCTCATCTTCAGTGCTGTTTTGCTGCCTTGGTGTGCCAGTTCATGGAACCATTGTGCAGAGACCCTCCCAGGAGAATGCGAGGGAGGAGTCCACACACTGCAATTACTGCTCCAGCCTGATCTCTGTTCGGAAGGAAGCAGAGTAATTGCTTATAACATAGTAGGTCATGCAAGTTCTCTTCTGTTTAATGACAACCAGCTACTATGTTGGGTGTCAGTTACTAGTAGTAGACACATAATAATTTCTGTTATGAAGTGTTTCTGAACCCTAGCACAATGACTGGAGATATCTGGTTACTGGTAATGACTGGAAAACTGCACAGTGTCTGGTAAATGCCAAATACTACAAAAGGGCTATTGCTTTGCATTTTATCTTAAGTGTTTCAATCATTCTTAGGTAAAACAAGGAAAGTGGTTGATAAAAATTTGGGAAAAAAAGTAGCAGAGAACAAGCTGCCCTCAGTATTCTGGAGGGATAGAACAAAAGGAGCTAGTGTGGTCTCTGGATGTACAAAACATGGTAAGCTGGCAGAGAAAGAGGAAATTGCTTTCAGGTTTTGCAGGTATAATTTCATATATCAGTAATGGTCTAAGTTTGTTCAGAGTGTGAGCCACGTATGCAGTTAAATCAGAAATTTCTCTTGCTAACAGTCAGGAATAAAAGTTGAAAGAGTGTCTGCACTCAATTACGAGCATTAGTTTTTTGCTACTATGGAGTAGCTTTAAAATTGACTTTGTATCAAAAATCAAAGCACGTACAGTAATTCTCTTCAAGTGAAGTCAGTCAGTTCCCTCTCTTCCAAATATTGTAGGACTTCAAAAGGGCAGGAGGGAAAAGTCATTGCAGTGCAGAGAGCTATGACCATATCTGCAGTTCCTGGCGGCAGGAGGCTTACTGTACACTAGATGCCCAAATGAAGCTTGCTGCATTCAATATACAACAAAAAAATTAGCGTTCAGAATTTTTTTCTGGTGTTTTAGATGTACAGTGGTTGTGGCCTTCACACAGGAGCAAAATAAGACCATATTAAAATAATTTAGGTATTATTTAAGGCCAAGCTTTATGTCCTGTGATTGCTTGAATGATGTTGCCAAGCCCCTTGCTCATGTAGGGGACTTCTTTGGGAAGTCTCAGAAGACCAAACTACACCCTTTCTTTGGAAACATTCACAAAGAGGACACCTGCTGAGAAGGTTTACTGCGCAGAGTAAGGAGATACATCTTGTTAGAAACTTTGATCAGAAGGGCAACATTGCACTCCCTGCCTGTTAAACCTCGAGGGGCCACATTGTAAGTGCTCTTCAACAAACCCTCTTCTCCAAAGGTGTCTCTGCACAAAGAGTACCAAGTCACAGACAGGAGTAACAAGTGAAATCCCTTTATTTCATAGGAGATTATTGGTATTGGTCTCAGCACAGGACAGAGTTTATTTTTCCAGTCATTTTCTTTGCTTAAATTGGAGAAGGTTTTTCTAAGAACTATTCAGAGTTTTTAAATAAGAATTAATATGTTTCTTGTCTTTTCCAAAACCTGCAGTGATGCTGATCTGTATTTTGGTTTGCTGTAGGAGGATGACTGGAAATACAGGGAAACAAACATAACCTAATGCAATGTTTCTAATGCTAAATAAACTTATAGTTTAATTATGTTTGTATATTATATAGTCACTTTTCCTGGGTGTCCTTGCCACCATGCATCATAATTTGCATTTTCTGGGAAAAAGAATTTATACTGCACTCATATGTATATGTTCTTCATAAGCAGCTTTTTTGTCTGTATTGACAGGTCTCACCAACCCATAATCGTCCTGCAGGGAGTGGAGAGCAGAAACAGTCCCACACAGTTCTTTCATCACCGCCTAGAGTAGCATTTGGCTTGAGGTATGGGACCATTAGCTGCTGCTGACACACCACAGCCTCCCAACCTGGAGGGCATTCAGTAAATAAGATCACAGTGGCCAGAGAAACAGAAAAAGCCCACCATCAGCCCTCATTGCAGTTCTCAGGCAGGTTCTTGCTGGAACTCTTCAAAGTAAGCGTTCAGAACCTATTTTTGCTACCATCAAAGGTAAAGTTCAGCTGCACTGTCTGGCTTTGCACTTTTCCCTGAACGGCTGGACTGTCTTATATGTTTATCACCCTTCAGTCAGAATGGTATTTGGCTTCAAAGGAATTATAAAGAACCCTGTCCTACAATAAATTAGATCAAGGCAAAGCTTTTTATGCCTTGTCTTCCTAGACATAAGATGCATTAATTTCCATTAAATCTAACTGATATTTGATCAGAATCTACTTTTAAAGTGTTCAAAAAAGTTATGTAAAAAATGAAACTGTAATGCTGAATTTCTTCCAGTAAAGAAACTCCTTATTTCTCATAGTTCTAAAGGTGACTGTAGCCTAAAATGAGACAAGAAGATTTCATGCTTTTCATTTTCTTCATGACTCTCAGATCATTGCATATGCTACAAACCAAACTTGGGATCTTCCCAGTTCATGGATTGTGCCCATTAATTAATGTTCAGTAATCAGAAAATGTGTGGGTATGCAAGAGAGGAATCATCAGGCAATTCCCATGCGTGCCATGCAACATGTAAAACAGGGATTAAACTGTTCTGTTGGTACAGTTACTTTATTTAAAGATGCCGGGACAGGTGGCATTGCTGTAGTGAACATTGGACTGCTTGGTGAAGCATTGCTCCTCAGGTTTGCTGGCTTGCGGTGTGTTGAATAAAAAAAATTCCATTTTAACAGTTACTTGGATCATTTTCTGAACTTGTGATCTTTTGAGTGTGGTTGAAAGATGGAAAACAGGACAGTTTTTACAGCTTTAAAAGCAGGTGCTGCCGACCTTGCTGGCTTTGGGGACAACAGAGAAGGTGCACACAAGAATGTGCTGCAAGTGAGAGCAAGGATTAAAACCTTCCACTCACTTTGCTGTTTTTCAGTCGATAAGCTCAGAGCAAACTGTGCAGGAAGGACCAGCAAGGTTAGGAGCTGGTAGCTTTTCTTCCCTTTGTCATTGCTGTGACCTGCTGGTGGTCAAGGTGTGCTGCTCTGAGCTATGCCAAATATTTTCACCACAGCTCTGCAGCACTTTAGCCTGACCTGGCCTAGCCTGTACTGTGGAACAGCTATGACTGCCCATTATGGCTTGGCACTTCATGTGGCTGAAGTATAATTTATCTAGTCCAGGTTTAGTTGCTGGCTAAAGTCAGGACTGTATGTTCCTGGGATCATCCCAGGAGCATAGGAGCAGGCTCAGCAGCTCGCTGCAGAGGCTGTGGAAGCGGGGCAAGGAGAAGGCCTGGTCCCTGTGAGTGGTGGGGTCGTGGCCATACATATGTCTGTCGCTTCATCAGCTCCCAGCTGGCACAAAAACAGCCCAAATCCTGCAAAAGACCCAGGGTTCTCTGCCTCCTGCACGCCATTGAGTTTGCTATCCTGGTCTTAGAGTGAAAAGCAAAACTACTAAAGCATCTTGTTAACGAGCTTCCCTTTCTCTCTGACAGGAAGCCTAGAGGGGAGGGGAAAAAGTGTCGGAAGGTCTATGGGATGGAGAACAGAGATATGTGGTGCACTGCCTGCCGATGGAAGAAAGCCTGCCAAAGGTTCATCGACTAACGATTGAAATTATGCAGACAATTTGGGGAGGGGGAGGACAACAGCAGAACCAGATTGCTGCAGCTGCACTGTATCACTTCCCATTTTCCCCTCCAGTGATGTGGTGTTGGGGGTTTTGGTTTTTTGGGGTGGTTTTGAGTTTTTTTGGTTGGGGTTTTTTGGTTGGTTTTTTTTTTTAGAGCTTTGTATTTCAAAATGAAGCACTTGTAGCCAAGGAGAAGCACTAACTAAAACCTGTGTGGAGCAATAGAGAAAAAACAAAAAAAAAAACAGCAAAGCCAAGACCACACAACAAAATCTGTCTCAGTAGGTTTGGAAACCAGAGCAGCTATTAGTGTTCTTCTGTAAAGAAAAGGAAAAAGTTGATTATTTTGCTAACTCTGAGCTGCTTGCTCCCTAGGATCATTTTTAACCATTTCAGTCTCTGCTGTGAACATCTGTATTTGCTAAACTGAACAATTTTTCTTTTCCTGAAACGAAGATCTCTTTTTGAAAGCTTTCTAATAAACACTTTAGAGTCATATAAGCTACAGTTTTCTCAACAAAAGCTGTACTAAGACTGGAGACTGCTAAATAATTCTCCTGATACAAATGATCATGATTATATTTTTGAAAAGGGGACGTGGGGAAGAGTTGGGATTTTCATTTGTTTGTTTATAGGAGAAAAGCAAAGTCTGATTTTGCAAGAAGGACAAGCAGCATTCCAGGAAGATGTTTAAACGAGGCACAGACCAGTGGAGTGGAACAAAGTAATTTAAGTACCAAATTGGATTTTGATCCTCTGGAGGAAGAAGAGCAGCAATGGCAAGTCACCAGCAGATACTGTCACGAGAAGTTTGAGGGAAGAAATCGGTGATGCTTGATTGAAACCCGCAAGAATACAAGGGGGCTCCAGTAGCTTTTCTTACTATTCTCCCCTTTCTGAGGGGGGGTGAACAGTTGGACCAGCACAGCTGTTGCTGCAGGAGGCCTGTGAAGAACTCGTAAATGCAGCCACTAGGATTATCTGTAATACCTAATTCAGGGACACGATCCAGCCCAGCAGTTCTGCTTTTGCTTCCCTTTCTCTTATTTGAGAGATTGTTGTTAAGATAATGGTTTGTTCAGCTTTTACTTTGAAAGCTACTAAGATTGATTTGAAGCAAAAAATTGGTAGAGAAAAGAAAATACCCCCTTCCCACAACATCATCTCAGAAAAAGAAGTACAACAGCAAAGGAGCAACATATTTGTGGTAAAAGACCATTTCTTAACTCATTTTGATATATGAATTAACAAGTTTCTCTACTTGCAGTACTTGGATTGATTTGGGTACTTCAGTTTCTCTGTCCATTAGGAAGTATACACTGGAATGCGGCAGCCTGGTGTTCTGTGTCCACTTGTATAAAATCCTGTTAATTAATGATTATTTCAATGAAAAAATAAAGGAAGGATTTACTAGGAAATGAATGTATATGGCGAAATAATACTTGCCTGTTAAAGAAAACAAGACACCTTAAAAAAATCAAAGACACAGAAGCAAAACTTTGTCTATTAATAGAGGCATGAAGGGCCACAAATGCCCAGGTTATTTTTTTTCATAGCATTTGAACTAACTGAAATTAGACCAAATCTTTTTCTACTTTTTTTTTTTTTTTGATTGTCTAAGCTGGCTCATTCTCACAACAGGACTTTTAAGTATCTAAACAACTTTCTAAAATCTGGTCCAAAGTTCACTTGATAGCTTTATTAAGTGTGCAGCACTGCTTGTGTCTGTGTAAAAGCACAAAATAACAATGCAGTTGTTTGGAATACACACCGTGGATTCCATAAGGTAGTACTGAAAAGAAGAAGCTATAATAGGAGCTACTGAAGGTTATCATCTGATTCTCTGTGAACAAGTTAATTGGGCAATCAGGTGCCTAATTTGAGCGTGCTATTTCTGCAGTTATTTACAAATTGTGTAATTTACATGCACAAGTGGCAAGATACGCTTGCATGCATGCAATTACTTGATTTTTTTGCCCAATTGTGTTCTCTAAGTCATTAAAAAAAAAAAGACTCTGAAATCCAGTAAGACCCTTAGATATATACACGAGTGTTTATGAGTATTTTTGTATGTGTGTATGTGTATATACGTGTAAAACTATATATATTGTATAGTTTTATATGTGTATATAAAATCTGAAATGACCAGGGAGAAGAAAGATTGTTTTCTTTACAAATAGAAAAAAAAAGACACTAAGAGTCAGTGGAGATACATAGACACTGTATTATCTTCTTTCCTCTTAGTAAAACGTGGGTTTTCTTTACGTGTTGTATTTTTTCAATTTCCAGAGTAAAATACCTCATAGTAATTCATAGACATTTTATCTTCAAACACTGGGCTTGCTGATGGTGTACTTACTTTGATAGAACTTTAAAAATTTGGGACTTTCCCAAGATACTCCTGCCAATTTGTTCCCTGCCTCCCATTTTTACAAGCACTCCAAGACTATAAAGCATTCCGTAATTAATTTGACTGTTGTTGGACTAACAGTATTTGCCTATATATTTGTTGTTCACCTCCTTTTTGCTTTGGAGGATTTTTTTGAAAATAATGTATCGGATTGTATATGATTTCTGTAATGTCATGGCATTGTGAGCACCTTTCCCGAGGGCACTTTACAGATTATTGTAATAAGATTATTCTTTATAAATTTCTGCACAGAAGAATGGTTTTGTTGCCAGACCAGATTGCCCTCTGATACAAATTGGATATGGATTACATAAGGGACTAAAGCCACAAACCATTAAAACAGGAGAGAAAGATGGTGTTAACAAGGCAGAGAACAGAAGGTATTGATAAATCCTGCCAGGACAAAGTTAAATTACCAGTATTTTTACACAACCTTTAATCAGTGCTTTATTAAATCAGTCTTGGATCTTGTGGCTGTGGCATTTTGATTCATACATAGGCACTTGTCGAGGTACCATGCCTGAACCAAGGCCGGCAATAGCGCGACGGCCCGGCTGCCTGGCCCTGCGCAAAGTGTTCTGCAGTTGCTTTGTGCTTTGAACTCCAATTAATTCATGTTGCACAAGCAGTTCAGCACCTGCTGAGATCCCCTTTGTGATCCTCACACAGCCAGCAAGAACAGAGCCTTCCTTCTGCTGGCAGTACTGATCATAGTCTGGAGTAATCTCTTCCATTTTTTCAGTCTCTTGCTTCTGTGTTGCTTTGGGCTGTGTCTCTGTCCTGACTCCTGATTTATCTCACACTTCTGCACCGACTTCTCCAAAACAGTCAGATTTCTTTGATCTCCTGAGGAAGAGCTAGCCTTCAGGCTCTGGTCATTCACTGTCTTTACTACATGCCAGTTCCGGTTTTCAGTTTCTCTGTGGGAGGTAGGTCATTGTCTCTGGCCCCCCAGAGAAGTCCTGAACATCATGCAGTCTCTATGTGCTACAGGGATTTGGACGTGGATTTATCTATGTCAAGAGCCAGAACTTGATATAAAAATGTAAGGATCTGTGTTATTGTTAATAGTATTGATGTTGGTAACAAAAATTGCCAACATCAGTATCAGAGTGGAGATAAACTGTATTGATCCCAAATATTCCTTAGGAGTTTCCATGTTAGAACAAAACTATTTCCCAGTTCCCCATCCACCCCATCCCTCAAAAGATCTGGAAAATGAGATAATTTTAGAAGTGGGAAATTTTAATGGCAATTTTTAATGTTGACTGTGCTCCAGCTGCTCCTCTATGAGGCTATTGAACATTAAAACTCAGATCATTAGTCATAAAACGGTTTCCACACAAAACAATGTGCCTGATTCTCTAGTGCCTTGCACAAATGCAGCAGGATATACAAGATGCAAAGTGAGTAAAACGTCTTCTGTTCCAATTTGCAAGTTTACACTTTTAACCAATACCAGTCATCACCTAGCATGTACCTGTTGGCAGGTCAGCCCTGCTTGTGTGAATAAGCTGAGCAGAATGCCTGTCTGTCCAGTTACTTTCCCAGATCCTTAGCCTGGTATGAGTGTTAGCTGTCTATCTACAAGTTCCTTGCAGCCATTGGCTATTGCCAACGTCACCATCTTTATTCCTTCTCCCTTTCATTTTTCACAAGAATGACTAGATAAGCAGCACAACAGGAGGCAAAGCTTTAGCCAAAGGCTCTTGTAGAACCTGCATGTTAGATTCCAGCACCGTGCAATGTCCCAGATGTTCTTGGCACTAATTTTATTTCGTCATTCATTCTGATCCAGTACATTGGGATGGTTTTCTATTGGTTGCTGTGGCCTGGGACCAGCTAAAATGGCCCTGTCAAGAATCCGGGACAATCACTGTAAGAATGGCAATACAAAGTGATTTCTTTCATCTCCTGCCTGTGTATATGTTGGAACATATCTCAGAAACAAGGCATGGAATTAGAGGCTTGCTAGCCATTTGCAGAGATGTTGGAGGTTGCCACTGAGGCTTCCTTCTGTTGGTTCAAAGTTGGAGGCATCTGCTGGAGAAGGTTGTGCTGCACCTTTTCTTAGAAATATTTTGATACAGAAACGCTTGTAAAGTCTCATCTTGATCTTATATTTTATTCAATCTTCCTGTGAGGTGGTAGCACTGGAACTGAGCAGTAAGGAGTTTGGGCTTTAATCTGCATTTGTCAGGATTTTTCTGGTAGATAACCAGGCAGTTGTAAAGTATCATAGTGTAGATTTTATTCTAATGTAAAGTCAGCAGAGTTTTATGGTACCTTTAGAAAATACCTAGAAGGAAGTAATGGGCAGAAATCAAGCTGAGGGTTTAAATACACTCTCTGTCTGCTAGATGGGAGCAGCCTTTCTTTGCATCCATATGGAGCTGGAAAATCTTCAAGATTGCGAAACAGCCGATGTACACCTATACTTGAGAGTGCCCACTTGAACTGCTCGTTCCATCTTGAACTACAGTGCTTTCCCTCTGACCGTGCTCTCACTTCTATCCAAATGCAGGAATTAAGGAGGTGTGTGTCTTCACTTGCAACTTTCTGAGTTTATTCCTCAATATAGAAAACACTCATCATGTTCTTTGTGCTTCACGCAGGCCACTTGTAACAGCAATGCAGAAAGACCCTGCGAACAGAAGTCAGCCTGTTTCTGATGGCACCAGGCAGAAGAAAGTACAGGTTGCTCTGGTGCTTGCTCACACTCACAGCAAGAATTCGTTCAGTTGATGAAATAGAAGGGAATAGATAAATTTATTAACAAGCCAGTGTTCTTGTGGTTTTGGACACAACACCTATAATGTTTCTCCTCCTGTGTTTGAATCTGAATGTGGGATCTCTAATGCACCCTTGAGGGAAATAAAATGAGCAATGTAAATGCTCTTTCAGCATTAAATCTGAATTCTTCATGTAATTAAAATCTAAAGATGGACTTGAACATTCTAAAATGTTTGAGTGTTGGTATTTACTGTTTGCCAGTCCTCTTAGAGATTCAGGTTTGATTCTGGAGTCCTTATCGTAGTATGTGATACCCAGTATCGATTAGTACGTGATGTGTAATGGCAATGGCCAGATAAACAAAAGTTACTAAAAACTTGTTGTTTGTTAAAAACTGCCTCTGGAAGACAGGAAAAAAGAAAATAGTTAATAGAGATTTCCTCAGGGAATGTGAGAGGGCTGTAAAGGCAGGATGCAAGTTTATTTGAATGGAAGATGGCTAAGAAAATGATTTTTTTTTTCTATTTTAGGCAAAATTAAAAAAGCAATATTTCACTACTTGAATTCTTAAAATTAGAATGAAGCACTAATCGATGAACATGATCTTAATGCTGTAGCTTAGGAAGTTCCGAATAAAAAAAAATATATAAAAATACAGAAAATTAGCTTGAACCATAACCTAATTTTAATGTAAATCTATACATTTGTGTAAATCTTTTCAGGATCTACTGTAAATATAAAGGCTTCTTGTCTATAAAGTTGCTTGGTCAAAACATGCTTTGTCTATAATTGAATTACTTCTTACCAAATGACTACAGCAAGCAAAAAAGCAGTATGTTAGCATGATATCCTGGAGAGTTGTGTGTTGCACTTTGCAAAGGGCTAATTCTACATGAACTTAAAACATGTCAATGCATATTTTTTGTTATATCTGCAAAGGTATCAGCTTCAGTAAACCCAAGGTTTTGAGCCGTGCTATCTAGGATTTTGAAATTTTGCAAGTTTTGCAAATTCTCAATTTTGCTTTGTTTTTACCCAGAAAAATGCTATTGGATCCATAATAATTTTTTCCTATCAACCCTTTTTCCTGTGTCCAGGCACTCTGTTTTGCAGCTTCCCAAATGTGTATACTGAAGTGAATAAAAATCAGCATCTTCAGTATTAGGACCTACAAATGTAAATAGCATTTACATCGTATCAGAATTTTTAGTATCAGTGTTTAACTGTGGTAATTAATTCTTAAAATGATGCCAACAAATCTTGCAGGGAGGAGGAGCACATAGTCTATAAATTAGGAAGTATGACTGCACAGATGATGAACTGCTGGTATTACAAGAATAAAATGTAGGCTTCGGTTCATCAGAGCACTCGAGTATGTGTTTACCTCCACTTGTGGAGTTTCTTGATGAGACTCCTTGTGTTTCTGAAGTTTGGCACACAGTTTTGAGCTCCTCTGAAATCAGGCCATGGCAAGAGCAGATACTCCTATAGCTTTGTCTGAAATACACACTTTGTGAGACAATCTACCTTTTCCTGGGTTTATGCAGTTTATCTTGTGTTTAGAAGACCAGACAAATTTAGAGAATTCTTTTTTTATTACAATTTTTTGCATTGCAAAAGGGAAGGTAAGAAAGAGACAAGCTCAGCTGTACGTTTCATCATGTGAAAGCATTGGTTAAGTTTGTAAAAGATGTGTATTTGACATCAAGCTCAAAGAAGCTTACTTGATTACATTGAAAAAAAGATGCATGATAAGCAGATTATATTAAATAAATTTCTCTTGTTCCATCAGAATTCCCTGTACACTCAACACTCCTCCAGGCAACTGGAGGCATAGGAGCTCTGAGTATGCAAGGAAATAAGTGAGTTTACTTAAAAACTTGAGGAATACTATGTTTTTAAGCCACAAATGATGTTGCCTATGTGTAGTTTTTAGTATTAGAAGAAAATAGACAGTAGCCTTATTAACCAGGTGCAATACTTACAAAGGGCTAAATTAGGGAAACAAGTGATGTGTGTCTGTACATCACTGCGAATGTGCACTCTCTGAAAACTGACTTTTATGGCACTGGGATCTTAATACCTCTCTGAAATGATAATGTTGGTATAATTTTATGACTGTTTATAATACATTATGAAACAGGATTTGGGAATTCCTGAGAACCAAAAGGAGGAGGGGGAAATTGTAAATCACATAGACTAATGGTATGTTATTTTACATGACAAAAGTAAACTAAAACACCTTTACAAAGCCATACAAATTCTGGATTATTGAAAGAAAAAAATCTACTCCCCTTGGTTACAGAGATAGTTTAGTCTGAAATTTCCTTTGATTTGTTTCTTGCATTTTCTCAAAGGTTTGGGTTTGGTTTGGGGGTTTTTTTGTATTCTGATGGTGAAAACATTCCTAAATTACCAGTATTTGGCTTAAATGGTATTATTTTGAAAAAAATACTTTTAAAATTGAGTTCTTCATGATACTGTACAGTTTGAATGAGATCATGCAACATGATCTGCTCCAGCTTAAGTAGAGAGTTCATACAAGCAGAAGATTGTAGGAAAAGATTGCACTGAGGATTCATTGTTCAGTCACGAGAAAGATCTGAATGATCAGACTAAAAGCTCCACTCACGTATTTCTTCTCTCTATCTGCACTGCAGGGTTGATGGTAATACAGGCTGCCAAGTACAGTGTATCTGGCTATCTCACCCCTGTTCGGGGTTTTTTTTTTGCTGATAAATAATGAAATACACATAATCTTCCCGTCTATCTCTCTTCCTGTTTTTGTCTTGTGCTCTGAGTCCAGAATTAGCTGAAAGACAGAAATAATCAGGTCTGTTGAGCAGAGGTTGTTTGGTTCTTTCCCTGATTGACTGACTTCTAACAAAGGGCCAAAGTACAAACACAGAGACGTTAGTCAAAAGAGGCTTCTTCCAGTCAGGCAAGACCTGAGGAAAATTGCTCAGATTTGGATCCCAGTATGAGGAAAGTAGTCTTAAGCAGTCAGTTACAGAAGTTCTGTGGTTGATTTTTGGTGTTTGGGGCTTTTTTGGTAAATTACAAGTCTGATAAAAAGTCTTACTGCATAATTAAGAGCAGAATGCAGATCTCATTGTAATGAGCTGAGCCCTTGAAGCAGTACAGGTTTTCTCAGGAGAGTTCCAATTATTCCCGTGAATGATTTCATTGACATGGGCTGCTGACACAGGTAATGGTTGTAGAACAAAGGCACATGGGTTTTCCTCTGTGAGCTTTCTGCTGGAATTGGGAGTGTGAAATTGGGAATCTCCCTTTCTGAGGGCTTGAGAACTGTGCATTCGGCTTTGTGAGAGGGATGGATACAGTGCAGGGCTCTTGAAAGAGTTTCTAGCAATACCAGAGGGGCAGTATTCTGGATGTGTTACTTAGTGACAAATTTAGGAGCTGTTAGGCAGGTGGTATTCAGCCTGTAATTGTCCTACTGATACCAGCCCCAGGGAGAAGGGGGTTTCTCAGTATGGGATCCAGGCAGCCAGCCTGTGTGAAGTGAGTCACCGCCATAATCTGTGTGATGTTGGCTCAAGTGCTGCCTTGCTGTGTCCAGCTTGAGAGAGGTTGGTTATCTGCATGCATTCGTGACATGTTCATAGTACAGAACACTCTTTCGAAGAGAGAGAATCTCTTTTTCAGTGATTAAAATAAAACTATGGTATAACTTCTATGTTGCAGAAAGTCACTGAGTAAGCCACAGCATTGTCAGACTTTGAATCAGACATAGTTGTTTCCCTCCTTCCAGAGCCATGCTGCATCTCCTGTGGGGGCTCTCACCGAGCCCTGTAACTTTAACCAAGTTTTTCCCAAAGATTTTCTGGAACGCAGCACTGAGCCCTAAACCAAGTTTGACCCCCAGGTAAACGAAGCTCTTTCCAACTCTTTCCCAACTCTTAGACTTCCTAAGTTAGTGTTTTATTAGTAGACCTTTATAAAGGGGACATTGCCCCATGACTTTCCTTTGGCATTTCTAACACGGCACCATCCAGTGCTGCGTTTGCAAGGAGCCAGACATTATCTTGGTCAGTCATGGGGTTTGGCATTTTTTACATTTAGACCACTGCATTTTGCCTCCCACTGTAGTTCCACAGCAGGTTATGGTGACATAAGCTTGTGCTACTGTTGAAAAAGTTCTTTCTACCCCCAGCAGAGATATTTCCAGAGAGAAGTCTCCTGAGTTGTGCTGGCTTGATCCAGTCCTGTAAGTGTAGGTCTGTATAAAATGCTAGATAGCTTACGGCCTGCTGGGTTTGTGCCTCTGCTCTTTCATGTGGCAGGCATGGTAATACTGTCTTTATCCCACTCTGTCTTGTCTGGAGTCTCATTAAGGACCTGAACTTGCACATACTCCTACAGCAGCAAGCTCAGGAGAGCTCCACTTATGGCTGGAGGCATTGATTTTGATATGAAATGAAATATATAATGGAAAAGAGAGGAGTTAGATCAATAATTGTACGTGCAATGAGTCTTAAAACTACATCTTAACTGCACCGTGGTTTTGCTAAGCAGATATTGGAGGAATTAAAGGACATGAAAAACAACCTTACTGGACCTTGCTCCTCCCTGGAACCAGTCTGGAATTATTCACAGTAGTCTCAGGACCTGCAAGGTTCATTAAGGGGCTGGGAAGTCATGACCTCTGTAGGTCTCTGTGCTACAGGGAACCGGGGTACACTTCTTACCCAGACATGGTAGCAAATAGGAAAGGTCCTCAGCTGCTTTGCTAGTGCAGTTTTTCGTCCTCTTTTTTATTACGGCATCAATTTAATAGTGATGGGAATGCTGGGCAAAAGGTAAAGGGTCATCAGGTAACTGAAGAAAGAGGACCATCAGCATCAATTGCACTGTGGGGTTTTTTAACTCTCTGAAAAAACAAGCATGTTTTCTTGTCCCCTATTATTCATATTATCTCATGTAAGAAAAGTATTTCCATCATAGAAAGGGAGTGAATTTAGCACAGGGTAAGCAGCTGTAGGGAACTAAAAACCCAGTTGCCCAGTTTTTATGAGTAGGGGATTTCTAATACATTCTGCTTGCAGTAGGCTGCAGTATTTAGATCTACACATCCTTTTATCTTGCTTCAGTCACAAAAGAGCCCACATACATTGTTCTTCCTTTGTTTCCTATCAAATCTTGTTTCAGAGAGTATAAAGTAAACTTCTTTTTTAAAAACCAATTTTTTCTGAATTATTTTTAGAACCAGAACATTTCCTCTTTGACTTCAGTATAAAATTACTGAGCTTTAAGTTGCTCTGCATTGCACTTTATATGTTTTTTTCACTTTCTGGGCCATGTATTTTTGATACACAAAACAGTAAAGGTTTTATTAATCTAGTTTTAACTTGAAATTAACCATGAAACTAAGATGCTTTTATAAAAATGCAAGTTCCATAAAATACAGTAATTAATCTTTTTGGGTCAGAGACATTTTTTAATGATACATGGAGAAATACTATAGCTTCTGAAATTATTTATCATTTTGTAAGTTCAATACATTAATGGATATCACGGTTTAAAGTGGAATGTGAATAAGGAGGAGGCAAAGTTCTAGACAGTAGATTTCCTTATATGCAAAACCTACATTAGTTTAATTGGTAAGGGTTTAAAAAAATAGCCTTATCTAGTTTAAAGAAGTGTAAAACTGCTTAACAGGCAAGTTTAAAATGCCAAGAGTTCATAGAAGTTTGGAAATGAGTTTAACAGAAGCAGCCAGGAGCTGTGTTTTTCCCCATGCTGGCACAGCACTGTGCAGTGGGCAGCCTGCGAAGCCCCTGGGCTCTGCAGGGGCTGAACTCATGCCAGTACAGGGCACCCGCAGAAGCTGTAGGAGAGTATGGATTTTCCTGCTTTAAACAGCACCTCTCCAAACCTGCAGGCCCACTGCCAGGTTGGAAATAGTATTTCCATTTGGTTTTTCCTGACTTTATCCCCACTAGTTTTGGGAACTAGTGTCCTAAAGACAATCCTCTTGTTCCTAAGTGAGTGGATGAACTCGTCTTCCCCCTGGTTTTGGTGTTAAGCTTACAGCACTCACACTATTGCACGTAGTTTATCTTAATTTGTAGATGCCAGTTCCACCATTGTAAACAAAGAACGTCTACTCTGCCCCAGCACAGAGTCCTTTTAAATTTTGTGGAGTATGTGGAAAAATAAAGACCAATTTGACTTTCACTTTGACCAAACTCTTTATTCCTCCATCCTTGCAAAAGCTCCTAGTTGGCCACCTCCCAGGGAGCCCAGTTCCTTTTCAGAGGCTGCCAGACATTCTGATCATTTCTACATCCATAGGTAAAAGCTGCTCAAATAGCCTGGGTATAGTTTTCACCTTGGACTGCAAATGTGTCACCTTGCCATTTGTCCTTCCAGGGACCACCGGGAGTCCCTGGAGCAAGGCAAGTGCACTGCCAGTGTTGTGCAAACCTTGTGCTTCGCATCAGTGATAGCTGTGCTGAGGAGAAGCATGGACTGATGGCACCTGTCCATCCTACCAGAGACGTGAGGGCTGCACAGCATGGCTCAGCTCTTGGAATTACAGGGAAAATTAAGCTTAAAACCTTTGTAGTAAGCACTGGGTGTCTCTGAAAACTCAGTCCATGTTCAGCTGAGGAACAAGAGCAGTGGCAGGCCCTCTCCAAGGTCGTGCTCTGTCAGCACAAGAAACAGCTCCGTGGCCCAGGTGGTTGTTGTATTTCCATGTATGTTTGAAGGAAGGCTTAGGAAGGAGGACTTGTAGATGCTATTCCTTTGCAGTCTGGTTTGATTCTGCCCTCTGGGGGCAGCCTGTGGGCCGGCGCAGCACCTTTAGATCAGGGGCTTCCACTGACAGTGACTTGCACATAGCAAAAAAACTGTTTCTTATAAGAAGCAGATGATTTTATCTTTCTTACAACATCAAAACCACAAAATGCCACCGTGCACACCTTTGTCAAACTCTCGCAGTCCCCTGTAGCACCAGCAGCTGGGGAGAACTCGAGAATTCAGAGGACCTTGGCCATAACTCTTCAAAAAGCCTCTGCAGTCCACTGAAAATAATTTAGTGCTGGATCAAAGCCACACAGACTTGGGCCCTCCAAAACTCCTCTGAGAATTTTGCTGTTATTTCGCATTAAAAAAAGTGTTAAAATCTTTGTGTCAGCATATGAGTCAATTCTGCCTGCTGAACCAAGAGTACTTCCAATGGACTTCAGATATCTAGGGAATCATTCTCAGTACAAGTCAGGACACTCCAAACATTTCAGTTGTTTTTCTTAAATTAACATTTGCAAAATTAGCAGTGTGCATAGTAATGCCTAAAAGTCGATGAAAATAATTGAATGACTACTGAATTCCTGATTTGCTAAGCACAAGCTTCTGAGTTTTATTAACACACAAAACCAGCTTTGTACAGAGTAATTTTTAAAAATAGAGAAGGTTTGTTTTTTTCTCAAGTTACTCAAGCAGTTCAGGTAATAAATAATTTGTTTCTGGTCAATGTATTTTACAGTGAGCAAATCTCATCTTCTTGCACTTCTAATATTCATTGCTTGTATGGAAAAAAAATCTTCACTACTTTTCCATTTCCCAGTGAATGATTGGTTCACTAAGCAACAGGCCATTGCTGTTGCAATTCTTGACTTCAGATTGCAGAATATGCTTAGGTAACTTTAGTCTTGTTCATATGAGTCCTGGTTATCTGATTATTACTTTTTTTCAAGCTTCAAAAATGCTTTTGTGTAGTTTCCATAGATATGGTTGAATAAAAGTTGCAAGGAAGAATCTAAGTCAAATGCTAAGTAAAAATCAAGTATGTGAAACAAACATGAAGATAAAGAAAGTATAATGAGCAAAGTCAATCCATTGCTGAATTAAATGTTTATAGAACATGTTGATTAGCAGAAAGTAGTGATCTTTGTTGAAGTTACATTTAGCAGCAGACCACTGTGTTTTAGTGTCAGAAGTGACAAAGCAATTTTTCCTCAGAAAAAGTGCAAATGGAAAACAACATTAAAATAGATCGTTTAGACCAAGATTTTTTCAATTTAAGCCCATCCTGCCTGGTACATTACTGTTGTATGTTCAGGGATGCTCAGGACAACAGACATTCCTCATGGGAAGCAGCTAGGTTCCAAAGTGTCAACTAAATGAAAGGAAAGTGAGCAAACTCATAGGATTTTCTCAGTACTAGCTCAGCTATTGCAAAAAAAGACCAAAAAACCCAAAACAGCAAAAAAGCACTACTCACTACTGAACTAGAATTTCAGCAGTTTAAAAGAACCATGCTTTGATCTAGTTCACGCACCATAGCTAAACCCAGGTTTCTGTTGATTTGCCTGTTTGTCTTATGGGGCTTTTACTTCTTAACGATCCTCAAAGCAGGGTCTGTCATTACTGAGATGACCACGGTTGAATAGAAATCTCTTGAAATCCTGAAGTACATGATTAGAGAAACAACAGACTTGAAATGGAAAACTAGTTAAAATTATCCCAAAAAAGCAAAAAGAAAAGTTAATTCTCTTGTTTGGGAAATGCCATTCAGCTACCATTGACTCCCAGGCTGTGTGTTTAACTGACATCATGTAGCTTTGTCAGCTCACATTTTTGTTAAAAGCAGATGGTGAATAAACTACATAGCAAAGGACCTTCCTTTGGTCTTTGTAAATGAATGTATACATACAAACTATGCATTTTCACACAGCTGCATACTGTATCTTCACTCAGTTCAACCTTTCCCCTAGCTTAGAAACCCCCAGACTTTAGGAGCTGAAGGTGCTCCCATCTCCTTTTGCATATATTTGTCTCCTGTCTTGTTTCTGCTCTCCAAAAACCTTAGATGCAGGACAGTGGAATGCTGAGCTGCACAGCCCAAGGAGCAGAGTTGCTGGGGACCTGTGGCCAAGGCAGGGATCTGCCATGCTCTGGGGGACCATTTTGGGCTCCCAGGCCCAGCATGGCCAAAGGCAGAGCCGTGGTATTTGTGCTCCCTGTGCCAGACCTGCTCCGGCCCCAGCACCTCTTGCACTCTGGCTCGGCATCCTGGGCGCTGGGGCAGCCGAGCAGGACGAGCAGCTGCTCTCACACGGGGTCAGGAGCAGTCTGCAGCCACACTCGGTCCAGCTGAGCCAGGGAGAGGCCACTGCCCCTGGGCTTGCAGACACCATCCTCCCCCTTGGGACAGCCTTTCCAGCCACCCCAGCAGCCCCATTTCCTTCTGACCATCACTTCCCCACAGTGCCCTGCAGCACTTGTGAGGCAGGGATGGCTCCTCAGGGGTTGTGGTCTCGCTGCTGAGACCTGCTGCCCCAGGTAATGCAGTGCTCAAAATGCTCCGCCCCTTCATCCTAATCACTGGTGGACTTCGGGGCTGGGATGTGCAAGGGACGAAGGATCAGAGCTTGGGTTTAGTGTACCTTCTGCTGGAAGGGAGCAGGAAAGATGGCAAATGGATGTCTTGTTCTTGTAGCTGGTATAATTATATAAAGGAAAAAGATACTGCATGCAACATTTCTTACTTAAATTTTGGGTTGTTGCTGTAATGTACATCAGCCCAGTCTACTCAATGAATGAAGTGTGTTTCTTATGCGTTATCCTACAGGAAGAAAGACCAAAAAAGTAGAAGTAATAAGAATATCCTTGCTTTAGAATAAAGCAAGCATGGACTCAACAACGAAGAAAGATTTTGTTTATATGCAAACTGTTGAAATATTTGATAACAGTATGAAGGCAGTCATATTCTTATGTATCCAGAGATTTGCACTCATCTAGGTTATGTTTAATTGAAAAAATATTTTTGCATTATGTATTTGTGTTTGAGGGGCTAAGTCTTTAATTTTATATTCTTTACAAGAATTAGTGTGGCAATTGTGTTTTTCCATTTACTGAGCTACCTGCCCATGCTAGCTGTTCATTTGCATAAAGAATATTTCCACTACTTCAGAGGTTTTTGGATTGTTGGATTGTTGTTTTCAAAGGGAGCCTGCCCCAGAGGGTTCCACAGGGTTGTCCAGTGTGAGTGGGAGGCTCTCTGGAGCAGGGGGTCACCCTTACCAGGACGTGGCCTGGCACTGCAACAGACACACACGGATTCATTGCCCTGCAATCTGCAACTGCCCGGTGGGCCTGGGGTAGCTCCAGCTGCAGTCCCTCAAATCAAAGCTCTGACTGACTCTGTCAGTCCTTCGCTGTCACTTACTATCACAAAGTTAACTTCTTACAACGAGAAAGAGCTTCCAACTCTGGCACTGATGGAAATACTGAATACTTTTAATATATATATATATATATATTTGGAAAGTATTTGAACAAAGTGTTTTGTCTTTTTTTATACAACTTTTAGCCAAATAGAAGAATTCTGATTATTACTTCTGTGGATACCTGTCCACCTGTAAATAAACTCATATATTCAGGTACATGAACCTGAAGAGAAAAAATAATAAAGACTGTTCAGGGGCTATGCGCTTTGCTAGCTCCTGGTTCCTTTGTACATAAGAGGTAACTGTTTAAATGTTGGGTGGGTTTTTTAAATTTACTTGTTGTTCCTCTAAAGAAAGAAGAAGAAAAAAAACTTTTGACTTTGTTTTCTCTTTTCTGAGTTAATACAAAGATTTTCTAACTTTTTACTGCAGAAATGGATAAATACCTGGTGCTAAGTGAACGTGAGTCAAACTGGCCATAGCAGACACACCGGTTAGAATGCACTTTTCCTGTGGCACACAATGTATTTTCTCAGAAGGGACTTTCAAAGGACTGTCAGATGTTTACATTTCTTCTTGTTGCCCCAAATAGTTTTGAATATTCAAATAACTTCCAAAAATAAAGTCATGGTCCATTACTGATGCGACAAATCCTTACATTTAAGTATCTACAACAGCTTTGTACAAATACCATTTTAGAGATAGTTGAAATATTGGGCTTTCATACTTTGTAATGCTTTGATGTGACAATAAATATGCTGTTGCTATCTAGTCTAACCTCATTGTAGACCTGTAACTCCCTGTTTCTGGTTATGTTATGAATTGCACTGGCTTGAATTCAGCCAAATACTGACTGTTCAGCTGAAATATTCCGACTGTTATGATGTCCACGAAACATTAATTAAATGCACTTGTATCTGACTACCATGGAGTATGTCAAATTATTCATGTAATAAATCCCTTGTGTATAACTTTTGTTAGTTGTTTATGTGAACTTCAGTTCTTTCACAGCCATGAATGCCTGTGCATCAACCAAGGACCAGCTGGAGTCAGTGATAACCTTTGCATCGACTTCATTATGAACAGGGTTGATGTTTAGACACTGTCAGCTAAGACACACAGGACCAGGGTGTTGAATTCTAAGTTTTGCCCCTGTGAATTTGAAGAGCAGCTTTTAGCTGGTGACTGTGGTTTCCCACTTCCAGGCTCATGCTGCTCTTCCTGATGCATTCTGCAAGCAACGCTTCCCCTGTCTTGCTCTTGCCTGGCAGTCGGGGAGCAGCCTCCCTGTGCACAGCAAGGGACACTCCTGATAGCAAAGGATCGTTTGACCAGGATATGCCTTTTCCATAGTAAAGCTGATGAAGCTACTGCTTGAAACTTGCAAGCTGGACAGGCATTCCTGAAAAAAGGAGTAGTTTGTTGGGGAAAAAAAAAAAAAAGTGCAAATTAATACCATTTCTGTCCAAATTCTTGACACACCTTCTAGCTTTGTTAGGTCATATTTAGATTTTCCTTTGGCTAATGCATTCCTACCTACTGCTGCAATGCCAACTCCAATATAAATAGCAAGGCTATTAAACTTAATGAGTGGTTTAATCACTCTTCTTGTGCTCGCATTTTTCTCCCTTCACTCAGCACCTTCTCACCACACACGTGCGCACTCCCTCACCTTTCCAGCAAAGGAAATCTGTAAACGAACCTATTCTCTGAGCCGGAGGCGGAACAGCTCCGGCCCCGCCCTGCTGCCAACCCCGGTACCGGCACCGGCAGTCGGGCGTGTCCCGGCCGTCCCTCCGCAGCCTGCCCTGATCCAGCGGCTCCCGGGCACTGCTGGGGCGAGCAGCGTTCCTTGTAGCTGCCGGTGGAAGAGCCAGTTGTCTTTGCAGCCCCGTTCCTGCCATGCAGGTACTCAAAGCTGTCTGAGTTTTATCGATAGAGTAGGGGATCCTATGGCTGACTTCTGTAGATATAAAAAGGAAGGGATTTGAAGTCATTTGAAGGAAGCATTTAGGTGATATTTCAGACTAAATTCCACTAATTAAATGCCACTTTAAGAGATGATAATCTCTGCTGTAATTGATGTTTCCAAAGACAGATGGGTTGTCTTCAGAGTTGCAGTTGTCATGCTTTCTACATTAAAGGGATTCCGTTTTAGACAAATTCAATACCTGTGCTTCCCCCGCTCCACTCCTGCACAGGCTTTGTCTCTTTTTGATCCAGTTCTGGACTACGAAATGACTAGCTTAGGTGCATTTGGTTCAGAAATACTTCACAACCTCATGTACTTCCCATAGAAAATTTTGAGACAGAAGGATTCAGTCTCTACCTGCATCAGTAACTTCCTCTTACCTCATTCCTTTTACTAAAATAATTCACTAGATGCAAATTTAGACTTCAAATAATCTTAGCTGCAAGAAAACAATTTCTCTTTAAATGACCTGTGCATTTTGTACTTTGCATGCTGCATCATCTTGCTTTATGCCACTACATTTGAGACCTGTTCTCCAAATGTGGCCTTACAGAATCATTATGTTATAACATTACTTCTGATGTGAGTTTCTACTGGAAATCTGTTGCACCAGAAGCAAGTTTTTAGCAATGCAAATGTCGCTTAGAGAACAATAATATTATTTTGGTGCCCTTAACCAAACATATTATTTTCTAGTTTATTTGCTTAAACTGCCATCTTTTTTCTCCCTCTCCCACACACTCATTTCTGTGATGCCAAGAAAAATATTATGTTATAAAAATTGTTTTAAGACTAAGCTACATTTCTCTTTTTGGCTTGCAAAATAAAAAGCAAACATTATGCTAAGATTTATGTTCTGAATTTAACCTTGGAGAGGAAGAAGAATTTGCACCTTCCTGAATTATATTTTGCTTGTTTATCCCCAGATGATACCACCGTGAACAGACACAGGTCTTCTTTTTATTTTTTTTCTTTTAGAGATTCTGGGGAAGAGAAGAGGTTCCAAACACATTTATTTCAACGCAAGGAAAATGACAAGGAAATTTCTCATTGCTCTGTCTCAGCTTTGCCTTGTGATCCCTATAGTACAGTCTTGCTCTTAGACAAGACTTCAGTGATTTTTTTTCCAGGTTGTAAAAAGCCAAATGTTATGGATGGTGAGAAAGGGAGGAACCACTACCAAGGACTGGATTAAACCACCAAGGTTGTTTTTAACCAAGCAAAGGCCATAGCTCCAAGTGTCTTGTCTGACTGTGATGATCACTAGTCCACAACACACCCATTTCAGTATTTTTCAGTGAGATGTGAACATTCCCCTTTGGATATTGCCTAAAAGAAAACTTACCCATCCTTCCCAGACTTTCAAACTGTTAGCTTTTGCAGGCTTTTTAGCTTTCCTTCTTAATACTATAAGCAGCATTTTTACATATATATATATATATATATATATAAAGATACATGTGATAATATATGTGTGTATATATATATAGTGTGTGTATATATATATTTCAGAGATGCTTTTCACTAAATTAGTTTTCATAGTGACAGCATGCAGAAAAAGGGAAAAAACGATAAAACAGTCCTTCTTAGGAGAGATGAGAATAAAACACGTGCAGCCTAAAATTGTATTATATACAACTGTTACCAAAAGCAACGCGGTGCTCACCAGGTTTATTGAAGCAGGTGGGAACTGCACAGTCTTGAGATCGAGACACATTTTTTCCACCCATTCAGTGGAGGTAAAAACTTATCCCGTGCTGACCTCCTGTGGTACGTAAGGAATCTGCAGTCGCCAAAAATAGTAGCCAGAAGTCAACAGCACAGCGAGTTCGGAGAAATACCGATGGGCTGGTCCTCCGGTCCAGGCTGGGAACGCAGGGAACACAAAGAGCACGTCCCAGGACACACATCCCACACGCCTTTAAACTTCGGTGTTTAACTCTCGAGCGCACAAAATCCTACATCTTACCCAACACGTAAACAAGGTGAATCAATCAGGTAACAACAGTTCCTAAATTTGAGAAGGATTCATCTAAATTCCTTGCAAAGATATATGAGCAGCTTTAGCTGGGAATCTTGTCCTTCATCCTTGCAGGTCAGAGCTGTGTTTCTATCACCAGTACTGAGTTATCTCACTGTGTACAAGGCACGGAGCATCCCTCTCTCACTACTTGTGGTTGAGAGCATTTGACGAATTAATCTGTGGAAGGCCAAGTCTTTTGTCTCACTTCGGATACTTTGCTGTTGCTCCATTCCCCAGCAGCGCAGTGGACACCACAGCTGTCACAGGGAGGTGATACACATGCTCTACATCTCAATATTCACTCCTCTGAGTGCCTGCTCACATCACTCAAATCACCCATCCCCTTTAGGCTCCAGAGGATCAGAAAATGAGCCAGTAAGTGGGAACCCAAATGTGTTTAACACCAGCCCTCAGTGGTGAGCCCATTTAAGGTCACAGGAAGCACACACTACTAGCTCTGCCAGGAGTGACCTGTCAAAGCCTGACGGCTGGGACCAGAACAGGATGATCACACTCTTACCCCACTCTGAATTCCAGTTGCGCTAGGTACCCTTTCATTTTGGTGCACCTATACCTGTCCCACTAGGCCTGCTTCCCAGTCCCTGGGATACACCTCACCTGCTCTCCAGATGATGCAGGGCATTCCCTACCCTCAAAGACACACGGCTCTCACTAACAGTCCCCGTACAAGTGTTCAGTAAAAACTGAGCTCTGAATCCTACCTCAGAAGAGGGAACAAATTTATTCCTGCAGCCTTGCTCTTTTGTCATTGGCAGAAAAAGCACTGTGTATAAAGCAGGCCTTCCCAGTGCTCCCGAAATTGGAGCACACTGAGGATGCCTTCATCTTCCCACACAGCTGGAACTGCTACTCAAACACAAACACCAGAGTCCTTCTAGCTGTAGATCCTGTGCTTTAAAGTCTCACCCCCTCACAGGGAGCAGAGAGAAAGCACCCCCAGAAATCACTGCCAGATATGCTTTTAAGTCTTTTTTAGGCCATCAACACACCTTCTAGCCATTGCAGAGGAGAAACTGGCCCTTTATTTTTGCTTCTCTTATTTCTCCCCTCTTTTGTGCTCTGGTGTCTATCAGCATCACTGCCGTTCCTTCCCGCCGTGCCTGCGGTATGAAGTCAGTGAAGTGGTGACTCACGTAACCAAGTTTAGCCTGAGTTTTTATTCAGGGCTGACCAGGCTTTCTACAGTGCCATAGTGCAGAGATTTCTGTTTGGAGACTCAGATGACATCCTCTTTAGAAAAGGGCTGGTTCCTTCCTTCTGGTCACAGACCTCTTGACCTATGAAATCAAACAGGATACAGAAGAAGGGAAGGAAGGAGGAAGGAAAATGTTTTTTACTCCCGCAGCTTTGGTAAAAATCAGACATTCTCAAAAATATTTGCAAAATCCCACTCCCAGACTGCTTCTTTCTTGGGTTCTCTTTTCTTTAAATATTTGTGTTTTCTCCCAGAACTGTAGGTGAGGGGTTTTGGCATTTCAGGCTGAACTTAGACCATTTGGCTCACTACATGGGCTGATTTTCTGCATTCCTCCCCCTGCCAGCTCTGTTGCTTCCCAAAGTGAGGAGCAAAATGAGAAGTACAATCCCTCATTGAAGACGTTTCATATTTAGAACCGGCACCTGATGAAGACGTATCTGCACTGCACTGCTACCAGACATGGAGAGAGGCAGAGTGGGTATGGTGTCAGGGCAGGGGAACTAGAAAGCTATCAGAGGAAAGCAAGATGAAAGTGGAAGGGAAATGAAGTAAGTGGGTGATAAAATAATTCTGTTATATAGCAGCAAGCCAGAAGGATCAAAGGATCTCTTTTATTTGCATTTTATCCTCATTTCTGTTCCTTGCCATTTCCTTCCTCTGCTGCATATTATTATCACCTCTATTATAAAACTTTCTGGTTGCTTGCAATTATCCCCCCTTTAATCTCATGCTAGGCTCTTCCTCTTTGATCCATGCCTTCTTGCCATATGACTGATTGTGTGACTGCTGCGTATATATGTAAAAACATACATTTATTTCAACTTCATTTCCCCATCGTGTCTCCAGTTAAGGTCTCTAAAGTCCAGGCAAAATTGTGTGTCCTTCCAAAATCCTTTCTGCTTACCTCAAGCAGGCTTGATTCAGCTCGCAGTAAAAATATTGCAAACAGAAAGCTCCTTTTAATGTCTTCATTTTATTTTTGCACAAGTTACAGTTACAATTTTACACAATAAAAGAACACAATCTACAGAGAGGAACACCTGATTATGCTCTTCATGGCAAGGCTAAGCAGAGTTCAATAAAGAGACAAACCTGTCACTGGCAGACCCTCGAGTCTTTCTCGTTTTTTTAACTTCTGAAAAAAAACCACCTTCTTTTTCTGTTCACTCCCTTGCCTCCCTCCTACCAGCCTCTCCTGGGGCCACTGCTACCCCCTGCAAACCGGGCTCAGTGGCAGGGCTGAAGCATTCCCTGAGATGACAGGGAGTAGAGCAGAATAGTCGGAAATGTCAGAACAGAGCAGAGTCAGTTGGAAAGTCACTAGGGAAGATGCTGCTTCTCCCAAGGACAAGCCAGTGCTTCCTTCTCTGGGGGGAAGCCGGAGGCAAACGCAGCTGCCCAGCCCAGCCTGGCCCCATCCCTCTGCAGAGGGAGGGCAGCTCCCCACCCACAGCAAGCGCTCTCGCACAGGGCTGACACCAGGCAAGAACACCTGAAGCTGTATCCATCTTTTCTCTCCTTCTCACTGGTTTTAAGTAGTATTTCTTTAGCTGTGGTAAATCCTTTTGAGTGTATGAAACACACTGGCCCTGGATGGCAAGAAATTCTCATCTTCATTCTTCTTCTCCAAAGAGAACGCTGAAGGAACAGCCTGGATTATCTGAAGTAGTCAACTGCATATATGTATTCTATACTTACGAATGTGATAAGGAGTGTCAAAAAATACCAAACTCCACAAAATAGTTAAGCAGCTTATAGCATGAATATTGTTAATTAAACCTCTTGATTTTAAAAGAAACATAAAATATGATGGAAAAATTCTTCTTTCCCTTGTTCACTGAATTCCTGGCAACCAGATACAAATAAGCACCCCGAGAGCTCAGAGGAAAAAAAAGCTGCTGAAAGGAGCCACAGAAAGGAACTAGGAGAGCACCTAAACTGTAATTTTCATCCTGGCCTACACAAATCCTCCATGAAGCAACACATCTTCCAGAAAAATCAAGCTTTTGTTCTCTGTGGCTATAAAGAACATCTGCTCTTCATGTCCTCCAGAGTACCAGCCCCATGTTGTCCTCACTATCCCCTTCCTTGTGAAAAGGAGAGCTATTTGAAATTCTAAAAAAGCAACAAGTGATTTCATTTTATTTTCCTTCACGCGAGTTTTGTGCTAATAAGCACTGAACAAAGCATCTGCAGAGATGAGAGTGACAAAATGCATTTAAATTTTTTAGCTTTAAGCTCTTGCACATGCAGTACTGTCTCTCTGGAATTAAATGGGACTGTGGTTGTTTCTAATACTGCTCTGTATTCAAAGAAACCCGTTAGTAGTAACACAAGATGCAGCACCTCATTGTTTCATTTCTTAGATCACAACATGACCTTGAACATGTTTCCACTGCCCACCTCACAGGCTACTCTGCAGACACACAAAGGATTTGCATATTATTGAGTTAGAAAAGAGGCTCAGGATGTTGCTACCTCACATCCTTCACCTGCCCTGCTCTCCTCAACACACCATCACATCTCAGGTGATGCAGCTCAGCCTTCTCTCTCTCTTTTAAAAACTTTAACAACAGTGAGTTAATTGATGCCCCCTGTGTCCCCTGGTGATCAATTACAATTAATCACACAAGCCCCACCCTCCAGCCCCAGTGATTATTCCCTCTCAGGAATATACTTCACTTCATATACTGTTGAAGATTCTAACACTGAGAGTAAGAAACTTGATCTTGCTCTACAGAACTGAAAAGTCTTGCACTTAAACACCTTTTGCAGCTGTGAGTACCGACACCCACTCACCATTCACCACTAAAGAGAAGGTTGCATTTTCAACCTTCTCTTTAGTAAGGTGCATTAGTCAGACTCCTGAAATAAGCGCCTCCAGGGCTTATTTTCTGTTCCTGTGGTTCTCCTTTGAACTCAAGCCAGCCTGTGCCTTCCCAAAACATTAACAACTGTGGTAATAAATACATCTGATAAGAGTTCACAGAGCATTAGCATCAGCAAGCCAACAAATGGCTACCAAGTGTTGGAGAGTGTTATGTGCTGGGGATATATCACAGACTGGGGGGGGCTCTTTAGGACCCCCAAAGGGCAGCTGCCCTCCTGGGGAGTGTGGATGGGCACAGCTGACATGAATTGACTCACAGGGCTGCATGTCCCAGCCTCAAAGACTTCAAAAGCTTCTAGTTTGGGAGAGGAATAGATTATTTGTCTTGGTGATTCAAGTTTCTTGTGATTGTCCAGAGAGAAAGAGAGACTGACTGAGTCTGATTTGGTTGGTTTATTTTTGCTGAGTAGTGGTGTTCTGATTTCCTAGGCTTTAAGAGAGAAATAGTGTTTTATGTGCATGGCTACTGAAATAACAGTGGTAACAGTTATCTTAGTGGGCTGGTAAGAGATACCATGAGTGGTCAGTCTGCTAGTTCACAGCATGAACAAGAAAATGTGGACAGATGGTGGGTCTGGAGCCAGAATTTGCAGAGTACTGATGAAATGTATGCACAAATGTACTCTTTGTGTGATGTGGTGATGAGCTTGACACCCAGAGAGGAGAGGCAGATAGGTTAGGGGTATTTCCTGCTGTTGCTCCCATGAGATGTGGGCTCTGGGGTTCTCTGCTCAGCCTGCACTGTGCTGGCAGTACAAAGCAGAGGAGCTCTCTCAGGCCATTCTGGCAGCTTGGATTTCCTGGGGTGTCAGAACTTTCTAAGCAGCCTCCTGCCACCAGGAGCCCCGAGCTGTGAGCCATTCATTAGCTGCCATGGTCTCTTCTGATCTCAAGGTGTGATCCAGAGTGTGTGGTGCCTGTTTCATCAGGAATCAGGTTTCAGAAGCAGATGTAAGGGCTTTTCTTTTTTCATAGACTAAAGACTCAAGGCTGTGCTCAGTCTGTTCAGATGCTGTTTATGTTTCATCAGATACACAAACACTATCCAACTTGATAGCGTTGCTGAACTGGGTCTTGCTGAACTGTATCTTAATCACTCAACAAGCTACATGGCAAGCTCTAGCAAGTGAATTTTGCACTGTGTCTAGTTAAATCTGCAAAGGGGATACAGACAAGTGTAGTGCAATTATCCACAGTGGAAGCTGGACAGAGCTCGAGTCCACAACTCCTCCTTGTTACTCCAGGTTTCATCTGGGGAAAGGGGAGAGTGTGCAGGCAAGAGCAATCCCTCAGTTCAGAAATGAGGCTCTGCAGTGTGTATTGGTCACCTGCTGACTTCAAACACTGTGTCAGAGCACAGGTACAAAGGCTACAGGGGAGAAGGAGGCATATGGACTTCAGAGGAAACACATGGCTACTGCAGCTCTTCGGAACAGACAGATGGGAAGAATTATTGAATTCTCATTGGAGGGATCTTAACTGCAGGCGTCACTGGGAAATTCAGTGCAGCTGTCTTAAGGCACAGGCAAAGAAAAATCAAACTAGAAAACGGATACCTCCAACTGAGGTACAGTCAGCAGTGAGGTTCTCTGCACAGGAAGTGACATTTCTAATGACTTGTGACAGAAAATGAAAATACAGATTTTACATAGTGAAAGCCACAGTATTAAGGACTTCTGCTTCAATTTCACCTAACATTTCTCTGCCATTTGGTCTATATTAAACTAATATGATTTCTTGCAGCTTCTGAATGGTGTCATTCAACCTCAGCCCTTCTTCTGAGACTTTATTTTTATTCTGAGCTGACAATTTGTGGCTGTACTGCTTTCGTTCTTTCACAACAGCGCTCTCTGCTTGTACTGCAGACAGTACTCAGTGATTGCAGGGGGTGATCAACACTGGGGGAGAATCAAGTTGGAAATGACATTTCTAACTAGGAAAACTACGGTAGAGATTAATCCAGTTTATAGTAGTATTGTTCAGTAAACATTTGAATACATTCTTTCCAAACCAAAACTTTGAAGAGTTGAATCTGGGTGTCCTTAGTCTACATTAAGGTCCATAAATAAGAGGATAATTGTCAAATATCACATTTTACAGCTGCTTTAAAACTTCCACCAAAACAAATTTTTGTAGGAAAATGCAACTGTGAAGAAGTTAACTTTTTTTTCCCTAGAAGAATGAATTATTTGATCAATGACTCTATCATCTTAATTCAAACATAGCTTGTTGAAACACACAAGAAACAAGTTTGGGATGGTGGTTCTTATCAAGGTGGTTTTCTTTCCCCTCACTCCATTCTATTCTCTGGCTGGAATGGAGCACTAGGAGAACTGTGACAGTGTTGAGTGGGATATAGATCCCAAGGACTGTAAAGCAGTAAAACCACCTGGGGGTATACATCTCCATGTGAAACAAAGCCAAAACGAAATAGTTTGAATTGGAAGATTTCAAAATGAAACTTTCCACATGAGAACACTTCTACATATTTCACTGGGGGCTGGGAATCATTTTTTTCAGGTTTTTATCCTGATCATGAGACAAAACCATTGTGCTGAAATACTAGAACTGAAAATGTTCCAGTTACTTGTTAGCACAGTGAAGGCCAGCGTGCGTGTAAACCATTTCTGAGGATATCAGAATCCTGGCCTGGCAGGTTACAGCAAGCAGAGAATTTTGTGTGGTAAAATGAGCAAACGACTACCTCTGAGGACAGGCCACCAGATATTTTAAATTTCTGTTTTTAAACCAAAAACTAGGTCTTTTTAAAATCTGTCAAAGATGTCTGGTGGCAACTTCTTTGATCTGTCTCTGTTCAAACACAATTCAAAATGTTGAGTTAAGTTAGATGGGAGACGGAGTATGGTGTTAGGGAGCGAGTGATGGTGCAGATGAAGAGGACTAGGGTTAGATGCCCAAGGTGCCTATCTTGTTTGTTCAGGTAATCACAATTATTACTCTGAGAACATTTCTCTTCATTATTTGTGCCATTCATATGAATGTAATTCACATCTTAGTACAATTCTCTGTTTGCTTGAGGGAGGTAAAACAGGAGACACCCTTTTTTTGGCCCTGCTTTTTGAAAGGCTGGTGCTTGTTGGCCTACTGTAAAGATAAACTTCTGAGTCCTTCTAATGCACTCTATAACTTTGTTATACCTTAATAGCTGGATCGTGCTTTTGGCACAAGATGCAGTAGAAAATTGAAAAATGGGCTTGTAGTGACAGCAGCTACAGGGAAGGAACAGACAAATGATGGGACAGTCTGTGCTCATCACAGAGCTGTGCTTAGATGCAGTGGAGATGTTCTAAGCTGGAAACAATTTCTGCTTCTTTGATCTACCAATGTACAGTTGAGGGAAATGTAAGAAGAGAGGCTTCAAAACTGGAGGCATACTAAGGCAGTAATTTCTAAAATATCTTAAAATTATCTGAGAGATATGATCAGACACAGAAGGGTAAAGGGCTAGAAAGTAGTGGACAGCTAACAAGCACCTTGTGTGGAGTAAAAGGGAGAGAGAGGAGGAACTTTTCAAGGGGATGCAGGTGAAGGAGGCAAAGACAGTGAAATCTTTGGCTTAGATAGCAATGTCAATGAGACGGTGGAAGCCAAGATTTTTTAAGGCTCTCACTGACAAACTCTGTAAAGTGCTGCCCCAAAACCCAGCACCATAAAATAGGCACACAGGTGCTTTGCTGGAAGGGTCTTAAAATTGTCTTCTGTTGGTTTGGTTTTTTTCTTTCTTCAGCCATTCTGTACCATCCTTGGCCATCTTCTGTACATGTTGGGTATACACATGTACTGCTGTGTACTGTAGTTCATCCCTTTATCATGCTCAGGCCTTCTCTCCTTGCCACTCACTTTCACATGTCGTAAGACTCCATAGAAAGAGTTTAACAAGTTCAGTCCACTGGCCTTTTAAAAGAGGGATGGGAGATGTTGCTACTGTCTAAAATGTGGGCTGTTCCAAGGGGCTGGTGGCTTGGCCCCACAATGTAAAGGAGTGTTATTTCTGTAAAAGACAGCAGGAATCAACTCAGGTCTGAAAGGCAAGAAGTCAGCAAATAAACAAGATAAACATAGCATAAGCATCATTTAGTTTCTTTTAATTCAGTGCCTAATACACTAATTTCAGCACACAAAATACAAGCTGTTGCAAGTACTCCAGGAACTAAGAAAAAGGAGAAACAGGGGTGTTTTCTTTTAGAAGTGGTTTTCATGTGAAGTTACAAAGATGAAGTGCATTTTTAGCTACTGATTAGCTTTAAAATTATGCTATTCAAATACCCACTTGAATTTTCTGTAAGATAATCTTTAATTTCATAGACAGATTTTTTTACTTTTTTCACATCTGATTACTAGAACTGCTTGGGGAAATTTAACCATATTTCTGTACTCTAAGGTTCTGAGTAAAGATTGAAATAAAAAGGGGAATAGAGAGTTATGTGGCTGTAGACTTTAGGCTGGAGGCTTTTGACACTTACCAGGCCAGGCACGGAAAGCATTCCACTTAAGAGCAATGCAAAAGCAGTGACAACTCATTTCTGAAGAACTGAAAGTTTCTTTGGGTGAAGACAAGGATGGCCCTCCTTATAAGACAAAGAGTAAGATCAACAAAAATTTCAGGGTGCTTTTCCTCCTCCATGCTAAGGAAAGCCTAGTACTTTTAAAAGCCAATTTACAAAGGCACAGTGGTTAGAGTTGTTCAACAATGGTTTGGGTTGAAAGGGACCTTAAAGTCTATTTAATTCCGACCCCGCTGCTGTGGGCAGGATCACCTTCCACTAGACCAGGTTGCTTGATACCCCATCCAACCTGGCCTTGAACACCCCCAGGGATGTGGCATAACACCATTCTTGCTGAAATGGTGCACAGCTATGGCTGCTTCACGGGAGCTGGGAGCACACACTGGCATACTTTGAGTGATAGAATTATTAAGAATTATCTCTTAGCTCTTCTCTTTGTGCCTTAACAGTAAATCTGTACTTCTAATTACCGCTTTTAAGCACCCTGGTACCACTGCAAATTGAATATCTAAATCCAAGATGCACCTTTGGCAATTTAAAACTCCTAAGACAAATGCGTATGTGAATTCAGCACATTATCTGTGCAAATTTGGATTACTACATCCTGACTCCACACATACCCAACTTCGTGCTGGAAATAGCTCTCCTTCGCTATTGTATGCATAGAGTCATAGAGTATCCTGAGTTGGAAGGGACTCACAGGGATCATCGAGTCCAACTCCTCGCCCTGCACAGCACCATCCCCAGGAGTCACACCATGTACCTGACAGCATTGTCCAGAAACTTCTTGAACTCTGTCAGGCTTGGTGCTGGGACCACTTCCCTGGGGAGCCTGTTCCAGTGCCCAAACACCCAATGGGTGAAGAATCTTTTTCTAAAATCCAACCTGAACATGCCCTGACACAACTTCAGGCCATTCCCCCGGGTCCTGTCACTGGTCACCACAGAGGAGAGATCAGTGTCTGTCCCTTCTTTTGCCCTCACAAGGAAGCTCTATACTGCAGTGAGGTCTCCCTTCAGTCTCCTCCAGGCTGATGAGACCAAGTGCTCTCAGCCGCTCATGGCTTCCCCTCAAAACCCTTCACCATCATCATAACTCTCCTCTGGATGCTCTGGAATAGCTTTTTATCTTCCTTATTTTGTGGTGCCCCAAACTGCACACAATACTTCATGCGTATTACCTTTTCCTTAACATTTGTGGTTTTCCTGCCTTAAAAAAGACCTCTATTAAGTATGTAGCAGGTGAGCTTGTTACTTGATTTTAAGGCCTTGTCAACTGCATGGCCCACCTGCTCTTCTACAAACAGCTGTTGCAGGGTATAAGGATACCGCTCTGATGAAGCTTCAGGTCATCAAGACACTTATCCAGGGAAACTCTGTGATTTAAAGTCCCCAGGTATTCATACAGCCTAAGAGGACGAGAGAGGAGCAAAACCTCAGGGATTTTAAAGCACAGCTGTTTTAGAAGTGAGAGCTTGCATTCACGGTCTTGTTTCTAAGGACGGCAGTTTTAAGGTGCACATGGGTCCTCATGTTCTGTTTCCAAATTCAGCTGGACTTCACTGTTTTCAGATGTGACAATGTGTGAAACAGAATAATTAAATGTCTTGAAGTTAACTGCATAGGCAGACTCCTTGCCTGAACAAACATATTCAACCCCAAATGTGGTCTTAGCCCTGCAAAAATGTCAGTAATTGCTTTCCGTCTTAACTGGCTTTTCCCTGATTCTTTGCTCAGACTACTTAGTAAAAGGGCAGTTCTAGGTGAGACCTCTACTCTCCTCAGGTCTTTTTTTCCATTCCCTATTTCTGTTCTTATTATCACGAAGCACTGAAGGAACACACTCATTCCTACAAAATTACTGTGGTAAGTGGAAACTTTGCAAATAACCTAAATGGGTGACCACAGACATTATTTAGGGAGAACCCAGGGGGCTTGAGGAGGGAGAGGAAGGGAAGCTGGAATTTATTTTGTTGTTTTACAGCTAAATCCCTAAGCTTAGTGGCTGAATAGCTGAAGTGACATGCTGAAGGAGACAGGTTCCTGACATCTCCCTTCTCCTTCCAATTGAAGTTGGTCTCTCACCGATAAATGCTGGCAGGCTTAGCAGTAATGTCTAAGGCATGAAAGTACCCAGCTGACATGACACTCACTGCCAGAGGTTACAGATTTGTAGTAGTAGAAAGCACAAATTTTATCCACCTTCTTTCTCCCTTTATCTTGTAGCTTATATTTCACATCCTAGAGGAAACACACATTTTTTTCTGATAAAAAGACTACTCAGATACATCTGGCACAGCTGAAATCTGCATTTTTTAGCTTATACTCTGTAAAGAATCCAGGCAAGCAGCTCCATGCACCCTACATGCACCACCAGTTTGAGATCCTCCTAGTAGATTCTGCAGAGGACCAGGATCTTAACACAGGACAGCCAAGTGCTTAATGAAGCTGAAATTTGTGGTAGCTCTTCCTCATAGTTACCTGATCAGAGTTACATCTGTATTAGACTGAACAGGTTTAGTGCCTGTCCTCTGACTTTGAAGGCCAGTGACACTGCCCAGCTTGTGCCCATGCGGCAGCATTTTCCTTGTCTCCTGAAACAAGTCTCCATGATGTCTCTGGGGAACAGTTTCTGGCTTGTGTCTGGGCACTGGCTGAGAAGTATGGGCTGCATGGACCAAAGCCATCCCAAGAAGCATGCTGTCAGCATGAACTCATCAGCCACCACTTGTGCCCTGTTTAGCTCATTATTTTTGTATTGTAGTTATTACAAAAAAAAAAGGGAAGTGCTCTTCGGAAGAGAACAAAGTAGTTATGGAAACAATTCATTTGAATACAGGCTTAAAGGCAACTGTGCAACAGTGAAGCAGAGTATGGAGTGCTGTGGCTACACAATGACCCAGTCCTTCCAAAACCATGCAGCAGTTCAATCTGCATTTTAAGAGTTTTTAGACCATGATTTTAGGAGCAACTGAAAAAAAAAAAATGAAAGAAAGGAAAAAAACCAAAAAAAAAGTAACCACGCCTGGCAGCCTAACTCTTATTTACTGGGAACTGTAAAATAGACTTTGGAGGCAATGTTATGTTCTTAAGCAGTCACTGTCAAATTAAAAACAATAGAAAACACACTTGCATTTCAATTCTATTTGTCTCCTGGTATTGTATGTCACACAAACTTCAAAACAGATGCTATTAGTAGTATTTTATTTTTTCACCTGATGTGTTGGCAATCTTCAGAGCTATTTTGGTGGATCTTCCACACAGCAACAGGAACGAGAAAACAGTTTTGAAAGTGTGATTGTAAAACCACAAAATACTGACTTGGGAACTTGGTCACTTGTCCCTGAAGCTGCCCTTATTTCAAACCAAAAGGAACCCAGCGGACATGCACTAAACTCTCTCGATTCCCCACCCTTACTAGTTACTGTTTCCTCAGCTATGCACAAACTTAAAACAGTCTGGTTTAAAACGGTCACTGCTGGATGGGTTGTGCTACTCTGTAAATAAGGAGGTTATTCCCTTCTCTATATCCAGAACCCTTAAGCCTATTTGCTTGTCTATTTTTTCCACAAGACAAACAGAACAAAGGAAACTCTGGCTTTGCCAGGCCTGGTCCCTGGTTTGCTGAAGCATATTGATCTCTGGCTGGGCAAGCCATCCTCTCACAGGGCCCAGCTGCCCTGTTCTCTCACTGCCCTCCGGCAAGAGTCTTTCCCAGCAAATCAATAATGCATCCCAGAGCCTGCCTTTTCCTGGTGAACACAGCCTGCCTCTCTCCACCTGTGCAGCTCAGGGGAAGGGAATGAAGGCAGCAGCCAGGGCTGGCTGAAGCAATAGGCTGGGCTGGGCTGGGTTGGGTTGGGTTTCCCCAGCAGCAGGCAGGACTTGGAATACCAAATCAGCTCACTGTCACTCCTCAGGCTCCAGGATGCTGCTCACAGTCTGCAGCACCTTTCCAGGTGCCTCAGGCAGGTTGAAATGGAAAAACAGCCATCCTGACCAGGTCTAAATGGGAACAGAGGTATTTTTTGACAAACAGACTATCTCAAAGGATATTACTATTTTAGCCATATGCTGGTTTAGAACTGTGCCTCTTGCACAACTATGTGAGGATGCAGTCTGTAATTACATGTGATGTTCTAAGGTGTTTTTTCTCCTGTGGGATTCTAGCACCATTGGTGAGCAGAACAGCCAGTGACCACCTGGTGAGTGCCTGCTCAGTAATTTGATTTCTCTTCCATCCTGCCTGTGTTTGTGCATCTTCATAAGCCAAATGTTGCCCCAACTGTGTTCTGTGCAGAAGATTATTCATCGGTGCTCCTCAGGGGCCCAGAGGGTACAGTCACTCGCCAGCACTAATGTAGATGTTGTTACACACCTTCAAGGACAGAGGGGCAAGTTTTCACACCAGTGTTACTACTTGAGTGATGATGAAGTCACGGTGTTGTTACAGGAAAATTTCTTCCCATGGCAAAAGCAGATGGACAACCCCTCTCTCTTGGTTCCTGTCTCCAGCTACCCACTCCCACTCTGGCAGCACTATTCACTGCCTCCATAGTAGCACTGACACAATCATTTTCAAGTCTGGCCTGTAAATCATCTGCTCTGCAAGCCCACAGACAGTTTCACTAGTGCATTTGTGGAGCTGGTAGCTGGCACACAGAGGCAGGGAACAGCGTAAGGGCAGATGTGACATGAAGGAGCAGAATCTAGCTTTGATACTACAGAAAATCTTCATTTAACTAAACCTTATGGCTGATTAAGAATATGAACAAGGGACAGGGCACTTTGTATTCTCAGTCTGAGACACCTCCAACTTTTGCTTTGCTTACTCTTTCAGAGTACGTAGCATTTTTTTGCACTCACTTGATTGGACTAGAAGTCTGGTGATCTCAGCTGTAGCCATGACAGTGCAGGTTGTATATCTGAGAATGGGGCACATACCTGCAGTGGCCAGCAAGCTGCAGTTTAAGCTGCTGCCCAGAGCTGTGTAAGCAGCTCTGTCATGCAGGCAAAAAGAGATCCCAGTTCCGCTAAGTGGCATTTAACTATCTTGCTCCTGAGACATCTCCATCATACCTCCCTCACATTGCTTACTATACGTGGTCCAGTTTTTTCAAAACTAGAACAAAAACCATCCAGATAACACCCCTCTTCAGTGCCCAGCTACAATTCATCCCCAGAGCACCATCCACCTCAAACACAGAGGAACAGAGGCACCCTGTGGAAAACAACACACAATCCACCATTGAAACCTGCAACATGCTGACTATATGCAGGAGGAGGATAAATTAAGAACAAGTCCCGCAGCATAATCTTTCAGGTCATATTTAAAGCAAAGAGAGGATGCTCATCATCTGAATTCATGTATGTCACCACAAGATCATTAGCAGGCTTGATGAATGCTGTAACTCCACAACATGGCCTTCTGCCATTTGAGCTGGAGGATTAACCTCTGTCAGTGGCAAATTGCCATCTTTTACACAGATGAGCAGTGCAAGGGCTTGATGATGGTTTCTTGCTGTTACTTGTTGACAGCAGAAGAATAGCAAATTGTGGGTGCAGCTCCATGTTTCCAGCCCAGCTGGTCCATCAGCAGAGGACATCCCACTCCCCTCAACTCTGCAGCAGTGATGAGCCCCTCCACCGCTCTGCTTCCTTGTCCTGGTTGTGGGCAGGATTATCAGAGGGCAGTGCACGGGATGAGGAGAAATGGTGCGAGCTGGAGGCAGAGCTCTGCGCAGCAGCTGACCCTGCGGCCACCACAGATGTGGTCAGTCGGCCCCTGAGGGGCAATAGGCCCTCCTCCCAGTTCGGGAGGAATTGATGAAGAGTAGTCTTGCTGCCTTTGTACTTTCCAGGCACACTTTAGATCCCTCCCCTTCAACCCACTCTGTATCTTTGCCTTGCTCAGAAACCCTGTTTTTACATTCCGGCGTCTGTGTCTGCCTCCCCAGGCACACCAGGTCCCTCCACGCAGCTGCAGCCCCCACACCCCGGTCCTTCGGGACACTGAAGGAGGAGACTCGCAGCACCATCTGCCCACCTGGGCTGCCGCCCGCCGCCGCCGCCCCTATCCCGCCGCGTCCTCCCCCAGCCCCGTCACCTCCCGCCCGCCTGCGCCAGCGCTGCCTCGCCCCGCTCACGTACAATTCCTCCCCTTTCACCCTGGGAAAAGCCCCCACCAGCTCGGCCCGCTGCCGCTTTCCTATGTTATTAAAATTAAATAAATATAATAAATGGTGACTAAATGCTGGCTGCATTTGGACGATTCCTTCTTCTCCCCTCCCCCCCGCGCAAAAAAAAAAAAAAAAAAACTCAAACAAAACAACAAAAAAACCCCACCAAACGGAAAAAAAAAAAAAACACCAAAAAAAAGCCCCCAAAAACCCAGACACCCCAGCGCTGCTGCGTGGCGCTGCTTGCTTTCAGTCTGGGGCTCAGTTCTGCCGGGTTCTCTCAGCCCCGCGGTGCCCGGGCCGGGCCCGCTGTGGCCCAGGGCAGCCGCCGGGCCGGGCGGCGTTTCCATGGCGGCAGCGGCCGCTGAGGCGGCCCGCGCCTCCCTCCCGCTGCTGGGCGGCAGAGGCGGGAGCGGGGCGGCCCGGCCGCGACATCCCCCCGGAGGCCTCACCGGCGAGCCGGGAGGGAAAACTTAAGGGAAACGGAGAGATGATGGGGGCAAATCTTTGTTTTTCACACCAGGGAATATGTAAACTCAGGGAATGGCCTGTGAGAGGGGCTGAGCTCCTCAGTGCAGCCCTTTCCAAGCCAGCAGTTTTCCCATCCCTGGTGGACTAGTAACGACAGTTTGTTTTTTCCAGGCGGAGGCTGGTTTTCCCCAGGATATTTCTATGTCCCTGTGGAAAACACACTGGTGGCTTCCCAGGACCAAAGTGGAAACTCATGGCCAGCACACAAGCATGTGCTGTGCCAGGGAAAGGGTCTGTGGCCTGGGTCTGAGCCACTGGGAACGGCGTTTCCAGGACAGCTCTTTCCCAAGTGCAGTTCAATACTCCACTCTCAACCATTCAAGATTTTACTAAAATAAGATATTTCATGGAAAACTCAGTTATTAGTATCTCCTCGAAGGTCCCACTGCTGATCAGTGGGGAGATGACACTGTAGTCAAATTGGTCTGAAACAAAAATCATTATTCATTCAAGGATATCTCTATTTTTCTACACATAAGCAACATTTCAGTCACAAGAAAAACCAGAAGCCACAGCAGCACAGTTAATTATTTTCATTTTGTTCAGAATTTTGCTACTGAAATCTTCCATGAAAATGGAGAATAAAATGTTTTTACAAACACCAGGGTTATTGAAATTCTCTATTACATAATTTAAAAAATCAAGAGCATTAAATGTAGGCATCAACAGTGTATTGCTCGTGCTATGTAACTGCATGCATTATGTCATATCTTATTCTAGGAAACTCAAGGAAATCCGTTGCTTCCAAATGATTCACTCCTCCAACCTGGCACCCAGTTTCAAGTGAGTAGTGCAGAAGAGTAACACATCCTACACACTCCCTGCAAACTTTGTTTAAAAGTCAACTTCAGGAATCAGGGATGGGCAATGCTCTGCCACAGCCAAACTATATACAGATATTGCCTTCTGCAGAAGCCTACTTGGCTATGTAACTGTACAAACTTGTTTGATATTTTGATTATTATATTGCTGCTAAGAACTCTCACCCAAATTAAATCGTTTCAGAGAGTCACTTTCCAAGCATGTGTGAAGATTAGAAGCCCCTTAACGTTCCATTTATGGGCTATCAATTATTATTATTATTTATGTAATTCTTGTCTGTGCTAAGTACTTGTGACTCCATGTGCTTAAGGAGCTTACTGGAGGGATTCCAAAGCAAGGATGTTGCAAAGGAGGAGAGGGAAGAAAAAGCCTGCTGCTTCTTAGAGGAAAGCAGCACAGCATGTAATGTAGGGCTTGTGGAAGAAGTTGTTGTATTGAAGTATGTAAAAGGTGGAAAGCATAAGAAGAAGGGACAGTAGATGGATTTCGGGTGCGTGCAAAGACAGTAGGAAGGAGAAAGTAAATTCACTCTTGTGATTTAAAAGATGCCAGCACTCCTTTGAATCACCTTAGCCTTTAACTGATAACAACCACAGATTTGAAATAAGAGACCTGTTCCCTCCTGAAATACCTCATGTCAGCAAACTGAAGAGAGATCTCTCTGAAACAGCTGTAGGAAATGCTAAGGAAAGAGCCACAAGTTAACCCCAAGGGGCTTAGGCTCAGATTCTTAAAGGTAATTAGGTACCTTTAAATACAAGTTAGACATCTAAATCTTTGAGGCTCAGGATCTTACTTAACTAACTCTGGACTGGAGGAAGTCTCCTTAATGGATTCACAGCCATGAACCCTTTCCTGGATTTGGTTCTTGTTTTGTCTTTCAGAAACTGAACAGGGCATAGTTTTATGATGACAATTAGGCTGGTGTGGTGGGGACAAATACTCTCCAGGAAACAAGAGATAGAAAAGTGGGGCGGATAGGAAACGTATAATCATTGGTGTCTTGTGGGGAATAAAACCTATGTGCTTTTGGTCAGCAATGAGATTTTCTTAATGTAAGAAAGCCAGTAAAAGTAAGGAAAAAAAGGTCTAATTTATCATGCCATGGAGCAGAATCTCAAAATTCTCATAGGCCCTTTATTTTGATGGACATCGCTCATTTCACAGCCATATTCCTATATTCTGGGAACAGAGCAAAGTTGCTTTTATTCATCTCAGGCATAAAGAGCCTTGAAATTGCAGTAACAATAATTTACACTACACACAGGAATCTTATAGTATTTATAATTAATTCCTTGAAGTATTTGTATGCGTTCTTTGGTTTGGGCCTCCGGCATATGTTGCATTCCACACACAAGTCTTGAGGGATTCAAAAGGATTCTGAGAGCTACATTATTAGAAACATAGTCATATATTTGCTTCTGTATAATGTTCAGCTTTTAATAAATTACCTTCTCTCGTCTCTCTCTTCTGTCCCTGTTGCCTACTGTCATAAACCTACAGTGTTTCTCTTTAGAAATCTCTACATTCATTGTTTTGACATTATTTATGGTGTAATACTCAATATTTATGAATACTTTCCTGCTGTAATGTTATGAGGTAAATAAAGAAGAGCTAAATTTAAAAGCATCAAAGCTCGTTTTTGTACCATGTGAGAAATTCATAGTAATAAAAAGGTTTCTGTGATTTAAAATCCAGTGGAAATAGTTTTCTTTCAAGTTCCCTAAAGCATTTACAGCCCAAACATTACAGTTTTGCAAGATTAAATGACATACCTGCTAGAAATAGAATGTGAATGTATTTGTTTCCTTTCTGTGACTGATGGAGTGAGAGTCTGGAAAATTGATACAATTTTTTGTATTTCCATTTTTAATAACTTCAAATACAGCAAACAGAACAAGTCACCTCCTGAATAATGATGCATTGAACTAATTCACTCCTTTTTCCACAAAAAATGTCAAGGAGTCTGAAGCACACTCCTCTTTCTCGCTGAGCTTCCTGTGCAACATCTCCCAAAGGACTACAGCCCTTTGCAGCTGCTTTCCTGATCTCCACACAGCCACACAGCTCACCTCTTCCTGCCCCTCCTCCCAGCTTCTTTCTGTCTTACAAGCCTTTGCAACCTCCACACCTGGTTAGAGTAGAGCTGTGTATTTGTCCTCATGCTCTGCACCAGGGAACAGCATAGGGCCCTGTCAGTGACTGAGGATCACATCAAGTCAGGCCACAGCAGCTGAAGAATTGTGAAGGATTGCAACGGGAGCAGAGAACTGTCACATCCTGAGTGCTGTATAGCACAGTCATAAACACTCCCACACCAGTAACTCTTGTGGAGGGAGTGTTCACTGTGGTGACTCTTATGTACTATTGGGGCTGCTGGAATGAATCAAAGGAATTCAAGGGCTTCTAAAACAGATTCAGTTCTTGATGTGTGCTGATCCCCTAGAACCCGAGCAGAAAAAGAGCTGCCTTGGTACGTTAAGCCTCTTCTGCATCCCATCCCCCATCTGTGCCTTTGAGAGATGATACAGCTCAGCATTAGGTGTCTTGTTATCCAAGTGAGCAGATCTGGTATAAATCTAAAAGGTTTTCATGGCAGGAAGTGGTAGGTGGAGATATCCTAAGGGCTGGAGCAAGGCTAAGACACAGCTGCCAGGGAAAGACGGGTGGGTGAGTGGGTGGGAGGAGGTAAGAACATCCTGGCAAGAGAGCGCCTTCCCAGGGATGAACACAGCTGAGAGAGTGATAGAGAGAGCGTAACTGTGCAGCAGTGGTTGGGGTGGGCTTTGTCCAGCTCTCGCTTTAAGACCAGATGTGGAACGCAGCTCCCTCCATTGTGTTGTAGAGAAGTGAAACAGGAGAAATGTCAATCTCCTCTCTTACCTCTCCACCTTTCTCCTCTCTCCAGGTAGAAGAGGAAACCTTATGGAACAAGGGTATTATTTCCTTAAAGAGGAAAACAACCTTTTCACTCCTTCCAGTATTCCTTTCACATTGTTAATTGATTGTGCTGTTGTTACAAAAAAATATCTGAGGAACTCCAGTCTCTGCTGGAGCAGAAAATTGTTCTGAACTGAGACCTAGCCCTCAGGTTTAGAAATGGAAAGTGACTGTCAGATGACATGCATGGAAATTCCAGCTGTGTTGCCTTTTTTATAGAGCCTAACTCTGTTTGTTCTTGAAGGCAGCTCTGAGGAAGCATCACTAGGAGGCTTCTGGCACCTTACAAGGACTGAGTGTGCTGGAGTAGCTAGAAGCCACTGCTGCCTCCGAGGATATCAGGAGGATGTTTAAGATGTAGGCTGGTCAGAGGCCATGCTCCCACTAAATCTGACTGCTTACCAACTTCTCCAAGGGGAAAAAACCACTAGTAATTTAGTCCTGGGACCAAAACTGGAGACTGGGAGATCTTGCAACAGTAGTTGAGAGGTCTGCCTGTGGGCTAAAACAGCTCTTAGAAAGTTGCAAGTAAGAACTTGATACAAAGCACTTGTAGGAGTATAGGAGAAAAATCCTAACTCCAGGTGGGACCTGTGAACTTACACAAAGCTGACATTGTCAGCTCTGTCCAGGTGCTCACAAGCTGGCGTTACAAGTAACATAGAGGTAGAGGTGTCTTTGCTGGAACTGGATGCAAGGCCATATCAGCTATGGGCTCCAAGGCAGTTTTTCACATTCATGTAACAATCTCTTACCTTGGTTGTAAGAGGTTCCTATAAAGCCTGTTACTCAGCAAAAGGCTAATAGAGCAAAAGCAGATTAGACAGTGGTTCAGAATTTTTTTTTCTTTCCTAAATGAGTCGTACATATCTGGGTTTGGTCCCTTTATTCTAGGAGCAGTAGCAAATATTTGTCATGTGAACATACTCTCTACAAACTTCAGACAGGCTGTATTTTAAAAAAAGTGCTTTACAGCTTGTCGCTGCAGACAAACGGGTTCTCCGAAATCAACTGGGGCAGACAATACAAAGAAGCTTGAGAAACAAGTCTGCCTACTGGGACTTGAGACTTCACTTCTATATCCTTTTGCAAAAACAAAACTGAAAGAGCTGGTCCTTCAAAATGCTGAAGTGAATGTGTTCATCTAGGAAAGTACAGTTAAGTCTCTTCTAGGGGAAAAATGATTCATTTGACTTACAGTAGGAAAAGCGGATGATTTCCTTTGTTTAAGACTCTTTGGAGAATTCCTTATTGGGAAACTGTACAGTTCCCCATATTTGGGAGAATCTGTTTGCTGTTTCCTAAGGATATGTTTCTAACTGTGAGAGCAGTCTAGGTTTAAAAAGCAGAGGACTTTCTTCCTGCTTGGAATGCAGGCTACTAAGCTGCTTCAGCTGCTTCTCTGTCCAACTGAACATTTGTCTTTCATTTGAATATTGAATTTGTTATCTGTTTGGTGAATATATATTGAATGATTGTCTTGTTACTATGTCCTCTTTGGACTGTAAACTTTAAACATTTAGTAGTTTTAGGCACTTATCTGAAACAACAGGTGGTTTGATTAGGAAAGTACAGGACATAGCAATAGACAAGAGATTATGTAGCTGGAATAAATTAAGTGTCTCCATGTAAAAGTCTGTATTTACCATAGCTCCAAGAGTGTTTTGCATTCATTCACTAAAGCGACACCATGGGATTTTGCAGAATGGTGTTTTTATGCATGGCAGAAAACTATTAAATGTCGATGTGACTGGGAAAATTCCTTAGGATTTATGTTTTGAATTAATGCTTAATCGGACTTTGCAAAAGTCAACCAATCTGATAGAGTGGTGAGATAGGAGTCAGGTCAGATACAAAATCCCTATTATAACATCAGTAATAACATTATAGTACCATAACTAGTAGCTTTGTTTTCAAAGTAGGCTGTAAAATGTGCTCTGAGTTGAAATATAGTGTATGTAATTAGATTTTCCTGCAGAACTTGTTTCTGGAGGGCTAATATTCCCAGCTGCTCTGGGTCAAAGAAAAAAAAGGAATAAGAAAAAGAAAGAAATTCAGAGAAAAGCAATAGAAAACACATCAGAGCTCCATGCAAAGAGAAGAAACTAAGCTTGCAATTTTCATGGTCTAATTAGCCTGTAGGTACTTCTGACTTCTCCATTTCTGCAGTGTCAGAGTACAGCTGCATCTCAATGCTCACCAAAAAATTGCTGGGATCAAATATAAAACAACCATTTGGCTTTGTCAGAATTGCATTGAATATTTCCCTGTTACTCTTTTGATTACTATATTTTCTCCTTGTGTGGCTGTGGCATTCCTTGGATGGGATCTACAAGCCCAAGAGCCAGATGGTGGGGCATGGGCAGATGCTACGGGTTGCAAGATTAAGAGGGAACTCATGCAGGTAAGTAGACTGGTGCAAGGTTCCTTCTTGTACAAGAGTCATGGTCAGATGTCCTCTCCAAACCTAAAGAGCTTATGGGACAGAAGAAGAGAAATTACAGGTCTTCATCCATCATTTTACCTGCTAAAAGGTAGCCATAGGCCTTATTTCCATGTTCTACGTGTGGTCAGCAGCTGCATCTAAGAAAGACACACTATGGACACTGCACATGGGCTGCACATTCTGCATCCAGGAAGCTTTCTCCTGGCAAAATGAAGAGCCATTCCTGAAACAGCTGGGGGTCATGCTGTACTCTCAGTCCCCCCTAAGGACTGAAGAGGAAATTAGTCATCTGCAGTGGAGCAGTAGGAAAAAAAGATGATAAACAAAAGCAAAGTCACATGATTTTTTTTGGTTTTATTTATATATATAATATATTTATAATTATAATTATAATTATACTTTCTTCTGGTAGGAGAATCAGAAGCCAAGGATTTTGAAGGGAGGAGAGATACAAAATCACCCTGTTTAATATCTTTACTGATGACCTGGAGTAGAGGATTGAGTGCAAGCTTAGTAAATTGGTGGAGAACACCAAGTTGGTTGGGAGTGTTGATATGCTGGAGAGCAGGAAAGCTCTGCACAGGGATCTGGACGGGCTGGATTGATGGGCTGAACCCACCTGTACGAGGCTCAACAAGGCCAGGTGCTGGGTCCTGCACTTGGGTCATGACAACCTCAAGCAGTACTACAGGCTTGGGAAAGAGTGGCTGGAAAGCAGCCCAGTGGAAAAGGACCTGGAGGTGCTGATTGAGAGCCAACAGAACATGGATCAGTGTGTGCTCAGGTAGCCAAGAAGGCCAATGGTATCTTGGCTTGTGTCAGCAGTGGTGTGGCCAGCAGGATCAGGGCAGTGATCTTCCCCCTGTACTCAGAACTGGTGGGGATGCACCGAACTGTGTCCAGTTTTGGGACCGTCACTACAAGAAAGACATTGAGATGCTGGAGCATGTCCTGAGAAGGGCAACGGAGCTGGGGAAGGGTCAGGAACACAAGTCCTATGAGGATCAGCTAAGGAAACAGGGATTGTTTAGCCCGGAGAAAAGAAGGCTCAAGGGGAGACCTTATCACTCTCTACAACTGCCTAGAAGAAGGTTGTAGCCAAGTGGGGGTTGATCTCTACTCTGATGTAACCAGCAACAGGACATGAGGGCATAACCTCAGTCATAACCAGGGAGGTTCAGGTTGGCCATCAGCAGGAGCTTCTTTACTGATAAAGTGGTTTAAGCACTGGATCAGGCAGCCCAGGCAAGTGGTAGAGTTGCCATCTCTGGAAGTAGTAGAGTAACCATCCCTGGAAGTGTTCAAGAAATGACTAGCACTTAGTGCTATGGTTTAGTTGGCATGGTGGTGTCTGGTGAAATTTTGGACTCAATTAGCTTGGAGGACTTTTCCAAGGTAAATGATTCTATGATTCTGTGGTTCTGTGAAAATTGTAGGTGACCTTGGCCCTTTCTGCTCTCCTCTTCAGTGGAGTATTGCAACCTTTCCTTTCCTTTCCTTTCCTTTCCTTTCCTTTCCTTTCCTTTCCATTCCTTTCCATTCCTTTCCATTCCTTTCTTCTTTTTCATCAGATCAAGTGAACCAAAGAGTGTCTGTACTGCTGCAGAGAAATGTGAAAAATAAGCTACAGCCTCACATTACTCAGAGCCCACAGGCTCCCTTCATCACTTGGCAGCCAGGCAGAGCAGGGCTGTACCCACCCATGCTAGGGGCACTGTTTTGCCTTTAGAACTCTGTAGTTAAAATATAAATATGTTTCCTAGATTCCTCCTTATGACAGCATGAAGATACCTGCAGTATCTAACTGATACTGAAGTATTCTGCTGCTTAGACTTGGCAAGTCTCTTAATTACTAGTTCTTCCAATATTTCATGCTTTCTCATAGATTTGGCCCTCTAATCACTTTTGTGTTTCTGCTAGTTTTTAATTACAGCTATTATTTTCCTTTCAAAGAAATTCCATAAATTACTTTAGTGCAAAAATCTCTCAATGTAGATCAGTCTCCTTGTTTTTATGAGTTTGCAGTTTTGGCAGTATTGGAGATTTTCGAAGAGATCAGAGACTTTCAAGTCTTTAATATACAACTGTTAATTAGATTCTGCTCCAATTAAATCTAAATAAAGATTTGCTAAGATATTTGCTGTGTCAAGACTGTTCAGGCATCAAATAAATGGGCTTTGTTCTTATACCCAAACAGCACAGGTTACGAAGATTCAAAAAAGCCTCTGAGACTCTTGTTTCAGTTTCACACCTAAGAAAGAAGTGTAAAGTTGCACTATTCATCGAATTCTGATCAAATCAATGTGGGCCTGAACAGAGTATTTCTCACAAAATAAGGGCTGTATTAGGTTTGTGCAGCAAGTTTTTGGTAGCAGGGAGGCTACAGGGCTGGCTTCTATGAGAAGATGCCAGAAGCTTCCCCTTGTCCAAGTGAGCTGATCTTGGACCCACCACTGACCAAGGCTGAGCCCATCAGCAATGGTGGTAGCACTGCTGGGGTAATGTATTTTAGAAAATGAAAAAATGCCAAAACAGCAAGTTCAGTTGGGAGAGAGGAGTGAGAATATGTGAGAGAAGCAGCTTTGCAGACACTGAGGTCAGCGCAGGAGGGGGAGGAGGTGCTCCAGACACTGGAGCTGAGATTCCTCTGCAGCCCATGGAGCAGACCATGGTGAAGGAGCTGTGCCCCTGCAGCCCATGGAGGACCATGGGGATGCAGAGATCCACCCGCAGCCCATGGAGGAGACACAAACCAGAGCAGGTGGATGCCCGAAGGAGGCTGTGACCCCGTGGGAAACCTGCACTGGAGCAGGCTCCTGTGGCCCTGTGAAGAGAGGAGCCCACACTGGAGCAGGTTTTCAGGAAGGACTTGTGACCCTGGGGGGAACCCACGCTGGAGCAGCTCATGAAGAGCTGCAGCCCATGGGAAAGACCCATATTGGAGAAGTTGGTGAAGGACTGTCTCCCAAGGGAAGGATTCCATGCTGGAGCAGGGGAAGAATGAGAGGAGTCCTCTCCCTGAGGATTAAGTGGCAGAGACGTTTGATGAACTGACCTCAACCCCCGTTCCCATCCCTCTGCGCTGCTGGGAGAGAGGAGGGAGAGAAAACTGGGAGTAAAGTTAAGCCGATGAAGGGGGTGGGGGGGTGGGCAGTTTAAGGCATGTTAAGATCTAGTTTTTATTTCTCATTGTCCTACTCTGATTTGATTGACAACAAATTAAACAAATGTCCCCAGGGCAGGTCTGTTCTGCCCATGATGGTACCTGGTAGGTGATCTCTCCCTGTCCTTCTCTCAACCCATGAGCCTTTTGTTATATTTTTTTCTTCCCTTTCCAGGTGAGGAGTGGAGTGTTAGAGCAGCCTTGGTGGGCAACTGGCATCCAGCCAGTGTCAACCCACCACATTGTTTTCCAAGTTTATCAGCACTTTAGACAGAAGTAATTTTTTAGACAGTTGTAATCTGAAGTGAGAAATGCGAGGTGATGATTAAGGCTGGCTGAACTGTAAGAACAAACTTACTGTCATAATGTTCCTCAAGCCCTCCGGAAATAGCCCCCGCACAGTTATTTTCAGAGCTCATATTTGTGTCTCTATTAGGTCTACTCTTTCGGTCTAAGTTAGGAGTGTTAATCTTTTGTTGGTTTGAGCCAGTCATTCTGACATCTACTTAACAGTTTGCTCAGTGTTCATATGATCACCTTCTTTAGCCTAAAGTACCATCTTGATATTGAAATGTTACAAGCACTAACCCATGGGACAAATATAAAGAAATAATATGACATTTCCTGACAAATTTTGGCAAAGTTGATCAGTTGTCATGAGGCTGAAAGCATTTAGAAGATGAGCCCATCTACTTGTTACCAGCTGTCATTGTTTTATCCTTAGTCTTGCACCACGAGTGGGTTTTTTCCCCATAAAACCACAAACTCCATCGTTGGAACAAAGATTATGCAGGAATTTAGCCTTTTATTTTCTTTGCCACTGATAATTCGAATGGTTGCAAAGAGAAAGAATTGTATTCCATAAAACACTGGAATTTAGAAAGGAAAAAGCAATGCTTAAAGATTTCATGGCTTCTGATTTAGGGAGGCCTGACTTACTGTGCCTGAGTGCTGCACATGGCTGCACAGGCACTATGATGGCAGAGAAGCCATGGAAGGAAGTTTATGAATTAATTTTACAACAGTTTGAAGTGCTTATATTCCTCTATATGCATTTTTCATAGTAGCTGTAGCTGATTCTTAGATTAAAATAAAGTGGTTGGATAAACAGATTCCCAGGATTTCAGTAGAAGGTTTGTTTGGCATTTCAAGTCACTTCTTTGAGGAGCACTCACCTGTGACAGATTACCATGACTACTAATTTGTGTCTCAGCCTGTTTTACATTAGTTGTCCCTTCCTGACTCCAATAACAATTTGTTTGTTTAGTTTGTGGCAGATGTGCCAAGCTTGAGGATTAAAAAAATGAATAACTTCTCCTCCACACATCCCCCAGTTAGGTGCCTCCACACTGTGGTTATTTATTTTGGGCAACTTTGTTAGGTTCTTTTATTTGCTTTCTGGTTTCTGAACTTGAGGGTGGACCTGACTCACATTTTCCAAGCACTGTGCAAGTGCTAGGAGGGATTGTTTGGGGTTTTTTTTTCTTCACCAAAGTTCTGTTTTACTGCAGTCTCTCTATTCCTTCAACCCAGTTCTTGAGAAAGAAAACCTATTATAAAGTGAGATGCAACAAACCCACAGAAGCTGGGATCTTACTATTGTGCATTACTTAAACAAGACAGAGAGCTCAGAACCAGTGCGTGGTGGTCTGTTTGTCGCAAGATGAGAACAGTAGGTATCCAAATTAATTGCTGTGTCAAAATATTATGTTCTAGCCAGAAGTAAGAAAATTACAGCTGGTACGTGATTCCAGTTATCACGTGATCTTTGGAAAAAACAAATCTGTACTGCTTTATGGACAAGCCAACAATTCCTGAACAGTAATTTATAATGAAAGCAGGCCAAAAAGGCTACCAGCATCCAGCCAAAACCCACCACTCATGCAGAGCAAGACTTGCAGAAGATGAAGGTAATTTTTTAATTCTAAGTACTTACAGCTCCCTGTTGTATTAAATCTCTGAAGTGTGACTCCACAGCTCACTGATAGGGGACTCTTTCCCCTCGAGACATTGGTTCTCTGGTGGCTGCCCTCTGCTACTCTGCACCCTCCTCCCCAACCACTTTGACAAAGCTGTACAATCACCTCCAGTCCCTCCAGCCTGACTGGCCTCATTTATTCAAGGAACTGTTACAGTTCTGGCTACAAAGCTATTATTCTGCAAAGAATCTGAGAGTAAAAACTTTCATCCAAGTGTACACAGTGAACTTCCACTCCCTCATATGAAACAGCCTAGTAGAATTCATTCCCTCCCTTTTCCTGAGATGCAAGTGGGAAAAATATATTGCAATCTATCACACTCAGGAAAAATTCTGGAGGATGTAGAGATTTGCCCTCAGTCTGGTCCCAGTTACATTTATTTTCTACTTGGAATGTGACCTAATGTGCTCATAGCAGTTTCAATGCTAGAGTGCTCTGCCATGGTCCCGAATAGAGCTTTGTGTCTCCCAACTCCATTTTGTGATTCCATCAGTCACATGTATTGGCCCAATTTTTTCTTCATGTTGGACACTGAGAGCCTAAAAGCCTGAAACCAAAGCATAAAACCATTACTAACCCATTAGAAGAGAAAGTTTGGAGATGTAGCTGTCGTTGCTAAATCGGTTATTGCTTACAATTTGCTACATAGCTCACAGTTTGTAACATACGTCTAATTCCTGGTAATTTCAGGTATCATTTGTCCTCCTCCAGTATAAAGCCACCTTAAAGGAAAAAAAACCTGTATCGACTGGTCTGCATGTAATATAATTATGCTGTAGAGCTGTTACATTAGGCATATGAGCCCATATGTTTCTTTGAATTTAAAGCAGGACTGTCATTCCCCATGCTTGAGAAAAGAAAATTGTGTCTGTGTCTGCATGCAGAAACATAAAAACCCGAAATAAAATACTAAGAATTGACTGCAAAAAAACCTATCCTTGATTTGGCCAACATTCTGGAGCCTATCAGTCACAATACTAAAATCTGAAAGCAAATCAACAGTCACAAGCAACATACTGTATTTACTTTGCAATCAGGACAGAGAATGTGCTAAAAATGGCTTGTGAGGAGGAAATTATTGTGCTCAAGAGTCCCATAAATTCACTGCAGGAGGCACCAGGCTGGTCTCAGTGCCATTCTGCAGAGTTAGCTAAAACCAGCGTGGCTGATGCCCTCCTTACTGTGGGGTGTCAATAGGCCCATACACAGAAAATCACAGAATCACAGAATTGTTTGGGTTGGAAGAGACCTTAAAGATCATCTCATTCCAAGCCCCTTGCCATGGGCAGGGTCACCTTCCACTAGACCAGGTTGCTGTTTCAACTACCTCTGGGTTGAGTGGATTAAAACAGATAAAAGAAGTGTTACCAAAGACACAGGTAAGGACTTGGATCTCCAAATGCACTTTTAAGTCCCTCGCTGTAAGAGTTTGGTATTTGTTCTGCAGAGCATGCCAGTACCAGTATCAAAGTACATGATAAACCTCAAGTTTTCTCCTTCCACCATCTACAGCAAATCTATTCTGTGACTGGGAAATGGAAGCTGATAGGCAAACAATTCCAGTTCTGGCCACCTAAAAGCTGAAGTGTCAAGACATAAAAGTTTAGGCAATTTATGACTTCTCTTGCCTAGAATGCCACTGTTTTCCAAATCTCTTCACATCTCATTTAGACAAAAGACAATCTAAACCTTCTTAAAACTGAATTTTTATCGCATCAGCAGAACACATGCTGTCCTTTGAGATGGGGACAAGATGGTTAACAGACAAGAGAGGTGCACACAAGGGGCAGACTATTTTAAACTCACTGTTGTGTTGTCTAATTCAGAAAATAAATTATAAAATTGAAACGGAACTTCTGATGGAGTTTGCAGTGGAACTAATACGACCAGTCCTTTTTTAAAGAATTATACATCGGAAGCTCCAATGACTGTACATAGCTTTATGCAAATGATTAACACGTGCACTAAGAAAACTGAGACCTTCATCCAGGTTTGGTGATGACCACAACCCCTTGTCACTGTTGATATATCTTTAAAACAACACAGTTAGGAAAGAGAAAAGCATTTCAGATACCAATATTTCCACTTATTTTGCTTTTTTTATGATACTGTACCTAAAACTTAAAGAGAAAAGCATGCAATTAAGGTTCAAGCTTTGCTCCAATAATTAAAAAGCCTTGTGAAATGCTGAGAGAGTGAGCCCTGGCTTTTCTTTTACAAGCACTTGGCAGGTCATAAATAAAGCATGAGAGAAACAAAGGAAGTAAAATTGTGCCAGCCCCCAAAGCACCTTAAGGTTCATTTAATTGCCAGAAGTATTTTCCCAGTGAAGGAAAACTGCTTGTATAAAGCAAGATGCAAAGCAATCGATATTGGCAGCATTCAGTTTGCCAAAGTCTTACCCATTTTGTTTCATTTTTCTGTATCACAGTTTTTTTCAGGTGTTAGCAGCTGCAAACAGGATAAATTCAGGTTAGATTAGTAATGAATATGTCCCTAGAAATTCTACAGTTTTTACTTCTGTGAGCAGTCAAATGCATCGTGATCAAATGTATTGGATAGTCAAGCACTTTTAATAAAGCAAGCATGCGGCTGGGGCAACCTACATCTTTGTGGAAGGGACTGACTGTTGCAGTATGGACTGTTCAGCAACAGTGTTCACCCCGCAAAAAACCCCATAACTCAAAACTGAGAAAATTTTCATATCAGTCAGTTCAGCCCTTTTTGCATTCACAATATGTCAGTTTGTTCTAATACTGTTTCGTTTTACATAAATTCCTCCATTTAGTTTATTCAATCTTAGAGAAATACCCAGCACAAAAGATGTTCATGACAGATCTGTCTGTTCTATACAACTTCTGCTGCCTGATTCTGTGAAAAATGTCAGTTGATTGAAACTAAAAGTAGTGTGCAAAGAACCCTTCACCTGAAAGGTGCTGAAAAAATGCAAGAGTTTTTTTCAAGTTGGTTTGCATATTTTTAAAAGAACCTGGGTCCACTGGACAGATAATTGAAAATTCAGATATACAGGACTAAAATTAATCTTCGGGCTATCAGTACAAAATTTCATTGACTTCCAAGTTCAACTGAGAGTTAAACTGACATCCTAGCTTTAAGCCTGTTGTATAAGCTTTTATTTTGATTATTTTTTACTATGAATCTGCTGTTGTGCCTTCATTCATCGTCAGCTCCTCTATGTCTGTCCTGAACTATGTGTATATTGTACAATACCTACGTGGATCTACAAGACCCAGAGGAAAGACCCTGTGCTGGTTCAAATAACATCTGTTTTCCCTGTGAAGTCTTAGGGTTTATTTCCTAGCAATGGAACAGTAACCAGCAGTTTTAGTTCTCAGTCTAGAGAACCTGCTTAAAAAGCTTGACATTTTTGCACGGTATCAGCCAAGTCAGTGGGACTGGCTTCTGGTGGGACTTAAGTGCTCTCCTGCCTTTAAAAGATGAAAGCTGTAATAACAACTTCAGCTTGAAGAGGAAGGAAGAGCAAAGAGTTATATATATTTTTACAATTGTACTTTGGTATTCTAGGACTGCACTGTTACATATCTCAGTTTCTAGAAGAAATGCATGAGACCGTGCATGTTTAAGGTTCTTTATTAGACATTTTATGAGAAAGTATAACAGACTTGACAAGAAATTAATGGCTAAATATAGTTTTACAGCTACATGTATCTTTACAGCTTCCTGAAAGCTAAAGTTTGTACAGACTTGCTTTAATTACCTAATTATAAAACAATTCATAATGCCAAAAAGCTATCAGTTGACATTATCTGTGTGTGTCAGCACTAGTTTGTTTCACTGAGCTTTTGCTTAACTCCTGACTCCCTTTAATTTTTATACTCTATGGATCTATCAAAGGTAAATAATACAGCTTTGCCCACAATAAGATACTATGCTATTTTCTGCACATCAGTGTTAAGAATCTAATCATAAGCAGCAGCCACTTCTAAAGAAGTTCTGATATAAAGAACTGGATTCCAGTCTGAGGATTTCCTTGGCAGACGTAGCATTGCCTGATTTTCTGTGGCACTATTTGCCATGGCTAACTCATACACACATGAGAGTTGTTATACCACATTGTTTTGTGAAATGAAGAATTAGGATAAAGGATAGGTAAGTTATTCTTTGGCCCAAGTAGCTAAAAAAAATGTGGAGTTTTCTGGATTTGTGAAGACTACAGTGGAATGGCTTTTCCATGCATCCTTGTATACTTAACAAACCCTGTTTCTCTCAGCAGAGAGCAGGCTGGAGCACCACTGTACATACCAGCACTTAGCTAGCAACTAACCTTTTCCAGGCCTTTCAAGGTCCTGATGCTCTGGCTTCCTGGCCATCAAGCCAAACTCCATCCTATGGAATCAATTCAGATTTTCAGTTCTTCAAACACCCAGATGGGACTGGCCGACACATGCGGGAGCAGTAGGTCACCCACCCACCTACCTGACCAGCAGATTAAGGCCAAGTGAAGTACCCTCAAACATCTGAAATCAAGCATCTGGATTGAGCACGAGCTCCCTTCGTGGGAAAAGGGTTTCTTTTATAGCCATTAAGAAAGCATAAGCAGCTCCTGGGTTAGGTTTATCATGTTTTAAAGCAGACGTGTGAAATGGATGAGGTGAACATAGACAACCTGGGTGAAATCAATCCAGTGCTGACATAAATCTTGCATGTGCCTTTGATTGGGTGGAAAAGCATGCCTGTGTTAAGGGGAGAGATTGTGCATGTTTCATATGCATCATCATAAATTAAGAGTAGCTGCCACATTCTCCAATTCTAATTAAATGTAACTCTTTCAGTCTTCCCAGCACATGCAATCAGATTCTTTTTCCTTTAGCTAAAAAATGTTGCCTGCATGCTTTCTCTTTCTTCTTTTTACTTAAGTTTATTGTTTGTTAGAACGTCTGGCCTGTTTCCAGGAGGAAGAAGCTTTGATGACTCTCCTGCTGGCACAGCTCAGAGAAACACATAGAATTTTTATTCTTGATTTTCATCTTAGCAGCAGCAGTCAGAAATAACATCCAGCTAACACTTAGAAAGAATGACAGGCGCTCAAAGGTTTTAGGGACAGAAAAATCAAACTGTGAAAATGTCTGTCAGTAATTTAAACACCATTCTGGAGACAGACCTTACCTGGGGCCACCAAAAAGGTGTTTTGGTCATCAGAGGATAACTTTTATTTAAGAATATGTATGTGTATATTAAGTAAGATAATTAAGTACAGAGAAGAGACACTATTTGAACTAGTTGTGTTTTCAAAGAACGGCAGTAAAGCTGGTGAAGGGTCTGGAGCACAAGTCCTGTGAGGAGCAGCTGAAGGAGTGCCACACTCTTCAGCACTAGCCAAAGGCAGTTGCATGGATACGGGCGTGGGAGCAACACGGGATATGCCACATTTCCCTGGAAGCAACGGGGACCGGAGAGTACGAGAGGGCACTGCAGAGAGGATCACAACAGTGTGATTCCACAACATGGGGAGCTTTAAAATCAATACTGGCATCTGGTAAAAAAGATAAATGGACTTTTTGGTAATTTCACCATGGTAATTTATAAAAGAAAGGTGAAGGACAAAGGACTGGATCTTGCTTCTTCTTCATTTAGACACTTACAGCTGGGTCCATGCAGATTCCTGAAAATCAAAGCTACTGTTCCTACTTCACTTCTTGACAAGCATCTAAAACAAATGGGCTCTGAGGAGATGCTTATAAGGGAATAGAGTGGGATTTCAGGAAGATACTTATCTCTGAAAAAAAGAACTAATTGTTCAATTAAAATTAACTCTAAAAGCAACTTAAAAAGAAGGCTCTCTAAAATTCTTTAACACATTCTAATTTCATTGCAAACACTTTTTCTTTCCCTCCATCTCATTTTCCAAAGGGCCATCCGATACAACAATTTAATAAAAATTTAATTTGAGAATTCTTTGTGCCAATCTAAAGAACACAGATTAGAATCTGTGCAACAGCTATCAGGATGACCGAATGTTTTGCACAAATGCTTTTGTTCTCTAATGAAAGATGATACATGGCTGAAGATGGTTGGAATTTCCTTTCAAGACATTTCACAAATACAGAAAATATTAGGAAAAACTACACAAAAAAAATCAGCTATCAAACAAAACCAAAAGTACATGGCATCTGTCTTTTCAAAAATAAAATTAGGTAATTTCTTTACCACAATTCCTAAATTAATTTTCATGGATTGTTACGAGCTGGAAATAGGATGTTCAATCTAAGGTCTACCAGCCAGCCTAGTTAGAAAGCACGTGGAGAGTGAAGGTCTTCCCTGCGTCGTTTGACTGATTCCTGTGATTATCTTTTAGGCTAGATTTTTTTTTTTCTGTACTATATTAAAGTCTTTGCAAACCCTTAGGACTGTCAAGCAATCCCCAAGACTCTGTGTGACTTGAGGTAGTAAACATTTCAATAGGAGTTCAGCGTTTAAGGCTATGCAGTAAATTTCTTTTGGACTGGCCACTGTCTTAGCATCATCAGTGATCAGTATCACTGGATCAGCCCCCCAGACACTTATATAAATTAAGACCTGGAGGTTTGAAGATGTTTAAGGTAAAACTCAAGAGCTTTGAAGAATCAGGGCCTATAAACTTGTCAGATTTAATGAAACATTTGGCTAAGCCTCTTCAAATTAAAGAAATCACATTTTAAGAAGCTGAAATTAATGATCCAGAATTAAATACTTGCTTTGGATTTGCCAGTTATCAAGAGTAACTGATAAGAACAGTAAATCTGTGTAAGATTGTGCATGACCAGAGAAACTGGAGTGTTCCAATTCCATTGTGACGTGAAACTGCTCAAAATCGAGGTGGTTGTTTTCAGAACATCTCTTTGTATGTGCTGCTCCTGGCTGTTGCTGCTTTACACTGACAGACACCCTTCACTAGCTTATGTGGGAATCACAGAACAACTTATATATGTTCAAAAAGATGGTGATAACTAAAATGATTTTTCATGGAGGCAGAAAGATTCACCGCTGTCACATCCAGAGCTGCATAACTGAACTAAGCCACTGAGGCTTAACTGGGTATGCCTTTTGCTGGAGTAGGCTGCAGGGCAGGGACTATGGCATAAGAACTCAGAACTCAGACCACTCTTCCCTGAAAACACAGCAACAGCAGAACACTCACCAACTGCCACAATCAAATATGGGATGGGAATTCATCCCCTGTATTTGCATCAGGTCCACTTGTGAGAAGCAAAAATTCTGTTTGTCCTGCTTAATCCAAGTTTCACCCTAGCACAGCATCTTTTGGAGGGCAAACACTTTTGATCCTGGTGGGTAACCGACACTTCCACAATTAATTCAACATCTGTTCACCACTTTGAGTCACACCTAACAGATGGGCCACATCAGCTGGGAAAGGGCACTTCATAATTTCCCTGACTGAAACACATTGTGGCATGTTGTAATGGCTATTAAAAAGGAAGGAAGACAGTTGTAGGGGGGGATGTTACCTTTAAATTGTACCCATTAATACTGTGCAGGTAGGAACAAACCCAGGCTGTTTTGAATCCTGCACCCCAAAGCCATTCTTTCGTCCCTGCTCCCTCCCAGCCTCACTCTCTTGGCCTGGAAAAAGGTGGCAACTTGCTTCCTACAGCTGTAGGCATTCCACCCTCCCTCAGGGTGATTGCTGCCCGCTTTGCATTATCCCAGTACAATCAATCTGATCTCTGGAAGGTGCCCAACACGTTTAAAATATGTCTATGAAACCTGGTTGATGAAGTTGCCCACTTTGCATGATCAGTGAGAGTTTGATTAGTGATTTTTGTGACACCACGATAATTAGATGGCTGGTTTCCAAGCTAACCCTTGTTATGAGCACACACAATTGTACTTCGAGCAACTGGGCACAAGAACATTCAAGTATAGCTTAGCTCCTCACATTACCAATCATCTTTTTCATTCTCAACGTGCTTCATAAACATTAATAATTGCCTGTCAAAATGTAGCTCGTACAAGTGTGATGAAGATTTAATCAGACTGAAGAAAGATTACAATCAGTGTTATTGTGAGCCCTTAATGTGACAGAGAGACAGTAGAAGGCTTCTGAACAAGTTCTGCACTATAGAAATGCACTGCCTTGTGTTAAGTGACAATTTGTCATAATACCTTAAGTAATTTGTTGTCCTTTCTAGGACCCAACCTTGCAACTCCCAGAATAAGGAGGAAATTACTTAGTTTGAGAAATGGTAATTTATCCAAGGGACAGGACATAAAATGGTTACTTGGCTTTTCTTTGAGAGATTTACTTAAAAGGAAAAAAAAGGGATTCTAGGTAGGTCCAATCAGGGGCCTAAAGAGTGCTGAGTTTCATCAGCTTTAGCTCTGTGCCTACAATTAATTTTGCAATTGTTTCTGTCCACCTTCCCCAAACTGGTCTGTTTTAGACAGCAGAACACAGAACAGGCACTCAGGCCACTCCAGACAGCTCCTTGTGCGTGCATGACTCACCTGGACATTGCTTGTGCTGCTCTCTCTCAAGCAAAATTACAATGCAGGGCACAAGGAAGTACCACGATTGGATCCCATGTTCAGTCAGTGCAATTCCAAGAAGTATTTACCATACAGCCACAGAAAAGGGCCAAGTGAGGGTTTCCATTGTGGCAATATCTGTTGCCCAGACAGCCTTCTTCAGCAATATGCTCAGCAAACCAAGCATAAGCAAACAATTTTATCCCTAGTGTTTTCCAGAGGAATAGTGGAAGTCCCTATGAGACCAGAAGCATTACAACACCCCATGAATAGTTTCCTGGAAAGCTCTAGGACAGTGCTTGTGAGTTCTTCCCCCATACCATGTTAGAAATAAGCCACAAAAACCCACATCCACAACTTAGAACTAATCCTGCTATCACCACTGACTCCCCCTACCTTAGTTAGTCACTGCTTCCAGTAAAGACACTGTGCTGCATCAGAACAGTTCTAAAATGAAATGTAAAGATTTTAACATTTAAAGACATTTTGTTGGTTTCAGCTTCATTAAAAAAAACTCCTAAGCCACAGCAGGATACTGAAGCAAGACAAAATAAATGAGGACGTGCAAGGTTGCAGGTACTGATTCATCAGCAGGAAGAGAAATACTCCTCTCACTCCCAGCCTGCGAAGCATCACACTGCTAAAGAACTTGGGTAGGAAAAACTGCCAGTAGTTATCATGGTTTGTAAATCACTTTTTTTCAGTAATTATTTTGGAAGTTAAGAAATTCTATGTCCTCATTCTGGTCTTTGGTAGAGTTGATGAAAGCAAAAGCAGCACAGCTCTAGGGTAGCAGCATTTGCCTATGCCTCTTAGTTCTGCGATCCCATAAAAGCAAATGTGTAAACAGTTGTCCAGTCTATGCAAATTTCAAGGAAAATTTCCCTTTAATTAGCTTTAATTTGGTCCTACAGACAGGGAAGCATTTGTGGTTGGAGCATATCAGGAACACTCCTGAAGTATGTCTTCAATTAGTTTGGTCCAAAAGGAATTCAGTGAAGTGTTTGGGGAGCTGTGCAATAAAGACTACAGGTGGGTAAGTGGGGTGATGGAGAGCTCTCCTTCAGGAGTGGCCTCCTGATCTAAACTAACTCAGGACCTGGATGCAGTTACTTTGGCTTTGACTGATTGCACTGGACAGCAGCACCTCCTCTTTGTCCAAACATACACTGAACAAGTTGAAATGTCTGCACCTTGACTCTGAAAGAGCTACAGGACAGCTCAAGTCCTCTGGTCTCTCTTGTCATCCCAGAAACAGCCCAGGGAAATGACCATGAGCACTGGGGGTGCGTGCAGTTCTAATAGGATCTGGATGGAAGATTGTCATTGTTTCTCCCAGCACCAGTTTTAGGCAGTCAAGTATTCTTCAGCTGCAGAAAGAACCTGGAAAGCAATCCTCTTTGCCTCCTCATCCCTTTGGATAGGAGTTATTAACAGGCAGATAGTGCCCAAGATATTCAAAAACATGAGCAAAAATTCCCAACCCTTGGGGGGGGTTGCTGTATTGTGGGGGTTTTTTGTTGTTGGTTGTTGGGTTTTTTTAAACTGAGCCATTATTTGCAGTCCCCTTTTGCAAGGTGAAAAAATTAGATCCAAATGTCAGTTTGCAAGTTTAATGAGATTGTGGTTCATGCAGTATTTCAGAACAATACATCATTTGAATTTATATACTTAGTAAGGAAGCCAAAAAAGTTCTGAAGACAGGTCAAAAAAAATAAGGGGGTGGGAAAAGAAGACTAGAAAAAATGGTTGTAATTGTTTTACACTTTACTGGAAATAAAAAAAAAAAAAGAGTGGTCACAACTACACGAGAAACTTGGCATGGATAAATTTTCAGGAATCAATTTTTGTTATTCTGAAAGGAGGCGTCTGAGTACAGTAACTTCTAAACAAGCTAGATCCAAGTAACAGCAGAGTTGCCCTTTTCATGGTATCTGTGCCAACTCCAGTATTTGTTTTACATTGTAACGATGTGACAAGGCTGATTTGTGCTTTCCTTGGCTTTAACAACAATGGTAGCAAACTGATAAAGCTTAAGAGTAAAGTAGCTTATTAGCACTGGCAGCTTAGCCAGCAAACATCATAAAAAGGACTTAAATCAGAAATTGCATCTGTGCCCCTTGCTTTTGGCTGATAACAGCAAAATACGGAATACCAACAAATCAACCACATCAATCACCAACTCTGCTAAAATTGGCAAGGAGCAAGATTGCTGCAGACCTGACACAAAATCTGTCAGTACTGTGCCTGTTACCCCTATCACCCACATAAGGTGTCATCTCTATTGAAAGGTAAGGGAGAGCTTGGTGTCAAATTTAAAAAGCTGAACATAAACCACTTCTCATGAGAGAGTTTACTAAATATCTGAAGCCTCAACACTATCATACCCTGCCCCACACTATTCAAAGAAGGGTGCAAGCCAAATGACAGCAAGTTCAAAAGAAAAACCCTCTTCCCTGGGGAGAATATTGGATGCCTGGTGCACTTGCCTTTTGTCCCTCGAGATGATGCCCAGGAGAAAGCCACACACTACAGAGGATGAGCATTGCTTCTCGGCAGAGAGCAAACACAGACCTGACCAAGATTTCAGAAAAGCCCTCCATGTCACAAGGCTGGTGATGTTTGTGTTCCAGCAGCCTCAGCTTTAGCAACACCTTGATTTCTTCCACTTCACTTGCCCAAAAAATCTGCTGCACTTTTTTAATACAACTGCATTCCGTACCATGTTTTATTCATTATTACAACTGTGCCTGAGGACACACACCTCAGCATGGAACCACAAGACATGACTTCAAGGCAAAGTTGGCATTAAATTAATATTGCATGCATTAATAAGATATTCCTTTGGCCATTCTGAACACAGAGAAGTCAGATGTTCAGGAACAAGCTCTATTTCAGCACCTGAAAAACAACACACAGCTTGCTTTTTTCTTTTCTTGACAGAAGTTATGTAGAGTGTAAAATACACCAAGTTTCAAACTGTGTGCTTACCCAATAAAACTAAACATGGTGTGAGAAATTTGATGTTTGATTTGATACAGGAAAAGCAGCTGAAAGGGGTGGAGAGCAGCTGCATTTCAAAGGGAAATCCTGATCTAGATTCCTCGCAGGAGCAAAGGGACACAACCTGAGCTCCAGCTTGATTATCTAATAACTGCAAGATGAAAAACAAAGCCCTGTTGCATGTGAAAATGTACTGCATATTTTATCTTTTATGTATCAATTTCATTCAACACTGAATACATACAGAGTAGCAAACAGTGGATTCTGAAATGCTCAATTAACACCATTAGACAAAATAATTAACCTTTAAGTTGGGAATTGAAGTCACAATAAACCCAAAATGTGACCTGCACATAGCAACACCAGGTTGCAGACTTACTGCTCCAATGCATTAAGATATATATTGTTAAATATATTTCTCTTATATACTGTTAAAAGGGGCGCAGTGTAAGCTCAGACTTTGAATCATCGAAGCGCCCTAGCACAAAAGTTCAAATTCCAACAGGGCTGACTCAGTCCTTCCGCCTTCCAAAGTACATAAATCTAATTCCATGTAGTTTTACTGTGAAAGGATCTCTAAAAAGCAGGGGTCCTCCTCCCTGCTGTGTCAAAGCTGAGGATTCCCTCTCCTATGATACTTGCAGTTGTTCCCTGCCATTCTTTATGCAAGAAGGGCCCAGCAGGCTCCATGTTGGATCCAGCAATCAGGAGGTTTCTTGTTGATATTAAACATGTTGCTTTGAGAGCCCAATATCAAGTTATAGAAATACTTTTAGAAATGACCTGGTGCACTAATTTACAGGTAGTGCAATATAGCTCCAAAAACTGGTGACAAAAAAACCCCCCTAACTGCATTTTAAGATGCGTAACCTAAAATATTGTAGAACAGTGGCACCAAATCCAAAATTAAAAGTTACTGTTTGTTTTCTTACGAACACTTTGCTTATAAAGAAATGTTATTGAATGCTAGGAATATTCAGGATACCTCAAGTTTGCAGACAATTTACAAGCAGAATTGTTTGGCCAATGTCCATAATGCAGTCACTAAGGATTTACTATAACTGTTCTGCCTTCAGTAGGAGGTGTGGGGAAAGCCAATGATCTTCATTAACATCAGTAAAAGCAAGGCAGCATCACAACAAAATGCATAGAAGATACTTATATTAAATATTTTCATTATTCTTTTTCCATCACGTGGTTTTTTCAACTATCAGCTGAGGTTGAACAGACCCAGATCTCCCTAACTCCACTGAGGTTCTTCCTACAGGAACTCATTTCCAGCATTTTTGCATTTCCAGCAAGGAAATAAGGCAACAGATCTAGAGACACAATCACTTCAGAGCCAGCTCACAGAAGGGCAGAAAAGATAATTATGTGCTCAATTGAAGCATTACAGCAAGTAAGAAGAAAGAAAAAAAAAAAAAAGAAAATTATCTGGTGCAAGATGAACAGGTAGAAGTGTTTCTGAGAGAACAGTTGTTTGAGATTTTATCCTGTGATGATAAAGAAATGAGTCATCATCCATCACTATGAATAAACTCTAAAGTTAAATCATTTGATGTGGTAACTTAAAACCACATTCAGTTTTAGATTCTTTTCTAAACCTACATCAAAGAACAGGAACTTCCAATACTTCTCATTAAACAGCACAGATTTACACAGGTACTCCAGTACTTTAGCTCTTGAAGAGTAACTTTCTCATTGCTTCGTGAGAGCTTTATGAAAAGACAATGATCTACTTGGGGAAATGACACACACAGGGCAAAATAACCTCCTAACATCACCTAGCAGGCCACAGCACAAAAGGCAACAAAACAGCTTTAAAGAGTCCTGTCAAATGTTGTGATCAGATAGACCAATAGCTACAGTTATAAAAGCAGCATAAATAGCGACAACTGCACTTAAGATGTGCTCAGCATTATGAGATCATACTTTGATTAATTTAAATGGTGTGTGAGCACCAAATCACAGGTTCAGACTGTCTAGTGGCCTCTTCATGATACTGTGCCTGCTTCAAAACTAAAATGCTTCAGAGCAAGGTGTAAGAAATTCCAAGGGAAGTCTGCTTCCAGTGTGAAAATACATACGCCTTTTTTGTAGATTACAAGGGGGTTTTTAGCCCTATGAGTATACCATGGTCACCATGCCACTTTCCACATCTTCCAGACAAAAAACACTGTTCAAGGAGGAATCCAAGGCAGAATAATTTTCAACAGAAAGCTACTGGCCACTTCTTGGTAAATACTATAAATTCATATCTTCCTGTTTCTAGAAAGCGAGTAGATCCTCCATAGTTACAAATTACCTTAGAGGTATCACAGGAAAGATTACTTTAGGATAAATCCAATAGTTCTGAAAAAACTATGACTGAAAATGGCAATGGCAATTTTTGCAAACTTAGCCAGAGTAATATAAAATATCCAATGCGGCTTAGAAACACCTTGGCAAATCAAGTCTCAGTAAGGTTTAAAAGCAAGCATTTCCCTGAATTCCAATTACTCAAAGGTTAGAGATAAACCTTCCCACTCCTCACTTCCAACTACCTCGATTACTGAGAAAGATGATAAAAATGTATAGACATATTAAGAGTATATCCTATGACCTCAGTAGCGTGATCTCCAAGTGCTTGCAGAAAGATGGCATGACAACACCTAAAGACCACATACAGGTCACTCACTAAAGCAGCATTTCTTAAGGAAAATAGTTACTTAATGAATCTTTCAATTAAAGCAATGCTTCAGAAATTTATTTCCTACATTTCAGCAACGTGAAAGAAAAACATTCCCAGGTAATATTTATTTTGTGACACTTCTTCACTGATAACATTTGCAACCTAAACCCAGGAGGAGGAACTTAAGGCTAGTTTGAACAAGATATAACCTATGCAGACAGTATCTCAAGAGAATGCAGCACACACTGACTCATAAAAACAACCCTTCCAATCTAGAGGCATCTTAAGTTTATAGAAGTGGGATGCAGCTACCATTTCTTGTCAAGCTGACAGTTTTGGCATTATCAATAAAATCTTTGAAGGAACTGGACTAATACGATGCCTCTACAGCATTATTTTGGGAAATAAATGCATTGAAGTGGTATAATCACTTGCATGCTCAAAAAGACCTTCTTCATTTGATGTGAAAATAATTTGGTGTGTTTCTCAGCATAAGCTTGGTATCTCTCAACAGCTAACCCTGATTGCATTTCCAAGCTAAAGTGAGGCTGACTACTTCGAAGTTTCATGTTAGGTCCATCCTTTAAAGGCCAGCATTTCAAGTGTTAAGGGTTTTACAGCACCACCAACTGAGCCTGCTGCAAGATAAGCACCTTTTCCGGTCCTCACTGAATGCACCCAGACTTCAGGCCCATTAACAAAGCTGCTACATTCATGCAGCACTGCTTTTCCACCACAATCCCTCTGACTTTGCAGTTCATCTTCTACAGCTCCTTGCTGTCCCAGTGTTAATTCTTATCTAATTAGATTGAATTTGCTGAATTTTAACAAACATACTTGTTCAGCTGCTGCTCCTTTCTAGCTACAAAGCTAACACTGTTCTGTGGAATCTGAAGCTCTTTTCCTAACATATTTAGACAAAACATAATAGTTCATATACATTTAACAAAAAAGAAAATCACCTTACTGTACTATACTTAATTAATAAGCTTAAAATATATTCAAGTCTAGACACAGTTCTCTGAGAAACACCATTCAGATAATTAAAAATAATGCTGAAGTTTGTTCAGTGGCCTAGAAGTTATTTTCCAGGCTCTTCCCAAACTGGAGGTATAGTCCCCCACAAGACCATTTCCTCACATGCTCTAGATACAATCAGATGTGCAGTGTGCAGGTCCAGGGAATAGGAAAAGCTAATTAGACAGAGGCCTTTGGTCTTCAGTAACCCCTGGTATCGTGGCCAAGACACATATGGAGACTTGTCTGTCCAGGGTATCAAACATAAAGCTTTCTCTACAGGGCAAACAGAAAATTTTGAAGTGTTGAAATCCTTCAAAGAACCAAAGGGCTGATCATATTCTAACTGAAGAAACTCTCTTGTGTAGAACCTACCAAAAATAACCCACATTTAGAAGATAACAGAAGCCAAAGCACCAGTTTAAACACATACCCAGCATTATTCAGTCAAGAAGCTTTTGATAAACCCAGCTGAAAGCACTTGCTCCAAAATTCTCATGTTGGTGGAGCTGGAGGGAGGGAACAAAACAGCAAGGGAAGGCTTTTGGTGACACACAGTACTTCTGCATCTCTGAGGGGATCCAAACCTTCTGCTGTGCACTAGACTGGGGCTGAAGTACCCCATCCGTGACCTGCTCAGCCTTGCATTGCAGTTTGTCTAAAATCCAGTTTTAGGTATAACCACCTCATCTGGATTCTGCTTTTTAGAAACTGGTCATGTGAAAGTTGGCATAATAATGTATGTCTAAAACTGCCTTATTATGAGAGACGTTTAAAAATACAGCTTAAAATAACAGCTATTTTCTATAAATTCTGTATTATGTCGGAAGCAGAAATTATTTGCAGCAAGTTGGATTTTATTTTTTAGTATTGAATGTTAACACTTAGCCATCCAAAAAAATCTCTCTGCATCTACTTGTGGAGGATGAGGAGGCAAGGCACAGAAAAATAGATAGAATAAAATGGTTATTTCTTGAATTTATTTGCAACATGGTAACTTAAAGACTGGTGCACATAGTATTAGAAGTCTTGAAATTATGTTTACATACCAAAATGTTAGTGAGAAGTTACTTATATCTGTATCCTGCCGTGGCTAATCCAAATTGATTCAGGTAAGAAACACTGTGTAGCTTATTTTAAACGTTCACTTCAAACTGCAATAATGTAAAATACAAAGCACTTGATAAGCCAATTTTATTTTCAAGATTAAGTCATAAGACTAAGTCTAGGGTAGTTTTACGTTTTTTTCCCCACATAAAAGTATTTTTAAAACCCATGGTGAATTATACATGGAATCTTCAATGTTAAAGGGTTCTGCTCAGCAACACCCCTTCCCCAGGATTTCAAACCTGTGTTTTCTTTATTACAAATGAATTATTTTATTACAGGTTTGTTAAAAGGTACTAAATGAAAACCAACTTCTTTCTTTTTATCCATTGTGTCGATATTTAACCTTTACCGTACTGTTCAGTGATGCACAGTAATGCGCTATTAAAATGTATAAAAGGCAAAGGAGCAAACGTGTATCAAATAAAAACTGGGTAACAGATCACACAGTGAAGAGGGATGCTAACAGAAGGGTCTACAGTAAAGTATCTACAGAAAGCTACTCAGTGCTACTACTTCTGCAGAGCCTGAACCACATTCTGAAGACAGTGAATAAACTCAGAAGTGGGCTTCTTGCATAGCTTCTTCATCAGAAGGTGGCCACCACATAGTGCTGGAGAAAAGTACAGTGAACTGTCCAAAACACTCAAGTAACAAACCAGAGGAATTGTAACAATGCAAATCAAACAGCCTTTTTCTTACCACATTGCACTCCACATTTTGCTCCTTTTTCACTCTCTTTTGGCACAAGATTTTTGGGCTGGTGGTGATGTCAATTGTTTTGCTTTCATTTCAGTTTCTAAAGCCATTTAAATACAACAAAGTAAACAAGGAACACCAAACAAGGTACAGTACTTCCAAAAGTGAATTTTGCATCTACGTGGAATCAGCAGACTACAAAAGTATTTCGGAATAGGTGGGAGACTTATGTTAGTGGGTGGCAAGAATGAGAAAAATCAAGGGAAACAAAACTTAAAAGCAAGCTAACAACCGATTGGCCTCATTAAAGCAAATCCTATTAAAAGCCTTACCAACTTAAAGCGAGGCAAGGAAAGCATCTTCTGCTAACAGCATTACTGCTGTGACCCACAACTAGGAGCAGACCTCATGCCAGTGTCCAGGCCACCAACTTTTCTTCACTTGATAAATGAAGTGATAGAAAAAGAGGGACATGTAGTGATACCTGAAAACTGCATTTGCAGAAGGCTACACATCTCAAAAACCAGGTGTACACTATGGGAACCAGTCACTGCAACTCGTACTTCTTGGGATGCACACTGACAACTGAATGCAACTTCTGGTTTTCAAAACTGGTTTCACAGCAAAAACTATTTTACTAGAGGATCTGTTTGCAAGCTGAACTACAAAATTTGTCTAAGTAATTGGAAAACGCCATTTTCCCTGCAAGATGCATCTGTCATTGCAATTGAAAAATGCTTTCTAGTGCACTATAGTAACATTGGCATAGACAAACACATTTTGTTGTGTGTCTTCCTGACATCATGCCTACTTTGACCAGAACTTCTAACTGTGAATCTGAAGTGAATTTACTTATTAATTTGATTTTGTCCTGCATCACAGTGCCCTGCCAGTAAGTGCTCTGTATGATTATCTCTAAAGATACCCACCACTGCTTGAAGAGATCAGAAAGCAAACAAAAACCCACAGAGAAAGGGGGAATCTCAACATCAGACAAACTTCATTTGTTTTAATAACAGACATGATTCTTTTCATAAAACTACTTGTGTGGCATTGCCTAAATACACAAATCGCAGACATTTGGTTTGAGAATTATTTCATCAGAGGACAGAAGGAAAGACTGGGTGTCTTTTCATTTGATAAAAACAACATTTTAAGGGCATTAGTCGTCTTTTAAAAAAGGAAAAAAAAAATCTTAAAACAGACAAAATCCACTGCCGTGTTACTACAGCGTAACTTCAGCACTTCTTGAGGGAAAGAATTTCTTGCACGAAGAGAAATCTCTTCCTAGTTCTTATAATAGTGATAGAACTTGAGCTGTCCCTCAAAAACTAATTCTTCAGAAATTTCATTTCATTAATTTAGAACTACCCAATCAAGCTAACATATTTAAAATAACTTCTAAATAAAACAACTCAGAAAAGCCAGACTGCAGACAGCATCTGAATTCTTATGGTTCTCCAAGACAGGAACAGTGGACCTTCACTGAAGTATTTCACACCACTTGCTAAAGACAGTCATCCCTCTCTCTCCAACCTACCATGGGCAATTACATGCAACTTCTACAAGCAAGCAATTGAACTTTACCAAGGAAATTACGATTGTCACAATGCAACAGAATATTAAGGCCAGTGAATAATAACTGAATAGTTATAAATAACACAAATGTCTACTAAAGCCTGCTTTTCCAAATAGAACCAGAACAAAAGCACAACAATTCTGTAGTGTACCAAGTGTATATTTCAATTTACTGTAATGCAGTCTAACAACAAATTTGGTCATAATTTACCAGATATACATAAATGATTTAAGTAGTAAAAGGAGATTCAGTTCCAAGAGAATAAGTTCATACCTTGAGGAAAAAAATCCCAACAAAACAAAAGGGAAAAAAAAAAAAGAAAAAAAAGGGAAAATACATTAAGAATGTAGAGCCAGGTCCAGTTTCTAAGCATTAAGTGAGCAGTATTCTAATAAAGCAGATTTAGGTGAATTTCAGATATATATATATATATTTATATATATAGACAGATCTACCAATTGTAAACTATGGTTTTAAAAGGGATAAATGGGATGGAAAAATCTTTATGCTATACTTACATATTCACAAAGCAGAACATTACTTTAACGTTTAAAATACTTTTTCATTCATATCTTTGCCCAACTAATTTCTACTTTGGACCCCACCAGAATTACACATTACTCATTTCAGTCTAGAACAATGAGAATAAAATGTATTCTTCAGTGTAAAAAAAGGCATCCCGCCCTCCCCACCCTCCCCAAAAAAACTATTCATGTCAGGTTTACAATGATGTGGAAACTACCAATGAAACAAGTGGATGATTAAAAAAAAGCATTTTAATTCCCATATAACTGTAGTTCAAACTTATCATCTCAGTTTCAATCAGCAAAAACAATGTCTTAACATTATGTTACTGTTCTATGGACAACAGTAAAGCTTGTCTCTTTAAATACATACCAACTTTGATCAGATGGAGCACCAGTAAGATTCTGTCCATCAAAGCATAATTCAAAGTTATCCACACAACTACCATAATTTAGTTACCTGATATAAAATAGGAAAAAATATACTCATTTTAAAATTAAACAAAGTTGAAAAATATGGTGACCCTCAATTGTTTTTTATACAGTACTGTCACACTGGCCTAGCTATGTGTCATGACAAATGCTCTGCATATTTACTCACTGTGACATAACAGTACATCAGACTTACTGTTCCAATGATTGCCTGAATTCACTTGCCTTAGGCTAAACAACACAGAGGAGTTTAAGGTGAAGGTGTAATGCCCTCCCCTCCCTATGAAAGGGGCCTGAAATCATTGGTACAATATTACAAGCTTAGGAAAAAAAAAATCCAGGTGGCTACGAAAATTCAAGTTTCAATGCCTCCTAGAAAATCTGAAACAAAGAGCATAGGAGCATATCCTCCTGAAAAGTAGACAACTCAAAGAGCATTATTTTGCTTTGGATTTTTTGTTTTTCTTTAAAAAAATTCCAGCAAATGAGCAAGTTAAATGTAATTTGTTTACATTAAATACTAACAATAACCCATGAAGTACAAAAGAATAAAAAAAAGTTTGTGTTCAATGATGAACGATGGGCACAATAGCCTAGTGTCCAATTCATATCACATAAACAAGCCAAAAAATGGACAAGTAAGAAATTATAGACCAAAAAGTTGTTTTAATATGACACTTTCTCCATTCCTTGTATTTTTATTCTGTGGGACTGAGGTATACACCAGGGAAACCAAAAAATTTTGAGAGAAGGGGGGCCTTAGAAGAGGGAAGAAACATTATTACATCAGATACCTTTTAGAATGACTGTCTCTTTTGATTAAGTGGCACAAGAGTTACCCATGCTCTGATCAGTCTATTATTTTCATTACTGGTCATTTCTTCTGCATTATCATTTTGAAACTGATGAATCAACAACAACCTTCTTTAAAAACAGACACTAAATTAATGCCATTAACAACTTCTCCAGTGCTTATCACCCATAGCACCTGCCAGCACAGAGCCAAAAGTTTTCAACCCAAATTTCAATATGGTGTTGGCAATATCTGTGACACATATTTAAATGATTGGCTTTCACCTATCAGATTACGGGAGAGGTAAGTTTTGTATGGCAAAGACATGCTTGTGGAAAACAAGAGCCACTAGCCCAAATTAGCTTCACTGACTCACTGACAAAAGTACGAGTGGATTTGGGAAAGCTGTCTTTGTATTTCCATACAAAGTTGCAATTTTCTTCATTCATGTTAACAGATACATGAATGTGTAACATAATTACAGTTACTACTATGTCTGAATAGGACCCAAGTAGCTATAGCCTATAAATAATAAAAAATACATTTTTCTTTTGATAACTGACTGTAGATGTGAGGACTCTGTATAATTCAACCAAATGGTTGTATGCTGTACAGTCCTGTGCAAATATAATAAAAAAATTAATAATCCTTTTTTTGCTATAAGGCTTTGACCCTACATTTTCACAGCAACATAACTACCATCCAGCCTGTACCATATTTCGCAAGCCTTCAGTCCAAAAATTCAAACAGTCAATCCATACAGTGTCCATTTGCAGCACCCTGAAGTCATATGCTCTGTCAGTCATCTAAAGGCATACAAACTTCCCCAGCTTCATCCCATCGAGACTGGTCATTCTGTTCTTCTACATCATCACCAAGCTCCTCATCACCTTCTCCCACTTCATTTTCTTCGTATTCTTCATCCCTAGGGAAATCTGTGTCCTGCACCTGGTCTGCTCCCTCTTGCCCTCCAGGCTGAGATTTATCTGCACAGTCTACACAAACTCCATAACGTCGTGATCCATGTCTTATTCCAACGCTGGCTGCTAGCATGAAAATCTTCTTGCACACCATACACTTATACTTTTTATCCTTTTTATGCACCTGTGGAAGAGAAATTTTACTAGCTGAATATAGGCGTATCAGGTAACATTTGCATATAGTACTAGAAAACTATTAATAATAACAGTAACAATTATTAATATAAAAATTCCTACTTTTAACTTTCCCAAAAGATACCCAGCACTGTTTAGAATAAGGAAGGACTACTGGAGATCTACATATGTACTCCTCAACAGTCATGAGCTACTGCCCACAACCAAACGACCTCCTTGGAGCTCAGCAGGTCACCTGTTCTGTACGCAGGTGAGTGTTCAGTTCTCGACTCCTCAGGGTACAGAACAAGACTCAGAAGCAATGAGAGCAGCGTAAACCCTTACACTGCACACAAGATAACAACTTGTTTAGAAAATTGCTTTTACAATTTTACATCCTAGAAATATTAAGAACAAGCAAGAGTTACTAAATTTAAGAATTCAAAAAGAAAAATTCTTCTTCCACAATTTCTCCTTCCCAACAAAATCAAAATCAACATCAACTTTCCAGGTTCCTTTGGTAAAATTTTTGTCCTGTATTTGAATCTGTGTGTAAAATTAGAAGGCTGTTGTTGACTAACCATGAATTTTGATTTCGAATTTTTAAGTATGTTGTTTGTACAAGTAACTGAATTCAGCAACCATGTATATTAGTTATTATTATCTAGGAAAAAATTAAGTTGAAGACCTCCTTCCATCTAGTGTTCCCACAACAGATTACAATTATGTGCTTAAATATCTCATTTGAAGTCCCATTGAAAAAGTTGCAATTTTAGATAAAAGAGAAATTACCACCCAGATGAGGGGAAAAAGAAATTAGGTCAAGATACAAATAGTTATTTCAGCTCTGCTGTATAATCTGTACAGCTGATACATGTGTTTTCCTCAGCCTCTAGACTCGCTGTGATAATACTTCACACAAGGCAGAATGTTTGAGAGTTGTTGAACTGAAAGTGGAAGGGAGGGGAAGAAAAAAAAAAACCCAGAAAAAAAGAAGTGTTCTGACTTCAGGGAAAGGACACTTAAGTGAAAGCACAGAACTGCACTGTGCTCACTCTACAACTATTTTCACACTGTCTGACTTCATCTCCTTTTGTGGAGGAAAAAAAACTTTCAGCTACAAGTCCTGGTCAGATACTGCAGGACAGAAAACTAAAGTCCCACTCTACTCTTCCGGGCAGACCAACTAACTCCCACTGTTGCTGTTTTCTCTAGTGAGCCACAAGGAACATGGCCATCAATGAGGCAGTAACGCCCCAATTCTCTCAGCCTTTCTCCACATGAGAAATGATCCATCCCTCCAGTCCTTTTCAAAGCGCTCCTCTGGAGTAGCTCCAACAGTTCCATATCCTTCCTGTTTTGGGGACCCCAGAGCTGGATGCAGTGCTCCAGGTGGGGGGGGTCTCATGAGGGGCAGAATGCCCTTCCTCACCCTGCTGGCCATGCTGCTTTTGATGCAGTCCAGGATACATTTGGCTTTCTAGGATGAGAGAGCACATTGGCAGCTCATGTCCAACCTCTCACCCACCAGCACCCCCAATCCTTCCTGGCAGAGCTGCTCTTGACATGTTCATCCAGCAGCCTGTAGAGATACTGAGGGTTGCCCCAACCCAGCAGCAGCACCTTGGAGAAGTGGAATTTACCCCACTCCATGTACTAACCTTTTCTATCTACAAAACTTGTCTTGCAAAATGAGGGGGTTTTTAAAATCACAGCTTGGAGAAGTGTTATTACTTTCTCACCACCATATGATCTTGCTTTTATTACTGCCCTAAAACTCACCTTGGAATTTATACAGTATATATTACAATGAAGTGTTATTTTCCTTACAGACTAGATACAAAGTACCTACAAAATATCCAAGACAGAGAATACTTTCTCTGGATCCTCAGCAAAACAAGTATTCAAGTCAAATTCTGAGTGATGCAACTTGCACAGGACAGGGTTAGCTGAACTGCTGGTTATGATACTGGTAGAATGCAAGTCAGACAGATGTTTACTTTCTATATCAGATATTTTTCATTCTTTCCTAATCTTAAAGCAGATACTATACTATAGCTTTGTCTAGTTGTGAAATAAACATTTCAGAACTACCCCAAGACACTGTGCAATTGCTGAATTAACAGGGTGCCCTCACAGAAAATGGTGATGCAGCATTATAGACCAAGATGTGCTGTTTTACTGCAGTAAAGCTAAGCCAAAACTGCTTTTCATTGTCTGCAGAATACTTATATACACTGCATCCCTTTATCACATCACTTTCAATCTTGAAATGACTGTCTTCATTGACACTGCATTTTCCATTAAGAAAACAAGAGGTACAGTTATCACAAAGAGATGTTTATCTTCATCCATTTCAGATTAAGATGGGACAATTTGCATTATGTCAAATCAGAGAACAGTTTCTTCCAACTACCAAAATACCTGAAAAACCCTATAAAACCCCACTCATACATGTGCATACATATACATGAACACTTGAGATTACCTACCAAGGAATGTCTCTTTACATGCTCTCTTCGTGTAAACAGCTTCCCACAGATGTCACAACTGAAAGATCTCACGCCTGTGTGAATGAGCAAGTGTCTCTTTAGTGTTCTTCTGTATTTGGCTACATAATTACAGTGTGGACACTTCAACTTGTTCATGATTAAAGCAGAGGAATCACCTGCAAGATAAGAAGCCATCAGGAGAACAGATGATGAAATACACACAAAAAATATTTCAGTATGTTCTGCCTGGTTCACAAAAATAAACAGGTGCTGAAACAATAAAGCAAAACAGATGACTTTTCATCAGCCAAATCAGGACAATGCCTGCCTGCAGAAATCACAAATGCTGTAAGTTCTCCATGTACAGTTCTACTAGAAAAATACCTACTTGTAACCAAGGCATTTTTACCACCATTTTTACCAGAAGTCTTATTTCATGAACTGGAGTAAGTTAACTACAATTTACCAATGTTCCATTTTTCTAGAGGTAAGTTATACCAGAAAACACTTTCTTCTGGATTAGAAACCCTAACTCTGCAGCATTTAGACAGTCGCAATCTTCTCTCCCAATATTCTATTTAGAATTACATGCAGGAACTTTCTGCCAAGGTCTGACTTGACAAACCAATAAAAAGAAAGTATAACTAAGTGAGAACAAATATTGATAAAAGGAGTAGAACACTAAGAGGTAGCAAAATTCTGAAACTCTCAAAAAGGAAGTTACTGGTTCAGACTTTACCTATTTTCTACTTTGATCTAACAGTAAAAAAATAAAAAGAGCAGAAAAAATTTCTGGAAGTACCAATTTCTCACTTCTTCCTTATGATGGAGGAGAATTCTTTACATAGTTTGCTCAAAGGATATACGTAAAACAGGTTTCATACAGCTGCCTTCTACTGTGTGAAAAAGAACAACACAGGATACTGTGAGGTGGAAAAGGCCACCACAAGGACAGTTTTGATAAGAGCACATTGACTCAACTTATTACAGGTGAGAATTTATGATCATCATCATAACCATCTAGAAGCATCCAAAAAGCACTGGCTAAGGCTGTGTGATTATGTGCAAGAGTTTCTAATGTTCAGGCTGGCAGGAAGAAAACATAAGTAACTGTGAGATGTGTGCACATGTCTGCAGGTCTGTATCTAGAGTTGCCTCCTTTGACCTTCAAAAGCCATCATAACATGGAAGTTACATTTTGCTAACATTCACAAGTTTACATTGGTATATTAAAGCACTCATGTGAGCTACATGTCAACATAATGTCACATAATGGCTTACATGGAATAAAGTAAGTCCTACACAGGCAGACATCAGGGCTCTAAGATATATAATTTAATGATTTAAGAACAGGCAGACCAAAGACCCAGGTTCTAATTTCTTAACTGCCAGCAAACTTCACCTCCTGATAACCAAATTTCTTCTACTGTAAACCCCAAAATATTTAAAACAAACCATAAGCCACATCCCACTAACAGCTCAAAGTTAAAGAAAAGAGGTAAGCATTACTATTACCCAGTACTTGATACCTTCTTTTTACTGAAGACTTTATGTATTTAAGGAACTAGCAAGAATTGTTTTAGATACGGTGGTGTTTTCAGTATGTTTTCAGACAGAAAAATAATTACAGATAATTGCTTGCTTGAACTGACAGAAGAAGGCTTAATTATAGCTGCAGTGAACTAAAAACATTTATTGCAATGAAATTTTTATTTTTAATAGCAAGACATGTGCTGAGATTTCCTGTTAAAATTATATTTAATTCTGTATCTTCACCATCAAAGTGTTCAATTTCAAGGGCCATTTATCTGCATTTAGCTTAGTAAAGGGGCGGGGAGGGGAAGCTATCAGGTCACTAAAGACCTCAGGTATCTTCACACTCAATCACAAAACAAGAACTGATATAAATCACATTCTGTTTTTACTCTTCCATACATTTGAATTCCTTTTCCTCCCTCCAAGGAAGTATGATCCACAAAGGCAAATGATATGGAAGAAGATTAAATGTTTACATAAATAACCTCATAACCCTCTAAACAAATGAATCAAATATTATAACCAGTGATACAAAAGATAGAAAACCCCTATCAGAGGAAAAAACTGAACCCACTCTCCACCAGATACACTTACCATTTTCCCAAGCTTCTTTTGGCCAAGATTCTGGCAGCAGTCCATACTTAAAATCACTTGAAGTACCCGGTAGCAGTCCATACTTGAAGTCACTTGAAGTACCCGGCAGCAATCCGTACTTGAAGTCATTTGAAGTACCCGGCAGCAATCCGTACTTGAAGTCACTTGAAGTAGCTATTAAAAACACAGTCTTACTTTAGCTTCCTGGGTCCTAATCAGTCTAATCTAATCTGTTTAGCAAAATATATATCCTTTTCAAACTGTGACAAAAATTTTTCTGACCTTAAAACAGCAATTATAGTATTTTTTCACATAGTATTCAATACTAAAACTAAGAAATAACTGCATTCCTAATTTCAATGAAATGAGGCCTTTGAACTACTCTCCACAGCACCATTTCTTCTCCCCATCCTGAGAAAAATTCAAAGCCCTTTTCATACTACAGGGACTTTGATGGTAAGGATATGTATTCCCTTACTATCATCAGGAGGGGGGGCTGAAAGGTTTTCCACTGGATTCTCTTTACAACTGCTTCATGCAATGACTTCACCCAGACTGTCACAGGCACCTTTATTTATATAAAGTATCCTACTGTGTCTATCCTACTATATTTAGCTATGTCTAAATCCTTTTCTGAATAATCATCTCTATTACTCTATAACCACATCAATTCAAAAGACCACAATTACTTGGAATATAACAGCTTAAAAGACTAGTTCGCATATTTACATTTGCTCTTAAGACAAGATCTTCTGCAGTTCATGTTGTCTTTGCACCCTTTTTTCCTCTTTAAAAAAATAAAACTATTCAGAAGTGAACAATGCCTCAAAAAGACCTTTGTTTAATTCTATACTTTATAACAAGTAAGAATTGCATCAGTGAACATGGAATCACTATTACAGAGCACAGAGAAGAGAACTATAAATAGTACACAATAAAGCTGCACTAAGAATTTGACAGAATCGTATTTGTTGGGCAAAAACTCTTCTGGCAAGTGCAAATCAATGTTCCCCCCAATCCCCAAGACAGGAGTTTGTTGGAAAACATGAACTCATAAATCCATTACTTTCCTCACAGGCAAACAGCTGTTAAATAAACAAACTGCAGTGGCAACTGGCAGATTTCCTTCGATTTTTCTAGATGGTAGTTGGGTCCTCACACTGGATTCCCAATGTCACCACTGTGAAAAGTCTTGAGGAGATGCATTCTTGTTTTCAAGCCTGAAACTATACATTTTAATAGTCCAAAGACTTATTTTTATCCCTACACTGTTCATTCTAAGGATTTTTTTGGGAAAGGAAATTCTCTTAGGCTAAACCGGCATTTCATGCAGCTTGTGGCAAGCTGCATATTTAAACACTTCCAACTTGCAGTTTTACTGGAAAAAAAGTACAGATTACAAATCCTCACAGCATGAGACACAGTAGTTTCATTTACTGCTCAGGCAGCATTACTATTGGCAGCAGTGATTTGGTCTGCAACGTAAGACAACAGTTCAAAAGGATATCACTTAGCAAGTAGGAAGCTTATAATTCTATCCTATCCATTAGACAATGGCAAACAACAAGCAAAGCAGGATCATGACTGCCAAACTAGGCATTCCATCAGAGCTTTTAAAAAGCAGAGCTTGAGTGAATGAAGAGAAATAGCAGTATTTTAGCACATCTAACTACCTATTTTGGTACAAAAAGAAAGAAGAGGGAAGGGAATAAATCTCCCTCTCCTTTAAGAAACAAAGCAGTGAGGAAAATTTTTTAAATTACTGATTCTAATAGCTGTTATGTCCAAAAGAGGCAAGAACTCCTTACACTAATTTGGAGTGATGGACTCCAGCAATGGCATCTCAACAGCTCAAGGAACAGAACACAGATACCCTATAGACATGCCAACTACACATTCCTTTGAGGTGAGGAGGAAGACTTCTTTCTGTAATACACAAGAAAGGATTAGTGAGGAAGCAGTGCTGTACAGTCTGGGTAAGAGCAAAGATGACTTGATCTTAAGGCTAAAAGCCTCCAAATTAAAGCAGACTTCAGGATCTAGCAGAGGAAAAAAATGAAACTACTTTTATAATGTTTAAAGTATTAGATCCTTTCTTTATAGATTTTTGTCCCTGCACTAGAACTGTAGCTGAATGTAGTTGAACAGCTAAAGGTCAGTCAGTAATAAAATATTTTAATCACTTTCCCCCCTTATAGGATGAACATCTGGAAGATCAGTAGACCAAGTCTTTAATGTACACAGATGTAATGCTATGCTGCGTACAGGCAAAATTGTACAGGTTCCTTCAGAATAAGCATACACTATAGATTGACCATAACTAAGAGTTGGACCAAACTGAACACATTTATAACACTGTCACTTTGACAGTTCTTCTGTATTTAAGAGAACACAAATTAAATTTCACTAGGAACCCTTATGCACACAGCTGGTATTTAAGTTTGAGAAAACTTAGGAGCTCAAACCCCTGCATAGTTCTAGATCTTAGCACAAGACTCAGCAGAGAGCCAAACAGATTTAAGAGCTGTCATCTAGTCTAGGTAATAGCTACTAAATCTTTCAACCTCCAATTGGAAGGGAAGACTCACTACAACATGAAAGAACATCAGCACAGATACCACAAGAGATAAGAGGTTGCTACGCACACTTCACTCTCTGCATAGCACATGACTAAGTAGATAATAATTAAACCTAATGCTTATTCCTAGAATAATTCATTGACCTAGAAAACCTGCTTTCTAGATTAAGCACACATTTAATGTGTTCAAAACAAAACCATGAAAAAGGCATCTTTAGTGTCTTAATTGCTCATCCAAACAGGATAGACTTGAATTACACACTGTCTGGAAGCTGGAAGTGCAATACCTAGCCTCTACTACCTTCCCCAGCCAGACATAGAGCCACAGTCAGGTATGCTTCCAGAACACGTTACAGAGCCCTGGGGCTCAGAATATCTTCTCCCATTTCTCCTCTCACGCAGGCTACTGCCCCCTGAAACCTGCTTGCAAAACTAGACAATCATCATCTGACTTGTTCCAGTCAACTTAAAGCCAGATGACCTTGATAGGAGGCTGGAAGCAACTATGGATGCAGTCGTACTGGTAGACTGGGGGTGGGTTGTAAACGGGGAAAGTATAGACAGGTAAGGCAGATCGTTTGGGGGGGGGGGGGGGGGAAGCTAATTAGAAGCAATAATATTCTGTGTCTCCAGACCAAGCCATCTGACCACAACTTTTCTCTGATCTAATGTTACCTTTCTACACTTCAGTTGATTTCTAATAGGCATAAGTTAATAACTCAAATGTCAATTATCCTCAAACCTTTACCCATTCTTCCAGCCTGCATGGATAAAAGGCTATCAGTAATCTGATCTTTAATAGAAGTCAGCAACAAGCAAAGCCAAAATAATAAGAAGTAAAACAGAATTCAAAGAAGCTGATTAACTATCAGCACTAAAATTCACACTATGTTGATTTGAGAAGAGATAAGGACAGTGTGAAATAAAATGAAGTGGTTGTGTAGGCTCTTATGCCACTAACAAAAGCTATCAAAAACATTTTATGTTCTACTGCATTTGTTCTCAGGAAAAAGGATAACCAGAAGCCAGATACAATGATTTTCAGTTTTGAAGACAAGAGTTAGGGGTACACCACCAGAAAGAGAAAACATGTCTAAACTAGAAACACCCCTAGCTTGACAGGTTTCCCTCTTTTTCTACAACTAGAAATATGCTGATTTGGGGGGCAGAAAAGGAGACATTACTGAGTAGGAGATGATACAGAAAATAATGAGAAGTTTACTGACAGAAGCCACTGAACAGGTCTTATAGAAAAGGACACAGACATATGGTGCACGGAAAGAAAAGATACAAAACTTTAATTAGATACAGCTGTCTGTAGTGAACTTAACTTCTGTTTTCTTTACATATATTAGCACTGGAAATAGTGCCAAAATAAGAGAAAAAGAAATAGTATTTTTTCACTACGTTTTCTGACACTGATGCTCATCCAGATCAATTAAAAAAGACAGAAAGTAGACAGGACAAGCGATTAGGCCATAGCTTTCAAGGATTGTAAAGAAAGCAGTGGTAATCTACTGATACAATCTGGATTGCTATTAGAGAGCTGGATTTGTTGCTTATGTTAGGTAACATGACAGAGGAAACAGCACTGCGAAGACTGACACACTAAGACGGGGGGGGAAAAGAAAGTATCTTGCACTCCCTTTGTTCCCAGAGTATTCTTCACATCTTTAACCTTGCTTCTTCTGAAAAGGCTTATTCTGGAAGCACATTACTGCTCAACTGCCTCTTGCAACAGAGGGCTTGGACATACTTAAGATATTTCGCCAACACAGTCTTACTCTTACTCATACTCTATTACTCCCAATTGCTCTCAATTTTTCTATTTTTCATTCACGAAAAAGTGGTATATTGCATTGACTATGGAGTCAGATCTAGCATCAACTAACCCTGACAGAAGACCACCAACTGATGCCAAATACATTACTGACTTGCTTTTCAACTTGATTATCATACCTTCCCTGAAAAATCCCGTCCCAAGAAAGTGAAAGCTATTTTGCTGATCTCATCCAACAACTACACCAGTTAAACACAAGAAAATAAGGAACTTTCCTCATGCAGACCATTTATTTGTGTGTTAATTGTTCTCATGAACCATTTTTATTTAGATGTTCATCATCGTCAGTATTTCACAAATGAAAAAAATCAGCACTTCAGATGGGTATTTTTCCAGTAAGTGAATGCATCGCACTGGAACTCAAAAGGATTTTCAGGCAGAGAAGATCTGTAGACACCACAAAACCTTCTTCCCCAACCCGTTCGCAAAAAAGAAAACAAAAAGCAAATTGACAACAGCAATACACAAAACATTGCCTAGAGTAGTAGGGAGAATGTGAGGATCTGCTTGTCTTTGGGATCCTCCCTTGGAGAGGTAGGAAGAGGCTAACCCTTAGATGTTGCAGTGTTATCAGAGGACTTCTAAAAACCTATGACATCTTCAATACCAGACTACATAGGGAATGGGGAAAATAAAGTGGTTAAAGGTCCACCAAGGAACTTAAATCTTTTAATCAGGGTATCAGCTTGAGGTCTAAACAAAATCTGACTGAGGGTTGTAGTACCATGGAAAAGCAGGAAAAATACACAATTATTTTTTATTTTGTTACACAGTCAAGTGGGGCTTATTCCTACAAGAAATATATATATGCGTCCTGATAAGTCCATCGACCTTGATTTCTTCAAATACAAAGATACCTGTCTTTATTGTAAAGTCCTAATCAAGTTGTGTTATGCTCCTCCCCTGTATCATGACAGAAGCTGTGACCAGCACTACATTTTTTGTAAGCAAGTTTAGCTGCTGTTTGTATCCTTCTGAAAAGTAGTTGTTTCTACAGCAAGCTGAATTAAATTCCTTAAGAACCCCAACAAAATCAGTCAGGAACCCTCTTGTTTCACCAAGGGCTGTTTTAATCTTGCACTTCTTGTCCTTTTCCCCATCCCCACCACATGTACATGACAGCATTATCCAGCCTGAAAATCACAATAACAAATTATACACTTGTAGCTTCATAAAGCTATTGGGATATTGCATGCAAGTCTCTGCAAAAATCAACACGGTCAGTTCCAGAAAGCATAAGCAACACCTCACAGCTGTGTTCTGAAGTCTGAGGATAGGACACTTGTATAAAAAAAGAAAAAAAAAACAGGCCCAGATGAAAGACATATCCAAGAAGTGATGAAAATTGACAAAACAACCCTGTGAACAGACATTAAGAATATGATGAATTACGTTCACTGAGCTTTTATGAACTTTTATAACTCACTATAACACTGTGAGATGCTGACTGAAAGCATGGTTATTTTCACCATGGTAAATGGTTAATTTGTAGGATGCATGATGGCTGTAAATAGTAAAGACTTTTTAGCAGATTATCAGCTAGGGGGGAAAATACTGTGATAGGTGGTAACATTCAGTGTTTTAGATAAACAGTTACTTTAATACAGCTAAAACTGGAGACGTCTTGAAAGCTTAAGTAAAATGTAAGTAAATATAAATGTAAGACAGTACAAGAAATTTCAAAACCATCCTAACTTTATGGAGCTTTTTTAAAGCTCACCAAAGTGCTACTTTTACAGGGAAGGTGTTAAATATAAACTAACTGGCAACACAGGGTGAGAGGAAGATGAAGCAGCTGATATCCTTATGGATACATGTAGAAAGACTCACATTCAGCAAGGAGCAGTTTAACATATTTGCTTTACTGGAACAAGAGGGGTAGCAGATGCTTCAGAAAGCTCTTACTGTTTATTATCTAATACTTACCTAGCTGGTAACTGGACTGCTGCTTACTGCTGGTAACCAGCTGGAAAATTCATTTACTATAGAATTTGAAGAGTGGCTTCAGGGATAAATTTTTGTAGTGAGAAGAGTGTTCTGAAATAGGCTTCTCTTCCATATATCTACAGTATTTATTTCCCATCACAAAAGCATCAGACCAACCCAAACCTAAATCAAGGGCACAGAAACTCACTCTGCATGTAACTGACAGCTCATAACCACTGATGTTATCCCCATCAGAACATGACAAAGCACAACAGTAGAAGGTCGTTGTTTCCCTTTTAGCAACCAATGGGACAGCATGCTCCTTAGCTCTGAACATAAGAATCTACTATTCTTTATTTTTCTTCTTATAGAATTGTCTTATATCTATTCCAGATGACATTTTCTTATCCATTTTTACCGCTCAGTGCCTATTATTTTTGGTAGCTTTTCATCCCCATAAGAAATTTAATCCAAAACTAGAAAGTTACTGTATAACCTGCAGGTTACTCTACAACTCATTCTTGACATTCTTCCAACTCTCCACTCCTTCCTCTTCCACCCTTTCTTTGGCATAGAGGGAGCAGTTAAAAGAACAGTGTTTAACAGTGGAATCTATCCACAGAGCAAAGCAAAAGAGCCACAAGTAGAAGAGAAAGAATACCTAAAGGTGAAGCACAGACTGTGGCTGAAAAGTAAGCTATACCAAGCCCTACTTCAGTCGCTCTTCTTGTTTCAAACAATATGCAGGCATGCAAGAACTTAGTAAAGGTATTATTACAAAAATACTAGATATGGCTTCCAAAAGACTTCTAACACTGGCAGAAAATGTACTTATGTACTTGGGAACATATATGCTGTGCTCTGAAAATACCAAGGAGATTACTAGGTGACTAGTATTTTAGACTCAATAAAATAAACTTCAGTCTGCAGTCACAGAGCTTTCAATGGTTTTTGACAGACACCACAACACATATTCAGTATGCTCTGTCTCCAATATAGTTCTTTTCATCAAGATGCTATATGGATGTATTTTGTAATCTAATTCTTTACCATAACAAGTTACTGGAAACACTGGTGCTTCTGTTAAAAAAAAAAAAAAAAAGGAACAAGGACTAAACATACTGCACTATCCATGTCCTCCATTATTTCTCCAAGAAATCTTCACAGCATATGTACAAAATTCCACAGCATCCAAACAAGTATTTATATCTGTTGTTGGTGCCATCGTACAGTAGACACAGTCTCTGTATTTCCATCAGTAAAAGAGTATTGAATATTTACCCCATATAAATCATCAACAGAAATCACATGCTAAATTGTGTCAGAAATTTGGTATTTGTGCAGCTAATACACATTTCCTCAGCTCTTGCTCCAGACCTTCTGTTGGGTCCTTTTTCACGGCACTGCAACTAGAGCAAGTAGTGTAGCCCAGCACAGGCAAAATTTTTGTGTGGGTGCTGAGGACTCAACATCCCCCACCATCCACATGCTTTACTTAGGCTAGATCTAACCTGGTGCTGTGGACCTGAGGCCTATTAGCAACTGGCATGTTCCTGAAACACAGTCTCTATTGTCAGTTCAGCCAGAAGGAATCCTGGGCAGTCTAACAAAGCTTAGCCAGTAAGAGAAGTACAGGAAATTCACTTCAGAAGCACACACTCCCAAGTAAAGCTAAAGCAGACCTACCCAGAGTTCAGAGATGAAGACCAGAGATAAGTAACGCCCCTGAAGCATTTGCAGAAGTGCTCCTCAGTACAGCTGCTCCTCCAGAGCTGCGCTGTTGTGCCACACTACTCACTAAGCACATGAAGGTCTCTTGTACTGGAGAAACACATCTCCAGTCCCAGCCTGCACAGCTCTGCACTGGCACATGTCACTGCGGTGCCCAGGCACCACTGGCACCGCACAGCACAGCCATGAGTCCCCACATGCCCCCTGTGGGACCACTGCTCGCCTGTGTCCCCAGCCCTGCAGGCAGGAGCAGAGCAAGGCCCCTGGAGGAGACAGGACACCCACAGTTCCTTGGTGTTTGAAGCATGCATACATTTTAAACTGCTTTAGAAACAAGACGCATCTAAAGAACGTTGTTCCGCTGTACCTCAAGTCCACCCCTAATTTGGCTCCTACATTGCAGTAAGTTTTCAAAACTATTAATTCATCAAAAAGTGAGGCAGGTAAATGACACGACTTCAAATGGATACATCAGCTATTCATACAGCATAATAATTCAAAAAATAAAAAACTGAACTTAATTACATTGCCCCAAATGACAATTACACTATGAACATTCTGCTGCTTATAATTCTTTGTGTGACTGTATTTGTTTAGCAAACAGATATTTAATCTTATTCTACCATTTACATTAACCATGTATCCTTAAGGAAAAAAAATCCTATTAATTCTATCACTCTCAGGATTTGTTTAAAGCATAGTTAAACAAAAATATATTCCCTTCTAGTATATGTCCAGTATTGTGGCATCTCTTGCTAATGTTTCACAAACCTGTTGTAAGTGTTTCTATTATAGTAGCCAGGATTACTCTATCTTGTAGCTTCCCACATATCCCAACAATAAGAATCAGCAGAATGTTTCTGGGTGACTCAGGTGAAGATTACCAGAAAGATCTTTTGCTAGTGGAGGGAAGGAAATTACAAAGGCCCTTGCTGTCTGTACAATCAGCTAACACTAGCCACCAGTTATCAGTCCTTGATTTTGTGCCGAATAGTTGCCACAGATTAAGTACAAATGTAAGAACTGTAGCTTCTACCAGCTGCTAAGGATCCCCATTTCAAGTGTCAAATGCAAACAGCACATTACATACTGTATGGCACAGCCATTCTCTGCTCTAGCTGATGATCCGCTGCTGTGCCCCAAGGCAGAGAATCAGATTACCGATTTAGTAACCTGAACGGTGTGCTGACTTTACTAATCCAATCCAACATACCTTTACAAAAGTTACAAAGTCAGGTACTTCATTCAATACTTTAATTTTCAAATGACATAACTGTCATTAAGCAATATTTACCTGCTTCTTCTTTAATAAATGACAAATCTTCTTCTGGATATGGGACTGATGGTTGCAACACTGAGCAATCTTCAGAGTTCTCTTCTGTATTAGGTGGTATATTATAAATAAATCTCTTTGCAGTTTGGTTTTTCCTTCTTGCTTTTCCAGGTTCTTGAACTGATTGTCCCTGTGCACCCATGTCATTCCACACGAAAACTTTTCCCTCACCTTGAGATTCATTTTCAGCCATTTCAGGTGAGCTGTCCTGGACCCAACTGCAGTCATTCATTTGGTAGCTTTCCATTTGGCCCTCATCAATAGGGTAGGGATCATTCTCAGTTTTTATGCTACTTGCCAAGTTGGTAAGGTTTCGTGTTGCCCAGAAGCTGGCAACTTTTTGATCCCTTGGAGATAAACCATCCCTACTAACAGATCTTCTGTTGTAATCCACTACAACAGTCTCTGGAGCTTCCGATTTTATACTTATGTTTAAGGCATCTTTAATGAAGTTGCGGCAGGACTGGACAACCTCCGTCATCTGAAGGTAGCTGGCCACCGACATCACTTCAATGGCGTTTTGGCTCGTAAGCACGAGGTTACCAGAATATAAGAAGTCCAAGATGACAGAAAAACCTTGAACAGCAACAACATCTAAATAGGTAACAGTGGTTTGGTTACGGCTTTCTTTGTTTGTAAAGCAATACAGAGTCTTAAAGAAGCGGCTGCCTGCAACCAGGATGTTCTTGTGAGCTCTGAAGACCCTCCCACTCACCACAATATTAACATCGCAAAGAATGCCTTTCTTCCTCTGCTCGTTGAGCTCTTGCAGGAGCTGATAGCAGTAAGAGTTCTCATTTGGCCTGCTGTTAAAATCACAGTATCCTTCATTATTCAGTTCTGATGGTAACTCTGCCTCCTGCAATTAAAAAACCCACAAACATAATTAGCTCTTAATGAATACTGTCCTTAATTCTTCAGGACTGTAATAAGGATATGAAAATAAACGAAAGGAGACAATTTTAATCAAACTATTTTTTTGTTATTTATGTTCTTGGTTACAAAGGCAGACAGGAATATATAATTAACAAGATATTTCTGAAAACTAAAAACCATGCTCTCATTCTGCACCTTCCACCCCCAAGTTTGTTTCAAACAGAACTAGAAGATTTGCCTTCAGGGCAAAGGAAGGGAAATTTCAGCCAAAAGTAAGTAAATACACAGTTGAGTGTGAAGTGCTTGTTATTCCTAACCCACACACATTAAAGATTCAGGAGTCTCTCTTTCCAAAGATTTAACTAGATGATTCTTACATATCCAACCCCTTGTTCTTCTCCAGAAATCTCCACTTAAACAATTAAGCAGAATCCTGATACGTGATTCAGCATTTTCTTCATGCTGAAATACGAATACATAGATTAGGCCTGTATGTCCCAATCTGTCCTGAATGTTTTAAAGGAAACATATTTCTAAAGTAGATATAACAGCAAAGATATTTCTTCTAGTTTTACAAGTTAAGCGTTTATCCTTTGTTTTTTAACTGTAGCAGGTTTAGGATTAAACAGTGTATCACATGACAAGCAGGCAAAATACTGCAGATAACAAAAAAACCCTCGACATAAGCTTCCATTACAATACCTAACTAAGACTTTCTTGAAATAAGCCTCACAAACTTTCCAGTAGCAACGCTGGCACATACTTATCACACACACACCACCTTTTTACAATGGGATCTCAAACATGGCTTCAGAATTTTGCTAAAACCTGATCTTTTCATACAATCCAACACCAAGAAATAATTCATTATTAAAGATTAGTTCAGTCAGGGAGAGGTCAAGAGATCTGAACTGGATTTTGGAGCACATAGAAGACTTCTAACTCATGTTTAGATAATGATGATTCAGCAGCTAGGATAATGATGGCAGCAGCTAGGAGAAAGCAGAAAACACAGACTGGCGTATTTGAGACCATACTTATATGGGGTTGACATATGCTGCCATCAAGAGCAGCAACAAAGACAGTCTGTTTCATACTACATCTCCAAGATTCTCTCTTCTTCCCTAGCAAAACTGGATAGCTCCAAGCCAAATCATTATTTTCTTCTCTCATAATCTAAAACACCTCACTGATTAGGGAGCTGGAGGTGTTGTTAAAGCTCACCTGCCTCAACATTATACATCAAAATCAGTATTAAAAAGGTAATGTTAGCACTGTCATGAGCCCATAATCTATGCTGGGACTAAAATACACATTGCAGGAAAGTACTACCCTTAATTTGAGACTACGGCAGAAACCAGCTACATAGATTAAAAAAGTCACTTTCCACCACACAGAAATTAGTGGATTAAATCACCTCACCTCAATTTACAACCCCACTGGAATGACAACTGAGGCTGTATCTACATCTAAAACGGTATTTACATCTATAAGCAGCAAATAAGGCCCGGTATAACCAAAAGAGAAACTGTGCCATTTCAGTATCTCCTGCAGAGAAATTTCGGTTTGCTGTCACATTCAAGTTGCTTCTGAATCTCTACCCTTCTCAGAAAAACACTTCATTGAAGAGGAAGAAATAAAAGCAATTAGGCTTTTATGTGAAAACAAGCAATAGATCTTTGCCCAACCTCATCTTAATTTTTTCTGTGTACTTTCTGACACACCCCAAGTACTCCCTCAGATTAAGGTTGTGAAACAGTTTGCCCCAAATGTGGGACAGCTAAGTCTGTCACTCTAAATTCTCAGCAGATTTGGGTTCTGGACTAGCTTCCTGTCACTTCAGCTATGGAGCACTGCATAGTTTCAAAACACCAATTACTGACACTGGATCAGATTAAGATGAAAATTATGGTACCCTAAAGTGTTGTCACACTCGTCAATCATCAGTGACTTGCACCTCACACAGTAAATGTTAGGTAGATGCTATGATAGCTGCCAATTTCATTCTTGAGAGCACATTAAACACTGCATAAAATTTAAAAAACAACCTGCAGCAGTTCTTTTCTTTTGACAAATGTCTGATTAAATAATAGAGACAGAGCACATTTTAACTGAGCAAGTATAAGTACCCAATCAAGCTGGGACCATAAATAAATTGATATTTACAGTGAGGGGCTTTTGTTTCCTGAGAACAGGACAAGCTCAAGGAAACTAACATTGTGCTCAGTTTCAAATAGTTAGACTTTTCTGCATACACAAAAAGATAAATTACTGTTTTATATGTATAATTCATTAATTAAACTTGCCCAAAAGCAAACAGGAGCAGAAACAGATGATCAAAAACTGCTACTAGACATTTAGTTTGTTAAGTTTTCTTTCTCCTACTGTTCCATCAGCATACTCTGTCCCTGGGAGGAAGAACAGTGAGGGCAGGAAGAATTAAAAGAAAACCCAAACCAATATAACCACAGATTCCATCTCAGCTGCATGTATATGAAAAGTAGTTATGCCACATTTTTTAATTCTCCACTACCACATCTTGCTCTACAGCAGTTCCCTGTGCCCCCAGATTAATTGGATCTTCTAACAAAGTAAGCTACCAGTAGCTTCTTAATCTGTGCAGCTACAGAGCAAAATGTTCCCAAAATATGGTCCCATCAGCTGCACACGATGCTCCACTGTCATTGTACACACACAGCATTGCTCACAGACAACTCAGCAATTTCAAATTGTTTCATTCATTGCCTAATATCAAATTGAGTAGTTTGAGGTTTAGTAAAAACACTACAGGAAAATACAGTAAGTGATAGTCTTTACTCCGAGGCCTGATGTCCTCCTCAACTTCTTTGCTCTGCTAAGAGTAAGTCAAGAAGTTAACTTAGAACACTGTAATGTAACTCTTACATCTGAAGCATGACTTCCATTCATCACTGCTCACATAATGCAAACAATTCCAGTTCGCATGGAAAAAATAACACATCAAAGGCCTTCCTCCTTTTGGAGAGCTTCTGCCTTAAACCAACATGCCTGTTAGGCTGGAGAAAGCTTTTCTGGCAGTATTTCCAAAGCTTCGCTTTAAATTATGTCCAGAGAGAAAATGTTTTAAGATGATGGTTTGAGAGGAGGAACCCCCAGCAGCCAATAAATCTGCATCTTATGGACCCACATTCATCAAAGAATTAAAATATTTTCCCACGATTTCCCAGTAAACATCCATTTCTTAAGATTCTTGCAACACAATAGTCTGTTTACTACAAAAAACAAAGGTAGTTTCAAGTTGATGATAGATTTCCTTAAGCTTTAATATGGAGAAAAATTATTTTAAAAACTAGAATAGAAAAATATTCAAGGCTTTGCTCTTAGAAAGAAGCATCGGCTGACAGCTCAATACCCTTGAATTACAGCAGCTGCAACCACTTGTGATGTATTTTGGCATTCCAAATTAAATGTATCCCAAAAATAAACCAAAATCATCACTCATTTCTTCATGAGTGTAATATCCAACAGACCTATAGAAATTTCCACTGCTTTACTGTCTTAACACCTACAATTTCCTTTCTGCACTTGAGTGGTGGCACTGTGCCATATGTTTATTAGCAGCTGCTAAACATGCCCCGCAGTTGAGGCTTGTCAAGTCCATAATACATGTGTGCTGTCTCCAACAAAAAGGCTGAAAGATCTCTCCCAAGTTTCATTAAATCTAAACGGCTTTGCTGCCTCATTATGTATGTTGGAAATACGGTCAGGGTACAAATTACCTACTGTTGTTCCAAGTATCTGGTATCACAGCATTAAGAAAAAAATAGAGCTATTGTTTTGGTATTAATTTAAACATATGTATCAAAAGAAATTCAAGTGCCATTAAGAGTATGAAAGGATACGGAAATTAAACATAGAAGGGAAAGAAAACAGAGATTCTTAATCAGGTTTTTGATAAAGCAGCTGTAACATGAAAGTACACCACAAAGAAAACTACACTGACTCCTGAAAAACTGCAAACTTGTGAGAAGTTTTTAATGGAAATCTAATTGCAGAGGGATGCACAAAGCAATGTTTTCCACTTGAAAAAAACCCAATCTCTGTACAGCTACCTTTGTCCCAACCTTATCTTTAATACGGTGCAGAAGAACCACTGACTCATCTATCCTACTGTTTCATTTATTATTACAGTTACTACAATTTTCTCTTAAACTATCAGTGGTATAAAAGCAGAGATTCATTTTTTACAAATATTCCCATGACAATGAAAGGTCTTCAAATAAACACTTACATTCTTCAAATACATACTTACATTAACTTGTAGGCTACTGTGATAACAAGCCAATATTCTGTCCTCCCTTCCACCCTCCCGGTATTTAACAGTTTTACAAAAGACGGAGGATAAGTGGACAGAAAGAAAACAAAAATAAACTGAGTAGGGAAAAATGCTTGGAATAGCTTTTATTTAAATACAGGTAAAACAGAGTGAGAAGCTTCCAAGTGTGGCAGGGATTAGCAGCATCCACCAACACAGGAGGCTACACAGTGACAGAACATAACTTCTACAGAGTAAGCATTCACAACTCAAAGTTGGAAACTAAGCAACAAGACGGTAAAGAATATGCTGCAATAGCATTATGCAAAAGTGGAACATTTTCAAAGATATGAAGAGGTAACAGAAACTAAGAATGAAAGTTTCTTAATTAGAAACAACTAATTGAAAGCAAATTTGGCTGAAACACTGCAGAGTGAATAGCAAACCCCAGAAGACTGGAGAAAACTAGTAAGACGACCTACTACCATGAAACATCTGTAACAGTAGCTGCTATAAAACTACACTCACTGAAAAGGTAGTATTAATCATCTTGAAGGTGAATGTTGCATTTGTAAATCCAAAACTAATATTTTGGATAACCAGTATTTTGTGCACCATAAGGTTTCCCTTCCAGTCCTGTAATAGCTTCACATAAAACTTGCATACATTTTCCAAGTAGTTCTAAGAAAACTATCGTTCACCTAACGTTTTATCAGTCATCCTGTAATCCTGATATCCTGCTCGAACATTTGACTAGCAGCTCTTGTCCAAGGTACCCTGAGCTCCTTAAGAGTGCTCAAGCAATAACCTCAATCCAACTATCGCATTGTATTTCAGACTCCAAATAAAGCTATCCAGCCAAGGTGGGTGTTTTAATTAAAACTGAATTCTAAATTCAGAAAAACTGAGTGACTGATCAATTAATTCCGGCTAACAGCCTAACAATTCAAGGACTAGCCTAACCTGAAGCAATACTAGCTAATACCCGCAAGCAAGTTGAACGCCAGCGAGGCGATCGAGCGAACTTCAGTAGCGCAGGCATCCCTAGCAGAAAAGGCTGCAGAAGGCTGCAGATTCAACACAAGTATTCTTTAGGGGCTTTCCATCCCCATATATTCTAGGGCAAGCCCTGCCTCATTCGTGAAAGCAGCCAAGAAACACAGTGATTTGAAGTTCAGCGGGGAACGTGATGAGTTTCACTACTCCTATAGCGTTAGAGCGACGCTGGCATAGTAACACGGCTTGCAGGAAACCACATGTTTATCTCAAACACACACCAAGCGATTGCAGACTTCTTGCTCAGCAACTCAATCTAAAGTAACGCAATCGGGGAAAAAAAGATTTCAACGTGAAGAACTTGAGTACACAGAGTTATCCGATTAGTGAACCGGGGCCACACCGCTAAGCACGGCAGAGCAATTCCAATTTCACGCCTCCGAGTCCCCATTTCACAAGCGGTCGCCGGCCGGACACTGGCCTCCCTCCGCCTGTACCGCAGGAGGAAGTTGTAACGAGCGTATTTAAATCAGTGCTGTGACACTGGGATTCGTACGCAACTTTTTTCCCACATCGCCGGTTTATCTTCACGAGATAAACAGATGAACTAATGAAAGCGGTAGCCGCCAGCGCCGGACGGATAACGGGAACGGAGTACAGCCCCGAAAAACAGCTCGTGCTGCGTTTGTGTGCCTGCCCGCATCCAGAGGGAGAGTCACCCCAAATCCCAGATGGGGCTCGTCTCCCGCTCCGGACACGGCAAGCGAGAGCACCGCGGCGTGCCCAGCCCGCCGAGCAACAACAACCACGAGCAGCCATTTAAAGAAGTTCATGCACGTGGGCACATGAAAACCTCACCGATGCGAAAGGGGAGGCCGGGATTGCCCCTCCCTCCCCGCCGCCCCCTCCCCGTCCCGTGCCGTGCTGTGCCGTACCTGCTCGGCGCTGCCGGGCTCGTTGAGGCGATGCTCGGCGGAAAGGTGGTGCCTCAAGAGCAGGGTGCGCTTGTAGTTGCGGGTGCCCTTGCAGAGCTCGTCGTGCCCCCCGGGTAGGGGCGCGCCGGACATGATCAGCTCGGGGGGCGCGGCGGCGGCGGCGGCCGCGGTGCACCAGGCGCAGGACATGAGGCCGGTCTCCTGGCAGTAGTAGAGCCACGGGAACTCCTTGAGCCAGGAGCCCTGAAAGGAGATGTGCAGCTTCTGCAGCAGGGACTTGGGCCTGGCCAGCGGGAAATGCCGGATGCTCTCCCCCTCGCCGCTGCCCTCCGCCTCATCCCCGCCGTCGCCCCCCGACCGCCGGCTGCTGCTACAGCTGCCGCCCTCGGCGCCACTGCCGTCCCCCAGGCTGCCCCCTTCGCCGTCCTCCTCGTCGTCGCTGCTGTCACTCAGCGAGCCCCCGTCCTGGACCAGCTCCTTGCCCTCCAGCAGCCCCTCCGTCTCCAGTCCCTCCGCGCCCTCCAGCTCCATCTCTTCGTCCGCCCCCCGCCCATTGAAGTGCTTCCGCGGCCAGGCCGCGGCCTCGCAGCCATTGTTGGCGGCGGGGTGGGCGGCCAGGAGCCCCCCGCCGCCGCGGAAGGCTAGAGTCCGGCGGTTCCTCTCGGCGAACATGGGGCCGGCGGCGGCGGCGGGGGGCGACGCCGCGTCCTGAGGCAGCAGCAGCTCCTTCTCCTCGGCGGTGGTGGCCTCCAGCTCCTCGGCCTCCAGCCCCTCCAGCTCCGCCTCCTCGTCCGCCCCGCGCCCGTTCAGCGCCTCGGGGTCCTGCCGCTCCCAGGCCTCGGTCCCCGCCGCCGAGGCGGCCGCCGCGGGGGTGACGAGGCCGCCGCCGCGGAACGCGAGCGTCCGCCGGTTTATCTCCGCGAACATGGCGGGCGCGCCCCGCGCCCCCCGCCCGGCCGAGCGCTCCGTCCGCCGCGGGAACGGGGCGGGGGAAGGAGGCGCCCGGCTGCCGCGCGGGGGCGGCGGCCGAGAGAAGCGAAGTCCGGCCGCTCGCTCCCCGCTCCCCCGAGTCCGGCCTGGATCGCGGCGGGCGCGGGGCTGCCCACAATGGATCCCGCTCGATCGCTCAGCGGCGGCGGCGCTTCCGTCCCGACAGGCCCCGGATCGGGTCGGGTGGCAAATGAACAACGGGCTGCCCACAATGCACCGCGGCCGCCGCCCGCCGCCGCCGCAGGGGAGGGGAGGGGAGGGGGGGCGCGAGCGGGGGGCGGGCAGGAGGGACGGGGGGGCCGGCGGGGGGCGGGCGCGCGCTGCGGCCGCGCCGCGTCACGCGCCGCCCGCCCCGCCCCGCCCCGCCCAATGTGGGGCGGGGGGGGGGGGGCGACGGGGGTCGACCCCCTCCGTCCCTCCTTTCCTTCCCCCGCATCTGCCCGCGCCGAGGGGCCGCCGCCCGCCCGCTCCGCTGCCGGAAGCAGGGAGGGAAGGGGGTCACCGCGGGTCCCGAGGGGCAGCGGCCGAGCCTCCCCGGGGCCGGGGAGCGGCGGTACCGTTATCGGCGCGCGGGGCGGCGCGAGCGCTTCCCGCACGTGCCGGCGGGGCGGGTCCCTCTGCCGGGCGTAAGGCGCGAGGCGCGGCGCGCGCGGTAACGCCGCCGGGCGGGAAACGGGAGCGGGAACGGGAACGGGAGCAGTCGGGAGCACCATGGGCAGGTGCTGTGGGGTGACCCCGCCGGGCTGCACAGAATCACAGAATAGGACGAGTTGGGAGGGACCACAGGGGGTCATCCGGTCCAACCTCCCTGCTCAAGCAGGGTCAGCCTAGAACACATGGCTCAGGGTTGCTTCCAGACGGTTCTTGAGTAACAGGGAAACTCCACGATCTCTGTGGGCAACCTGTTCACTACACCGCCACTTGCTCACTTCTCCCCCACGCCCGGTGTGGGGGGAAACAGAAAAAGAAAAGCAAGGAAACTCATAGGTCAAGTTACAGAATTGCTTGGTATGTGAAAAAATGAGAGAGAGGGAAGCCAGAAAAAGTGCTCAGGCAGTCACTGTCCACTCTCCAGGGGTATGCCAGTTCTCAAGAAGATGCCCAGCCCTTTCCCAAGAAAAAGATGGTTAATTTCCCTAAACACTCTCCTCTGTGCTCTGCCCTGGAGCACAATGTTATGCAGCATGGAACACTGCTGTCCTTGGTTTAGTTGTGTCACCTCCCCCCCGTTTGGCACCCCCAGTCTTTTCTCTGGTGCAACAGAGTAAGAAACAGAAGAGGCCTCGGTGCTGTGCCGACACTGTTCATCAGTCACAGCCCATCCACCCACTGTGAAGAACATTTAGTCAGGTCCAGTACTGCAGATAACAAAGTATCTTAAGAGAGGGACAGTGATGGAGTCTTCCAGCTGAAGAAGCGCAGTGTTGTCAGCGTCGTGTAATGCTCGTACATATATTCAGTGGCAAAAAAATACACCCCTCTGTGTCTTGGCCTGGAAATAACACGGGGGTCTGGGACAGCTGCCCTTAAGCTTTTGCGAAGACTTTGCAAGAATACTGTAAAAATTCTATAAACAATAATTATTTCCTTCTTCCAAAGAATTGCTTTGGAAAAGGAGGTATTTGGTAGAAAATTAATTTATATTCTGGGAAAATTAAGAAAGTCTTTCTAAAATTCTGCAGGGAGGGGAGAGGAGAGTCAGTTGTGGAGAAACAGAGAAAGTATAGAAGACAGTATCAGATTTCCAGGAGAGGAGCAAAAATGTTCTAAATCTAGGAAAGGGGACAGAGGAATGATGAGAGATAAAATAACTTTTCGATTTGCCGTGCCTCACTGGGGCACAGGGTGGAGGTAATGATTCAGGTCTGGGTCCATTGAAGCAGAGGGTTCCCACGACACAGCCTCTATACAACACAAAACAGACCTGCACTTCATAAAGTTTTCAGTTTTGTGAAGTATCCATAATTTTGCATTCCTGTGGTACTTGACTCTCACCTGTCAGCATTTGTCAGCTAACTCAGCCCTTACCTACGTTAGAATTTCTTACCCATTTTATATTGTTTTTAAAGAAATATTTAGTGATGTAGATTCTTCCTCACTATATGTTTAAATCAGTGCAGATTGCAGTGAGTATATACAGAAAGTTTGCAGGAAAAAATCCCTGCTGGGATTCACATTTACAGAGCAGACTGCTTGCGATCTCTGGGAACATTAAGTACAGCCTGGACTGGTCTGCTAAAAACCTGCTCCGTGGTCATCCAGGAATGACCTGCCAAGTACACAGGAGGAATGGTAGGGTAACGAGCTGTAGGGCTTCTGTTCTGAAGTGCAAGTAGGTGTTACTTGATTGCAGCAGGTAATCTCGAGTGGTAAAGAATCGATACAGTATCATAAAATGATTTAGATTGGAGGAAGCCTCTGGAGTTCACTCAGTTCAAAGCAGGGCCAACCTTAAAGTTACAGTAAGTTTCTCAGGGACACCCTCTCAGACTCTCCCAGAGTGTTGACCTTTTGCAAGAGCTGCTCCCAAATGGTCTCATCATGCCTTTGTTGTCAGTTCACTATGAGGGATTCCACCACTGTGCATGCTCTCAGAAAAGGGAACATAACTGAATCATTGTTGCTAATTTAATTGTTCTATAATGGCTCGGTCACGCTAGAATCGAGATTGCATTGGTCTGTTTATTAATTGCATTTCACTGTCTTCGCAGACACAGGTTTCCCTAGGTAATCTTAACTTTTGCATGACACTCTTTTTGTTGCTGAGTAATTTGCCAAAATGTGCAAACCACTTAAACTTCATGGCAGAAATTCTCATTTTCAGACTGCTTTGTTGCAAATGCAGTTTTCTATTGTGTTCATAGTATGACAAAATATTTCAAAAAGCATCCTGAGATGCTGTAGCAAAAATGCATTGATTTTGTAACAATATTGCAGTTTCTTCTTCAACTTTTCAGTTCCCCTGTCAAACCCACATGATACTAAGGCTCATAAGTAAAAAATAACCATTGATATACACCTCCTGGTAATTTTTTAACATATCTTTTTCACCCACACTCTCTTGAAAGTCAGCAGTGTTTACTGCCAAAGTCCATACATTTGGACAACAGCCAGGGTATCTTTGCTTTCCCACTCTTTGATAGGACAGTGTAGGTAAGAAATCTTTAGAGGTTAACTGTCCTAGTACTGTAGATGGAAAATGCAGTTTTATTCAGCCTGAAATCTAATTCTTCAGACACAACATGGAGTTTCCTTAGCTTATGTCTCTGATAGTCCTTTGGTTATTTCTGCTTCTTTCTCCTGTGTTACAGAAAGATGTAGAAATCTTCCACTGTTCAATTGGAAAGAATCATAAACTGATTCAGCTTCCTGCAAATGAAAAGCCAGTGCCTCATACAAGACAACAGAATTAATAATTGATACCTTAATGCTATATACACTACTGCAGTGTGGCATTTTGCTCCAAATCTAGAAAAATCCAAATATGACTATGCAACTGCCAGGCACTGGTATTACTTTGTGCAGGGGACACAGTCTAGGAAGGCATTATTCTTGTATTGTCCAGTATTAAAAAATAAAGGGTCATAATGCTGTGGAAAGGGAGTGAGCATCACATGAAATCCTGTTCATCACTCCAGCTGTATATATATCTGCGGAGAACGGTTTATAAAACTCCTTTGTGGGTGAATATAATCACTAATGTATTTAATATTTAATACTATTTAAAGTTCATTCTACCAAAACTTTTAAATGTGTGTTTGTATAGTGTGCTGAATTAGGTTTTCAGTGAACAAATTGCCAACTCCCACACAAAAGCGTAGGATCTTTTGCTTATAGATGATAAAACCTGTTGTGCAAGACTCTGAGGATTAAATTCTCACACTTGCATGATTGATTCCTGTGTGTTACATGTAGAATCACAGAATGATTTTGTTGAAAGGACCTTAAGTATCACATAGTTCCAAGGACCCCACCATGGCCAGTGAGCTTGTTACATGTATCCAGTGTCTCCATTGGTTGCAGCTGAGGAGAGTATTTAAAGCCTGATCTAACTCTTACAGAAATGAGTGAGAAATAGACCATGCCACGGGAAACATCATGCCATTCCAGTGTGTACCAATCATAAGCATTTTAAACAACATGCTACTGATAATAATAGCACATTATAACTGGAATGACTTCTGTCTTGAAATTCCTGCTGTGACCTAAGAAACACTTTCATGATGAGGCTGATTCTTCCAAGACAGCTTCTGAAACTGATGGATTGTTGTCCTAACCCTAGAGTACATCTCTGCATTGGATATTCAGTAAGGAAGGTTCAAGATTTCTTTCAAAGAACTTTCAAGGCTCACTAACATGATTTTTGTGTTATTGAAATCTATATTCCTGGGCATGTGAAAGTTTCAGTTCAAATATTCCTGCATATTGAGGGATTTTGGAAGCTGAAAGTTCACTGGTAGGAGAGAAGGCGCTCTTGTCTCTCAAGCAAAAGCATTTCTCTGCTGTGGGGATCACACAGGACATGAATGTATTGGAATTGGAGTCTTATTACCAGAACAGGAAAAAGTGCACATTTTTCCTGATACCCCAGAGGTGGAAAAATAGATCATAGCAGAAAATAAATAGCATAAGCTGTCACTGTGTAGTTTGAACTGTGCTGCTCCACAGAACAAGTACCAGGAAGAGAATACAACAGTTGAAGCTAATGAGGAAGTCAGAAACCTTGATGCCATCCTTAGTATGCAGTTCTGCTTATGCTGTGTGCTCAGGTGGCACTGAAGTACACACACCAAAGTAGATTTTGATGGCACGTGTTCAGCTGCCTAGGGAGCACTGAATGCCTTGTGAAGACTTGTGTGTGCTGGAATTTCATTGCTGTCCAACCTGGCACAGGCATATCTGGTCATTTTGCAATCCTTGCTTCCAGATTACAATTGGAGAAGACTTGAAAGTGTGATTTCTAACAGTAGAAACTCTCACATAGGTAGTGTCAGTAGAATGTTTGGACTAAATTGGCAGCTGTTTCAAACTGAATTCAAATTGAGCTTGTGCAATAATTTCTCTTGGAATTACCTTGTAAGTGATATTTGGAAAAGTAAATCACAACCTTTTTCAGGTCAATTACTTAATTTTGCACAGTCACACGCTGTGGCCTGTGAAGGAAGGTTAGGAAGGTATTATGAATGAAAGCTAACCATCCATTGTCTGGTACCTGTTCCCTTGCATGCTCTTAGTACCCAAGGAACATGAGATAATGTACCTTAACTTAGCCCATGGTGGAAGAATTTTCAGTGTAATTGCATTAACTTTGTATTTGCTGAAGAATAAAATATACATGTGGACAGGTGTTGTGTGTGTAAGATGTTATAACTTGTGCTTACTAATAAAGCTCTGGACAAAGAGTGTGTTCCAGATGTAACTGTGCCACTTGCAGGTTTTGCCAGTTTGTACCCACATGCTTCCCCTCTGGTGCTCAATTAGTGCTGCCATAGCTCAGCTGGTAAAAAGGTTTGTTTAAGAGCACTTTCATTTGCTTCAGGCAAAGTGAGCAGGTCGGTTTAAACCCTCTTTGTTGACTAATCCATCTGACTTGTTGGAAGCACACGAGGGAGTGCTCACTTAATTCCTTCTGCCAACAGAGCTGCGGGGGTGGAAACTCTCGGCAGAGGAGTGGTAAGAAACAACTGGAAGAATGATAATGTCACCGAGCAGCCTGCACACCTGTCTGCGAGCTGGGTGCCAGCGCATGACTTACTCCTGTCTGTGCCGTGGCTATTGTAGCTCTTCTGAACAGATCTGTGCCTTTTCTGTTACACATTCCTGGCTTAAATCTCTTTCATAGTAAGTACTTTTGTGCCACGCTGGCAATACAAAACAATTTGAAAGCATCCAGAGTGTTAAAGCTATCTTATTCAACAGATTATGTCAGAAGGTCTAATGGGTGAATATCAATGATTAGTCTTGCAAAATTAAATGCATCATTTCCTTATCCTGAACCTGAGCTGTTCCCGTCAAGGATGCTGGATGCACAGGCAGCACCTGGATGCAGGGTGGCAGTGCTGCCCCTCAGCCAAGGGACAGTCTGTTCTGGGGCTGTGTTACACTGATTTTACACTACTGAGGAAAGTTCACATCCAGTGAGGGGGCTCCAGCCTTCATTTCCAGCTTGTACATTTTCTCATGGTCATGTGAATGACTTCCTGTTACTCTTAAACCTAGAGGGGTCCAGTTGCCCACAGGCTTCTGAGAGGAGTTTTGTCTGCCTGGCTGTGAAGAGCTGTCCTTACCACCCTCTTTCCAGGTGTAGAGTCTTCTCCTCTAGCTGCACCATCAGCTTGCCTGAAAGGCCCATGGGATGCTTCCCTTCTTTCATGGATCCCCCACACTGTTTTTCCTAATCTCTTTAGATTCTATTTTCTTGTATTTTCATGTTGGAGTTTCTAAACATCCTTAAGAAGAGATTGTGCTTTATCCACCACTGTTGTTATTATGACTACTAACTATCACTTCTTTTGGAAAATTCTGCATAGTCTGATCTTAATATTGTAGCTTCACATGACTGGTCTTTGTTGTTTCTTTTTTCCATTGTTTTATTCTACACAAGGACAGCACTGCTATTTGTTTCAGTCACCTGCAGCCTAATTTTTTTTTTCCAGTGAAGTACTTGAACGTGTCTTTACCTCTAGATAGGTATGTTTTCATGTGCTTCCATGAAGAAAGAAAATAGGATTTTGCTAAAAAAATCAATATTTTTCTGAAGTAGGACTGAAAGACCTGATCTGAAGTGTGCTGCAGGAGGTTGAAATCTGCTCACTCATTGTGGCCAAATGCTCAGATGATGAAGGGATTTTTTTTTATTATTCCTATGGCTACAGCTATGACCAGTTTAGACTTCTCAAATGCAAGGCATTTTCTCTTAGCTTCGACCTCTTTTAAAGTAATTTAACATGTTTATACCTAAGATTTGTTATTCTGTCTTATTCACAGGTTTCTGGTCCTTTTGTCTGTCTGGGTAAGGTGTCTCTTCTGAAAGCATCTGGTTTTCAACCTTTGCTTGACTGGAAAAATAGTACATTTTTGTTCTTTCATGTATTTTGGTTTTTTGGTGGGCCTCCATAGTAGTCCTGTATTTTTCAGTCTGCAGCTTGGATGGATGTGCTTTATCAGGCAGGGAATGAGCTGTCAAAGATACACTCTAATCAGGAAGGGAATGACGTCCTTCTGGGTACTTAAACAACTGCATTTTCCCTGTGACTTTGATCAGTGCCCCTTCAGTCAGGTTACAGCCTCTTCCTAACACTCTGACTGCTGACTTTGGGTAATCCAATGTATCCCTCTCTTTTTCTGCAACTATCCAACTCTTGTTTTTCTGGATAATCTTACACATTTTTCCTACTTCTGAATCTGCTAGTGGGCCAGTGGTACTCTCTATCTTAAGTTACTGAAGTTCACAGAAGGCATATATCTCCATTTAGCCTTCCTCATATTAATTACCCAGCAGTTATTAACAGTTATCGTGGGCTGCAGTGTCTCAGCTGGGTGGAGTTAGTCCACACAAATTTGAACAGGAGTGAAACTTGAAAATTCTGCTTATTAAAATGTCCTTCTTGTAGGACAGTGTTTGTGGATTCCTTTCTTGGGAGGAGATAAAGAAACTACACAAACCGATTAATTGTTGGCACACTTTGCTAATCCTGCCATTCTATACAGCAACCATAATTATAACTGTATTTGCTGGAGGGAATTAAAATTATTCCTTTGAATATTGTATATAGGATAGCTTTAATCACTCAGAAAATCAAATTTAAACCAAAATTCCTAAAATTGAGTGAAATCTGCCAGGAAAGATGATAATGCCAGGTCAGTAAGGAACAGGGTTAGCACTCAAGGTTATAACTGCCGAACTCATTATAGGATGTTGCAATTCCTGCTGTTGCCAATGCCAGACACAGTCATCCAAATATTCTCCTCTGGCAGTCTGGCAGGCAATGCACAGGCATGGCTGCAGTGCCATTGCAGTGTAACACAGGCAGGGACCAAAGGGAGGAGAAAAGTGAAGAGAATCAACTTTGAAGCAGGTTCCAGGAGAAGGAGGGGCAGCCCTGGCTGAAGCCACCCTGCTTTGCTTTAGGTAAGAGTTTTCCTCAAGGTCACCATGTGCAGTGTCTCTGAGTTGGCCCTGAGCCCAGACAGCCAAACCCCCAGGAAGATGGGAGTGGGCTCAAGACCCTGACACTCCATTTTGTCCTTAGGAATGTCCCCTGCCCACTTCACCAGCCGTTCCCTGAGCTAATGCTCCCTTTTCTTTTTGTTTTTCCCAAAGCAAGCTAATGCAAGCAAGGGAAGGACTCCGCAGCAATGCTGACTGCTTTTGCATTGCCAAAACATTTCTCTCCACACACAGTGCTGCAAGAGGTTCCCACATACAGTGTTGATGACCTTACACCTAATGCATTCCTATGTCTGAATCAGAATCCTAGTAGAAATGCTCACTGATATATTGGACACTCTCTTTAAGGCCTGGGAAAGTGTTGCCTGAATATTGGTGGCTGTTCCCTTCACTATGGCATGGACCCAGAGTGTCTCAGAAGCATCTGCACCTTGGGTGCCGCCCGAAGTGTTCTTGCTCAACATCCTTTTTTTTCCCTCCTCTTCCTCCTCTTTGTGGTATGGACAAGCAGTTGTCTTAATCTACTACATCTTAACAGCTTTTTGTCCTGTGGGGAACATTGTTGCTAAATGGGTGTTTCAGAAAGGCATCTCTTATTTTCCATAGGAACTCCTCCCCTCCCACATTCCCCCATTTTTATAGTATTGCTAAAGTGTGAACTCTGATGATTTGTGAAAACCTGGTTTAGTCAGGAAAACTTCAGCCTTACCTCAGTATAACTACTAGGCTTTTCTGGAAGGTGTGAGTAAACTTGAAAATATTTAATTGTTTTTGTATGCCAGAGAATGGGTGAAGACATAGTAGTATTGAGATTAAATCAAAGTGGCTACTTCAAAAAAAGTCTTGCAGACACATCTGTGCGTGTAGATTTTCAAAATTACAGTTAGCACCTTTGTAATAATTTGATTTAATCTAGGGAGGCTACATTTCCAAAACCAGGTGCTAATGCTAATGCACTTACCACAGGTCACCCAACCACATCAACACTCATATCAGCAGCTCCATTGTGTTTTCAAGGACACGACATAAAGGTATCAGCTCTTGAGTCAGAAGTCTCTGGAAGACAGAAGAGGTCCTCAGAGAAATTACTCTGAAGAATTTACATGTCCACTGCAGTTTCCTTGGTGCAAATGCACAAACCCAAACCAAACTGTTCAGGTTACAGTTTGGGAGCAGTTCTGGGTTTTGTGCTGGTACCCAAAAAGCAGCTCATAAAGGCAGCAATGTTTAATCATTCCTGGCCAAGAAACTCCTGTGTTGGCAGATCTGTTGTGCTCTATTCTCATATTTCTTACACCTCTTGGTTAGAGCACAGCTACACTCTATTTCTGCTGGGGATTTTTGGCACCAGGGAAATCCATGTGGTATTGGAAGGTTGTTGCAACTCTCCACAACAGCAGCAGTTTTTAAAGCATGCTTGACAGACATATTAGTGGGGTTTTTACATTGACTTATGTAATACTGATAAAAATTTGGGATCTCAATGTTATTAGGGTGCACTATCATTAGGGGACTGCTCTCTAGAACAGTGGTCTCAAACTGTTTTGGTAGTGTACCCCCATCACTAAAAAAATGTTGAGCATGCATCCCCAATATTATTTGTATTTTTCATTTATAAATTATAAATATCTAATGTCATTGTGATATATTATGTACATTAGAAAACATAGACAAAATGAAAATTAAAGAAGGATAAGCTAAAGATAAAATTCATTCATTTTTTTATTAATGGTACAGAATATATTTTCTTGCTGCACCCCAGTGGATTATCTTGCACACCCCTTGAGTCTACACACCTCACTTTCAAAACCAGTCATCTAGAAGATGGGCTAAAACTCAAGAAGAAAAAACATGACAAAAATGAAGAAAAAAAAAAATTTACCCCTTAGCCTTGAAGTACCTCCTTAATGCAGGTGGTTAAAAACTTTTAAAGCCTGGTCCAAGACTATGGAATTAATTCCCTCAGGAGCTAAGACAATTGCAAACATCATCATCCAAATGTAAACAACGTTCTTTAACCTGCCTTTATGACATAAATACATTGCAACATATACATTAAAGAGAAGCATCCAAATTATCAAAGCGAATCATCCTACAAACGTCTCCCCTGGGGCAGAGGAAGAGAGAACAAAGGAGGTGTTGCTTAATGCACTACTGGAAAGCAATTGGATGTTGCTGCAATGAGGTGAGAACGTGAATAGACTAGCGTGTGATAGAAAACCGAATCTATTGCTGTTTCTACTCAATTTTAAAACTGCACCAGTGTGAATTAAATGTTCATTTCAGGTCAACAGGCATTACATATTTAATTTTTAATTGGGTACTACTTGTTTTTGATTTTTTTTATTGTTTTCTTCCTTCCACAGTGGCATCCTGACTGTAGAACCATGAGTAAATTACTATAAATCATTGACTCTAGCTGTGTCTGACTGTAAAAGAACCTAATTTCTTGAATTCACTTCAAGAGGCTTTCTTGGGTAATATTTCAGTACAGCTGGATTGCTTTGTTGGCACAGCTTTAAATATAGATCAACCTTTAAATTGCTTGCTTTCAAAATTGGTTCAAATCAGTATTCTGAGTTGTAAATTGAGTTAATACACAGGACAGTGAATCCCAGCCTTCCTGGAGGTACAGTACTGTCTTAACTAAGGGTGACATTTATTTCATCTTTGCTGCCTGGCTAACTCCCCTAGGTACTGCATGAGGTGGGATGAAGCTGGAGTCAAGAATTTCTCTGCTCCTGTGCCCTTTGCACAAGGGAAAGTACTAGAAAACATAGGTTGCATGCTCCCACCCCGTTTATATACAAGTCATTTATCCAGAATCTGTTTTCCAGATGCATGCAGGAATGGGAAGAGACTAACTTCGTACTTCATCCAATGCTTTCCTGATTATGACAAGAAAGCAGTCTAGGTTTTTGAAGCAATTAGGGCTGGCTAGAAACTTCTGTTCTACATTGGAAAATGTACTTTCTGGGGAAAAAAATTGAAATTTTAGACGCAATTTTTTACTTTGTGATGCTATGTCTATTTGGCTGGAGTTCCTCAGAAATGACATCTCTTGCTGCAGCACAGGGTTTTCCCTCTGACTGCCCTGGCTGGTATGTTATGAAAGATGTAGTTTGACCAGCTTGCTCTGCCAGTGGGAAAGAATGGGACAAATTTACTTAAAACAACAAACTCTTTCTAACTATGGAGTTAGACTGCAATGGAAAATGAAAGTTTAACACTGAGATGACTGGAAGCAAAGATTTTTAGCATTGTTTCAATGTGATTTTCTACCATGATGTTTCCTAACCTAAAGCTTTGGAATTAATGTCCTGTGCTTCTCCAGGAAGTACCTTGAAACATGACCTTTAAAAAGTTGAATACAGCTATTGATATATTTGAGTACAGAAGAATAATGATTGGTGGAAAATACAAACAACTTTTTTGACCAGTATAACAGTAGATAAAACGGTGGCAGAATTTGTATGTTAATAGATTCAGAGAATCACAGAGCGATTTGGGCTGGAAGGGACCTTAAAAATTGTCCAACCCCCCTGCCATGATCAGGCACATTTTCCACTAGACCAGGTTGCTCAAACCCCCATCCAACCTGGCCTTGAACATTTCCAGACATGGGGGAGTTCACAACTTCTCTGGGCAACCCGTTCAAGCGTCTCATCACGCTCATCATAACAAAGTGTTTCATGGTATCTGATCTAGACTCCTCTCAGTTCAGAAATGTTGCCTCTCCTCCTGTCACTCATAGACTCTGCTAAAAAGTATCTCACCAGCATTTTTTTGTAAGCCACTTCTAAGCATTGAAAAGCCACATTAGGGTGTCCCCAGAACCTTCTCTCTTCCAGACTGAACAACCCCAGCTCTCTCAGTCTGTCTGCATAGGAGAGGTGCCCCAGCCCTCTGATCATCTTCGTGGCCTCCTCTAAACCCACTTTAACAAGTTTATGTCTTGCCTGTTGCTGAAGTCTTATCCTTGGTGATTACTAAGTGTTTTTTTCATGTAGGAAATGCAGGAATGTCAACTGTCTTTGGGATCATAAAACAGGATGAAAAGGAATAATGACACTTCCCAATTTCCTGAAGGAAGGGGAGTCTGAATTTAGCTTGATGCAAAACAAGATCTTCCTTTACAAGTTTTGCATAAACCTATCACTTAGCTTTTCTCTGGTATTAAATGCTTCTGAAGCTGATCTGAGTATAAAATAGGGCATTTTAGTAACATTTCCATAACATGATGTGTAATAGCTCAGGAAGTATACTAGCAACTTGCCTCTTGTCCACTCTTTTATAAATAATGCATGTTTTGTATCAAAGCCAATATTTTAAATCTACAACAGACATAGAAGGCACAAACAAATGTTCATGTGGGAAAACAAAAATGCAGGATTAACTCTGTTGGTATGAACTATTTGAATCTTGAATATATTAAACCTTATTTCTGAGAAACTGTTAACTTTGAAAGTAAAAGGTTAAAGTAAAAAATAAGCTGTGGTATGATGGCAAGTAGACTGAAAGATTTGTGATTAGAAAAAGTATGACTTTCTAGTATTTCTAGAAGTGTGCCTGAAGAAATCAGTGAATATTATTGAGAGTTACCATATTGCTCAAAGTGCTGTTACAGAAACATGTCTTCTTTCTTTCCTTTTTTTTTCTGAAATTCTTGGCCAAAACATCACCACTAGCCTTATTTGGTTACATTCCTTGATTTACAAATGTGCTTGATGAATTTTTCTACTCTTTCAAGTGAATTAATTAATTGGTGCTTGTGCAATGTTCTCAAGACAGAACTACCTACAATGAACTACAGTAACCCATAAGTGCTGCTGAAAATCTAATTAAAATTCTATTTTTCATAACCAATCTGCAAATGACCCTCAGTATTAGTAGGATTTTACACAATGCAGATTTTGCCTCAGACTTCTGGACATTCAGTCATTGCTGAATGTTCCTGCAAATCTAATATCAATTTGGCCTTTACCCTCATCTTAAAAGGAAATCATATTGTCAAGTTATACAAGCAATTAAAAACATGCAAAGTTTCCTACTCTTGTTCCTCCATCTCTCAGCAAAGGTGGTTTTGCACGTATTACCAGGAGGCTTTTGGCTGATGTGTGCAACCCAATAGACACAGATGCAGACTGAGTACCTTGAACTGCAGCTAAGCACAGCTGTTGGTGGAGCTAGAAGCACAGGCACAGAACATTCTAGTATTTCATGGCCTGAAGAGCATGTTAAACCAGCAGTGCTCATGGGAAGAAGAGGACAGCAGACCCCTTAGCTACTCCCTGCTCCCCTTCCCCTCCAAATACACATATCCTTGGGCATTGTTGTTGATGATATTAAATAGCTCTTAGTATGGTCCTACTGTTAGGTTCAGGAAGAATAAAATTGCAAATCTGAGTGTCCTGTTCCAATTGTACATTCAATGGCATGAAGTATGGGTAGATATTGACATTGCTGAAAACAGGCCAACACTTAAACAGGCAATGTCTCAGCTGCACTTTGATCCCACTGAATGTGAAGTACCTTAATCACTTAGCATGTGGACTCACAAAGTTACTCTGATGTTATCACTCAATGTCCCAGTCTGTATCATGGGATAAAGCACACATGTTGCTGTTTACATAGTTTACAGCAAGTTTTCAGCCCCATGTCTTTAAAAAGTGACTGATGTTTCACTGTAGTACCCACATCTGACTTGCCAACCTTCCAGGCAGCAACAGCAATGTGCTCCTGAGCTGGGAAGGTGTTCCTAGCAGACTCCTCCAACGTTAGACTATTGAATTACATGGTTTGCCTATAAGTTCTGAAGATGCTGTTAACTCTGTCAAATTTTCAGTACAGTGGAACTGCACTTCTCTGGGGTTATGACCCTACACCACAGCTGGGAATTAGCATGGACAAAAATCTCACAACCTCCATCTGATGTCTTCAATCTGTCACATTACCAGCAAACCCATTTGACTTGCCTTCAAAGGTCAGGTGTCATTGCTGACACATCCTCTTCCTGTCCTGGATGTCTGATTTAAATCCTTACGAGATACCAGGATAGCAACATGCAGGAACAGATCCGTTTCCTGCCTGGATCCATGTAGGACAGCAGGGAGAACAGAGGAGTGATGAGCTTGCAGAGTGTGTCAGCAAACACTGATGGACTTGGAAACTTCTGCCTTGGGGTCAGCGAGGGTAGACAAGATTTCTCACAACTAATATGCTCTAGCTGCTGTAATATCTTCCCCTCCCTTCCTTTTCTTTTTCTTTTTTTTTTTTTTTTTTTTTTTTTTTTTTTTTTTTTTTTTTGCTGTGGGCTCTTGCAGAATGGCTTCAGCACAGCTGGCAAATAATATTTTATCTGTGGCATCCAGCATCTACACTGGGCATGTGTGGCGTGCGGGGTCCCAAGCAGAGTGCCATGTCTCTCAAGAAGAGTTTTGGCCATTGAATCAGACCACTTGTGGTTCAACTCAGATGGTATCACAGACTGGAAAAATTTCTGTATGAAATTGTCCCTCAACATCCTTGTCCTAGGATTTCCTGCAAATAACGTGGTGCCCTAGGGTAGACAGAGTAGCTGGTTATAGACTTTTTGTGTCTTACTGCTGTAATTCTTTGTCTTCAGTCTTCTTGTTTCATATTCTGGCATCTGTGACACTCCTTAGCATTGACTGGTTTCTGCTTTTCATCTTGCTCACACCTTCGGCTGTTGAACGGAGCTGGAGAAAGTCCAGGCTTCACCAGAGTGCCCAATTCTTCAAATCAAATCCATCTTTGCAGGTTCGGTTTTGGCTTTTATTTTTGGCTAATGAAGATAGGAATACCAACATTGCTAACAGTGATGTTTGTTATCTTCACAAAATTGTTTCTACCTTTCTTCCACTCTTTTCCAAGGTCTTTCATTTTCAGTCTTCTGTTGTGCACGTGCATTTTGTTGCATTTTTAACTGTTACTCTTTTTTTTCTGCCTGATCTCTTGTTCTGTTTACAGCCTTCATCAAAGAATTTGTCCTTTATGTTTTAGTGGGTTGTCCTGGTCCCATATCCAGCAAAATTCTAATAAAGTCTTCTGCAAGCTGAGTCAGTGTAACAGTCTCAGTCTGTCCCCTGCAAGGGATCCTGGCTAAAAGATCTTTGTCAGGAAGTGATTCCTGTGTCCCAGCTGCTCCAGTGTTTGAGATACTCCCCAGACACCTTCTCAGTTTTGTGGCCATCTCAGTTCAAATGCAAAGATGAACCTGGACATGTGTCCTGTGACAGTTTTTCTTCTCCCTGAACAAGTTCTTCTACACCTTTCCTATTTTCAGAGTCTTACCCTTGAAAGGAAACCAACTTTATTTTTGTATGTGTATCTGAATCTTTTCTGTCTTGCCTTTATCTTCTTCACCCAGTGGGAAGATGATTTCTTCCCTTCTCCAAGAATCTGTCATAGGCTGAACAATCATTGTGTAATCTTCCTTGCTTCCTCTTCAGGTTAGAGTCTTCACAGTTTTCAATCTTTCTTCTATGCCATTTCCTTTCAGAAATCCCCCTGAGCCAGACTTTCTTTCAAAATATTTTACTGAAGATGTGATTGCATTTTATTTAGAGTACTCCCTTAAATTAATTTCTCATTTATTCATAGCCTTCTCAATCTTTCAGCTGTTGCCATCTGTCATGGGCTGCTTATGTCCACCTTTCCCTTAGCTAGATAATATCTTTTATTCATATATCCCATCTTACATTTCTAACTAGTCTGTCTCCATGACCTGCACTGATGAAGCTTTCTCTGTGTGGTTATGTTCCCTCTCTTTTCCTCCCTTCACAGACATTCCTCTGATATAACTCACTCCAGATTTTCTTACGGCTATTTTATAGGCTGTTAGCACTTGAGTTTTCTTTTATTTTCTATCATTCACATGAGCTCTTCTACATATTTTTCATTATTTTTCACAAAACATCTGGCTTCCCTAAAATCTGTACGCTATAAGCCATTTAAATAGTCAGCTGTTGTAGCACTACTATCTGCAGTATACTCGCACAGTGAATATCCTGCATTTCAAGTAAAATGTTTGCATGATTTGCAAAGGCTTTGACTCTTAAACTTGTAAGCTGTGGTCCATTGTCTACCACTGCCATTATCAGTGTGCTATTTCTGGCAAATACCTTGACTATGACGTTGATTATATGCTCATCAGCTGTGTCATGTTTCTGGATAGAAGAAATCATAACTTAGAGACAGCAAGTAAATTTTTTCCACATGCAATCACAGACCAGACAGCCTCACTGCAAACTGTGTGGTCAAAGCAGGGTCAGCTAGAGCAGGTACCCCAGGACCCCTGGAGTACCCCCAGTAACTGGCCTCAGCTGGGGCTTGTGCCTCCCATCACAGCCCTCTGAGCCCAGGTTGTGACCAAGGGACAAATCTGCATACATCAGTACAAATACTTTTTCTAGAACCTTACACAACATCGGATTCTGGTCTTTGCTCTAACTTTTTCCGAGTAACACTTGGTAGTAGCAAAATTTTATCCATTTTCTATTCATCTGCTTCTTGTAAATTTGTGGGGTTTTTTCCCCATAATTTCTACACTTGTATTTAGTATTGTTTTTTCTTGTCCTCATGGGCCTGTCTGGCTGTGGTGAGTGCTCCGCTCCTGAAACCAAGGAATCAGGGTAATTTTGCTGGTACCCAGAATGTCCTAACTGGAATATGAGACATCCACATGCACTGATGGATAAAGCATGGGGTCTACAGGACAGCCATGCCCTACTGGAGGAGTAGATATGGCAGGCAGAACTCATAGGACACTCTGAGGGCATTAAATTACTTATTTATGCAACTGAATTGAGTCTCTATTAATAAATCCATGTTTTTCAACCCTTCCCACTTGCTGAAACGACTACAAGCATTTCTTTCCCAAAATAACTGTTTTCCCACACTCTATATTATATTAGTAGTCTAGAGTCAGCACACCTAGATTTTCTTTGCAAAGTCTGGACTGTAACTGCAGATACCAGAACAACCTGCCTGAAGTTTTGGCAGAAAATAATTTTAGTCTTGTAAATATAGCAGCTGTGGGGAGCTGGTTGCTGCTGATCTGAGCCTGTTTCCAGGCTACAGGCAAGTCTTTATCCTGCTTCTGGCAAAACAATCTTCTTGCTTGTGAAGCCTCTCCCTAAGCTTTCACTTTTGCTCTAGCTGCATATGCTGTGTATCAATCTGTGGTTTGCTAATTTAAACTGCCATTTGTTTATCTCCTTTGTCCTTCAGAATTTGCTCTGGGTCTTTTGTCAGGCTGCAGTGCACACATGCCTGCTTTGTGGAGAAAAAAATTTAAATCCAGGTTTAAGTCAAGAGCTTTTTTGTTTTTGTCTTGATTCTCTCCATATTGCTACAGATGACATAGATCTTCTGAGGGCACTGAACCAAGAAGTAGCTAATCTGTTGTAAATGGCCTTAAAGTGTTGACTCTTCTATGTTTGCATGTGTATCTGTATGTATACACATATATCTTAAAGAAATATTACATATATAATATATATGTTTTTATTCTAAATTCAGTATTTGTAGGTCTGTAGTGTATTTGAGGGTATGTCATGTCAAGATCTTCTCTCCCTACATCTGCATTGCTGGTCTATCCTCTCCGCTCTCTGGCTGCCATCTGAGAGGAGGTGGATCCTAATGGACTGTCCTGCTCACCTCTCACATGCTAGGGAATGGGTGGCAGATCACAGAATCATAGAAACACTTGTGTTGGAAGGGACCATCTGGTTCCAACCCCCTGCCATGGGCAGGGACACCTCCCACTAGACCAGTTTGCTCAGAGCCCTGTCCAACCTTCCTTGAACATTTCTAGGGATGGGGAGCCCACAGCTTCTCTGGGCGACCTGTTCCAGCGCCTCACCACCCTCACAGTAAAGAATTCCTTCGTAACCTCTAATCTAAACCTACTCTTTCAGTTTGAATCCATTTCCCCTGTCCTGTCACTATATACTCTTGTAAATTGTTGGTGGCCAAATCTCAGCCTAACTAAGGACAGGCACTAAAACCCCCACTAGCCTGGTAAAGCAAAAGCAAAACAGGAAGGTGTGGTGAGCTGTGATGGCCTTTGTTCCCCCACTTCTCTGTATGGCAGGTATCTGTCCCAGACTTGCCTGGAAATGACAGAAAGGATCATATGGGAAGTTACAGCAGGGTTTGCTGTCAAACATCTTTGCTGAGGAAATACAGTGTTGATAGGCTAACAAGAATGGCTTCAATAAGAATCTGTTAACACAAGCCTGAAGCTAAAGCTGGGCTTTCAACATAAATCAGCTGATATAAAACCTTTTAGCATATTTATGTCAGAAGGGCTCCTGTAGTGAAAAAGGAAAAAAAAAAGAAATGTTTGCCTGATCAGCTTCCCCTTCTGTAAATAGAAGAGGTCACTACTTGTATAATTAGAACTGAGCACAGGATGTATGTTGGCATACAAAAGCAATAAATCTAAGGAAATAATACATATTTACTCTGAATCTCTGCTTAGAGAGAGGTTTAGGTCACACACTTCACAAGGTTTTCTTGTCTGGAGTGAATGGCAACAGATTGATAGGACAGAGGGATTTCTTTACCACCAGTAGACACACATTCTTGTGTACAAAACAGGTGTTGCCCAGAGTTCCTGTAAATAAAGGAAGAGCTTCAAGATCTTTCTGACTGGAAAAACATAAGGCCCTCGAGCCTGATTTTCCCCTGTAATGACAGAAGGGGGGTGAGGGCTACCCAATCCCACTGCCCTGTGCCACAGCCTCAGTTGTGACACTGTTTTGAAGAAAAATGACACCAGATTCATTTCTCTCAGTAGCAGCAGCCATTTTGCTGCTCTGAGCTGTTCTAGTGAGTCCTAATTTGAGGTCCAGCATATCCAACCACCTGCTGTGCTGCCCTTCTTTTGCCATGAAATACGTGCTGAGCTGCTGAGGGTGAAACTCTGGTCTTCTGCATTCTTGCAATTTTTTAAGTGGAAAGTTGTGAACTGTCCTGGCTGAGATTTGGAGGTAATCTTCCACTACAGTTCCCTTCAGCAAACTGTACAGTTTTAATACCAAGTAGCTGACAAAGTGGTTGTTAACAGGGCTGTAAAAATGGCCTATGCGTTGCAAAGGCAATACAGTACCAAGAATTTGAGACCTTTTCTTACGAAGACCCTCAGCCAACAGTCATCTTAGGGAAAAACATCTTTGGTAATGATCAAGGCTGAGCAAAGCCATCCCAGGGGGTCCCAGGGGCAGTTGGCTCACCAGGCTGGTGCCACCCTGGCCAGCACGGCAGCTGAAGACAGGGACTCAACCCCCGCAGTGGATTTGGTGAGAAGGAGTTGCAAGGCCATATATTACTGCTTTGCTTAGAAGATGACAGCAGAGCCTGGAACATTTCAATTTCTCTTTATGTATACAGGGCATGAGCGTGAGCCACAGACAAAATGGTCTTTATAAGGCAACGATTCTGGGGTGTCCAGGGCAGCACTAAGGGGATGATCTGTGCTCTGCCACAGCGCAGCCACGGCCAGGTGGAGGAACCTCGTGTTCCCCACGCTCATTTCCCCCCCCTAGGTAAAATGGGGGGCTGGGTGTGGTGATGGTAGTGGGAGCCTGTGCACAGGCACCAGAGCAAGGTGGGAGCATTTGAGGGGAGGGGGAGCTCAGGGTCCTGCAGATCAATGTCCTGGCAGCCGCTGTGCAGAAGGAGCCAAGACTGGGTTGTAGCTGAGGGAGGATGAGAGAAAAGTAGTTTGCAATCTAAATTCTTGGCAGCAGCAGAAGCTGCATAAAATGCTGTCAGCGTTGCTACGGCAGTGGTCTCTGAGCTGCGCAGAAGCCAGGATCCCCACCTGGGATTTGGAGCTAAATTCTTCCTAAATGACTGGCTTGCTGTCTTCTGCCCTTAGTGCTGTGGCCACTTATACAGAGGGACAGCATAGGGCTCTGCTGGAACCATTTTTTGCCCCAACAGGTTTGGATTGGTCACAGTAGCGAAAGGCTACAGTCTTTTCTCAAAGCGATTTGGTATCAGTCACCCTCAAAGTTTGCTGTCCTTGTTATGTGGGCATGGTTGCTCTGCATGCATCCATGCTCTGGAGCTGCATCCTTCCTCTTGCATGCCCTGAGGAATTCTTTCTGACATACTGAGTCCAGAGGTACAGACTATCTGGGGGTTTTTTACCCAGAAGATAATGCATGCTTTAAAAAGAAATCCACCTTGCACCAGAACAGAGACATTTTTACTGAATTTCAGGCTGTCCTGGAAGTCTACAAAAGACAGAAGAATGTTACACAGAGAATTTAGTACACATTAAAGTGAAACAAAACCCAACAAACTATTCAAGATCTGTAAGCAGTAGTAACCATTTAATGAGATTTACTTACTATGTTTCAGCTCTCTGAGGCAATGTAATATAGCTGCAGCTAAATCTGAAGTTTTATGTCTTCCTCATGTTGAGAGGCTAAATGCATTACAACAGTATTCTGCCAAGCCTGTTTTGGATGATAAAGGCAGCATATGAGACCTGGGAAGTGCAACAGGGCTGCTTGGCTTCAGACAGCACAGTTACATGGACAGAGAAGATGTTAGAGCTGGTGCATTGTGCAGTCAAGGAAGGACTCTATGTTTGAAACAGTCCCCATCACTCAGCAATAGCTGGCTCAAGCAGATATGCTAGAGATGAAGTGGTTGGATGCATTCAGTTGTGGTCTTCATGAGCAGTAAATGGTGTGAAAGATTCTTCACAGAATCACAGAATAAACTGAGCTGTAAGGGACCCACCAGGATCACCAATCCCAGCTCCTGGCCCTGCACAGCACCATCCCCTGCACATCACACCATGTGCCTGAGAGCACTGTCCAAACACTTCTTGAACTCTGTCAGGCTTGGTGCTGGGACCACTTCCCTGGGGTTCCTGTTCCAGTGCCCAAACACCCAATGGGTGAAAAACCTTTTTCTAATATCCAACCTAAACATGCCCTGACACAGCTTCAGGCCATTCCCTTGGGTCCTGTCACTAGTCACCAGAGAGAAGAGATCAGTGCCTGCCCCTCCTTTTGCCCTCACAAGGAAGTTGCAGACTGCAATGAGGTCTCCCCTCAGTCTCCTCCAGGCTGAACAGACCAAGTGACTTCATCCCCTCCTCATTTGGCTTCCTTTCAAGTCCCTTCACCATCTTCATGGCCCTCCTTTGGACACTCTCCAATAGTCTTACACTGTTATATTGTGGTGCCCAAAACTGCACATGATATTCAAAGTGAGGCCACACCAGTGCAAAGCAGAGCAGGACAATCCCCTCTTTTGCCCAGCTGGTGATGCTGTGCCTGGTGCACCCCAGGACACAGGTTCTAGAAGTCATTGGGGAAAACATAAAAGCCCATTAATACCACTTTCACTGTAATTTCCTGGATTTGCCTGAACTCACTGTGTAACATTAATTGTTCACATTTCTTACTGTAGATTACATGTTCTCTAATGTGATTAAAGTGTCTGTGCATGGGAGTAAAACACCCAGACTGGAAAATTAACCACTATCCAGGTTAGACAATTGAACTCTCAACTTGAGAAACAGGTCAGATTCAGCAGTGTTAGATCTGTACAAGTTCCCAAAGGAGTGAAAACATGAAACAGTTGTCTTTTGTCACAGGAGTTTGTAAAGATTCTGAAAATGGCTCAAGAAAGTTCAGCTCCTGTGAGAGTGAGTCTGGGGTGTTTCATTACTGGGAGGGTTTGATTCTGTATTTACTCATTCTGGTTTTATTACTAACTTCAGGAGAGTTAATCCTGAGCTAGTCCCACACAGGTAACAGCAGAAGCAAAAATTTTTGCAACTCTTGAGACTAACAAAACGCTCCTGAACAGATTAATAGATGTGAGTTAATACTGAGGAGCTAAGAGCTCTTTGCACATGTACATGTAGCAAAGCTTCCTACCTCATTACATGGAAAAGTAAATATTATTCCCATTTTTCCGGTTAGAAGACGGGCATAAAGAGATCCAGCAACCTGCCAAAGGTGAAGGTGGGAATTGTTGGAAGAGCTTGGAATAAGATCTTATTTCTTGTGACTTCTGAGTTCTCTGAGTTCTTAGAGTATGTCAGGACATAGGTCTGCTCTGGTTAAGACTGTGGATAACCACCCACTAACTACCCTAACCCAGGTCTGCTGTGGACTTATGATTGTTTTTCAGTTGAATTACCCAGGATAGTAATGTTAATGCCATCTGGACAAGGACAGATCACACCTGATCAGGAAAAAAAAAAAACCAACAAAAAAAACAAGAAAGAAAAAAAAGAAAGCCTTTAGGGACAAAACTGCTCCTTCAAACTTCTTTTGAGCATACTTGAACTGGCAGAAGGATTTTTGCACCACTTCAACACCTTTTGTCAGATAGCTGTGAGGCATTTCAGCTGGCATCAGGAGCCCTCCCAGAGGAAATAGCACCCCGTGGAGTCACTGCTGGGTGTGACAGGCCTGGAAGAAAAGGAGCAATCAAATGCCAAGCCTATCTGATGTTTTTTTCCATCTGTTTCTCTACCAGCATGCAAAATGCAACTCGCCACCATCTCAAGGGAAGTAAATTTGTGTGATCACCTCTATGTCTGCATGTCCCTGCCATCACCTTCTTTCAGCCTACTGCCTGCTTTGACCACACTTAATACGAGGATATATGGCTCGACACAAAATTATTTTCCTGCATAACCCAGTATAAATAAGTTACCAGGGAGAGGAGAGAACTGAATTTGAGTGGTCATGAGATCCTCCCTAGTGACTTCGGGTCCTGATGGCTGAATCAAACAGCTGGCAACGATGTGTACCATGAACTGTATTTTATCTATACAAGACAGCCAATCAAGAAATAAGAATCCTCAAGATACAGGACTCATTAGTACACTACAAATGCAACCTGTTGGGGAAGAAATGAGATAATGAATGTAACCAAGAGTGGACTTAAGGTCCACATTGTTTTTCTATCAATATTTCTTTTTTATACTGTTATAATTGTGGGTTGTTTCCAAGCTGCTCCACAGATCTTAGGTTTTAGCCTGTAGTATTGCCCACAGATTTTGAGATAGGAAGGTACTTAATAGTCCAACTGTATGTACTTAATTGTAAGTCAAACTAGCTAACCTATTTACTCAGGAAAATAAGTGTTCAGGAATGTCTTTACTGATGAAAATCACATGTTGTCAACTGAATATGTGTTCCTTCTCCAAGCATAAAGCATTGACATTTTTTAATGCAGAACAAAGACAATCAGACTGTATTTTGAGGGGAAAAAACCCTGAAGTTTGAGAGAGGTATTTTAGGTTACCTCCTTCGCTCAGCACACATGCTCCTATTTTAGGGTTTCTTCAAGAATAAAATGATACTGGAGACACCAATCCTTCTTTTCACTCTTCAATTCCTAAGCAGAAAGAAGTCGACAGACTAACCATGGATGTGGTCTGTGGCCCTACTACCTAATTACAGTGTGTGTCAGCAGCAACACGTACAGCAGCAGTTTTCTGATGTTTGCACATGGGAGAAGGAGAATCAGATCAGACTTTACAGTGACACTCCTTTGCTCTTGATCTGGGGCCCTGCAAACTCTCCATGGCTTTAAGGGTGTAGCTTTCCTTCTTGGTAGTTACTGCCAGTCTTTAATCTCAGTTCAATATACAATATACAAGGTTCAGAGCTACAAATGCTGCTGATATTTCAGTAGGGAGAGGTGCTATGGATGGGAAGGAAGAGAAGGAGAGAGGAAGGAAAAGAGAAATTAGAGGAGTGACAGAGGAAGGGTGGGAGGAAGACTGGTTCACTGTTATTAGATTACAAAGACAAGTGCTTAGACAAGGAAATTATTTTACTGCTTGTGCCACTGTAATTATTTCCCCTCTGTGCATGCTTAGGATGGTGCTGATTTTAATGTCAGAACCACAATTAAAGCAAATAACTCATGTTCTCACTGATAGGACAGCACAAAATGAATTTAGAAGAGAACAAAACTGCAATTGCACAGATCTATTATTTTCTAAGTGCCTGAATTTACCATCCAAGCATCAGTAGTTTTAAATAGCTCGAGTTTACTGAGTCAATGCAGCTTATAGCTCTTGGGATCAGAAGAAGGCAGAGAAGCCTCTCAAGTACAGTGCCAGGAAGCTTCACAGCCAAAGCAGTGACAGCTGGAGGTGGGGATTTGAGACTGCTGTCAGTTTTTAAAAGATTGATGTGTTTGGAGAGCAGGACATCATGTCAGTGGCAGAGAAGAAGCAATCTTTTATCCCATGGTAAGTAGTCTGATGCAGAAAGCAGCACCTGAACATCAGTTCTACTTTGCCATAAGCAAAGCAACCCAGCTTCCAGGCTATCATGAGCATCCCTCTGACCAGCTTTTACTGGTCCCACAGACTTCAATTGCTGCCTGGCTTCCAAAGGTCAGCCATGAGCATGCTCCCCAGAGGGTCCTGCCCAGCTGCTCAAAGCTCTTTTCTGACATGAGCTTCAGTCTGTGGACTACACAGGTTCTTAAAAACACAGCCTCTAGCTCCTATACTTTCAATGACAGTAACTGTGTAAGTTTCAGCTGTGTTCTTCCTGGCACCTGTCCTTGGAGGAGGCTCTGTGGCCATGATTCCAAATGGATCAAGGGGCATAACTTTGTCCCAAATTCTGTTTGTTGTTTGTGAAGGAAGTAAACAGCACACCCAAGCAGACTGAGCTGCTGCTGGGGTGCACACAGTCCCTGTGGTATGGTGTCAGAGAAGAGGGGGAAGTGTCTGAACTCGATTACTCTGCAGTGATTGTACAGAGCGTCTGAGCAATATGTCACATGGATTGGATTGCTTCCCAGGGCCAAGTGCTTGAAATTATGATGAAGTGGCATCTATAATCCACCTCTTGTTTTTGTCCTTCCCACAGAATCTTTCTTACAGGACTTGCCAAAAGGAGAAGACAGTTTCCTTTTCTGCACTTATAAGGCATATGGGCCTCAGTGTGAGCAGAAGAAGAAACTTAGCTAAAACAGCATTTTCTTATTCACCATGTCATTCCTGAAATTTGATCATGCAATGTGTTTGTAAGGACAGTACTGCTGTTTCATGAAGCATTAATGCACTCAAGTGACTTTAAGGAGAAAGGGTGGGCCTTGAGGTCAAGTGCATGCTGGAGTTAGGGCCAGCACTGAAGAAACCACCAAAGGCATAGGGAGAAAGCAAACAAATTGTGTAAATAAATGGGTGAGGCTTATCAACATAGAGAAATACCTGATGGCGGAATATAACAAAGACATAATAATATGACAGGAAAGATAGTAACATGTCTAATATTCACATCATAACATTATGACGTATTATGCTGTATTATGACATAAAATATAATAAAAGGACACAAGAACAAATAACAGAGTCAGACTCTCATGAGTAGTATCCAGTGAAAAGACAAGAGGAAATAGGCACAAATTGAAATACAAAAAACTCTGTTTAAATATAAAAAAGAACTTTCTTTACTGAGAGGAAGATCAAACCCTGGCACAGGCTGCCCAGAGAGACTGTGGAGACTTTCCTTGGAGGTGTTCAAACCCCAAAAAGGCATTGTCCTGGAAAAACAGTTCTAGGCGACTGCTTTAAGCAGGGGGTTGGAATGGAAGATGTCTGTGATTCTGTGGCTCTGTGAAATACACTTATGAAGCAGGTGAAATGTGGCAGCCTTAGCAGCACTGTCCCCAGTAACAGCTGAATCATCACACTGAGAGTCTAGAAGCCACAGGTTGAATGCCAATAAGCATCAGTGCACACTGGAAATCCTCCATTAGTGATGTGATAGAATTGCTTTCGTTAAATAGCTTATTTAAAATCGTGATAAACAACAGGTCAAAGATCACTTCTGTCCCTGTACTGTGGGATTTGATCACTAGTGACTAACACAGAAAAATTATAGGTCTCTGTACTGATCAAAACATCATAAAACAGAAGTGGAAATCCTTGCTTTGGCCACTGTCCTGGGCTTCAGTATCCGTACACACAGCTATGATTCCTGCTTAGCCTTTCATTAAATACAAGCAGTGGAAACAGCTGAAAATGCTTTTTTAAAAAACTGTCCTATGGAATATTCTGCTTAAAATATCACGTGTGTATTGTCACAGTTCAATGGAAATTGTGCCTGCAGTTTGTGAGGCAGAACCATCATTAGTTAAGGAACCTTGAACTTTTGGGGTCATCTTTAATGATGTATTTCAATGAATGTCATTTTTGTGGAGCATGCATATAAGAATAAAATCTGTGTATCCTCTTTTTTCACACTGTGTGTTCTCAGGCTGAAGATCTTCTTTCTTGTAATTTTTCAATGAGGTTTAAATTCCTTTCTGTATCTTGTCTCACCCTTCCATCATTCCTTAGATACCAGAGCATCCTATGAAATCTGATCCTGTTGGCTTCAATCCTCAGCTGGCCATTTATGTACTGAATGGAGAGGCAGGGCAACTACAAAGGCTGGGATCATGATGGGGAGGCAAGAAGAGGCAATTTTTTCCTTTTTTTTGCCCATCTTTTTTTTTTTTTTAAGACTTTTTACATTTAAAACCTTAACTTTTGTGTGGTTTAGTTACTTGACATTGGAAGTAGCAAAGGGCCCATCTGCTACTCCTGGATGCTATACAGCAGCATTAATAGTAACATACTTATTTGTAATAGAAAACCTTTCTTTGACAGCAAACAACTTTATGTTGAACTACACGGTGACTGTTGTGAATTTACCTCAGTCTTTCCATTAGGCTTTGATGCTAATCTAGCATAATTGTCAGATATTAACCATACTGTTAAAATAGATTACTGAGACAAAGCCCATTAAAGTAATCAGTGTTTGATCTTAGACAAAAGAAACTTCAGATGCCAGCATTTGTAGGTGAGAGGCTGAATTCACCAAGCACAGAGACATTTAAATTGTATCATTAGCATTTATGGACTATTGGTGTTTATTTTGTGCTGAAAGGGCCATTTCCGTTCCGGTATCGCTGCTAATTTGGAAGGACTCCAGCATCCGTATGAGCTCAGAGCCACTGCAGGAGGTGGCACCTGTGGTTAAGGCACTGAACGGGGAGTTGGAAAATCAGAGATAGATCTCCTACTCTACATCAGATTTCCCGTGTAAATTCTCTATACAGCCCAATCCAGAAAAGCAATCAGATGCCTAATGTGCAGCCCAGGTGGAATTTGACCACCTGGATGCAAGTGGCAGCAAACCTGCTTCATCCCGCTGTATCTACTCTTCTGGGACACCCATGTTTTCACCTGTAAATTTCTTAGGTGCCCTCTTTGGCTAGCCGATGCAGGGCATGTCATCCCTAGTTTATTTCCATATTTGGTCTCATGAACTGCACATCCCTGCCCCTCCAAGGGACTATTCTGATAGGTGATTGCGCCTAATTCAGACCATTCACAGTCAGCAGCAAGGACAGGCATACACATTGAAATGTATCCTGATGTAGGGCTGCTGGTGGTGCCAGTAGTGCATGCTTTATATGAAATACATTTATCTATAATCCTTAACCCTTTTCCCACAGGATAACAGACTACAAATGTGAAGCAGTATGGCCAAAGCTTTTCTTTACTTGACTTGGTCAGAACCAAAGTCTTGCTTGTTTAAAACTTCCAGCAGCAGATATCCCCATCAGCTTTGTTTCATGAGCCCTACCAGCACACCTCCCAGAGACATCACTCAGGCCACTTTCCGACTAGCCTGGTCTGTTTTCCTGTTGGCAGAGATGACTGAAGCAACTGGTTTTTAGGCAGTAAGTCTGATATTCGATGAATCAGAGGTCTATATGCAGGAACCCCATGTCTGTGCAGAGTATATGCAGAGGAGGCCTCTGCTCCTCCAGCAATCTCCTGCAGGGACGGCTCGTTTTTACAAATCCCTCCAAAGTATCCCAGTGACAGTCCTGATGGCACATCTGCACTGCAAACTGCCGAAACCTTTTCACCACAGATCCATATGATAAGACTGCAAGGAATATCCCTGTCAGGCAATTTCAGCAGTTACAGAGAGATAAAGCCTGGAGGAGAATGTGCTATTTCAAATGCATGCATATATATTTATTTTCTAATTTGCTAAGCTTTAAGATTATGCAGATATACAGCAGTGGTTTAGCCTGGAGTTAAGGCAGCTATGGAGCGTGTGCAAACATAAAAGGGTGTGTTGATCTGGCTTCTTGTTTAGAAAAGTTTTTAAGGTTTGAGGGGTTGATTTTTTTTTTCCTGAAATACATACAGCAGGAAGAATAAATACTGGTACAATGCTGCATAGAGCTGATTTTAAAGGGTCATTTGAGAAACTAGTGCTCTCCCCTGACTGCTCTTGCTGAATGCTTGGCCAGACAACTGAGACCCCATGGCTCTCGCCCATCATTGCTGCAAAGCCCTGCCAGTTGAGTGGCCATTGGAGCTGAGGAGCCAAAAGATTGCTCTGAACTTCCATGAGCGTGATAGGAAGGAGACACTTTGAAAATGTGATGAATGGCTTTCAACTGTGTTATCAAAATTTGTTTTGTTTCTTAACTACAAATGCCCACGCACATTTAAACACTGTAGAGTAACACCTGTGTCCTTGCACATGGAAGTTCTCCTAGCTAACAGATAATCCAGGAACAGACTGGACATTAAACACCATCATACACAAATGACTAACCAACTAAATTATCATCCTAAGGATTTACAGTTAGTGGCCCAGCTTTCAGGCTTCATCGCTAATTTCAAATTCTGTGGGAGAAGTAACTGCTGCATACAGACTGCAGCAGAGCTGGGGGTTGTGAACTCCACCCACTGGTGACCTACATTTTGGCTGTCTAGTCTGCCTCTTCCCAAGAACTACCTACCACAAGCAGCCACTAGCAAATTACTGAGCATACATCCGACACTCCTAACCACACACAAAACAGCTCAGTTTAGGAGAGTCTTGCCAAAATAAGCACATCCTGATTCGCATTGGAATGGCTGTCTGAAGGCAAAGGCAGTTAAATATTTCTCTGGAAGTTGTTTTTTTTCTTGCTGGAAGGTAAAAGGTCCTCGTTTCCATGTTGATGTACTTTCAAACTCCGTCAATTTCATGCAGAAGTCCTCGTTCTGGGATACACATTGAAAAGCTTGAACTTTGGGTCTCTTTTTTTCCTTACACAGAACCAGGTGGAGCGAAGGCATCTTTGGAGGATCACAACCATGGAAAACCAAGTTCAGCATGCCTGAATTAGAGCAAAACAAAGCCCAGTGCACTCCCCTTTGGACTTTGGCGTGTCCTACTTGCCCCTTCCCTGTGCTGGGCTTCACTCCCACCCAAAAGCTTTGTCCACACCTGAGGAGGCATCAGGGTCAGAATGAAGATGGCCAAAGCTGTGTCCTTGGTCCAGCTGCCAGCTCCAGCTGTCAGCAGAGGCAGGCTGTCATTGCTTCTCTGGCTGCTAAATCCTTCACAGCTCCACATCTGATGTCTTATAAACACTTTGGAATGAACTAATGTGCAGATTTGCAAACTTCTCATATGAACTCGTGCCTCTGGTTGCAGTATATCTTTTCAGAGCCATGGCAGGCTGCCCAAAGTCATGAAGTTTGGCAGAGCAAGTGGGAATTGGTTCCAATCAGGGATGCTGAATATCCTGAGTGACCAGTGGATGTATGGAGGGTCTGGGTATGTGCAGCATCTGGCATTTCTGTGTTTTCTGTTCTCTGCCTAGGGGCTGGGTGAGCAATGACCGGGGTTTGTGGTTATTTTCGAGGGTTCTGGCTGCAGGTGGAGTGGGTGAGTGGATATCCTGGTGCCTGGTGGTCTCTGGTGAGTGGGTAAAGGGACATACAGTTCTGTGGAGGGGGTAGAATGTACTGGAGGCTGGGAGAGAGGGGCTGTAACTGGGACATTCTGGAGGACAGAGATGTGGAGTTAACCTGTGATTATTTTAGAGACTTGAAGGAAATTTTTCAGCCAAAAGAGGAGAGAGCTGTTCCTCTGATGCAGGGAGTCACACTGATGGCAGGTGAGAAGATTTTCAGGCCTTTCTGTGCTTGGTTCTTTGTGAGATGCCAGCATTCCTCTCCCAGTTTGCTCAGGAGGCAGCAAGGGAGTGGCTGGAGGCACGTGGCTTCCGCTTGGCTTCAGCTCTGCCCAAGACAAGGAAACTCTCGAAATGAGATAAGGGAGGTCTGATAGGGAGCTTGCATGTTTTCAAACTTTCCTTTCCCTCCACAAGATAAACAAAAGAAAGGAAAATGGAAAGAGAGAAAAATATGTATAGGGTTGAAGAATACCGCTAAGAATCACTATTTTCATTTCTTTGCCATTAAAAATATTTGAAAGAACACCAGTTGTTTAATTGACCCCAAAAAGGAAATGGATTTTCTGTTCTTTTATAAAAACCTGATGTGCTGACATTTTCCATCCTGAACTAGAATTAAAACAGCCGCAGTGAGAAAACTCAGTGTATTTTATTCATCAAAGAACTGAGACTATTTTGAGGGAGTGGTTGAGGGAGACTGTAGTTTCATGTTACATTTTCTTTGTGAGCAGTGCAGCCCTAGATGTGTTTTGTTTTGAATTTTTTTTTGGAGCTCTTTTAAGCCAGTTAAAAGATGGGCTCACTGATCCAGTTTGCTGGGCACATAGTCATTCTTGGCACAACTGCGAGGGCAGCAGGGAGCAGTGCACGGGGTGGGGAGCAGACAGACCTGTCAGGCTCTGTCATAGAATAAAAGATAACATAAAACTATAAAATTGCGTGGTTTTCATAAGTGAAATGCAGTCATTTCTAGAATTAACCATGATGTGTGGTTAACAATATTCATTGGCGCTGTAAAAAGGCAGAGGTTGGGAGGAGAGGAGGAACCTAGTCCTGAAGGAGGAGACCCAGGTTTATTATCTGGGTGTATCAATACTCACTGTTTTGGGTTGGGCTACATGTTTTAGTAAATACTCCCAGAAGTTCAGCTCTAGAAAATTGAACTGTTTGTTCTTTGAGATAACTGCTCATCGTCTCAGGATGCAGAGAGACTTCAGTGTCCCATAACATTTTGGGAAATGTCTTAAATTGGCATTAAATCTGTAGTTGTGCTCGTAGGAAAGGCTGGCCTGAAACAATGTTTCTTTATGCACAGGGACTTTGCTTCTATTCAAAAAGATCCAAGTCAGGTAGCTGAAATAATTTGTGCTGGTGACTGTTGATACAGTAGAAGTCCATGGATTAATGTTGCATAGCCACTTTTTGAATAGCTAGGAGAACAGGTTTCTTGCATGCATCAGTTAATTAAGGGACAAGTTATAAAGGCAACTGAGCATGAATTATGGTAAGGCTGAATTCCTGTCATCTGAGTCACCTGTAGAAGGAGGAACTCAAGGAGTCCTTGTGCAAACATACCCTTAGCCGGGTCAGGAGGGCTGCCTGATATGCAGCAAGGCAGCTGGGACTGCCCAAGGAGTAAGGACACCCCAGTCCCATCTCTGTACACTGATGTGGCCTCAGAGACTCTGCCTAAGCTGGAGCACCCAGGGGTGCTTTCAGAGTCCCACAGTGGAAATGATGTATCAGTAGGAAACATCAAGATCAAGGACATGAGGGAATGCGAGCCAGTGGTGATCAGCTGGATGTTCTGTGTTAAAACATGTTTGTAAAAAGATTTAGAGACACAAACCTACAAAAAAATCACCACGATCATATTCTTGCCTTGAGAATTAAAAGAAATTACAAAGCATTGTCTTTGTAATATCTGAATTCTGATATAAATTTAGTTTGTTATTTTGCTTCTATTTTTAAATACAAATTCTTGTAAAAGAAAAATGACTGACCAACATTTGCAGAGAAGACAATTCCTAAATTAATAGCTGCCTATTTGTCTTGCATGTTTCCCTTTGAAATCTGAGGCCTATAAATAACTGAAGAAGTAGATCTATCCTGACAAGAATGTTTGCAAAAAGTGTAACAAATCTATGGTAGAAATATGATTCTCAGAGAAGAAATCTGATTCTCAGTGTAAAGGCTCAGGTAGAAGAATACTGAAATGGTGTGTGACCTGTTGGTCAATCAATGTATCAATTCTCAGATTTGTAATGCTAGCAAATTTTTTTCATTAATTGCTGACTTGTAGAAATAATCAATTAATTATTTCATATGAATGAATTAATAGAGGAAATATGCATAATCAGACATTAATTTTAAAAAATTAATTCTGATGGATCTACTTTTTTATGGAAGACAATCCAAATGGAATTAGTCTTGGGCAAAATAAAAAAAAAGGAGAGAGCAACAAATAGCAAGCGAAATCTGAAATATTTCAAGCATTTCAAAGATATTTTACTCCTCTAAAGGAACTGAAAGGAATAGAGGAAGATCCATGCAACGTTCCCACTGCATTTTGGACATTTATTGGTATTTTAAAAGAAATTACGAAGAGGAGGACTTTGAAAATCTAATCTAAGCAAATCAAGATTAATATGCGATCAATAATGAGCTGTAACAGTACACAGGACATTATATACACAAGTATTAAAGAACTAGCATTTGCTGTTCAGTGAATGCTATAGGGAACATGTGCATGTATATGTGTGTGAGCATTTGTGTGTTTGGACACACGTGCATATATATGCACCAGTATTTGTACAAAAGAGAATATGCACTAGTTGTGGAAAAAGTTTTGAAAGGCAGAACCCCCAGGTTCAAAAAGGCAGAAGAAGACAGTTTTGAGAAAGGATAACGTCTGTTTATATTTTGCTTGTTACAGTCAAACCAATCTACCTAGAGCTAAAGGAAGGCAGTTGCTGGAGGAAAGCTGTTATCTCAAGTAGAAAATATGAGACAAACACCCCCTTCTCAGTCATACAGGTTAACAAAACACATTGCTGTCCTGTTTCTGTAAAATTTCTCCTTCACCTAATGTCCCAGGTACAGGGAAACCCAGGGCCACATTCAGAAGTCTGGAGGCCTTGGGGATGGCAGGTGTCTGTGTCCTGGCTCCCAGTGTCCACAGCAGTGCCCGTCTGCCAGCTCTGGCTGCACAGATGTGCTGCTCTGCACAGACCAGCCATGCTCAGCCAGCCAGCGGCGCCTCTTTCAGACCACAGCTTTGAGTCCGAGTCCTGTTGGCTGCACGCTAAACTGCAGCAGCTAAAAGGCTGAATCTCTCTTTCATCTGGCTTTTAAGCTCAGCCTTGAATGCATCGGCTTCTGGCTTTGCAGCAAGTTGCATCTGGAGCTCAGAGCACATCCATAGCCAGAGCTGTATCCAACCTTGTTCGTGCTGACCTTCTTCTGCCAGGGGGGATTTAAACACAGTTGGACAGACATGGCAGCCAGTTTGATGCCTGCAGTTTTAATAAAGCCCAACACTCACACTGGTGCCTGAGCTGCAGGAGGACAGGCTGTGGTGTCAGACCTCATGTGGTTTTGAAATAGTTTCTTGTGGCATGTGCGATATCACTGCAGAAACCGACTCCCTTGGGCTTCTAAACACCAGTGCTGCATGTGATTTCTGTAGGTAATGCATCCTTCCTGTGGTCCCTGAGCCTCTGTGCTACTGCAGTTGCATATTAATCTGAAATTTAAACATAGCTGATGCACAGAGATACTCCTAACCATTAAGTTGTTCCTTACGCTTTTTTCTGTCTTTGGATGTCTGTACATTAGTATGTGCTGTCTCTTCTGTTTTGATCCTAATATGTTAACCAGGTGGATGTGGTGTCAGGCATATGGTAGGGTTTACCTTTGGCATCTGCTGGCAGTACTCACTTCCTAAGGAAATGTCAGAGGGGGAGTCGCAATGGACATATTGTTCCCCTTGGACACCAAGGCCTCTCCCCACTAGGAGCAATTTTTCTGCTACATCCTTGGCAGAAGGAAAAGCTAAACCTCAGTACAGCTGCAGAATTTTCACTCAAGATTTACTTTTAAAAGTAGCAAAAAATGTAAATAGAAGATGATTTAGGAGGGCTGAGTGTTTGGATTTTTAAAATTTTTTTTCATAGTGCTCTGATCATACTGTGAGTGAGGTCAGTGTAAAGGAAGGCACAAAATGCAGCATCCCACATAGTGAGTAGAAAGTGTGCCACTTTCTTTGCAGCCAACAGACAATAAAACTTGTCATGTTGCAAGGCCTACTCCATTTTATTACCAGAACCAGGCCAGCAGCTATGTTAAAAACAGCTGTGCCCTCAGGAAAAGCTCAAACACCGCTTCTCTCCTCAGTGAACATGGAAATTTTCCCCTCCAAACAGCCACCCTGACTTAAGTGTATTCAAAGCCCAGGCTGTCCTCACTTAGATGCCAAGGACTGAGGAAAAGGGAGCTCCCTTACCCCACGTACTCATGGGCAGCTGCTGTTATCTCCCCATCTCCTGTTTCCAAGCCACAGTGCAGCATTCCTCCCTCCCTTCCTGCCTGTGCAGGCAGTGCAGGTGAGGCAGAAGACACCCCCTGCTCCTTGGATAAGCTCTTTCTTGGAGCTGTGAAGGCAGTGGAAGAGAGCTGGGGCACCGCTCCTTAGCTGGTCCACAGCCACCGTGTGCACAGCACCAGCAGAACAACACATGGTTGGGTTTTTCTTTAAAAAAAGGCCATACAATGAATAAATGAAACAATTAATGAATAAGTTCAGTATGATTGCCCTGGAGGCTACGTTGCTGGTGATGCCCCACTTCTGAAGGCTTCTCCACTTTATGGAGGTGAGGGATGTAAACCAGCCTGGGAGAAGTTTAGCCTGTGTTAGTTTACACTTCCTTCAGCTTCAGAAGGCTTTGCTTTTTGCAGTTTCTTAACATTGTCCTTAGGTAAATTGTGTGTTCATAGAACTAGAGACAGCTTTGGTGTTACACGGTGACCCTGATGACAAGCAAGATTTCTCATTTCTCCATTTCTCAACATTTTCTGCTGCTAAAACAACAAAACATAATTATTAGAAATGAGAATTGGTGCAAAAGTCAGAAAGCAGTATAGAGGAATGGGTTGGTTACTGGTCACACCATGAGGGTGAAGGATCTTTTCCTGTACCTTAAACCCCTCTGTGCAACAGGAAACATTGAACAGCAAAGTCATCTTTTTTCCATATCATAGTCTTTTTATTTAGTATTTCATTAAAAGGTGGTCATAAATGGGAATGACCTGAGGAAATTGAACTGGCTTAAGATCTTCCCTGCTTGTCCAGTTCAACAGGCTTTTTTTCTCCAGAAAGCAGGATCTGGCATCTCCTGGCCTGTCAGGAAGGTTTCCAGGCAGCTGAAGTTTTTATATTCCAGCCTCAAAATCTGGCTAGTGATATCCAGTCTGGAAGTGTTAAATATTTGATCACTTGTTATTGTCCTGAGTTCCCATCTCAACTGATGGACATCATAGACTTGTTTTGGGGACAGATCAGGTTTAGTGACTGATGGAAGCTGTTGGACCCTGGCCATGTTATCCAGGGAGTTGAGACATAGCCAAGCAAACAGGTGTTGCAATGCAGAACTGTGCTCTGTCTTTGGCTCTGTCATGGAAATTTTGGACAAGCTGCTAAAATCAGGCTTCTCCGAAGTGGCTACTGGTAGTGTTTCACTCTGCCAGACTGCCTGCTTGAGAGCTGGCTGCTTCCTTCATGAAAATATTGTGGACATCTCTGATTGCATCTCAGCTGTCAGCTGTGAAATGAGAAATTCACAGCAATTCTCTTTGAGGCAGTGCGAAAAATGAATTAATTTGGGGTTGTGTTGTACTTGGATAATGGGATAACGCTTCTTCAGGACAGCCTGGGAACAAATTAATAATTCTGCCTTCAGAGCAGGGTCTCACTAGTGTGTAGTAGGCAAGGGAACAGGGACTTAAAACTGAGGATAGACCAAATGTTCATGTACCTCACCCTCCCGCTCCCAGCTGGGCAGCAATTCCGGCAAAATAGTATGTTCTTGTGTGACTAAAGAATAGAGCATAGTGTAAAGGCAATCTCTTATTTCTATCCTTTTAGTCCTAGCTATTATTTGTAAATATTTGGCTTTGTGGCTTCTAATGTTCTTTTATCCATCTCTTTTTTAATGGCAACTCTTTTTTAATGGCAAAACTCTCCAAATACAGCTAAAAAAAATTAACTTCTCATTTCATTAAGGAAATAGCCACACTATCAGTACCTAGTATCCTCAGGAAATAAAATCACATGGAAATAAAACGAAAAAGGTAGGAAAATATATCCTCTCTTCCTGGTAGGTGCTACTTTATCTCCAACTCTTCTGCAAATGCATTAAATTTCCTTTCGCTTTGGTATTCCAGTTGCCTGCTCCCACTCCCAAGAGATTTGTGCAGCCAGTATGGAGCAGGGCAGAGGAGGAGGAAGTAAAATGGGGCGGTGCAGTTTACAGGCATTTTATAGCTGTAACTCATTAACGAAGAACCCGGTCTCCAGTGAGTGGAACAACTTTAATGTTCATTTTGCCCTTGACTTTTTTCTTACACTGGCACAGGCTTAAGGGGATGCCTGCTTTGAATTTCACTGTAAGACCACTTCTGATTCTTTTTTTTTCCCCTTTTTTTGAAGCAGGATGTCTAGTTATCCAGTAAGTGGCAGCAAATGGCTTAAAGATTCATGAACAGTAAATTGTTATCCAGTGAATCTTTGACCAGTGAATGAACAAAAGTCATGGATTTCTGCACATGACTACAGAGGGTGAAAGAGAAAGGAGAGCTGTGCAATCTCCATGCTTGCTAACCGTCAAAAATATCTTGCCTTTAAATTCTGTATTGGTAGAACAACCTCTGTTCACAAGACACATTAGCAAAAACTATGCTAAATTCAGTTTGAAAGAGTTCAAGCTGCCTAAGCAAAAAGAAGCTTTTTGGTGATGTCTTATTTACATGTCTCTTGTGGGTGGTGAGGAAGTATAAAACTGAAGGAAAAAAAAAAGAAAACAAAAAAGAGGGAAAAACAAAGGCAAATGGTATGCAAAAAAATCACATTATCCCAGATTTTTTAAACTTTGAGGAAGGTAAGTAAATAGGAATAAAAGAAACAGTCATAGAGAGATGCATTTCAGTGTCATCCTGCTTCTTTCCACTTTCTTTTGCAAAAGAGAAAACAAAATCACCCAAATGGGATTACAAACTAATATATTTATTAAACAAAAGGAAATGGAAACAAATATTTAACTACAAACTGTGGCTAAATGACACCTAATTTTCTAAGAAGGAAATATGAGAAAGGAGTATCTAAGAAAGAAGCCACATCTGGTGAAAGTTTTATGAAAAAACCCAAACAATAGCATCTTGAAACACTAATTAGAAACAGCATCCTAAGAATTTGCTTCTACTTTTAGTACAGCCTGTTTTTCGAAGTGGAAAGATATCAGATATCCTCAATCCATCTATTTCTGAGATGAAAAAACTCCAGGGCAGTGGGCTGGACAGCAGTGCAGGGCATTAACAACCCATTCTAAGGTGTGCCAGAGGCGACTGGCAGTTTCCATGGGTAACTCTGGGCATTCTCAGATGGGGTAAGAGTTACTCAGTAATAAACACTGTGCTGGAAAAAGCTCTTAGAGCCGAACACCGAGTGCCATGAGTGCCACTTGCCAGTAGTAGGGAATGAGCCTCCATGGTTTTCATCCTCTCACCAGGCAGATACAACTGTTTATCTGCCTGACACATGTAAGTGCTCACTGAGCCTGTTTGCGATCTCAAGTGAGGCAGTGAGGCGTCGTGCAGAAGATAATCAATCCAGCATTGTCTTTCCATTCATTGGCATGCACATGGCTGAGACAGACACGTGGATGACAGGGATGAACTACAAGTGACCCAAAGCAACTAAAAGGGGAGTCATGCAATGAAGCTGATTCTGTATGAAATGCCTTTCAAAGACATCTACTGAGATTACCCTTGAAATAGATGACAGATAATGGATCCTGCTGAACCCTTCAGGATCTCTTGATGCTGCTATGATTGGGCAAGGGATTGGAGCCATCTCCAGCAGGGTGAGCTTTACTGTATTCGACCACAATTTAGTTCTCTCTGGGTCTAGATGGTACAGTCTCTTCAAGTTTGAGTGTTGTTGAAGTGCACCTTGAAAAGAGGTCTGGTGCAGACTAGTTCTCCCTTCCCAGCTATGATAGCACAGTTTAGGATGACTGTATAATTCTAGGGCTTGGATTTCTGCTCTACTGATGGGTGCAATTCAAAAGGTTAGTTTAAAGCTCTAGAAGAGTAATGACTCCTAAGGTTTTGTTTTTCCCATGGTGAAGTCCCAGACTGCAAATCCATGTGTGGTGATGATAAGGTAGCAATGAAACACACATCTGGAAGGGACTGCCTTTGTCGGTCAACTAACCCCTTCTATCATAGGCAACCCTATCACATGTTCACTCAGAAAGGTGCTCGTCAAAAGGAGGAGTCAATGCACCTTCTTTGCCTTATTGCAGTGCAACAACACTGTTGCCCTGTACAGCACTCTCCTGTGTCAGGGATCCCACTCAGCCCAAAGCAGAGGCTTCCTCTGAGCTTTCTGTTCTTTGAATCTCATTTCTAAACCTGTCCCTTTTGGGTGTCCTGCTTCCTACTGGGCAATAACTGCAGGTAGAGTGGGAGGTGAGGATTAGCACCATTTGGTGGGGACGACAGCCTGCAGTGCACTGGGGCCATGAGGGTGAAAGAGGGGAGGCAAGAGAGCACAGTGAAAGAATAAATCAGGAAACAATGAAAAATAGTAAAAGCGAGATAAAGAGATAAAAAAGAAGATAAAGAGATAAAGCCTCACAGGCTGTACAGGTGAAAAGAGTCATATTTGAGATTTTAGAAGATGGCGGCAAAACGTTACAGTTTGGTGTTCACATTCTGCTTTGTCTCCCAAGTACACCTCAGTAGATACATCCTGTGATCATGGTTTTCTTTTCCATGCTCATTTCACATTTTCACAGAGAAAGAAGATATCAGAGAATGTGATGGTAAGTATAGATAATACTAACAAATATCTCATGGTTGTTCTGTAGTTGACATCTGTGTATGGATTTTGCTCCATCTCTCCCAGCCTCACCGATTCCAGGTCACAGTTTTCTGTTTTAAAGTTTTACAAGATTTTGGCAATTGACTTTCCCCCATCCCCACCCCCAGCTATTGCAATCACTGTCACTACTGAAGTGTGCAAAAGAAAATGTGGATTTTTGCTAAGGAAAGAAGTTTCTCATTTTTCAGAAAACATGTCTGAAGTGTTGTCATAGTCTCTCCTGTTGGACTGCACTAGACAGTGCACTGTTTTCAGTCTGATGAAGTCAGAAAGGGGCAGTGGTGCTGATGCAATAAGATGGACTCTGAGCTTAAACCAAGCTGTATGGCTTGGTTTAAATGTTCTGGTTCTTTCACACCAGCCAGGGCACGCCGTGCTGTGCTCCCTGCATCAGGCAGGCTGATATGTAATTATCCACATAGGATGATGCATGAGGAAAAAAGCCAGTAAACAAGACAATCTATGAATAGCAGTGAAAACAGCTGTACAATTAAGTCTTTTAATTACTTATATTAAATCCTGGTTGGCAGTGTACTTGAGTGCCACTCCTAGTAGTGGCTAGTAGTTTGCCCCAAGTTCTGTACCAGAATAGGATGGCACTTGGTCACATGGCCACTAGCCTGTGGCTGAGGGTAGTCATGGCTTTATGGCCTCCAGCAGTGACATGCTCAGTGGGGAGATGGCAAGCTGCTGAGGAACATCCACAAAGCAGCACGGTAATCCTTGCTGGGATTTCCTGGAAGATAAGCAGGGTGACTACTAAGAAACTAGAGTATTTCACATTCCTGGGAGTGCTCAAGGCCAGGTTGGATGGGGCTCTGAGCAACCTGGTCTAGTGAAAGCTGTCCTTGCCCATGGCTTGGAACTACATGATCTTCAAGGAATCTTCCAACCCAGGCATTCTATGTTTCCATGATTATTTCCAAAACAATCAAGTCCCCCTTGCCAGCTTGCTGAACAGGAAAATTCACGGTGCTTCCCACAGCTCCAGACAGTGGCAGGCACTTTAGCTCAAGCTTTAGCCTGCTTCCCTGGAGAAACTGTGATGTCCCAGTGACTGTTGAACCTGCCCAACTGCATTTCAAAGAAGGACTTGAAAAGACACCGCTGACCTTGTAAGGTTTTCCATGAAGGTCAGCTGCTGTGTAAATGAGAGAGACCCAAAGTCACCTCCTTTCTCAAGAGGACGGTCACCACCAGAAGCTCTCCCACAGTAGCAGAGATGCCCAGGCTGTGTCTGGGTCCAGGGAGACAAGCAGGTGCTGGGGGGAGCTGTGAGGGAGGGTGTTGGTATCATTGGAGTCTGCTAAGGATGAGAATTTGAGCTTTCAGGGTGCAAATCCACAGGAAAAGCAAGATTCATTAGTTTGCTGCTTACAAGGAACTTCCTGAAGTTGTTCTCACAGTTTTCTCATCTGCAACAGAGGTTGAGTTTTTGTCAGGAAAAAGTAGTGAAGACACACAGCTAAAAGGCTTGGGACTGGAGGTTAGTAAACTGCTCCTAGCCATGGCCAAGGCTTTCCATACAGTCCTGAACAAGTCACTGAATTTTTCTGTGCCTCAGTTACCTCATTTATAAAACTGCAATAAAGATTATTTTTATCTCAAATTACCTTTGGTAGCTCCAAATAACATTTCTTAATCAGTGCCAGATATATAGTATCTGACAAGCTTTTGACTACATCTTTTCATAAACTTGGTATCAGATTCCGACTTTTAGAAAATAATTTTCTTTTTGTACAAGTATTTAAAACAAGGACATATAATATTGCTGTGATTAAGACGATGGTATTTAAGAAGGCAGTGATAACAAAAACAGTTCCCTGACAGAGGAAGATTAGTCCAGACCATACTATCAAAGCCAAGTATTTTTTCTTCAGAGGAGGACCCACTCCCTACTGAGATGCTGATGATAATGTCCTCAGCCGAGGAAGGTGGGAGAGTAGCCCTTGATTGCCAGAGCCACACCGCTGAGTGTGCCCTCAGGGGAGAATCGATTTACCAAACAGCTGCTTAGAGCTCATTCAGCCTTTCAGGGGCATCACATGCAGCATACGTGTCTCAGGACAAGCTCAGGAGATGAGTTCTCGAAGCCACTGTGCTCTTCCCTTTTCGGCTCGGTGCTTTCTGTGTGCTATCGTTCCTCACAGAAAGCGTGGGTGTTTTGCAGTGGCTGTGTGGGATAGCATGTGCACGGTGCTTTCAGCAAGGGGCTGGTCTGTGCCTCCCCACTGTCCCCAGCACTGAGTGCTGCTATTCGGCCTTGCTCTGGATGGCTTTTTTGACTTCACATTCAGGACACCACGAGTGACTATCAGATTTCAACTTCTCCTTTCTGGGTAACACCTGAGGCCATGACTTTACTATCATACAATGCGGCTTTTAGGGAAAAACTCTTTTACCTTTTCCTTCTCCCCCCAGCTTCTCTACCAGCCTCACTCACCAAATTCCTCTTCCAATATTAAAAGCTCAGTATTTGAGGAAGCACATGTCAGAGCACTTCTAGATTCTGGCAGCTCCTTTTCCTTCCAGGGCTTTGCAGCTCACCTTGCAAAACCAGGCCCCTCCAATACAAAGCTCAAAAATTACCAACACTGTGTGAGGGTCAGTGAGGAGAAAGGTGCTTCCAAATAAAACCTTTGTGACTGGCCTCAGATTCAGCCAGTGACCTTTTCTTTCCTGGTGAAGTCCTGTATCCAGAAGGAACTGACAGCGAGTTATATCTTAATTAGCCAGGAGTTCTGTGATTCTTTAAAAAAATTGTAATGAGCTATGTTTAATTATTTAAGGAATGTTTGAATGTGTTATTTTAGCTGGTTTTGATTTAGATTTGTGTTGGCTAAGTGTCAGTAGAAAACTGAGAAATTACCTCACTGCACCTGTAGAAAGGAACTCCGTGGACACCTACTCCTTAGAGAACTTAATCCATAGTTGAAGAACAAAATTCAATAAATAATTGTTTCATGGTTATCATATAACTAGAGATAAATTAGATGTTATAGAACAAGAAAGATACTATGAGGAAGTTAAGGAATGAAAGGCCTGTACACCCCAGAAAACTTGATTAATACATTGCAGATGCAGCAAGGGAGCCACTCAGTAGGCTTGTACACCCCAGGAAACTTAATCAATAGTAGTTGTCTAACCAGGACAGCAAATTTAATAAAGCACTGTTTAGCTGGATAACACTTGAGTTATCCATTAAACAAAGATAGATGAGGTATCCTGGCAGTAATTAAAGAAACAAAACACCGATACCACCATGCAGTAAACTGGGTGGACTTTTGGGAGTGTCTATAAAAAAATCTTGGATGTTATAGGGTATATAAATGTCTGAAAATTGTTGTTTCTTTGAACATGTCTATGGTGAATAAATTACCAATATGTTCCAAATTTTGACTCAAAATTGTTATTAGGAATGTTCATCTAGCAGCTTTTTGCTGTTAGATTTAAAGCTCCTTGTTTCAGAACCTGTGCACCTGTAGGAAAGAGCATGACAAGAGCCAGGAAGGTCCACAGCTGCAAGGTGGCCAGTTCTCAGAAAACCCTTCTGCATCCCAGCAGGACCACCCTCTTTATTCACCTTCCAAACTCTTCAGCCAGCATGAGCAGCACCTTGTGCCTGGCAGGTATGCTCTGTAAAGTATGCTCTGAGTTTTCAGGTTTGGCAGCATTTCTGGAAGGGTTCTGCTTACCTTTTCCCAGTAAAGTTTTGCCTCTCTGACTCCAGCACAGAGCCCTTAGGGGCATGTGCTTCCCCTGAGCCAGCCTTCAACCTCCTCTAACCAGCAGCTGTGCAGGGATCTGCCACTCCAGACTTAGAATGCTGAAAGAACAAACTGGAGAGCTTCTTGGCTTTGGAAGAAAGAGATCCTCATGAATTTTCCTGCTAACCTAAGGAAAAGTGAATGTACATCTTTTGTCTGCCTCAAACCCTGTGCCAGGCTCTCTTCACCTACTCCCTTCTACCATGAAGCAGAGATTCAGGTAGACTGGAGCGCTTCATTTTGTGCAGAGAGGGACCAAAGACAGCCCTTATCCCTGTCTCCTGGGTAACCTTAGGACATGCAAACATGGATTGGATTTTGTGGTTGTGCTCATAGGATAAAGACTGAACTACTTTGCTAAGCTTCTCAATGCTCAAGGAACATTAAGCCCAATATAACTTGCATGGTGAAATGTTATTTATGCAGAGGATTAACAGATCGCTCAGATAAATGCATTTGTTTGATTGCTTATCTGCCCTGGGGAGGGCAGAGGAGCAGCCCACACGATTTTACATCTAACTGCAACAGCCTTTTCAAAGAAAACTTCGGTAGCATGTCTGGAGTTAGACTGCAAATCTCCAGTTTCTGTTGAATCCATTTATAGTACATGACATTCTTCTACTAGGCTTTTATTTCTTCTTTGCCTGTAATATGATTGTTGGGTTTGATACTGTTTTCTACTTTTCAGTAACACTACACTGAGAGTTACCTACCTGTGTGTTCTGGGCTGATAATTTTTGTCACTCTTTTTTATGATGGGGGAGGAAATAATTCATCACTGGAATCAGTTCAGGCTTTGCAGCATTATACACACCACTGAGTATTACTGCTCTTGTTTCTGGAAGCAGTCAGGCTGCATCTGCCAAAAGCATCTGGCCTTCTGAAACTGGCATAGGTAGTCCCCAGCTCTCTGCAAGTGCTTAATTTGCCTTTGTTTGGAGGTCAGTCTGCTTAATGTAAGCCTAATTTATCTGGGTTCTGACTCCCCCTTGGATCTTCTCTGTGATACTACAGTTTCTAAGGGTTTATCCCAAGTTACTACGTGCCAAACAAAGCAGCTGGTCTGCAGCACAAACTGTGAGATATCCCCTGGCTGGGTCTTAATTTCTTGCCTTCTAACACATTTGCTGCTTTGCTAGGGCATGATTCTCCTCAGCTTCACATCACTGAGAAGCAACGAGAGCCTCTCATGGCAGTAACAGTGCTCATCCATGATAAATGGGCAGCTGTTGGAAGCACTGGGGATCTCCAGATCCCTGTGATGTCAGAGGATGGAGGGCAATGGGGAGACTGACAGAGCACGTGGCTGAAGGCAGCCTGTCACATAACATGCAAGTGAGCTGGAAGCCCTGCCCAGGAGCCCCAGGTCTGCGCTCACTGGCCATGTGTGATGGCCAAGGGCTGAAGGGTTTCTGGGTTATAACAGCATGCTTAACTGCAACCTGTCAAGACTGTGGGCCAGCTTATGACTGTGGCCAGCACCTCATGCTTGATTTTGTTTAATAATGGACCATAATGGATTTCAATGTGTTGAGCGTTGGCGCTAGCTGTTTGTTTTAACCATGGTGTGGTAAGTCTAAAACTCAGCTCTAACTGTGACCAGGCACCACTACCTCTGTCTCTTGCATCTCTCACCTGGCTGTCCCCTTCCCTTTCTTCTGCAGCTCAGTGTGGGTGCTGAAGCCCACTGGAGATGTGCAGTGGACACTCCAGCAGCTCCAATGGGTATAGTTCAGCTCTGCCAGCTTCATGTCCCTGGCTGAAACCCACTTCTGTAGGGCTGTGTGTGGGAAACGGGACTGACCTTGGCAGCAAACACTGCTGCCTTTGAGTGCAGGAGGTGCTCAGAGCCCTGAGGGTCTTCAGCAGCCCACAGGTACCAAAATCTTCTCTGACATGAGGCTTGGCAGCCAGTCATGACAGGGTGTGTAGGAAGGGGATTTATAAGATAGACTTGAGGCAGAGGGCTTTGATCCTCTGGGCTGTGGCATCCCAAATGGTGGACAAAAGGAGCAGAAAAAATGTCATGTTCAGGCCTCCTTAGGGATATGAATATCTGAGAAGTTCTGCAGGTGAGCTGCTTTGGGTGTTGAGCTGTTCTTTGTTCCCAGGAATGCTGCACAGCTCCCTGGGAGAAACCCTCCCACCGATGAATTTCACAGGCTTTTAAATTCATGGGTCAGATGACAATCAGGAAGACCAGATGCTTGTTCGTGCTTCCCAACTCCCCCCCCTCTTAGTAGCTGAGAGGAACCAGCGTGGGAGGCAGTATCTGCTATCCAAGCCACTTTTTTTCCTTCTTTTTGAGGTTTGTTCAAATGAAGGAGTGAAGGAGCTGGTTGGTATTTCCTTTGCAGGTCTCTCCTCCCAGGCAAACGCAGCAAAATACAAGAGCTCCTTCTCCTCCCCAGCTTGCTCTCCTTCCAGCTGAGTTCCCCAGGCTCCCTGGGGCTTGTGCTCTGCATGGAGCACACAGCAAGGACCAGCAATCTGTCAGCTGAGCTCTGGTGCTGCACTGCGCACGACCTCACCAGCACAGGCTGCATCTCACACACACTGGCCTACTCGGGACACGCTTTCCTACAGTTTGTGCTAATTCTCAGTATCCCTGCCATCTTCAGACCTGGACACAGGGAACTGAGGTGCACACCACGTTCAAGAGGCTTCAGTTAAATTTTAGATGAAAAATAGTAAGGGGCAGGTAACTTCACTGATACCACAAGACGGCTCTGTTCAACAGGCTTGCTATGTCCATCTGTGCAGGTGTAAATCTATTGACTGGAGCATGGTGATGGTGAGATCCAGCTGTACAACTTCAAGGCCGTGCTGTAGATGTGCATAAAAGACCCATCTGGATACAAGGGGGCATCCAGCTATATGGAGTGGGAAGTAATATCAGCAGATGCAAAAGCTAGAGACAATACTCTCCTGGGTGTTGTTGGCTGTTGAATTTACTGGGTTGCAGCTTTGGGATCCGAATCTTCTAATATTACAATTTTTACTGGTTCTTGAACATATCTGACAAATCCACAACAGCAATGTAGCAACTACTCCGCTGCTGATAAACTTCAGGGTATAAATAAATAAATCAAGGTATAAACTTCAATGTAGTTTGATTCCCTAGGTCTTATCTTCTATAGGAATTTCTGATTGAGGTGTAATATAACTTATCAGTGTAACTGTATTAGGCAACGGTCCTGGCATAATTAATGCAGCTAGTAACAGCAAAAAAGGCACAAGCATATGCCGATTTTGTTTCAAAAGTTGAAATAACCCATCAGATATTAATTTTTCAAGATGCAAACCGCATCTATGAAATGTGTGCCCACCCACCTTTCTGAGAGGAGATCAGGCTTTAGCTTGCAAACCATTTGGGGCACGAATTGTGTCTTCTCTCAGACCCCGTAAGAGCAGAGCCGTATCAGTGCTGCTGTTAGGAGAGCCTTCAGGCTGACTAGTCACACCACAACTTGGGTTTCTTCCATGTGAGCACTTAATTAGATTGAACTCTGCTAATTTAAGATTACAAGATAAGGTTAGCCCGGTTAAGTGTATGTGGCGATTTTATCTGCAATCAGTGGTAGGCTTTGTCTTTTTCTCTTACATGCGTTTAACTTGCAATTGCCCACAAGGTGTTATCAGCACTCACCTGAATGAGAAGGAACCAGGGAACTGCAGTTCTGCAGGGAGCAGGCAGCCCTGGAGAGCGGGCAAGTCGTGGAGCACTTTGCAGGCCTTCAGGGGGTGACAATGGCTGTTGTTTAAAACCGGGTGGGGGCTCTTTGCCTGTAAATAGTGCTTACCACACCCCCACACACCTTCACTTACTTACGCACACACAGGCACACGTACATGCACGCACACATGCACACGCATGTATCCGCCTAGACCCAGCTCTGCTCTCTCTCAGGCTCTGGCAAATGTGAAGACCTTCTGAGCTTATTTGTTCTTTTTTTTTTTTTTTTTAAGCCTTTTGATATCACGTTTCACACTCTTTATGAAGTGAAGACAAAGTGATTCAGTGATTCAAAGGAAGCTGAGATTCCCATCTTATCAGTTACTTCCAAGATAACTGTTAAAAAAGTAAAAAGAGGGAGGTGATGTAAAATCATAGGCTGGAGACACAAGATCTGGGTATTTTCTAAAGTACTAGGGATTTCCAAGGTAGGAGCAGTAGGGCATGCTTGTGCCCAAGCGTGTGGAAGCCTGTGGCTCTGACTCACACGAGGCACGGGAGCTCGCTGCTAGGACACAGGCAGCTGCTCTGCTAAGCCAGGGAATTGCTGACCCAGAGTACCTGCTGTTTATCTGAGCGATCCTGGAAGCAGCCACCAAGATTTCCTATGGAAGCTGGAGATGTGGAGATGCTCCCAGATGAGCAGCATCTCCTAGTTAGTGGTATGCCGCTGGGACCCCACATCTGCTCCTCTGTGCTGGTGTAGAGATGATCCAATGCTAAAGAAATGAGGACAAACTACGTGCTCTGACTACTGGTTGTGATCTCAGTGCATCTGCCTGGATCTGCAGGGGAGCTACAGTAGGAGTAGCAGCATTTCCCTAAGCTCCATCTGCATTTTGTAAGAGCTGACTTCAACCTTCAAACTCCACGGTTTGGAAGGCAGAAGGGAGAATAAGGATACAGGGCTCAGGTAACACTGTTCTCTGTCTAGAACAAAGAAGATGGAATGAATCAGCATAGATGAGAGAAAAGCTATTTTTGCTTCATTTTTCCTGTTATATTTATTTTCATTAATATTATTCTCAGTAGTATTATAACAAATTAATAGTGTAATAGTGTAATTACCATATAACATTTTAACATTCATAATAACATATTTTGTATGTTATTATATAATGAGATAGAATAATTATTATAATATATGTGTTGTTGTTGTTGTTATATATTTAGTATAATGATTAGCAGTATTATTCAGAGAAACTATGTGCCTGAAAAAGTTCCCCTCCTGAGAATGGTGACTTCACATCCAAGTATAGTGAGAAGTGCTGAAGGCATGCAGGGAAAATGTCCTCCCTTCTGTTATGTGCTATCTCATAATAATGATTTGGGGCTTCAAATATGGAGCATAACCTCCCTCAATCCTGCACAAAATAAGCACTAAAAAGAAACAGTGTCACTCTAGAAGTGTCTATAACCTGTGTATAAGGCATCTGTCCTGCAGAGAGAGGATGTTGTTTTGGAAAGCTACCCCTATGCCTTGGTTTTAAGTACCATATTCAGCTGAATACTTGCACATTATTTCATTACAGTTCTGGAATTTGTTCCAGCTTCTCCTCATCCTGTGATTCATGCAGGTGTCCCAGCTCATTTAGAAATCAGTCCTATCTGAGGTCAACCAACCTACAAAATTAGCTACTTGGCAGATGTTGGCACCTCAGCTCTTGTGAATGACCTATTGCAGATCACTGATAACACACGTAACCTCCAAGATTATTTTGTCATGCTAAAGTTCACTACTTATTCTTCTTTGTTCTGACTTTCTGAGGTTAGAATCTGTAAAAATACACGAATACTGTAACGATAAATTTTTCTAATGTCCATAGTTTCTTGAAGCTCTCATCTTCATAGTTTTTTCACATGTGGCTGACAGAGGTCTTGACTCACAAGCTGTCCACTTCTCCCCAGCTGGTGTCCACGATCTTCAAGTGTGCTTCTCCCCCTTTAAACATAGGCATTGAACTCTCTTTTACATATTTTCAAAAGGTTTGGATTTTAACCATCAGCAGATGCAGTGATCAGTCATTTAGTATCCACATGTTGAGGCTAACTTCAGCAAATGGCAGTAGCATGGGACAGATTATGTGCATAATCTGTTATCACTATCACATTTATCTAACAGTAATCAGATATCTGTAATGCTGTATTCATTAATTCATCGGTAAATGAAGCTGTGCTGCCAGATAACGTTCTCTTTTTTTGGCTACAGAACAGTTTAAAGGGGGATCACAAGGTCCATGTTTGGCATTGGGGTATTGTTGCTCAGGAGAAAAAAGTTGATGCTGTGAACTGGCAGTGCTGACTGAAATGAATGCTCCCCCTGCTCCTCTCTTTGTTTGCACTGAATGGCACCACCACAGAAGCAGCAGCCAGGGAGCATCGAGAAACAGCCACAACCTTTCTGTATGTGCAGCAAAATGCTATGCTGAGAATAAATATTTGTCATACCCCACAGGACCTACTAAGCTGCAGATGAAAAGAAAATGAATCTAGTTTCAGGCAACAAAGGAATTAGTGCTACAGCTAATCTTTCCCTGTATTTATGTACCACATCCCTGTGTAATTTTTGAGACAGTTTCCAGCATGTTCCCCTGAAACATGAGAATGGGGGTCAATAATATTAAATATTAACATAGGAGCTGGGTACTAATGTCTGACCTTATCACTAGTCTAAAATTGGATATTTAATAAACATCATGAGACAGGGAAATCTCTTCTAATAGCATCTTGAATCTTTAAAGCATGGCTTCCCCTGCTCCATTTCCTGCAGTGAGCTCTCACCACAACCTCTGCAAGTATTTGTCTAAAGCATGAACTTCATGCCAGTTCTCTTTAATCTTTTAAATATTGGTTGTAGCACAGTTTTTAGTGCATTAGGTCTTTTTAGGTCCCCCTTCCTGCCTCCTCTCCTCCCCTGCCCTCCTCTCCCCTCCTGTGCCCTCCTCTCCCCTCTCCTCAATGAGACAGTTCCCAGAATATTTAATTCACTAATACAGATGTAAACAGTGTTCCCAGCCTAGGATGCCCTTGAAATGGGTATGCATTTAGGTTTTGCCCTTGAGCTGGGCCTGTGTTAGCTTCTGTGTAAGTAATAGGTTTGTCTCCATGAGCATGGACAGAAGATGAGCTTGGGCTCAAGGCCAGTTTGGGACTATTGCAGAATACAGTGTGGCTTTTTCTGTCCTCTCCTTCCTCTGAAATATTCCCTCCATGTTTCCTTTCTGACAACTTTCTGCGTGTTTCACCACCAAGTTAATCTTGAAGTAGAAGAAGACTGATGTGGTGAGACATGTTTCTGGTGAAGGCTTGGCATGACAGGCAGTGAAGGTACCATTTTTCTGCAAACCTGCACGAATACCACAGGGTCAGCACATAGCACGATCCCCACTATGTGTGTGACCCCTGCTATGTGGGAACGCAGAAGTACCAGCTGCTACTCACAATCTGTCAGCTCTTGGAGCTACTGTCATGGAGAGTTATGCCATAAATGGACACACCTGAGAGCCGGGATGCCATCCAGAGGGACCTGAATGAGCCTGAGGAGTGGCCCCATGTGAAATTCAAAAGAGACAACCAGGCCAGGTACAAGGCTCTGAATCTGGGTCAGGGCAGCCCCTGGTTGCTGGGGGCTGAACAGATTGATGGCAGCCCTGCTAAGAAGAATGTGCTGGTGCTGGTGGATGAAAAGCTGGGTGCGAGCCAACAGTGTGCACTCGCAGCCCAAAAAGCCATAGCACATCCTGGGCTGCATCCAAAGAACCCTGGCCAGCAGGTCAAGGGAGGTGGTTCTGCCCCTCTACTTCAGTCTTGTGGGACCCCACCTGTAGTGCTGCATCCTGCTGCACAAAAGACTTGTTGGAGCAAGTCCAGAGGAGGGCCACAAAAATGACTGGAATGCTTGAACACCATTCCTATGAGGAAGGGCTGAGAGAGTTGGGGTTGTTCAGCTTGGAGAAGACAAAACTCCAGGGACACCTCACTGCAGCCTTTCAGTACATAAAGGAAGCTTATAAGAAAGATGGGGACAGACTTTTTAGCATGGCCTGTTGTGACAGGACAAGGGGTAAGGATTTTAAAGTAAAAGATGGTAGATTTAGGCCAGATATAAGGGGAAAATTAATTTTTTTTGTTTGTTTCTTTTGTTGTTGTTGTTGTTTTGTAATGCAGGTGGTGAGGCACTGGAACAGGTTGCCTAGAGAAGTTGTGGATGATCCATCCCTGGAAATATTCATGGCCATACTGGATGGGGCTCTGAGCAACCTGGTCTAGTTGAAGATTTCCCTGAACATTGCAGAAGGGGTTGGACTAGAGGACCTTTAAAGCTCACTTCCAACCCAAAATGTTCTATGATTCCATGAAATGACAAATGTCATTGCATTAATAAAGTCTGTGACCTTCTCATGAGTTTGCTTGTGTGGAATAACTTGTTGAAACTATATTTTGATGACTTCTCTCCTGTACAAAACCTTGGACCTCATCAGTAAAAACTGACGTAAATAGTAAAATACTTTCTGTCAAAGCCTAGTTAGTCCTGTAGTGGATTTAATAATATTAATGTAGCTTACCTAAAAAATGTCTGAATTTTCATTTCTTTCTCCTACTGGCTGGTCTTGCTAGCAAGGTTGAACAATGTGATATAAGGAGCACTGCCTAATAGTCTTATTCTAAGGGAACCTGTTCACCTCTTATACTTAGATAAGGAAAACTTTTGGTAAAGATTTTACTGAACTCTTGATGGAAAATAACTGCTTAGCTGAAGGATGACAATAGAGACTGAAAAGCAAGAGCTGGGTGCCAAATGAAAGCCTTGAGGTGAGGATTAGTGTGTGTGACTCATGTCAATAAATCCAGCCCGGTGCTTAGTGTGGGCTCAACCATAAGTAGTCTTCCCTTCAGGTTCCCAAGTCATATTTGTAGCCTTGGGTTATTAGCCCAATTACAGTCTTGCTTGGCCAGTCTCTTTACTGCTTCTCTCAAAAATTCCAGTGTCTGTAGGGGGGATCATGCAGCTCCCTGCATCACCTCCTTTTCTGAGGCCCTCTGGGTGGCTCCAGGAGGAAACACAATGCAGAAACACAGGGCAAGGGAGAAGATGAGATCCAGTATGCTCATCCCTGAGACAGGGGAGTGCACTTGCATGTGTCAGCATTTGTGCTGACGTTGGCACAGCGCTGTGGCTTCCGCCGCAGTGACCCCGGGGCAGCGCTGCACACGTGCATGGGAGGAGGCAACGGGAGAACCACTAAAATAGACACGAACACAGAAGGATTATTGCAGCACAAAAATCTTTGTGGCTGATTTTAGCAGGGGAAGACCACAACAGCAGTCTAGTTACACCCCAGGAAGGAAGTGTGTCACATGCAGAGATCTTTATGCACAGACAAGTGGTTCAGAGTGGGTAATGCATAATATAAATAGCTCCTTAAAGTCTGGGCTGGTGCAAGTCCACCTGGCCATCTATCTTAAAAATGCTTAGAAAGTAGTTCTAAAAATACCACATGCAGTTGCTGTGGGATAAACTGAACTTAAAACTTCCATTATGTCCCTGTAAATGAACATTAAATTAGTAATATGTGCACCAGTCCACTAAAAGAAAGGAAAGAAACTCCCTTCTTTACAACTAAGGCTGAATAGGGCAAGACTGGAGGCACATTCACGCACAGAACTGTACATAAACTGTGGAGTTCGAGTAAGGGAAATGAGATCAGTAGCAGTTGTTAGTTATGAGTCATCCCTTCACAGTTTTTTGGACCATGGGAGAGAGCAGCATGTTCCAAGCAATATGCTTACTGGAGTAAAAAATTCAGTCACCACAGCCTATTTACATCAAACAATATTATTGTGGCTACAGCCTCCGGGGAAGAAATGAGCTGAAATCATAATGTAGCTTTTGATAGCAAATAAAAGTAAATAGAAAGACTGAGAGCAAAACTAATTTAATGAATGTCATTTATTTAAATATTTATAGAATAAATTTTGCTCCAGTATGCATTCTACTGAAGGCAAAATGTGGCTCTCCCCTATTTAAATTATGAGGTGAATAATATTTAATTTAAACTAAAAATGCTTATTATTAGTTCCTGTAGGGTTGTATTGCAATATCTAATTTCTAGATGGCTGGCTTCTTTCTCCTGCATGCAGAATGCAGAGCTAAGCACCCCAGCTTCCTTTGTGGTGTACCAGGGAAGAAGGAGAGGGATGCAGAAAGAAGAAGAAACTGCATACTTATTTGCCGGGGTTGTTTTGTCAGCTGCAATTTATTGTGAACCTACAGTTTCTTTGTTCCTACACATCACACAGAAAACTTGCCTTCATCTAGTCTAAATTTAATCTATTTCAAGCAGTCTTTTGGCTTGTCAACATTAGTGTTTTAGTTAAGGAATGTGCTTTTGAAACAAATTGTCCAGTGGTCCCCACTTACTGCATCTGGCGTTGCATGCTTGGAGTCTGTAAGCTCGACTCCTTTCAGATTAAATTAAGCCATGAGATTCTCCAGGAGCCCATTTGTGATGTGTGTGAACCACAAGTGAGTGCTCAGTCCACTGGACCAGACAAGCTGGTCTTAAGTAACCCTCCTAAAAGGCACCTAGTGTAGATGTCAGGCTTTTAGCATGAGCTGTTTCACTCTGCTGATACTCCCTATAATGCTGCATTTCTTGTGGTGCAAAGAGAGCCCTTCTCTCAGGTCACTGCAGGTTGCTTGGACTGAAATGTTTGTCTGATTCCCATTTACTCCTGGCCTACAGCTAACTCTCACCTTCACCAGCATTCAGCTGCCTCTCCGGAAATCATATGAAAAAAAAATCTATCTTTGTAAAGTGCAAATCAAATATTAGCAGACAGCTGACACTTAGTGAAAAAAAAGTCACCTGATTATGGAAATAAAAGTGAGAACCAGCACTTCATTGATTTGTAAGAAAAACATCTTTAAAAGTTCAATATGTGTCTGCTTCACTTCCCCTTAGCTGCATAATCATTCACACTTTGAACTCTCCTGACAACCTGGTAACACAGCTGCATGTGAGAGAGCAGATTTCTGGCAAATCCCAACTACCCTGCATCAGTACAGGCAGGTATTTCTTAAATACCTGGATATGGTTGTCTGTGACCATGATTAGCACTATTAATACGCTACATAACCCAATGCCTCCCTAACTCAGAGGATCAGGGGTACGTAGGGGATTTGTGTCTCAGAATGCTCCTGTTGCCCATCTGGCAGGTCCTCCCCTCTCTGTCCCAGCTGCCATCTCCCGCATGAAGAATCACGCTCAGTGAGGTGGAGCAGGAATGTCTTTGTTGGGAGCCCATCCTGTGGGTGTGTAGGGTGTGCTCAGAGCAGAGGTTGTCCCTCATGCAGGTGCTGCTGTGGAGAACCTGATTTCTCAAACGCAGGCACTTCAGTGTTAGGCTGAGTTGTTCTCCACTGTCAAGGCAGAGCTACACCACAACGTGCTCTGAAGCAACACTCTAGGTGTTTGTGACAGGATAAATAGGAAAGAAAATGGAAGCAACTCCTGAAATTAGGAATTTCCTCGCTTAAGCAGAGCTATGGAAATGAAGCAGGTTGCAGTTAATGTAATTTCAGGGCACCTGAAGTTTCCGAACTGAAACCTCCTTGATCTCAGTGCATGTTAACAACACAGGGGGAAGTACAGAATAATTAGTATGCAGCAATACAAACTTCTGCTTATTTCAAATAATTTTCCACTGTAAAATTTCTCATGAGTCCTGCTGGATCTGTTTTTTAATTCACACAAGTGATCTAAAGTCTATCTTACTGCTCTAGTATAGGCTATTTAAATTTGAAATCAAATAGCCTTCTATAGGCAAAAGATGGAGACCTCGTTAAGAACAGTGGATAATCTATGGAGGATTTCTCCAAGTCAAAAGGAAAGAGAAAAACAGCCTCTGAAGGCCACGACAGCTCAAAATGGTAGGAACTTACATAATATGTTGCATATAAGTGTATCAGGAACTAAAACCTGGCCTGCTGGAATGGGTTGCAAATGCTGAGGAAAGCATGCTGGCTGCTGGAAGCATTTTAGAGGCTGGAAGCCAGGAAAAACAAGGGCAAGTAATGGAGAGAGTCGTCCTGGGACAGATCTCCTGGAGACAGAAAATTTGGGCAAGCAGAGCTGAGAGGAAAAGCTGTCTTGAAGAGAGTGAGCAGCACAAGTATGCGCTGTTCATTTCCAGGTTGTTTGGGGGACATAGGCATGCATGCACTTCCCTGTAAACAAACAGGACTGCACAACCAAGAATAACCTTACTCACATAATCTTCTCCTCTTGCTAGAAATAAACCCACAGTGCTGTTGAGTACTGGCCGACTGAAACAAAGCAGTTCTATAACAGGAGCATGTTTGGACGGCCAGCTCCTACTGCATTGGCTGTTTTGTACCTGGCACTTCAGGTACAGGAATACAGATGGAGGAGGGTCCCATGCCCCTGGGAAGTGACAAGTCTGGTTAACCAACCCACCTCTAATCAACATCTTAGCTCTGAAAATGGTGGCTTCTGATGCATATCCAGGCCCAAGATTGTCTTCAGTGAACACTGAAGCAGCAAAGCAGCAAGGTGTGAGAAGCTGCACTGCAGTTACAGGGTCAGCTGAGCACTCTGTCAGTGCTTCTGAAGCCAAGTGTGTATTCCTACAGTGTCACTGATCTAAAGGAAGATCTCAGTTTTAAAGCCTTGGAGCACAGCCAACGGGAAAGCTTTCTGTGACAATGATCCTCCTGTAGCTCCTCACAAATGACACATTTCCCTGGGCAGGCAGGATGCTGGAGGTGTAGTCCTAAAGGTTACTTTCAGCAAACCATGGGAGATACACAGAGTTTCCTGTTGAAGGTTGAGTTTGTTTGGGTTGGTTTGCCAGGGTGCATGGCATTTAACATGTTTTACAATGGCCTTTTACAACAGAAGGGCGGGAACAGAAATCTAGCTAATTTAGGAGTAAGCTTGCTGTATTTGTGCAGGGACTTAGATGATGTAGTTGCTGTAATAGCAGAGGACTGGCCTCAGCCTGTTTAGAGCATCCCCATGATCCTCCTGCTGCAGTGTCTTTGAGGCTAAGCTTTCGGGCAGTTTATGTGGTCTTGACCTTTAATATCACTTGGAGGTCACTATTTTCAGGTGCCACAATACACCTGTTGTGTAATACAACTTCATGGCACAGGCAGGAAACTGGGCTCTCCCACAGGCATAACTGTGTTACCTCACAAGAAATAGAATCCACAAAAAGTATGGTAGGGACCTGAGCAGGGTTTCCTGAGTGTTGGAGGAGAACCTCACACCAAGGTCATCTTGGAACAACTGTAAGATGTCCCCCGTCAAAGCTTACCTCAGTCCTGTGCACTGAGAAGCAGGAAACTGTCCAGTGAGCAATAAACTGTATCACCTGTAATCTCTGTAGCTCATGCCTCCTCCATGGTTATCAAACACTGCATGTCTTTCCTTGCTTAAAAGCTCCAACACTGGTAACTGAACCCCAAAATGTTGTTTTCCTGGCAGATAGCTGCTATGCAGATTTGGGCTCTGTTAGTGCTTGGTGTTGACACCAACCACCTCGTTCCCTAGATGGCGAGCTCCGTGTGTGTTTACATAAGCTTAACACCATTTCATTCCTCTGCATCTGCCACACATACTGAGGCTTGTGCCTGCTTAGCTGTTCTCTCCACCATCTCTTCCTCTTCCCTATCCAGCACGGGAGGCAGGCCTGGCTTGCCCCTTGTTTTTGTACAAGCACCAGCAGAGCTGTGAATGAACATTCCCAAGTGCACTGTGCACAAGCAAGGGAAACAGCACAAGGGCACTTGGCTGTGATATGTGGGCCCTACCTACTCCTGCTGCTCCAGTCCATGTGTTTGCCCCATGGCTCTGTCCTCCATCCCAAGATGTGATGCTGGAGAATTCCCATGGGATCCACATGGAGCTGTGTGAGTCCCAGGCTGAGCACTCCCAAATGGGGATGTGAGAACACATCAGAAATACAGTTCAGGACAGGTTGCTTTAGGATGACAAGTTAAAGTCTTGGAGACAAACAAAGCAGGACCCTTTGGAGTCCATGATCAGCCATGCCATACCCACTTAAAAGTCCCTGCCTCCCACCAGGGGTTGTCTTTGGCTACTTCCCAGCCTTAGATCCTGCAAAGCCTTACCCTGCAGTTCTGCACAACCAGCTTTTGAAGGCAGGTAACAAGACAGGTATTGCATCCTTTAGGGTGGGCTGCCAGGGAATTTCCAGGGGCTGTAGCTTGAGCGCAGTCTGCCAACCAAGTGTTCAAGGCTTCAAGGGACCAGTTGGGACAGCCCTTGCAGAATTGCCCTGTTGTCCTCACGCCTGCCAAGGTGGCACAGTGCCAGCCATCCTGTTGCCAGCTCCCTGTCACTGCCACTGTTACTGCCACAGGGCACCCACTTCTTGCTGCATACTCACTCACTCTTTCATGGCGGTATCTGTAATATGCTCACACTGTGGTCTCTTTGGTCAAAGTCTTCTGTGCTTAGAAAATTAAAAAAAAAACAAACAAATTCTTTAAACACCCCTGGGAGCATTTATCCAGAACTAGAGATGGTGAGGGGAACTATGCCGTACCAAAACTGTACTGCAAACATACTTTATCCTGCTCATACCTGTGCCACATTCCTATGAATGCCTGAGGTAAGATCTTGTTCCGTACAGGAAATCTGGAGCATCCTGATCTGTACAGACTACAATTTAGGCTGACCTTCTGAGGTGGATGCCCTCTGTAGCTGACATGTAGGTCAACACAAATGTGTTCAGGTTTTGTAGGCACTGCACTGGAGCTCCAGACATCTAGCTCCTTGCCAGCATGGGGGATCACCTTTATCTCCCCTGCATTTCTGTAAGGACTTGGTGTACAGTGCCCACCCATACATCACTCCATGTGTATGGTATGAGTCAGGCAGAGCAGTGGAGGAGATGATACCAGAAGGGCCTTGCAGGGCAGCTTGCAAAGACTTATGAGAAAAGTGTCACGCCAAAGAGCATGGGATTTGCCCAGGAGCTGCAGTTCAGTGCTTCTCCAGCAGCACCCTCAGGTTGACCTCTCCGAGCACTACAGATATGACTCATGATTGCTCACAACACTAGTCATCAGCAGGGGGATTCCTTAGGTGCACTTCCATTTGCTGCGCCGAGCTATCGCTCTGCAGAACTACCAAGATCTTGGCACTCAGAAAACATAAAGAAAATTAAAACTTTGTTCAAACATACAGGCCAGAGCCATGCATCTGCAATATTCACGTGGCTCAGGTTATTTCAGGGGTGACTGTGCAAACCATATGCTGGGTAAAAGCTTTCTTGACAAGCCCTGGCAAAATGTATTTTAGTTTCAGGCTCAGCAAACTGTTACTGACATAATTCAGTCAAAATACAACATGGTCTAAAGGAATATCACTGCCTGTTCACTTTCAGGGTAACACCCCTCAGTGTTTGGCCATGAGTAGGTTATCTTGGGAAAACCCCAGATGTTTCAAAGAAAACTAAAAGTCATGCCCACATAATATAATAACTTTCAGTTAGATTGAACCTAGGAAGTTTTACCTGGGTTTTGCCCAAGGTAGTCTGTCTCAAGACCAGATGTCCTTTTCCCCACAGATGTCTCCAAGGCAGCTGTTTCCAGACCTTTCTTTCCTTAACTGTATTCATGTAGTTAGAGGTGCAAAAGCCAGCTGGGTCAAATTCCTATGGTCAGAGCTTGTCATAGTGACTTTCAGCTTTGTGCTTTACTGACCCCCTGAGAGTCCAACAGGGAAGAGATCCTAGTAACAGTCTCTTGTCTGCTGGAAGTGGGATGGACTCTTACACCAATAGCACAACTCTCCAAGCCTGCTCACCACCTGGAAGGGGGACAAGTAGAATGGGGGTTGGAGAAGGAGCCAGGACGCACACACTTAAACAGGATCTTCCTCTTTGATGTAGATGAGCTCCGAGGAAACAGATCTGTTTGAATACAGTTGATGGAGGTCCTATTTTCTACAGGGTCCTCTATGGAGACCCACTGTCCATTCAGATTGTGTCCACAAGGACAATGATAGTGTTTGCTGCTCCATAGGAACCTCTGGTATGTGCAGCAACAAATCTCCAGTTTTTAACATAAATGGAACCCTTTTTAACACCCTGATTAATGGTACATTTATGGCAAAAGAATGACTGTAGCAGAGGATACAAAATGCTATGTTCAGAGGCAGACTTGCCTGCCAGTTGGAGGTCTCTGAGTAATGAAACTGTCACCTCAGACCCTCATCCCTCAGAAAAATGGGCAGTTGTACCAAGCCTGCAGACAAGAAGTTGTGACAAGACCAGCTCTTGCCAGGCAGGCCTAGAGAAAGAGTTCTTCCATCAGGTTCACACTCTGGCTTAGGAATGAGAGGAAAAAGAGAGAGGAAATTCTGCCCATCCTAACAGAAAGTGGTGACATCATGGCTGTGACACCATTTGCTTCAAAAAGGGATAGAAAGCAAAGCCATAGGGACATCTGAGGTTGTGGATGCAGCTCCATGGTTATTGGTGATTGTTATGTCACAGTTTTACCAGAAAGAGATATGAGCTTTACCCAAAATCCACAGAAATCACAAATTATTTTTGGCTGCACTACAGGAAAATCCCTTTTTGAGCAGTAGATTGCAGCTTGCATATACCATGTAATGAGTAAAGATGCAAAAATCCCCCTGTGTGTTGCAGGTAATGCTGAAATTCCAGTTAATAGGTGATAGGTAAGGAGACTGAAAATGTGTTTTCATTGAAAACAGATGATAATTCTCAGTTCCATAGTTAGCAGTATGAGTGACAACAGTGACTTGAGGAACAGATCGAATATAAATGGAACATAACCAACAGCAACATTTGAAGTTGCTTCTAAAAATGGGAACAGGAACTACAGAAGGTCAAGCAAAAAAAGCTCAGTACTTTCCTGATGATGTATTACTACCATGTAAAATGGGCTTTAGCCACAAGAAATGTCAAGCGTGTAAAGCACAGGCAAGCTTTTTGTTGAACTGTTGGCTGGAACAAAGGTCTCATTTATGCAGAAAGAATTTCTGTCCAAACAAACGCCTGCCTATCTTTCTGGGCATCTTTAATGGCCACGGATTTCTAAACATAGGCCAGGAGCCCGTGTATAGCACAAGGAGAACTGTATTTACTAGGAAGGGAGTGAAGCATCGGCCTGACAAACCTCCTGCCATGCTGCAGGACCAAGAGAGAAGATGCCTTCTCCTCCTGTAACTTTAGAGGTAATCCACTAAGTAACCTAGAGAGTAGTCCAACTACCATATGATCATCCAGGGTGGTAAATGATCCTCACTACTCAAGTCACTCATAGGCTGGAATTCTGCTTGTGCTTTGGTAGTGATGAAGAGTACCATCCTGCAGCTTTGAGGGTCATATAGCCCAACCTGGTGGAAATGCTGCCTCCTTCTGATCTTAGCCTTCATGCAGCTCAGCTCCAGATATCTCAGTTTTATTTATAGGCAAACAGAAGGAGCCTCATCAGAGGTTACTTAGCTTTGAGCTGTCATCTGCACCCTGTGACTTTCCACCTATAAAACAATCCAACAGAAGCACTGTAGACTTCGGGGCAAAAAAAGAGCGTTATTCCAGGTCCTAGTGCTGATCCTTGCTATCCTGGCACAGAGAAGCCCTCTCTCCTCCCTGTTTACACAAAGTTTTATTTCACATGCAGCACTGACAGTTGTGGAAGTATTTGTGAAGGTATTGTGATGGAATTCTGGACAGGCAGTTCCAGCAAAGAGATATTTTGGGGCTGTCCTGCCTGCTCCCCATGGGTATGCATAGAGCCCAGTTACAGCACTGGACAAGCTGTGGAGGAATTTGCTCTGTGGCCACTCTTCCCACTCCTCACCCGAGGGCTCTCACCTGCATCTCTCACTTAGGAATCACAGAATCAAGTAATGGATAAGGTTGGAAGGTACCACAGTGGGTCACCTGGTCCAGCCTCTCTCAAGCAGGGTCATGCTAGAGAAATATTAACAGAATCAAAATGTTAAAACAGAGCAGAAGGAAATGCACATCAGCCAGCACTGTTTTTATCTTCTGTCCAGAAGGGGTTGAATCTGACAAACCTTAAACCCCAAGAAGCTTGGAAAACACAAGTACTGGATAACTGTATATTTTCCAAACATTCTGACTCATGGTCAATAAATGTCAGCTGCACAATGAAAAGGCACAGCGCTGTGTATTCGCAGCTAGATTTGGAGGTGAAGTGAAATCTAATCATTGTTACTCCAGAAAGGGGAGTGTTATTGACATACTCTTCTTGACTTACCACAAGAAATGCAAAATGTAAAGATTGGACTGCCCAGGACACCCTACAGACACAGTACAAGTGAAACTTAATTGTTGGGCGCAGCATTTCAACTGTTTAATCTATTTTATTCTTGTTTTAAACTGCCAGCAATGAAATGTGCAACTGGGCTCTGAGAAGCAAAGACCAGGAGAAACCTTGGAACAGTAATGTGATGATAAATGGAGTAGAAATGGATAATAAATCACAACGGATTAACAGCAAGAATAATGCCTGAGACCTAGAGACTATCAAATTATGTGAAGTCATTTGCTGTGAAGCAATTACCTTCCACAGTATTTCCGATTCTCGCAGTAGGTGGCCAGCTCTATTGATTCAAGATATGTTTATAATGTCAGGAGCTAAAAAAAGTGTTTCCATGCCCTGGGAAGGTGATTTCTGTTAATGCATTACTAGCAGATACTGCCACGGAATATGGGACAAAGCAACAAGAACACTGGTGAATGCCAGGGCCAGGTTTACTACAGCTGTGTTACTTGTACAAAAATGCTGAAGAATATGCTGACCATGCTGATTAATTTGTTTCCAGTTGTTACTTGAGCTTTAGTCTCAGACTTGCCACTGTCGTCAGTTGAATGATTTTAAATTGGTTTTTTTCAGGTAGAATTTGAGAGGGGAATCTCTGCACTTCTATACTTATGAAATGTTAACCTGTGCTAAAAAGATGAGTTGCTATAAAGCAACTGTTTGCCAAAAAAACCCTAAATAAATAATCCATAAATGCAAAACATGATTTACTATCACCTGTGAAAAATTTACCAAGATACCTGCTTGTGAGAGAGAGTATTAGCTAGCAGCTTAAAAAAAAGAAAAAGGATGTTTACTGGTACCCAGGTTAAGCACAAAGAGATGAAGCTCGATGTGCTCGCCCAGTTTTTGCACTTCTTCCCTTCAGTACAATATCTGCTTTTACAAATGGGAAGAATTTACAGAGAGTTTTCAGGAATATGCAAAATGCATCGAGACTTGCTTGAGGTCTGGGTCTGCTGTTTTCATGTTTATCACTCTTATGCTACTGGTGGAGATATGGACAAATAATACCCAATAAATGTAGCTGGGCTGGGGAGCTTTGCAATTTTTGAGGTTATATTAGCCAGAAAAGTAGTTTGCTTGGTGCAACTCATTTTGTTTGGAAAACTAGTAGCAGCTATGCTGACAAGATAACCCTTTGATTACCCCTTACTTACATGAAAAGGGACTTGCTACTCAGCAAACTTTTTTACATATAGAAGCCAAGGGAGGCCTGAATAAACTGGATGTTCAGGATACCTCCTTGAAGCTGGACCTGTGAGGTAGTACTGGAGACATTTTAGTTTGAATGTCTTAAACATGAATCATGGTAGCTGAAGTCATCCAGTGCTGGGATTCCTGTCCATCAGCTCAGACTCTCTGGCAGCCAGGGCACTGCGGTATCAGACCAGCCTGGGATCCTGCTTAAGAAGAATATTTCTACTGAACAAAGCATGCCTAGACCCTGTACTATGGCTTCAAGCTGTAAGTCTCTGGAGAGAACCCACTTTGCAGGCTCCAGGACTAAGGCTGAGGAGCTTTATATTGATGATACTGCGTGGCTCGTTGCTCTGCAAGCAAAGAGGCAGATTCCAAAGCTTGGGAGTTCATATCCTTGAGAAAGCAGGCCCACTGGTGGGCCCTTAGTGTGCCCTTACACAGGAGTTACCTTTCTAAAGGTACATTATTGTGGTTGTACATGGGATCTCAAAGGCCCAGATTGCACACAAAATGAAAGTGTGGGATTTGTCTTCTTGGTTTTGCCCAAGAAAAAATAAAATCTAAAAGAAAATGCATTGGACGTACATTTCAGTCATGGGACCACAGAGCAGCAGCTGGAAAAACCTGAATTAAAACCCAAATTGGCAAGTCTTTCTAATGAAAATGTTATTGTTCCCATCTGCTGTAGCACTTTAGATGCCTGAAAGTCACAAAGTCAAAGCCATTAAAATATTGCACAAACAAACAGAAGATAAAACAGGGGCAAACACAGTTAAATCATTGTGCAAAGCCAAAAGCCTCTGCAAACACAGAGTTCTGAGAGGATTTATCCAGCTTCAGAAAATTAGAAGTGGTGGGGAAGTTCTCATAGCATGTACAGCTCAAATTCAACTACATCTCTTATTGCTTGGAAGTCCTGTGGCTGAGCAGGCCAACCTTTAAACTACCTGCCACTTCAAAAACAGTCTTTCTGAAATCTGAGTATACTGTGCCTTAACGAGATATAGGCTATAGCTTGCCTTTTCTTTAGCCTTTGCCTCTGATTTCTGCAGGGAACCTTTCTGCTACTCTGGGTTCATCCTTTTCAAGGCTTCTCTGTCCACAAGTATCGCTTTGAAAAGGAGCACAGTGCAATGGGAAGGGGAAAGCAGATTGAAATGTGCTCGAGAGCATGTAAACCCAGAAATGAGCAAAGCTGCCTAAGACAGAGCATGGTGAGGCTTTAGCTGTGTTGAGACATCACCTACAGTGTGAAACCACATCCAACCAAGTTGATGAGGGAGCTGGGCAGCAGGCACTGATGAGGGCCATATCTCCACTATGCCCTCCAGTTTGCTGTAGAGTTACTGGAGCATTTTAGAGCTTGGGCACCAAAGGGAAATTATGTAATGTCTATAGATACACAAAGGGAAAGCTTTTAAATCAGTCCTAAAGGTACAGCTGAAAGCCCTTTGGCAGAATTGTCCACATTCCCTCCATCTCTGGATGTCACAAAAGACACCCACCACCTTTCCATTGCTTGTTCATTCTTAACTGAGGTTCCTTTGTGCTCACCAGGTGTGGTCTTCAGTTGTATCATCTTTGTAATTGTGCAGGATGTGATTTGCTTCAGGGATTAATTACAGCTGGTGAGGAGGCTGCAGTCTGTTCCCTGAGACCTTTGCTTTAAATATTGCAAAAGTTTGCTTTTAGAGCACATGAACTTGGAAGGGAAAGAACTTCACTTTACACTGCAGGAAAGGCTAGAGCCAGGCTCTGCATTCTCCTGGGAAACAGGAAATTTAAAAAAAATCATTAATGGGATAGAGTAGCAAGGCCATGAAATGACACGACATGAAATGATCAGCAGCACTGTGTCAGCATAGCTGTGGCTGAAAGTGTAAAACAAGAACAGACCCAAATTTATTTATACACTTTCATCTGTGAGAACTGTGTGGATTTAAAGGGGTAATGACAATTACCTTGTAGTGTATTTGAATACGGAAACCAGTATTAGCTGTGCTAATGAAATAGCCCTTTTGATAATTTAAGCTGCATCTTTCCTAATCTTGCCTAGAGAAACTAAGGGCTTTTGTTGTCAAAGAAAGCATACTGTGGTTTTGGGGAAAAAATGCCCATTGAAAAGGTGTTGTTAAGAAGAAAAATATTTGGAGTTGAGATACTGCTGACGAAAGAGGGGAAGAATTCAAACAAGGAAGAAGAGATAGAGCAGAGCAGCATTCTTCTTACATTCCTTTAGCAACCTCTTCTGAGGTGCCCAGACACTTGCTCGGGAGGGTGTTAGTGCTCTTTTGGATATCCCTGCTCTTTCACCCTCTGTCAGACTTCAGTATGGTACCTCCCAAATCTCTCAGGCATGCTCTGCTGGCTTAAATTTGATGGGATAAATGGGACACAGTGTCCAAGGCAGAAACAGGATCCTGCTACAGCTGAAGGTATTTACAGTGAATTGAGAATATGGAGAGGAGAGCCTGCTTATTCCTAGGGTGATAACCATCATTATGCACCTTCAACTTGTTGTTAAAAAGCCTGTAAACAGGCAGCTAGAATGGATCATCTGAAGTATTTACTAGCACATTTATTTGAACCACATTCAAATTTCTTCCAAACCACAAAAAAATATTAAAACCTTCTTTGGCATGGCCTTCAGGATGGTTAATTATAAGAAAGAACATTCCTTTAGGATACATAAGGAGGAAAAGAGTAAAAAACATCTAGGGCTCCACTGCTGTAGCTAAAGTGCAATTCTATTTCCATGAAAAAAAACCAGACCCAGAAGGGACAGAACTTTAGCTTCGTTTTCACCAGAGGACAGATGTGATCCACGGGACAAGGGATTCAGAGAGAACAACGGGAGGCAGGGGAAGAAGCAAGACAGGTGCTCAGCCCTTGAATTTCAGATTGTCCTGAAGGACTTGGCCAAAGCCCCCATTTGTCCCGGTCACCTCGGTGCTGCTGGGATGGCAGATTTCATCACATCCCAGAGGAAAACAGTGAAAAGAGTCATCCTCATGGGGGACTTTATAATCCACCCACTCACTAGGCTGGGCCCATCCCACCGCCCCAGCCAGGAGCCATGCAGTGGGGGCACATCCCTGGGGATGGAGACAGGCTGGGACATGGGCATGGCTTGGTGGGACACATGGCCAAGGAGGGCAGGGCTGTGGGGGGTTGGAGGGCTGCTGGGGCAGTGGCTGACAGCCTGGGGAGCTGATGTGGGGTCCTGGGCCCCAGGAGGTTGGGAAGCCCAGTGTGGCTGACAGGGTCAGGCAGGGCTGTGAATGCCCTCAGGGCTCTGGTGCTTTTTTTCCTTCATCTTCTCTGGGATTTTTACATTGTTTTACTGTTCCTCTTGGAATTTTTCAGTTCTTTCTTCCCAATGAGTACATCATAGGTCGGCAGGTGGTTCCTCCCCATCTGACCTGGAGACAGTGGGTCCAGCTGGCACCCACTGGATCTTTCCTTTTCTTTCCTTGTCCTGGGAGCCTCCGGGGTGGTGCAGGACCCACAGACCTTTGGTGCAGGCACTGCTCAACCCCTGCCAGCAGCCTGAGGCAGAGGAGCCCTCAGAAGCAGGGCGTGAGGGTTAGCAGGAGTGAAGGGAGGATGAATGATGGGGGAGATATTGACACACAGAATTCCTGCAGTAGAGGTGTCAGAGCTCTCTTACTGTGGAAATATAATAGGGACAGTATTTGGGGGAGAGAAGGATTATTCTGAAGCACAAGGTTGCTTATTCTTCCAGTTATTTCAAGTGCTGTAATAAAAGCAAATGCATACTGTCAGCTTAAGGTGAATGAAAATGTAAACAAGGAACTGGAGCAACACCAGCTGCAGTGTGGTGCCTGCACTACCCCCCTTTACATCAACCCACGTAATTTATTTATGCATTTGGACTTGCTACATTTCCTTCTCCTTTCTCCCTGCTGCCCTCACTCCCTGCAGGACTTTCATTCCTCTTTCCTGCCCGGTCTCCCTTGTTGCCCCTGGCTGCCTGCCCCTGCCTGGCCTGGCAGGGCTGGACAGGGTCCCAGGACTCCCCAGCCTTGCTGCCACCACTCCTGGGACTTTGGGAATGCTTCATAGGCAGCTGTGGCAATTTTACAGTGTGATCGTTTCCATGGGAAGGGTGGGTTAATTAAGTCATGAAATGCTTTCTTATCTCTGGCAGTCAAAATTAGAGAATCACCTTTATTGTAAGTGTTTCAAAAAGTGCTTCAGTCCTATTTCCTCTTGTTTCTCTTTCACACAGACCCGCACATTTTAAAGCACTGTTTCAAGCTTTAAACTAGCTTGTGTTATGTTTTGGTTCATCTTGTGGCTGGCTGTACCAATTCTGCTGTAGCATTTTGGAACATCCCAAAATAATTTTGGTTTTTCCTTCTCTACTACTGCATCTATTATCAGGAGTGCATCATCATCCATTTGGTTGCTTTCACCTATTTTACAAGACAAAAAGTCTTACCCATAAACATAAATCATTTGATTTGAACAACAATCTTAAGTTGAAAAACAACTTAACTGGAACCCACTGCCATAATTTTAAGACCTTTTTCCCAGTAAGTAGTTTGGGGAAATGATGGCAGCTGGAGCCAGTGATGATTTGGTTTATCTTTCCAAAAGGGAATGAGCCTGGCCGAGTCAGTAGCGTGCAGGATTGAGCTTAAACTAAAAAGGCTTTCCAAAGAAGATCTGATGAAAAATCTGAGAATATTGTTCCCTAAAGAAGGAAAATGTTGTTCCCTATAATGGCAAAGCTACTGAGTTTCTGTTGCCTTTGAAAATAATTCAGTGCTTAGGAATACATATTGGAAGAGTTATATCACAGATTCTGTGAGACACATTTAAATGGTAAGTTTTCCTTCATTATTTTGTGAAACATTCTTCTAAGTTCTATTATTTTTAATAGATTCCTCTGTTGGAAAAGTATAAAGTAATTTTCAAATAGAATTTGTAAATAACTTCATTTTAAATTCAAATAAAATATGGTTGAAACCCCAAACTCATTACTCTGAAAATTAGCACAGGCATTTTGAGAAACAGAATGAAATATTGTGTCTTTATTTAAAATTCTTAACTCTGGTGGCTGAGACTTCACATTTTCAGGCTTTCTCAAATATGAAGGAGATTTTTGTTCTTTAAAATATTATTGTAAACCAAAGGTTTAAATTCCTTACAACCAAACAATTCCTGGAAGCTTTAAAGAAAACACTAGTCATTGGAACACTTTCTAGAGAATTTCAAAAATGCAAAGCAAGTCTCCTTGCCTTGTAAGAGCTACTTAAAGCAAAAAAAATCTATATGTACATCTGGGATTTTTTGGAAAAAAACCCTAAAACCCACCGACCAACCAACCAACCAAAAAAACCCAATACTTGCCCTCCCTCCTCCACCACCCCCCAAAAAAACTCCAAACCCCAAGAGAAACCCAACAAAGAGTGAACCTGGAAAAATCCCAGCCTTCTCGAAGGGCACTGATGTTCTTCTCATGCAGCTATTGATCTGGTGGTATTTCAAAGGCTGGGGGCTTGTGTGGTGGGCTTCATCAGGTCCTCTGAGGTTCCTCCCCTGCTTCATTTTAGTTATAAATTTTAATTTCCAAGTGTGGTATTGCTAACCTCAGAATATTCATTATTCTCTGCTCTGTTATTTTGGTACTTTATACATAAACTTAATCTCAAAATTAGGTTAAAAGTAGTCCATTTTATAAAGATAACCTTCTGCAGAACTCTTTTATTTACTTGCTTGTTTTCTTGCTCAGGGGGCCATCTTTAGCTGGAGTTGCCAAGCCCTCTTCTCTTGTAATTAAAAGCTTGTTTGGAGCAAAAGGAAAGTATGTAGTGGTTTGTTTATTCAGGAGAAAATGTTTGGTTTAATTTAACAGATTATATTCTTGAAGAGGAATAGGGACAAAAATAGATCCTGAGCCAAAGTCTGCCTTGAGCTACATCTTGCTTAAGTGCTGCCAGAGCCGTGCTAGGGGGCAGGTCCCTGAGAAAGGGAGGTTGTGGTGGGGCTATGTTCCATCTCTGCAGGAACATGAGGGGAGATTATAACCCTACTCTGATAGCCAGGGATGTGGCCCTTTGGTCTGCTCTTCTGCCAGCTTCAACATCTGCCCATGCCGAGGGGATGAGCTGGGCAATGTTCTCTGCACGTGTGGCACCCCCGTGGTGGGGAGTCTCCCAAGCTTTGAACGACTGTGGAGAACAGGGAGAGTGACCACATCCGTGGCAACCAACAGAGACCAGCTGAAATCACCAGTCTGATAAAATACACTGTGGGTTTTGCACAGCCATCCTGAACCAAACTGAAAGTTCATGCATCCCTTCTTCAGTGCTCCAAACACTCAAATTCTCCTCTTAGAGATACCTACATGAACCAAGGGCTGAAAACAATAGGCTACCAGTTGTTGTGGGATTTAGTTTTAGCATCAAGATTATGTACAATAAGGGCCCAGTTTTGCTTGGTCTTGGGGTACATCTGCAAGGCAGCCAGATGTAATTGAGCTGGCACTGCGCTGAGGAGCACAGCAGCATCCTGCTTCCGAGGGATGTAGCACTATTCTGCCAAACAAACAAGGACTAGTCTTGGAAAGAGCATGAGGTTAGCCAAGGGTAATAAAATCTTAGAGATTCCAATGGCACTTAGAGTAATTCTTTCCCTCTTTTAGAGATACAGACAACATGCCCTGTATGTATGACAGTGACAACATGCCATCCTCGCTTTCCTTCCTTCTCAACTCCAAATGTCCATGAACACAGCAACAAGGGGGTGGTGGAGAAGAGTGCAGACAATTAGCATGAGTCTTTACTCTCTCTTCCGAAAAAGCCCAAACGACAGTTAAAGGATTTAAATTATTTGGAGACATAGCTGCATATTTCAAGAAATTAGGATATCTCAGTCAATTAGAAAATAAAAAAGGGAAAGGAAATAAAAGATTTCCCAGTGTTTGTCATCTACTGTACATTGCCATGATTCAGCTTTTCCCTTTTTTGGGTGGAATGAGAATAGGACATTTAATATTTTTAGAGCTGGACCTCCTAGAAGGGGAAACTGTTAACAGTGGCCAGTGGAAGGGGGTAGTTCTCTGCAGCTCACTGAGAGAGAGCAACAGCTACTCTTGAGGATGCTTGTGTTCAAGCTCTGTAATTCTATAATTTTAAAGGTTTGATCTTTTGATCCTCATTTCAATACCTTCTTCACATGAGGCAAGAGACTGAACAACAGCAGGTACAGAAGGTGGAATAAAAACCCAGGGAAAAAACAGAGATACTATATAAAATATTTTTCTGGTCTACAGCCATTTGCAAGTTGTGACCACGTTAGATAGAAGGGGTGATTAATATCAAACAGTACGTGATGGATTTTCTTCCTTTTTTGTCCAATTGGTCTCTCAACTTATAACAGCTTTCCAGACTCCTGGTGTCCTGTGACAAGGAGCTTTACAGCTTAATGGTGTACAGTGCTAAGAAGTGCTTTCCACCACTTTAGCTGTTTTGTTTCATGCCTTGTAATTTTTTGTGTTCTAAGAGAAAGTTACTATCTGCTTTTATTTTCTGCATCAACTATGATTTTATCAGTCTCTGCCATTAAGTTCCCTGCCCCCTTAATTTCTTTTCCCTGAGGGACAGATGACCTGGAAAATAGAAGGGTGTGAAATCCTGCCAGGTACATTTAACTGAACACACAGTCACAAAGTGTCTCCCTGTAAAACCAAAAGCAGCAGCCTTAGTCTGCACTACAGAGTCTTTCTTGAAGGAAGAATGTCTTTGTGCAGGGTAACACTCAAATTTGGGTTCTAAAAGCAGGACCTTGACCTTCTGCCAGTCTAGTTGAACCAGCTTTACAAGTATTATAAATCCTGGGCTGGTCCAAAGCTTTTGAACAACTACACTTTGTTTTGAATCACAAGCAGCAAGAGAACCTTTGTGCTGCATTCCCATGACTACTTTAGGGACAAATTTAAACTTTGAAGAAATAAAACGTTATTTTCAAGTTTTTCAGGTAAAGTATGTATATTAGGAAAGTATTTTTAATATTAGCACCTAGTGCTTCTCCTCTGGCTCTTCTTTCTCTAGTATTAGATGGCCATATTTCTCATGAAACTGCAGCTACTCTCCAGTGTGGGTGGGGGGCTCTATTTTGCAGCTGTATTTAGGATATGCAGGAATTTGAAGGTATTAGGAAGGTCTGATGCTATTATGCAATAGTTCTACTGCCCCACCTGCAGGCCTTGGGGCTCACCTTTAAACCTGCTTTGTTTGGACCAAAGAATTCTGCATTTCAGGGGCAGAGGTATGTTAAAACAGTGTCCGGACATAAGTGGAATTGAAGACCTGACAAGAGATTTTATTGCTCTTGGGTTTGGGCATAATTTTACATTGGAGAAAGTGAAAACACTTATCTTGCCCCTAACCTATAAACCACAACATTTGGTTCAACTCCAGGTGTTTTCCTGCATCACTTTGCACTCCCAGGTTACTCTGGTTACACCTGCAGGTGCCCAAAACAAGTCTGGAAAAAGGGCTTGCAGAGGTGTGAGATAAAACCAGTCCTTGCTTCCCTGCAGCAGGACTTCGGCATGAGACCCCAGAGTGAAACACACTTTATCTCAGACATAGCTGAGAAGCTCAAGGACAGCTGGGAAACACTAAACAAATCAGCCTGCATGCCCACACCTCACTCTAGTCAAATGGCCTTGAATGTGTTTACAGACAAAAGAGTGTGAATCGTGCTGTTTGGTTGTGCTGGGAATCACTGTAGGAGATCAGTGTAGAAAGCCTGGGTTAGTTTATTAGCTTCACAGATCTTAGTAAGTTATTTTGCTTTCTACAAAAATGCTATTGTGCTAAGAGGCTTTTGATAGTGGGGCCTTTCTTATGCAACATTACATTTACTGCTGGTCTTATTGTGGTAACAAGCAAAGTACAAGGAATGAGCACATTGCAAAGCAAAGCCACAGAGGCCTCTGACTCTGGAACTGCTTGCAAAACAGGACTGATGACTGGATGAGGAATCTGATCATGGCCATAAGGGAGATAAAATGTAGTTCAGATTCAGAGAGGGCTGTAGCAAGGTGCCCTCAGTCAGGTCTTCCTTTTTGCTAGGTGGGGAGAGGTGCCCATGCTGCCCTTGGCTGAGCACACTGGCAGGAGGCTGCAGTGTGAGGAGCGCTGGCACTGCACCTGCCTGCTTCTGATGATTGCTCACAGATGCATGGTCTGTGCTGGTTCAGAGTATGGTGTCTAACAGGCAAGAAGGCTTGCAGGGTACAAACACCTAGCACCCCTTTGCCTGTCTTTGCTCTCACCCGGATGATCCCTCAGACCTCCCTTGCTTATGCTGCTAATTAGGCTTCTAGTCCTGCAGCCAAGAACCAGTACAGCCTCTGCCAAGAATCAATACAATGCAAAGCAGCAGGCAGCCAGTATGCAGCCTATTAGATACCAGATCCTCATGCCAGGGTGCTTTCCTGTATCAGCATACCATGAAACCTGAGAGGAATATCTGAAAAGGAATCACTGCCCCTAGGGTCTTACATATATGTGCAGTGTCCTTGAGACACAGCTTTCCAGAATGGGATGTAATCAGATTTTTTGCACTGTTACCACAGATAAGCAACATGGAATGAGCCTACTCTTGCTATCCCTCAGAGCCACGCTGCTCCCAGCACAAGAGATTTCTGCACAGCCTCAAAGGGAAAATGTGCCCACTGTGACTGCGAGCCCTCTCCCAAACTTCCATGGTCTCAGTCTAAATCAACTTTATTCAGTAATTTTTAAACATCTCCACAGTGTACATGTTATCATATTTACTGCTGTTTGCTTTTTTTTAGTACATGCACTTTAGGGATACTTCAATTGCATGCTGTTTATGTATAGGAATATTTCTGTGAACACTTTGGGTTTCTCATGGAGAATTCCCAAAGTATTTTCAGGACAGCCTTCGTATGGATTATGAACCTACCTTGGTCTTGTACCCCAGCACTTAATAGTCACAGGCCACCAAAAGCACAACAGGCTGCACTGATAGTTGGTACCACAATCAAATGTGGTGCAACAGTGGGGTGTGTGCATCCCATATAATGTGTCCCGCATGGTCAGGTTTTCAGAAGGGACATCAAGACCTCTGGAAAATAATTGAATCTTCATGTTCCAACCAAGGCAAAGTCCTCTCCTTTGCTTTCCTATGCAGGCAGGATGCAGTGCAAATTATGACCTGAAACAGATACTGGTCTGTTTTCTTAATACATGCTACATACAGCCCATCTTCCCAGGCACTTTCAGTCTTGTCTTCAGGGAGGAGAGTTAAACAAGTTTTGCTCTGTGAGGCAGTAGAAGGCTTCATTGTTTTTTGCTGGAAAGGACGGTGTACTCTTATCTCAGGATAAGAGCAGGAAGGCTGGTTAGGTTACCATGCATCAGGCAGAAGAGGTTATGGTGCTTTGGGCTCCCACACTGTGAGGACAAACCCCCATGCTGGAGGTTCACACGGCCCTGTACTCAACATCTACCTGCTCTGTGATGTTCATTCTCCCTTGGAAAAAATACCTGAGAGATCTTGAGATACAATCAGCGTCATTTAGCGCCCTAACACCATCACAGCATGTAGAGCTGCCATGCCCACAGCCATCTGCTGGCCGTGTGAAAGCGTCACAGCCTACCTGAGCAGTCAGGTGGGGTGGGGAGAGGAGAGCCCTTCAATTTGTCCCAAAAACTGATGTGAAGTTGCCTCTGTCATGTACCCCACCAAGACCTGCTGAGCAGTGCTGCAGCATGCAGAGCTCAGCATAACACAGAGACATCATTGCACCAAGCACATACATGATGGAAAACCCACAATGCATTCCTAGGAAAGCAGTGAGAAGCTCTTCCGTAAAAGGTTTTTCTAGCGGAGGTGCTCCATCTCACGTCAGATAGTGTGAACCTGAAGGAAACAATTTTGCAAGTACATCCACCCAGGCATGCAAGGTAGCCTGGAATTAAGTAACGTTCTTGCCCTTGGGGTGAACTCTCCCTGCATATGCCTTAGTATCTGACCTTTTCACAGTATTTTTGTGGGGAGACACACACAGGAGGAAAGATGATGAGGGAGAATTCCTCTCTCCAGCACTTCGGGCAAGTGTGGTTCTGCATTAGAGCTGCAGCATTTATGCTATTAGTAAAGCAGGAAGGAAATGAAAGTCAGGCAGCCCTCGCAGCTGGTTCTCCTCTACCTTGGCTAATGCTTGCATGGGAGCAGTGAGAATTATTAACTGCCCCAGACAAGTTTTACTGCCTCAAGGTCACAGAATAATGGTGGACTGAAAGACCACAGAAATGCAGCAAAACAAGTCTCTTGGTGCTGGGGAGACCAGAGCGCCTTGTCCAGGAAAGGCAGAGCTCTGTGCACACCAATAAAGCTGCATCCGGGTTTGTTCCTGGGATCTTTCATCTGTGGTGCTGACACAGCACAAGGACATGAATGTTAGCCCTCCTAAAACCAACTTCTTATTTATTTATTTATTTTAACTTTTATCATTCCTTGCAATTCCAGGGGGAAAAAATTAGCCCTAGATGTCTAACTTAAGTTATCACTTGCTAAATTTCTGACATCCTGGTCTAGTAGTCTTCACAGCCTGGTTTTCCTTATTGGACAGTATGCTCCCTGTTCTCTGGATGGTACCTGTGTTGCTAGGAGGATTAAACCCAGTGCTCCCCGACGAACACCTGGCAGCTCCCTCACTTGCAGTGTGATTAATGAAGCCTCCCCTCCTGGCTGAGAGCAAGAAATTCACCTCCTTTCCCCATGCCCTTGAGCACATGCAGAGCCTTTATCTGAGATCACTTTTTTCTTGCAGTCCACAAAGCACAAGCAAGGCTTGTCCTCTCAGTGTGTGACTCAACTTTTGACCCTATTTCTCACTCCCAAGGCCAGGTGAAGATAAGAGCATTGGCGGGGGAGGAAGGCAGATTCCACCTCCACAGCTCCAACTGCCCTCACCAATAATCAGATAGGTACTGCCCTCCCCTAAGGACATCCCCTCTCCTATCTCCCTTGATTATGAGTCAAACTCCACCTATTCCCCCCGCTGCAGTGCTGGCATCCTATCTCCAGGACAGAGCTCTGCTGCTTTCAGCTGTGCCTGGTGCCTGAGGTCCTTGAGCCAAGGACAAGTCGCAGCACTGCAAGCACAGTTACTCTGCAGTGTCCTGTGCTCAAGGCTTCATTCCACAGATGTCAGAACAAGGTCACAGCACCTTCCTCCCCACTCGCCTTCCTCCCTCTTTCCTTAGAACATGACCTGCTGCATGGTATCCATATGCAGAAACATCCATCCATCCATCCATCCATCCATCCAGAAAGTCCTCAGTCTTAGCATTTACAAACTTAAAGGTCAGTAGATCTCACTTGGCATGAGCAGGGGAAACACACACCAACCTTGTAGGCAGACAGATGTGTTACTCTGTGTAAATTTCCTTTGTGCAATGTAAGCATGACCCTGAATTTTCAAGGCTTGCACTCACCTGCTTTTCTTTTGTTGCAAGAAAGCTGGAGCTGTTAAGGTGCTTCCAGCATGTAGTGCCCTCATATAATGTAATTAACATTTTGACCACTGGATGCTACTCTTGCTCCAAACATCTGCGCAAGGGACTGCAGGGTGAAGACTTACTGGGAATGCAATCTTGTAATTTTTTAACCTAGAACCTAGTTAAATCAGTCAGCGACCTGTGGATAGGTGTTTATTGCCTGCCCATCAACTGAAAATGAATAGTTAGGAAGTCGTTATGGGGATATAAAGGAATGTCTGCATCCAGCTACACACAAGCAGATGATTAAATTAATGGTAATGGACTGAGATTTTAGCAGTGAAGAAGCAACTGATTTTTCAAACCCTTAGGCTTGGGATTTTTAGCACGTTGCCCAAGACAGACAAACGGTTTTGTATGTATTATACCAGTGGTGTCCAAAGGCCAGAAATGAACCATATTTTTTAGGTACATTTGACAGCTTATGCTGCACTCTACTCACTATCCCACCTGCCCTAGAACAGTTAGTAAGCCTTATGTGTAAGCAGGCTCTTTTACCATTACTATTATTATTATTAGCGTGGGCAAAAATTCTTGAACATATCCCATTTTCTACTTATTTTGCTCTCTACTACATGCCTGCCCCCAGCCTTACTGCATGGCTCCCACACACTTTGTCCATGCTGCTTTCACTGATGTGAAGCAAAGCCTTCACATCAGATGAGCACAGTTGCTATGGTTGAGATATGCCCAGAGCAATTCATAATTTATTGATTGGTACCTCTGTGAAATACTTCCTTTGTGCATACTGTGTTGCAGGACCTCCTGTTTTCATCTTTCCCAAAAGAGGAGGAAAGTCTTTTAAATATGCATGATAATTTGTCCACCCTGGGCACCATGTGGGGGGCTGATATATCCTCCTACGGGTGGACACAGCCTGCACCCTACATAAACTGAAAGAGATTCTGTACATGGCTGCACACCAGTTGTGCACAAAGATGATTCTGCAGTTCTCAGTGTTTTCTTTTGATTCCTCACATATTGCAGGAAACATCCAGGAACAGTTCCCCCAGCAAGGCAGTGTTTTCTTACAGTACAATTCTACCTGAAAACCCAGTAACTTATTTACACGTTGCCTTATCATTCCACAGTTCTGGTATCTGCAGGTAGGCATCTAGAAGAACAGGTTTTGCACACTTTTCTGAGATCCCCACGTGATCTCTGGGCCACTTTGCCATGTCTGAGACACACCTGGTTTGAAATCATAGGTAAGACTCCTGTTCAAGACATGAAAAGTATGAATCCTCACAGACAGTACTTAAATAGGAGCTGCTCAAGTGTAATTCACATTGCTTATTTTAGCTGCTCAATGTAAATGATTAATGCTCCTACAGGGGTGAGCCAACTGATACATGGCAAAAACCTAATCCAGGAAGAAATGAAACTCATGATGGAGATGCTGGTTTCTGGCCATTTGGTGTTGAATGGCAAAGGGAGGGCTTAATCACTCTGCATACCAATGCAGCATAGAGTTGTTAAAACCAAAACCAATCAAACAAAAAAGCTTTCTCTTTTTGACTCAGTGTTATCATTCACAAAGTGGCTGGCCAAAAATTCGGAACCGCTTTCTTTATCTCATCCTAATAAATTCTTAGAGACTAAAAACTGAAAATAGTTTATTTATCAAACTTCCACTCTCTCCATTTTGTTTCTACCTTTTCTCTGAAAGACTGCTAGTGGGCTGATGTGATATTTTAACACAGAAGATGTGGGAGCTTTTTAAACTGACATATGAAGGTTCTTTCATATTTCAACCTCCTGATCTAACTCTGCTTGCTTGCTGGGACAGAGCAATCTACAGCTGGTGCTACACACTTGCCTGTTATCATGATTTTTACACCAGACTAAGGGGAGGGATAATAATAAATTAACAAAGTGTAGCTCCATAGAGCATGATACTCAGTGCTTTAAATTAGAACTGTCTCTGGTGGGCACAAGGGTGATCAGAGCAGAACTTTGCCCTGCAGGCATATTTTTCACCACCTCATCTGTTGCCCCAGATACTAGGGATGGAAATGCCCATTTTGCTAATTTTTATTTCCTTTAAGAATATCTTTCTTATATTTTCTTTCTTGAGACTGTTCCAAATGACATAGCAAAACAACATTCAAACCAGGGCAGAGTAGTGGAATGCATGCTACAAGCCAGAACAGCATAAAATATTCAAAGAAGGAATATGTGTGTATTCAGGTCAAGTAAAGAGAGGGATTCCTGCAGTCAGGAATCCTTTCAGTGGCTTGAACAGTGTTACTCCTTAGTAATCATTTGACTAGGATGCCTTCTTCTTTTAGCTCTCTTCAGCTGAGGAGCTGGTGGCTTGACTTTTGGTCCCTGGGGCCTTTGCATGAGATTTGACTTCACCCCATGTCAATCCTCTTTCCAAGAGCTTGAAAAAGCAACTTTAGCTTCCTGTAACCCAGAGTAAGGAATGCAGGACATCCAGAATAGAATAGGTCAAGTTCAAAGCATGAGATTATCCAATCCCCCTGAATTTAATAAAGAGCTGGTTTCTTTGAAATTTGTCATGAATGAGTCAAACTGAATTCTTAGCCAGATTTGCTCTGAGAGTTTTGGAGAGGAGCATCCATCTGCAAGCAAGAGCAGCATCTACAGCAGCTTTACCACTAAGAGTTTTGCTTTCCCCTCTCCCTTTTTTCTCGCTTCAGGACCATTATTTCCTGCTATGAGCTAGAAAAACATCTGTTCTGGGTGAAGATGGAAACACGGGACACTATTACTGTGCATTATTTGCCTTTTATTCAATCCATTTGATTGTCCATTCTGGCAAATTCAGGGCCAGCAGTCTATTTCGAAGTTCCCTAATTGTGAAAATTTCCCTCCACACATACTGTTGCCTTTTTTTTCTTCATGTATTCTGCATGTGAGATTGCAGCAGTGATAAGCCTCTTTGCCATACTTGGATCTTGCTTAGAGCAACCAGTATGTGGGAGTTCAGAAAAGTTCAAGCTGCTCATTTCCCACAGCAATTTACCGACTCATGGAATGGAAGCTGCTAGGTCAATAAATATACATAGTCAGGTTGTTAGGCTTTGCACATAGAAATACAGGCCTAACTCAGTGAATGTCCAAAGCTGAATGATTGGATACTCTTGCACTCATCATTGCAGGTAACTTTTCAAATATTTATTCCTGAAATACTCCTGAGCTGTATTACTTTACAGCTAAAACTTTGCAGTTCCCTCCTGCCCCATGGAAAAAACCAGCTTGTACCAAATACTGATCTTGACTTACACAGATGTAGGATCCCCAGAGGTCCTGAGCATTGAACAGCAGCATCCAGGCTTCAGGTTGTACCAGCTGCTGCTGAGAAAGAGCTGTTAGTGGGTATCTGTTATTAAACCTTAGCAATGTGTTGAATGAAGATGGAGAAAAATGTCACTAGTTTTCCTGATCTCCCATTCCATTGCAAACCATATGTCCACTGCCATGTCTAGAAAAGAAGAGCCCTGGACATTCAGTCATTTCAAGTCCAAATTCTTTGACAGTGGTTGCTTCAATCACTGCTGCTCTCTGGTGGGATCTGATCCCTGTAAATGTCTCTTTCCATCCTCAGAAGCAGGTAAGTGATCTATTCCTGCTGGTTCAGCAGGGAATCCGCAAGCAGTCAGGCAGTTCCCTCTTCCCAAGGCGGACACTGGGAACTTACTCCACCAGTGAGGACTCCTATGAAACATCAGAATTAACCTCTGGGTCAGGATTTCCCTGTCTGTTTCTGCACACTCTCTAATTTTCCCTTTCTTTAAACCTAACTTATGCTCCATCTCCAACATGTGACTGCTCACCTCCAAATATCTAAGTAATATGACAAGCACTGAAAAGTTTGTATATTTAATACTGTAACTGATCGTCATGTCCTCTCTCTGGCTCTCGATGTGCCCATTGCCTTCTCCATTACTGCTTCTTATCACCACACATATTTATGCCTGTACATAGCATGACATTAATAAAATGAAAGCAACTACTTTAATCAGACTTTTTCTCTTTTCAGAGGCATCAGCATTTGTACAGAAGAATGAGGAAGGAGAGCTTGCTCCATAGGCACTTTCATCCAGTGCTGCTGGATCCTGACCCAGCACTGGTGTGCAGAGCTGATCCTGGCAAGGAAAGCTGCCAGGCCACCCATCCACTTCAAGCCTACCTGAGATACCTGTCCTTACTTGACCCTAAAGCCACGTTATCAGCACAATCCCCTGAAAATGGTAGAAGTGCTTGGTAATGGGAGCAATAGTACCAATAACATGTATTTTGTGTGATTTTTCACCAAGGATGGACCTGTTCCTCTAGACGGATTATTTTATTTACAGGGATAACTCCCCCTGGGTTTTCATACTCCCTGCAAAGAGCAAGCAGTAGGTTAAAAAGCTCTTCTTCTCTCTAAACTTGTCTTCTAATTCCCCAGATGTGGTCTTAAAATTAAAATACACTTGCTTTCTTCTTTTATTGTGAAGTCACTCAATGATTAGCCTGCTGAAGACTTGTGAAAATTTTAATTCATACTAATGAGATGCAGTTCTGACTGCTATCTGTCAAAGAGAGTAGGAGAAAGTGGAGAAAATTGTATTTCTAAACAGGGATGGAAAAATGGAACCTCCTTGCCAGGAGCCTGGGCAAATCCCCTTCTGGAGCACAGCTGTCTGTGTCCAAGGTCAACCAGCCTCCACTGATAAGGGCTGCTGTGAAGAAACACAGAAGCACAGGCCTGCCCTCCTGCCTTCTGGCAGCTGTTTTTAGCTGAGGCTTTACCCCTGGCCCCACCTGTGCTGCAGTGATGTCTGTGCCCTGGCTGCTGCTGCTGTGGTTCTGACCCTGACTGGGTCAGACTCCTCCAGCTTAGCTTCCTGACTTGCCCTTGTACATGTCCTGTTTCTACAGACTTGCTTAGTGACCACCCATCTGTGTCTGATGCCACTTGCTGCCCTGGACCTAATCCTGCCCTGGCTTCTCAGCATCCTGGCCCCTTGTCAGGGAGGGCTCAGCTTTGCTGGCTGTGCTGACAGGGAGCAGCACTGTGCTCCTCATAGCACCCTGACTCATTCTTAGGCTTTCCAGAGAATGACTTAACCACATTCTCTAATATTGCCTTCAGTTCAAAACCCAAGTGAAACTGAATTGCCTTGTGTGGCCACATGCTGAAGCTGTTTCTGCCCAGCTCATTATTTCCAATGAATAATAGCAGATCTGTCAATATTTATATTGTATCCTCAGTAGAAGTCAGCTTGTCTAAGCTGAAGTCAATATCAACTACACTGATTCATGCTGGTTGAAAAATCTGTTCACATTTTCTGAACGCTTCAGTTAAGTTAAAACCCTTGCACCTTTAGAACAAGCAATATCCTGTGTCAATATCTCTGTGTTAATATTTTCCCATTATGCAGATCAGAGGCTCTAGGAATGACGTTAGCACTTTCCTTCAGCACCATTTACAGCTTTTGACAGCTTCCTGACATTGATAAAGCGTGTTATGAGAAGCAGAGTCAGCAGGCTGAAGACACTGACTGGGTTATGTTTTTATTAAAAGCATTATTCAGCTGTCACACAATGTCACATGTAAATATCCCCATGACGTTCTAGCAAAGCAATGTCATATAAGCAAAAGGTCTCTGTTTCCCCTGTTGCCTTTGCTATAAGGATACCACACCAGCTGTAAGAGAAGGGAATGGGGGTCCTGAAGCTCAAATCCACCCCTCCTGGTTTGTGGGTGTTCCTGGGTTCCTGGGCACAGGACTCATGAATTCTCAAGCTGTATGAGAGGTGTTAACATCCAGATGGATATCTCAAAATCTAAGCAAATATTCAGAACCAGTATTTTCACTCAATTTTTCATGTGAATAAGTGCTGTCAGATTGATCTGAGTTATAAACTCATCTCTGAACTCAATTGTTACGTACTCTGTGGAGACTATCAGCTCTGGACTCAGTTGTGGTATACTCTGTGGAGATTATTCGGATATCTCCCATTGTGGTGTGTACCTCATGACAAGCAAAGACACCTCTTTGCATACTGGACTCACCATTAAAGCCATGTCTTGTGGAGGTACATCCTGACTAGTTCAGGATCTGATTATGTGTAGCTGTGCAAGCACAGGGCTCATCTGCAGTCTATATTTCTGCTGCTCCATGGCTAGATTGCAACCTGCAATTCAATTCCTCGCTGTACAGCTACATTACTGGAAATCCCAGAGTTAGGTACTGCAGAGCTGGCCTGGAGTAGCTGCAGCAATTGGCCCAGCAGGTCCTTCAGCCTGCCTTGACACAACAGGGTGATGGACAGCAATAGAGTTCCACAGCACCGTAGAACAGGATCACAGGATCACTTAGATTGGAAAGACCCTTAACATCATCAATCCCAATCATTAACCTAACATCACCAAGGTCACCACTAAACCCTGTCCACAAGTGCCACATCTTTTAAATACCTCCAGGGATAATGAATCAGTCGCTTTCCTGGGCAGCCTGTTCCAATGCTTCTTAACCCTTTCAGTGAAGAAATTTTTCCTAATAACCAGTCCAAACCTCTCCTGGTGCATCTTGAGGCCACTTCCTCTCATTCTGTCTCTTATTACTTGAGAGAAGACACTCACTACCACCTCCTTTCAGGCAGAGAGAGTAGAGTGTGATAAGATCCTTTCTGAGCCTCCTTTTCTCCAGGCTAAACAATCTCAGTTTCCTCAGCTGCCCCTCATAAGAGCTTTGTGCTCTAAAGCTTCATGTAAGTGTATATGTATATATATAATATATAATATTAATAAACAATAAAACAGTAAACAAATAAGTCTCTGTTTATTGCAGCATCACAACTAAAGACACAACGTGATTGACTGGGCCTTTCCATTTGCATTTGGAATTGTTTTGCCAGTAGAGATAATAGAAATAAGCTTGTAGGAGTGATATATAAAAATAGCAACTAATGGGTTTGGAAAACGAATTCTGAGCACAAGACATCAGATTTGTGATTAGCAGGTCCGGCATCTTGATGTGTAAGTGTAATATTTGGTGTTTTTTCTCCAAGTCTCACTGTCTCCCAGTTCTTGATTATGTATGCCATTCACCTCCATTTTTCCTCTTTTCTTTATGAAATAGCATTAATTAAGCTGTTTTGACTCCAGCTTTTTGACATGATCTAGATGAGGACAGTACTGTGTCATTAGAACTGCCCAGAAGGCAGAAAGGTGAGTCTGAGGGCATGAAGCTCCCTCAAGTTTCTTGATGGGAAAAGAGAGTCAAAAGAATCAGAATTATATCAAATGCTATTTTAAAAACCATTTTCATAATTTTGGAGGCTTTATCTTGTCTTCAGCAGTGGCAATAAGGAGGCTGGAGTCTGGCCACTTACCACTGCTTACATACCCAGCACACACACGTCCATTAAGGCTGTGAAAGGGCACATTCTTGCTAATTCCTTTTAGTATTTATAGTTCTGTTGACTGTAAGGAAGAAAAGACAAGGTGCATAAAGGCAAGCCATATAAGAATCTTTATGAGAATGTCGCTGTTGTACCGAGGACGGCGTAAAGAACAACACAAGTCCAAGTGCAGGAATAAAATGGAATTATTTAATTAATTACAAACTCGTTTATATAACTTGGTTCACACGAGTGGCTAAGGCTATTGGTCGCTTGACCACCCACCTCTCAGAGTGATTGGTGGAATGCTATGACACCCATTTCAAAATATTTTCTTCAGTGTACCATAGCAAGACTGTGCATAACAAGTTTGCACCTGTGAGATAAAGTCTTGGTTTTCAAAGACCTCTATACTGCTTTCAGCTAGCTTGCATTAGGAAGGAAAACTTCACAGGACACCACAGAAGCTGGAAAATTCCTCTGCTTCTAGCTTTTTAGTATCCACATGAGAAAGGAAGGCTGTTGGAGCTTTGTCTTTTTATCTCTCTGGCAATGCCACCTCGGAATATCTTCCTCCAGCTGCTGTCTTAAGGGTTGGCTGTGCTCTCTGGTCTGCTGTTCTCTCCTTTCTTCCTGTTCTCACGGGGGTGAAGGATCCATAGGGTTTGCAGGCTGGGGGGCTTCAAGCAATGCATGAAGAAGCAAGAAGGGAATTCACTGTCAGCAGACCAGACTGCTGAACTACAGCCCTGTAAAAATGCATTGCACAGCGCCTGGAGGTGCGCTGGGGGAAGCTCATAAACATCACATGGAGGGTGCTCGCATTTTCCCTGGCTTGATAAATAATTACATGCACCTTCCAAATGTTGTCCGAGGACAGTGAGACAGCGCAATGGCAGCAAGGTGGCAGCTGCTACACAAATGGGTCTCTGGAAGAGTCAGGCAGTCCAGGCAAGTAAAAGCCAAGGAAATCATCCGTGTGTAAACTGACTTCCTAAACATCCACACCTTCTCTCATCACACGCTTTTGTGCAGAGAGATGGAGCACGTAAATAGGTGGAGTACTTATCATCAGCCAATTCGAGAGGATTGTTGCTTTGGTTTTGGTTTGGTTTTTTTTTGTGGGAGGGGGGCAGGGCTGAGCAGAAGCAGTGTACATCCTCTTTAAAAATGAAAGAAATGACCACTTAGAGACAGAGGAAGCTTTTCTAAAAGCTCTGTCTTCCCCTGCCCTTATTTATTATTTAGTTCTTCAGCTGACATATTTAATACTTCAAGGCACTTAGAGACTTTAGTTTGAAAGAAATACTCTGCACAAAATCAAGCTTCCTCACAGGAGAAGGATACATCTTCAAATGTTAATTACTTTTTCACAATTAGACAAACCTCTTTTTTACTGGTCTGCTCAATACGGAAAAAGAATGTGCGGCATGTCTTCAATCTCTTCAAGATACATGTTATACTCCCCTCTCATTTTCTGTTTTGAGAACACTGAAAACTTCACACCAGTGAGTTGACTCTGACTCTGTCTTGGTACACAGAAGAAGGGAATTAGCTGTGTTATCTGTGGTATTTTCTCTTAATGCTGGAGATACAGAGCCACATAGTGATTTACTTTATTAACCCTAAGGATAAACCATATAAGAACTGTAAAAGAAACTGTGGCCCTTGTCCTAGGCTATTTTATGTTGACAGCAGTAGATAATACATTAAGTTGAATGCACACTGAAGATATCATTATGTGCCATAATCACAAGAGAAATAAAAATGGAACAGAGACAACAGACACAAATATTAGTTTTTCACCCAGAAAAGCAGGGTCTGGCTCCACGTTGAGCAAAAAACCCCTTCACATGCTTCATTTCTTCAGCAAACCAACATATTGCTCATAAAGCTCCTCTGAAGACCTCGATTAAATGATTAATTATCACGAACCTGTGAATTGCAGGATATGCTGCCTTACAGCTTTTGAACTTACATACTCTGGTATGCCTTAGAACTACAGCACCTAGAGATCTCTGTGAGGGTAGGGGGGTTGTCATGCATTGATTTCTGGTTTTGAGTGGAAGGGAGTACATACAAATCCTTTCAGCAGAAGAAGGAAAAACAGGCAATCATCTGTTTCCTGAAACCTCCTCTTGTGTTTTGCATTCTCCCAGGGCTTTACAGATTGGATTAGGAGTTTGTCCTTGTAGCACCCCTTACTGCAGTGCAGAGTGTCATTAAATGTAACACGTCCCTGCTTTGAGCCAGGAGCTCAATGGACCCACCTGGAAGAGATTTAAAAGCACAAGGCTGTGACCAAAATTCTGGGTTGCATTGTGGGGTGCTGCCCTGCAGTGGGGTAGGTACATTGACATGCCTGGAATGACTTTCCCCCAAAGTCACAAAGGAAAGCCATCTTGCCAAGGGCACACTAGGAACACTTAACAGCCTCTGCTACCATGGAGGAAGCAGAATCTATACTGAAACCAAGTTTAGCTATTAGTCAGATTCATATCAGAAACAGACTATTTATTTAGTGAAGTAATGAGAATGAAGAATGTGTAATGAAAAATTACGATTTTGGAAGAGTAGGGGGAATTTCTCAGGCACAGGAGTTTCACAGATACTCACCCAGTTCACATTTATATATTGATCTGGAGAGCTGCTGCTGCTTCAGTGAGAACTGAGACTGAAATTCTCAAAGCATGAACTGAGCACAGCCTGAGGTCAAGAAGGAGCAGAGAGATGCAACTTTGGAATGAAGGTGTAAACACCTATATGTGGCCCAGCTAGTGCTGCAGGAGGGCAGGGTACTGCTTTAAGAGGCATAAATTCTCCTTTAGGTTAGTGGTCAGATAACTGCATGTGCCCTGCTTGCCATCAGCCAGCGGTGTGGCTTTATTGCAGCTTACATGCACAAGCCTCAGCGAATGCATGGACAATCAAGAATGCCCTCATACTTGCCTTTAGCACATGCAGCAATGCATAATTCAGACACAAAACCTACAAGCTGTTGCAAATGAAACAAGTACAGTCATTTTCTTTTTGAAGGGAAAAACCTAAAACTAAAACCCACTTGGGCTGGGGACTGACTGATGTCTGACTTCACAGAACCACATCTGTGCCTCCTTACTGCTGCTGATGGGCAGAGAAGTGGCTGCCCCATTTTTGAAAAGTTCTGGTGGAGGTTTAGGTTCACTGAGAAACTGGATAAACTCTGTGCTGCTTTTAAACAAATAGATATGTTGTGGGAAAAGAAGGGAGGAGACTTGCTTTATCTGCTGAAATTGAAAGTATGGTCTGTCTTTTTGGGGGAAATTTCAAGGCATGATTTTTGCAAGGAGTTTCAAAGTGAGCTTTATAAGATCAGGTAGGAACTATGTTAAGACGTAGCATTGTTGGCTTCACAAGAGTCTGGAGGAAAAACTAACTTGCATGAGTTATATCTGATTTGTGCATCTCTTCTTGGAAACATTTCTGAGTGAGACTGTAACGGAACTGCCTACTCATTCTAATAATGGCAGCAGGGAGTAGACAGTGTTACGAGTAAAATATTGATGAGATGAATGAAAGTTTAATCTCCGTGTTTTTAGTCTAATTTTTCGCTCTTATTTTCCTTTACATTTTCTATCTCAGTGGAATGCCTTGTCAAGGAAAACAGCTATATACTTAGAAGCCTGAAACACAGATTATGTCTCTTCAAGAGGCTAGAAGCTACATTATCGAGGAACTATGAGCCTTGACTTCTTGTTTGTTAAATGGGTAAGGCAAAAATGTCTGAGGGAACTCGAAAGGCTGGAGTCCCATGGCTTCTGTTATGCAAGAGAGCAAGCTTTCCCATTAGTCTTCTTCTGCCTGTAAAATACATGAACAATTTGCAGCAATTTTAGTTAATTTGATCATTGCTTTTTTTTCTTCCCTTGTAACCTTGTAATTGCATTCCTACATATCTCTTCTGGCCCCAGATCCACTTTTTTTTTTGGTTTGCTTCTAAAAATAATAAATAATACTTGTGTTATGGTATATGAGTAAAAAAGTGGAGCTGGTAGTACATAGTCATCTCACAAGAGCATACTGAAAATTAACTACAATTTAAACCTAGATCCTCTGGCTCTTAATTACCATGTAGTAACTGTACAGCACTGCAGCCCTAAAAATAATTTAGTAATGAGTTACTGAAGACATGACCTCATTTAATTCCCAGAATAATTTTAGAATGTGAAAATGTTCAATTTAATCTCTTTTCTGAAACAGAATAATTGTGACTAACTAATTAGCAGCAGTTAATTGACATGGATTTAGTTTAGCTAAAGCTTTATCTACAGTATAATTTACTACAGCAATAAAGCTTGCTGCAGATGATGACGTGTGGTAAAAAGAAAAGTCTGTGCTCCCCAATCGATATATTTGTGTCATAACTGGAAGCAGCTAGAAGGCTTGAGAGTAATTCATCACATCATTCCTGGAGCTATAATTGAGCAAATGCTATCAAATATTAGTTGTGGTACAAGGTAAATAGGTAATGAGAAGTTAGAAACATTTCTTCTGCTCACAACTGAAAGTAGCAGGGGTGGGGAGAGGGGGGAAAGAGAAATTTAAGGTATTCAGAGATATACATTTACAGCATTCATGCATCTGTGTGCACATCTATGCTCAATTTCTTGTATCTCATGCAAAATAAGATGTGTTAGGAGATTTGGGTGACTTAATTAGAATAAGCACGTAGGTACTCTTCCTTCATTGGGAAATAATGAAATAACCGAGACCGGCAAATTCCGAACTCATGAGGTGCTCTAGCCCTCCCTCTAGTGCCTCTGTAGCAGATTTAACAAGGGATTTGAATTATATATTTACTTACTTATTTATTCAAAATTTTTACGTCCCACCCCAAGTCCTTTTATCCACATTTACCAGCATCTGTACACAGTGGCTGTCAAAAGCTGCTATAGGTGGGAGGCACAAACTCCCAGCTAACAGTCTTTTGTATGCACCCACTCAGATTAGTTACAGGCAACAAGCTCATGCAGGCAGTTGAAGTTTGGTCCTTGATGGAAGGTTTAGTTCCTATAAGGATTTTGGGATTTGGCACTGGACAAATAACAGTCTCACAGCTAGCTGACCACTGTGGAATGCTCATGGAGGCTTCTCTATGGTGGTCTACTCAGCTGAAGACCTCCAAGTTCTTTTGGAGGCATCTCCAACAATCCTATCCTTAATGTATTCTCACTCAAATGCTTAGAACTGCAGGGTGTTCAGCATTTAACCAGTTCAGGATTGGTTTCAAAAGTGGCCTTGGGCTTGGAGACACTCAGTCATTTAAAGAGGTGGGAAGGCATCCACAGATATTTTCAGCAACATGCTGCACTTTGCTTGTGGTGAGGTGGGAGCCCATGGAATTTTAGAACTCCACTAGGCATCTGCTTATCTATCCCAGTGGCTACCCAGGTATGACCTTGACCTATAGACACTAAGAGGTGTGAAGGATTTATTTCCACAAAAGAGTTTTAGCAAGAAATAAATGAGTCAAAACTACAAACTCGTTGACTTGTGAGTCAGCTGATGCTGGCCTAAAAAGGTTCTTACATGTTCAGTGTCTCTTTTTGATGGTACTGTTAATTTGGCATAGGCAGATCTGATTTTAGGGACTTTTAATGCTTCCTCAGGTGGGACATATTGCATACCATTTCTGATCCAATGTATGTACCTCTTTGGCTGCCAGGACTTTGATACAGTACATGCTTTCTGGGTTATGTTTGGTGCATCAGACAATAACACAGAGGGAGGGAGTGTGCTTACTTGTCTGTTTTCCTTTCACTAATATCCCAGTGATATTCACTTGGCATATGGTAAATATAGGTTCATTACAGTTTTTATTTACCTGCTTTTCTGGTGGTTCAGAACACATATGTGTCTTCTGCTAAAGGAGTTCTGATTTTTTACATGTTGCAAGAGTGCCCAAGCCAGAGGTTATGAGGAAGGGGGTATGAGGTGAGCCAGAGAACAGTGTGCATTCCACTCTGCCCTCAGGGCTGTTGTGTGGGGAAGAAAAAACCCTCTGTGCTTAGCTACATCACACTGAATATTTATAAATGTGCTTAGACGAACACAACTGAGCAACAAGGCTCTTCTCTCACTAAAATTGAGTATCACACTCTTTTGTGAACTTTTTTTATATGCACTGGAACCATTTCCATTTCTGAAACTGATCCTAACCTGTGGCAGAGTGCTTCCCCCTGAGCCTGGGACAGGTTTATGGGAGCTAAGAGCTTAATTCTCTGCCTAGAAGAGGTAATTGAACTGAGGTTTAGCTCAACAAAATCATTCTAGGCTCCTGAAAGAAGCCAAGCCAATGGTGCTCTTCTGCTGCATTTTGAAAAAAAACCGCAAATGAATTGGTACTCTTAAGCATATATTCTTCAATGACCTTGACAGTATTAATTCTCTGAAACCTTGGCTTATGTTCACTTCTGACTGCCTTGCCAGTTATTTTCAATAAACAGCTGATCTAGGGGGAATGTATTTTAAAACTGGGCTCTGACTCCACAGCGGGAGACCAAGCCTATCAATACGGCAGAGCGCTGGGAAGGCTCCAGGGTTGTGAGTGGGAAATGAAATTTGGCACACAGCCATAATGTGAGGTGCTTCTGTGTTTGCTGCTCTGCTTGTATTCCCTGGCAATAAACAACCCTTGCACAGGACAGGCCCAGTACCACTCAGGACAAAGTATTTTCAAGTCCTGTATTTAGGTGGTTCAAAGTTCTAATAGGCTTGCCTTCTATAGAATCATAGAATGGCTTGGGTTGGAAGGGACCTTAAAGACCGTCTAGTTCCACCCCCCCTGCAATGGACAAGGGTACCTTCCACTAGACCAGGCTGCTATACAGGTACGTGTTTGTTTTTATTTTTATAACTGATCAGAGGAAACAAGAAGTCACAGGCACTGAGCTCAGTATACTCCTAGTCCCATTGTCCTACACTTCTGTCCTTTTTCATAGACACAGCAGGACCTTCAGGACAAATTCAGTCTTTTCTTCTCAGTTAATGTGTTTATGTTCTGTGATTATAATTGGAGCCCGTAGGCAATATTCAACATTTAACAGGCTTTGGTTTGAGTAACAGATGCTTGTTACAACAATTCCATCTTGTTGCTAATCAGGGCAATGTGTGAAAAGGCAATACATCATTGTATTTGGAAATGGGGGGTTTTGACCGTCTCACATCTAAAATTTTTCTGGGCAGGACATCTAGGGACATGGTTGGGATCTAATATCACATGTAGGCCCATTACTACTTTGAGAGGGCCACAGCTGCTAGGGAAATTGAACAGCAGAGTATCCTAGCAGGCCTGGGAAGGGGGGATTTCTAAGCTTAGACACTGAGTTCAGCAAACTGGGAGCAAGACTGTGCATTCAGGCTACACTTGCATTGAACAGAGCATTCCCCAGCTGTGTGGGTCAGCGAATCAGCAGTGCTCCGCTCCACTCAGACTCAGGTGGGCTGGTGGCAGTGTCGCTAGCAGAGGGTACTGAATCAGCTGTACAGGTAGTAGTCCTTTCCTGACGGCTATCTCTTGCTTTTTCGGATGTGCTAGTGAAATATCCCTTCCCCTGCAAGAGGCAGTGAGATGCTGACAGCTTCACTGCCCTGCAAGTTGGTTCTTGACAGGCATTTAAGAGCCCCCAGGGCTGCTGCTAGTGAAAAGTACCTGCAAAGGAGGGCAAATTTTATTGCTACTGATATTCTTCCACTGTGATTACAGATGATGGATCGCATATCAGCTGGTCAGTGGGAAAGCTTGGGACTTCAAGTGGAGTACTGTGGGGAAAAAAATCTATTTTTTTAAAAAATAAAAGCAGTTGTACCCTTTCAAATATCTATTTGAATTTACTTTTTGAAACAGTCATAAAACATGATGAGTTTGTGTTGAGAGTCATATATTTGGGGAAAAATATAAACATTGAGGGATATATTGTGATTGACTTCCTATTTTTATGATACCACTCTAACAACCTCCTGCTGCAAGTATGCATATCCTATAAACTCACTTTCCCTTATCCTAGCAAAAGCTCACGTTCCTCAGCTGCCTTGTAGATTGAAAAACTACCTGGATTTGCTGCTGCTCTTTGTTATCCAAAGCAAGGACATCCTGAGTTGGCACCTCATGACTCTCTATTGTGCTCTGCTTTAGCATGTGACCATGCATGCTGAACACTGGGAACAATTTGGCTATTCACACAGCCCTGCCATGGAGGCCTTGCCACCCATTCTGCACAAACATTGATCTTTTCAAACAATCAAATCCATAGATGTCAAGACCAGGGATTTGAAAAGGGTGAAGCAAAGGATCTATTTGGTAGCTTAATACTCTCGGTAAGGCAGCCTGCTGATCAAAGTGCATAATGAAAACTTCTCTGCACTTAATGATATTTTCATAGAAAGAGGTATGATTGCAGCTAGGATTGCAGCCAGGACGGTTGTTGGTTTTCTTTTCAGCTGCTGAAGTCTGTTTAAAGCAGCCACGACCAGCTTGCCTGGTGGAAATGCTGATGAGTCTTGCAGGGCAATCTCTAAAGTGAATATAAAATCACAGTTTAACTTCTGAAATGCAGTACAATTTGTGTGGGTGGGTATATTTCGATATACAAACAGAAAGAAGATTCCACAGCAGCACAAAGGTGTTGGAGCATGTCCAGAGAAGGACACAAGGTGGTGAAGGGTCTGGAGCACAAGTCTTGTGAGGGGTGGCTGAAGAAACTAGGGTTGTTTAGCCTGGAGAAAGGGAGGCTCAGGGGTGATCTGATCACTCTCTACAACTACCTGAAAGGAAGTTGTAGCCAGGTGGAGATCTGCCTCTTGTCCCAGGCAACCAGTAACAGGACAAGAGAAGACAGTCTTAAGCTCTGCTAAGGGTGGTTTAGGTTGGACATTAGGAAGAACTTTTTCGCTGAAATGGTGATTAGACATGAGAATGGGCTGCCCAGGGAGGTGGCGGAGTCAGCGTCCCTGCGGGTGTTTAAGTAAAGACGGGATTTGGCACTTAGTGCTATGGTCTAGTTGACAAGCTGGTGTTTCGTCATAGGTTGGACTGGATGATCTCAGAGGTCTTTTCCAACCTAACTGATTCTGTGAGCTGGATCTCTTCGGTGGTAGCTTCCTCCTGCCCGTCGCACCAGCTGCGGGCAGTAGGTTGGTTGTGCGTCTCCGCACCGAGCCGGTGCCAGGACGTGTCAGCCAGCACAAGGCAGCACCGGCCTGGGGCACGCAGCTCCGAGGTGCAGCAGCACTGCAGACCCTGGCGCTGCCCTGGAGCCAGGATACAGGCGGTGAGGGGCTGACCGAGGGGCAGGCTCGGGGGCTGCTCACCTGCGCGGGCCGGGGCGGGCCGGGGCCGCGGTGCTCGCTCACCTGGGCGGGACGCGCCGCTGAGTGACGGGCGGCGGCCCCGCCCCGCGGGCACGGGCGGCGCCTCCGCTGCCAGCCAGGCGCCGGCGGGGGCGGGCGTCGAGCCGAGCCGAGCCGAGCCGAGCCGAGCCGAGCCGGGGCAGCCGCGACGGGCACCGGGACGGGCGCGGGGCCGCCATGGAGCCCCCGAGGGACCAAGGTAGAGCGGGGGGTGGGCGCTGCCGCTGCGCCTCGGGCGGGTGGCGGTGCTGGCGTTGGCGCTGGTGCGGCGGGGACGGCGGTGGCTCTCGCAGCCCGTGGCTGCTCGGCCCGGACCTGCCCTGCCCAGCCCAGCCCAGCCCAGCCCTGCCCTGCCCTGCCCTGCCGGGCCGGGCAGCGCTGGGGGTCGGGGCGGTGCGGAAGAGGCTCGCCCCGGCCTGGGCAAGGCTGCGCCGGCCGTCGGCTCGGGAAAGGCGGAACCGGGGCCGGGCGGCGGAGCACGGGGCGGCTGCCGGGCCCCCCAGGCGCGGATGCACGGGCAGCGCATCCCGGCCTTCCCGCGGCGCTTCGTGGGCAGAATAAACTTTCTGCTTGCGCCCTGCGGTAAAAGTAAAGCTCTTCCATTTTACGAGTGTGCAACTTTTGATTGACCAGCGCTGTTCGCAGGGTTTGTTCCCTTTTAATTCTCTCCAGCCCAGGGTTGCCCCGCAGCTGGCAGCTCCGTTTGGGCAGCTGCGTCTCGGCCCCTGAGCGGCAGCAGGGCTGGCGCCTCTGTGGCGCTTCACTGGTGTGCATTTTGCCTGGGAAGACTGTTGTCCTACCTGCCATGGTTGCAACACTCTTCCTAAAACTTTATGGTTTATTGAAAACCAAAAACCTTGGGACTGCTTGCCAAAGAGAGCAGTTGGTGCTCTGATGAAAACTGACCCGAAGGCAGGCAAAGCACGTTCTCTTGCTGTATAAGCTTATCCCGCAGAGGTATATTAGATTTATCTAACCCATTCATAGATCAGTTGGAGCCTTTTATATGGTGTGGTACTGAACTACACGCCAGCTGCTTTCCACTAGACGAAGTAGGGCAGGCTGGGGTCACTAAGTTACCTGCAGTAAGCTGGCAGGGCTGCTTGGTTAGCTCTGTGTCTGTGCCCTTGGGCTGATTTCATTCAGGGTTTTCCTGCTTGTCATGCTGGGGATGGCAGGAAGCATGCAGTTGTGGCGGCTGGAGTGTTGGAGGGGCTCGAGCTTCTGGGAATGTACCCCTGACTCTTCCACGGTCAAGCTCTGTGCTCTGCCAGGTGAGCTGGTCTGGGCACCAGCCTTGATTTGCTCCCAGTTACACACAGCCAAAACACACAGTTAAGTGTTTCGAGACTTGTATAGTATACTCGTACAATTAACAATGACTTCTGAGTTTCTCTGTACCTAGAGAAAAGGTCAAGGCATCTTTGCCTGACCAGAAGGTATAATCTGGTGAGGGGCTGAACCTCCTCAGGGAGTTTCCTTCAACCATTTTGAAGTCCTGTGTCTATTAAATAAAAAAAAAAAAAACCAAGCCAATCAACGACAAAAAAAAAGGAAAGAAAACAACCACCAAACCCTGTTTTTGGGTACTAACAAACAGTATTGTGCCAGAAAATAGCACAACTGTCAGTCCGATCAGAATTTTAATTCCAACTGCAGGAGCATTAAAACTGATGTCAATATTTGTCCCAAAGTTCTTGAGGCTTTTCTATAAGAAAGCAAAGGTCCTTATTGCAACTGCAGGGTCTTGAACAACTTCTGATGGAAAAGGAGGGTAAAATAACATGATCTTTTGAAAAACTGTAGTGACAGTCCTGACACTTACTAGAGGTTTGTTTTGTTATTTTACTCACTTCTGTTATAAATGGCTTCCTACAAAGAGGGTATTGCACCTCAGGATGTTTATCGGAATAGTGTACCTAGTGTGATGTAAGGGACTGTTACAGAGCAAACATGGTGCAACACCTTCTTCCTCTGCCTTCTTTTTGGAGTGATTATGCTGTTTTCTGTTCATGCTGAGGGGGAGATCTGCAGGTACAATGGGAAAATCTAGAATAGTCAACATACTTGTGCCAGTTAATTAATGGCTTCTAATACCTTGCCAATTAGACTTCAAAGACCACTTTCCTTGGCAAACTGGAGTGCTTGCATTGGCAACTCTGCTCGATGATACAATATTATTACTCACTAAAGCCAATGTATGTGGTTAAAGTCCAGGCTGCCAGGTCCTGTCTCTGGGGCTGGCTTGGATTGCCTCTTTTAATCAGAAATTAAGTTGCTTAAAATTGCAAGTCAGAGGTTGCACATTCTGTTGTTACGATGACAGCTTTCTCAGACAGCAAAAGTTAGGAGGTAGGAAGAAAATCTGGATTATGGTTAAGACTGCAGCCAAACTGGACAAGGCTAATGTTCCAGGTGTAGAATGTGCTGAAGTCTCTCCTCTCTTGAGCAGTCAGGTTTGGCAGCAGTCCTTAAAAAGTTGTTCCTAGCCTACCACTAGCAGGATCAGAACCACTGAGCAACTTTTCACTTGAAATGTCTTCGTTTTCAGCAAAGGGATATTTGGACTGGCTCTGTGGCTCCGTGTGATTCTCGGTGCACTCCAAAGGCTCGGAGCCTCTTGCTCTGTGATTACAGGTGCCAAAGCAGTAGTGTTGGCTCAAGCCAAATGGATATAATATTATCCTGAGATGAGGAGTCCCTTGTTCTGTTGCTTTGCTTTAACTTGTCATGAACAAAAATCTGATTCACTGTATGGACTTAGTTGCTGAATAGATTAATAACTGCAGTTGTGCTTTCACAAAGATGCTGCTGTCCCCTCTGCCTCCCTACTCCCCTCCCCCCTCCCCCCCAAAAAAAGTGAAACCACAACTACACCTGATTATGCTTGCAAAAAGAGTCTCTCTCTGGCTTGCCACTGTTACTGTTAGTGCTCATACAGTTTACCAGTAGAAGAATATGGATGAAGCTGCCCCTACAGTGGATTGTGCCAGTGAGCAGTCTCACGAACACATGCACCACAGCACAGTTATATAGTAATGATCCATCTCTGATGTTGTGTTCAGGGGTTCCTCTTATGCTTCAGCAACGCTTCACTTATGTAACCTGGTGTCTTTCAAAATCTTCAGGCTTTTGTGGTACTTAAAAGGAGTCCCAAAACACTACATGTGATTTCTTGAGAGACTATGTAATCCTTTCTTTTCCTAGAGCCTTGACTTGCACTTTTGGGGCTGACAGAATGGACTTTAATGTTATTTTTTTGTGCAGAAAGAACTTGTTGCTGGCAGTAGCATAACATTTCCCCCATGTCCCATTGGACAAAGCTGCACCTTTTCCTACTGCTTTATTTGTTTTCTTATCACTAGGTACTTGCAGTACTGTAGGTATGATTTTTTTTTTTTCACTTAATGTGCAATTGTGAAATCAAACACTTGTAAGTAAATACAAGTGGACAGCTGTTGTGGGAACTGCAAAGGAAGAATGATTTCACTGAGCTGAGTGTCTGTAATGGTGACTTGAAGATGACAAAAATATCAGAAGACTTACACGAGTAGGTCCCTTGAACAGCAGCATGCCCTCATTTCTTTTGCATGAAAAACTGTATTGGGGGGGTTGAAATCTTGTTCTGACTCAGGCTGAGGGTCCTGACTTGATGGGGTGGCATAACGTGAGTTATTTGATGGTGTTGCTGTCCTCCTCTCTAAGCCAGTGCATGAATGAGGTATGGAAATGTGGGGGATCTGTGCGCTGTGTTGGAGGGATGCTGGAGCAGCTGATGCACAACTGTTGGGTGGGCAGCTGGAGGCTGGAGCAGTGTCAGCTGTTCTGCCTTCCTGCAGTGCGTGAGCATTGAAGGGTAACTTGAACTCTTCATTCTTGCTCACACCCACTTCAGTAGGATATGGAGGAGGGGGCCAGCCCAGTGGCCCAACTGTGGAAGGAATCTGTGGCTTCTGGTATGCATGGATGTTTATCCCTGTTCCCTACAATGAACACTGTCACAAGCAGGCAGTACAGTCTTTCACTCAGCCAGAGTAAGGTCTGCTCTCGGACATTTTGGCGCAGGGAAAGCTTAGCTAAGGATCTATGTTCTTTGATCCTCCAATGAGGCCAAGCTGTAACTGCTCGGGGCTTTTAAAATCCGACATGAAACTGATGCAATTCCTTTTTGGTCCAGTTTCCCATACTTAGAAGCAGCCCATGGGTTCCTCTTTCTCCCACTGCAAATGCCCTCCAAAGCAATGGGAGGCCTTGGAGGCTCAGGCTGACGTTGCTGGCCTGAAATAAAGCACCGCACCTTGGCTTTGGTGTGAGACTGTGCTGGTGCAGGCTGAGCAAGCACCTTGCTCTGCTTGATCTGGGTGCTTTGTGGGTAAAGTGGGAACAGCTGGTTTTCATGGCTGACAGTTGGCTGCCATATGTTAACACCTCTCCTGGCCTGGGCACGAGTGCTATTGAGCTGCTGTGAGCTGTGCCTGGAGGCTGCAGAGCACAGCCCCTTCCATCTGCAGGGGCTGTCAGTAACCACATAGTGCACTACTCTGCCTTGGGAATGTTATCTCTATTCATTTTTATCTCATTCGTATCTCTATTCATGCTCCTGTCTATCTTGTATGTACATTTTTTCCCCTTGTCTTCTACAGCTGCTGAATACAGCAGCCTTTGACTAACAACCTCTGCTTTGTGAGCCAGCTGTTAGTGTAGTCCCAGAAGGAGCTGGGTGATGAAGGAAGTGAGTGTTGGGGCTTCTGATGCTTTCTGCCATGCACTGACCCTGCTGGGTGAGGACATCCCAAAAGCTGCTTTGGCTGACCTGAGTGTTGTAAAGGCTGGGGAGGCTTTGTCCTCTTTCTTCACAACTATTTGCTTCTTTAACAGGAAGGTGTCCTGGCAGTTTTTATTGGCAGGGAGTCCCTCAGCTGGTACCGAGAAGTCTTGCAGGAGGATGAGGGACTAGAGTTTCTGTGTAAAATCAGGGAGCTGTTTGTGGATTGCTGATTCCTGAGGGTGCTGGACATTGCTGCAGGTAAGGGAGGTTATGTGCTGTATCTCTTCAAAAAGTGATGTTTCCATGGCAGCAGACACAGTGCAGGGAGTCTTCTTGAAAGCCAATGTTTTCTTGAGCAATTTTCAAAAGAAAATAACCCAAACTCCTCCCTTCTTAGTTTAATAGGAGAGAGCAGCAGTGTCATTTGCTGAGACCTGTGCAGCAGACACCTGGTGAGTGTGGGGTTTTTGTGCTTTTACGAGATGCTCACCTCCAGGTAGGAGGATGATGACCCTGCTGTTGCCTCCACTGGAGTCTTTGTAATATGGGCACTTCTGATTTGAGATTTGCTGTGTGGAGGAAGGGAGGTGTTTACCCTTGTTCTTTGGATATCCTGCAGTGAGTAAGCAGAAAAATGTCAAACAAAGGGTGACTAAAAGGGAAAGCAAGCATTAAGTGAGATTAAGTACTAAATTGAAATGCTCTTGTTCAGCCAACACTGTCACTTTGTGTCAGCTTCAATTTAAGTCTCCAGAGGGACAGCTTTCTCTCCTGTTAAATGTAGTGACTGTCTTCAAAATTGCTCATATTTGGGTGTGTTAGCCAGAGCGATTTGGAACCTTCACTCAAAAACCTTGTGTTAGAAGACAGGCTTTCTGCTGAAAGCCTTCTCTTTTGAAAAGGGCTGCAGTAACAGACCAGCTACCCAGAACTTTCTAATCTGGATCTCTCCTGAAGGTTCGGTGTCACTCCTGCCATTTCTTCTTACTCATCTTCCTCCTCTTCCTCTGGTTAAAGGAGCAGAAGTGAAAGAATATGTAGCTGTGTGTTGGCTTTGGCCATTTGGCAGGATGATACCATGAGCCAGGCTAACTGGTCTGGAGCATCCTTGCCCTGCTATGAAAACACTTATTTCTGGCAGAGGTGTAGATGGCTGTATGGATTTTCTGCTAGTGCAAGTACAAGTGGTGGCAGTCAGCTGCATGAGTCTGCAGCCACTTGTCCGGGGGTGTGGTGGGGGGAGCAGCACAGCACTGTCTGCCAGCAAATGCTGGTGCGTGGAAAAATGCTCATTGTGCTGTTACTTGCTCCTGAGCAGAAAGGGGTGGATTGATGCTATCTAGAGGGAAAGCAGCAGTTCTGTTGTGGTGTGAATACTGTCACTGAAAGAGGCAGCTTTCCTGTTTTGCAAGCTGACTTCTCTATTCCAGAGTATGAGAGCAATAAGTGTCCTTGGATGCTGACTGACAGTGGAGTGGCCCAGCAGATGCTGCCTTGGCCAAGCCTGGAATGCTCCCTTTTCTCTAGAACTGAGGTCTATAGGAATGTGCTGTGCCACATGTGGTTTGGAGTGACAGGCTTCTGAACTGCCCCTCTCCTGCTGGTAGCCTCCCAGCAGAACAACAAATGTGTGCTGTGCTTGAAAACTTCATAGATAAAGAGGAAGCACACTTTGTGTGAGTACATGGAAAGAAAACCTGTTTATTGTGTAATTGAAACGTTAACAATCTAATTAAAGAATTAGTTTAGAAAGACTATTATGCAGATGAAGCTTTAGTAATAATAAAGGTAACATACAAACTTAGTTTCTATACCTTTTTCTTGGTGTCTTACTCATCCTTCCCCTGGCTTCTGGGGCTGTTAGTATCATTTTGGTGGTGGCAGGCGTATTAGAGCAAGTTGTCATATTGTGACTCCTTTTCTGGGAGGCGTAGGATATTGGTGGTTTCTTCCTCACTGTGGGATCCACTGGAATCCTTCTGTTCTGTTTAGTTTTTACAGATCTTTCTTTCATTGCTTTGCAAGCTCCATGTTACATCCAAATCTATTATATAAAGTGCCTTTTATATATGTTAGATATTATTCCTTTGCTCTCTGTTATCTATGTTATAAGATAGTTTTGTCCAATTGCACATCTCCACTGGTGACTTTCTTACAGCTGTGGGATCTCCATTGTCAGCCCTGTGCCCTCTTACTTGTACCATGCCTGTATTCTCACACCCTGTGTCTCTGCTCTGAGACAGGCCAAGTAAAACAAAGCTGCAGGCGAATCAAGAAGGGTTGAGACAGAGCAAGCCTGACAAGTCTCTAGTCCTGAGGCCTTGCAAGCTCGGCTCAAAGCTTATGTCCTGTCACTAGCAATGGCAGTGTTGTACTGTGGAGTAACAAAGAGGCTGGGGAGCACCTGCAGCTTGCTTGGGGTGGTGGGTGAGGCAAGCAGAGGCAGAACAGCAGGTATTTTTCCTGTTTTGCTTTCCCTTGTCTAGCAGCTAGAGGGAAGTGGCGCTTCATCAGAACCCCCTAACCCTTGGATAGAGATGAAAAGATGTGCCAAGGGAGGTGACCTGGGCTGGAGTTGGTGTTTTCAGACAGGTGCTCCTCCTGTGCTTTGCTAGGATTAGAGCCCATGCTTGGCAGTGATGTTGGTTCATAAGAAAAGCCTGAAAAAGGTTGAAAACAAAGCTGTGTAAGTAATGTTTCTTAACTGCTCTTTAGGCTGGCAAAGCTGTGTAGCATTGGGAATGTTGCTTGTGTCTGTTTGGTGTTGTTTACTTTTTGCCTAAAGTACTCTAATTAAACTATTAGCAGGGGTCCCAAGATGAGCAAGAAGTGATCCTACTTATCTCTCTGTTTTTTCTCTGCCTAAATGTGTATCACATCATGACATTAGAAAGTCTTGGTTAATTTGATCAGGATAGCAGAATTTGAAAGAAACTCCCCTTCTGCTTCCACTCGAGTCATCTCTGATGTTCATTGCAGTGTTCTACAACAATCCAGTCCCTGGGAATAACATACAGTATTGGACATTTGCAGCTGCTGCCAGGACGGGCTGCCTTTGAAGAAGGCAATTTCACTGAACTTGCATCTTCTGATACCTTGTAGTCTCTGCAGAGTGTATCAGAGTCCTGATGTGTCCCTTGCTTTTCCTCACACAGGTTCCTGGGAATGGAACTGTGCAAGGACTTGCCTATAAGCAACTTTAAAGAAGCTGTCCTTTAAGTGGGAACCAGTACTTCCTACTCAAAAGAAGGGTCAGGGTTATGAAATGGGCACAGCTCACACTGGCTGGAGTGCACCTTTCTCTCTAGTGTCTGTATTGTTCTGCAGAAGAGAAGTCCCTTCAGCACATCTCAAAAGTGTTTTGCCTACATCTGAGGAGTCTTGAGAAGCAGGCTGAAGGCAGAGCAGAAAGCCCCCAGATCAATCACTGTTTTTGACTTGCTGACTGCTCGGTGTGCTTTGATGACTGCTGGCAGAGGTTAGTTCTGTGCCTGCACACAGACAGGCCTCGGTGTGCGTGAGCGGATCACACGCCGCTGTGCAGGCTGTTTCCATAGCACCAAAAAAATCTGCGCCAGGCAGTCCCTGAAGAGGTTTTGCTGAGCAGCTGACGTGCATTCAGGGATGAGGAGCATCAGAAGTAGTACCAGACTAGGCATGGGGTAGGAATGGAGCCTGCTTTAAATATTGACTTTCCTGTTGCCAGATGTCACAGTCTTGGCAGAAGGAAAACAGGCTGTTTTACTGCAGTGTGCTTTGCTTGGAGCTATGAGCTCTGAAAAGCACCATTCATGCTCTGTTTCATCTCCTCAACAAGCTATTTGCAGTGTTGTGCTCCAAAACTGTTTTTTTAACACGGAGTTTGTTCTTGAGCAAAAGGAAAGACCTGAAATGACTTCTGGTCTTTCTCTTAAGACTTCTCTGGTGCCTGTGTGGGAGTTATGTTTTACCTTCTTGTGCTCTGAGTTGTGACAAGCCTTTGTGTCTGCTGCCTGGGCAGACTCTTCAGGCGCTCTGCAGCTCTGGTATCCCAAGTATGTCTGTATGGGCCCTCAAGAAAGGGGTGGGTCCACCTGCTGTGTTCAGAGCATTGCCATGTGGCCTGTCACCACCTCTGCAGACACTTGAAGGAACAGGGAACAGAACCTCCTGCAGAGGACCCCAAAGAGAACTGTCTGGAGAAGGCCACAACCCCAGCTTGCCATTGTCTGAAATGGTGTTGTCCTGCTGCTTGCCAAGCAGGTGTTCATCCCTGATCTTGTTGAGCAAGACTGAGCACATAGTGGGTCTGGCTCCCTACTTCTTCCAGGTCTCAGGCCATAGTTGGATCCCTGCACACTATCTTTTCACACCAGCTCCTGGTCCAGGGTGTGTGGGGACCTCAGCCCCAAGCTTGGGCTGGGGGGATGTATCCCAAAACCAGATTAGGATGTGTTGGGGGGATCCTGTGTGTCATAGAAGTTGTTTATGTAGTTTAAGTGCCAAAAGCTCTACTGCACTTCTAGCTGACTGCTACTGTCATGTGATTTAAGTGCAGTAATTTGGAAGGAGGGGAAGACTCTGAAATATTACTGTTATTTTCTCCAATAAAGCAGTCCTTAACTGCAGTAAAGGTGTGTTTTAGACACCCACTCTAAATCTCCTTGTCTGAAAATTCTGATGAAGGAATAAACAGTCGCTGCTACCATTTAAATAACTGTTTATAGCAATCAGTCTTAAATACTAGCCTTCCCTGAAATACATTTGAATTTCTTAGTGCACTTCTAGTAAATGCTGAGGTACAACAGAGACACCTGTCTGTACTTTGTCAACTGCTACTTGAGCTTTGTACATTGATCTCATTAACACTTTATGTAGCAGAACTAGTGTGAACACTAAGCAGGTAGTAGTACACTTCTTTGGAAAAGTAAAATTCAGTGGCTGAATGTCTCTTTTTGAATATAGCCTTGGTTTTTAGATGCAAACAAATCTTGCTTTCCTGTCCTTCAGGTTAATCTTTAAATACTCAGTCAACTTAGTTGTTTTTGGTTTTCTGGAGGAATCTCTAAATATTGTAGGGGGAAGAATTCGGTTTTGGACTGTGGTGTCTCCAACAGTTGACTTTTTCCAAAGAAATCAGTCTACTGCAAGTGCATTCTTGATTACTGAGTTCCAGCAATTGGTGCTGCTGTTCGATATAAACTTGTTTAACTATGTTTAATATCAAAGGAGGAAAAAGCCAGCAGCTCACCAGGCACCTAACAAGTACCAGAGAGCTGCTGCATGTACTGCAGGTGTGCAGGGCTGCATGTATTGTATGTTGGTGCAGGGCTGCACCAACTGCCCACTGATTGGGTTGGTTGGACAATACAGAGCACTTCTGTAAAGACGCAGGAGTTGCATGGTTTTTATGGTGTATGTATGGGGGTACTTGTTCATGTTCAAATGTGGTTTTGAGGACTTGGTTTTAACAGTCCAGCAATCCTACAGGAAAGGTGGCTGGTGCTCTCAGAGCACAGCTGCAATGGTAGGTGAGCCTTCTGCACCCCTTCTAATACACCCCTCTTGGTGCATTGCTTAAAACACCAACTTCTGAGCTGCAAGTTGTTCACACTCTTAAGTGTGTAATTTGTTCCCATAAATTATTCTGGGTTAAGGCAACCTGCAGTGTCAGTACAGGCTGGGGGAATGAAGGGATTGAGAGCAGCCCTGTAGAGAAGGACTTAGACTGGTGCTGGTGGATGAAAAGCTGGACGTGGGTCAACAGTGCGCACTTGCAGCCCAGAAAGCGGTAACACATCCTGGTCCTCATCAAAAGCAATAGTGGCCAACAGGTCAGGGATCTTCTTGGATCTCATGGGATCCCACCTGGAGTATTGTGTCCCGTTCTGTGGTCCCTAGAACAGGAAAAACTTGGGCCTGTTGAAGCAGGTTCAAAGGAGAGCCATGAAAATCATTGGAGGGATGGAACACCTATTGTATGAGGAAAGGCTGAGAGAGATGAGGTTGTTCAGCCTGGAGAAAAGAAGGCTTCAGGGAAATCTTATTGCAGCCTTTCAGTAGTTAAAGGGGGCTTATAAAAAGATGGGGACAGACTTTTTAGCAGGGCCTGTTGTGATAGGATAAGGGATAATGGTTTTAAGCTGGAGGAGGGTAGATTCAGACTAGATATAGAGAAATTTTTTACATTGAGGGTGGTGAAACACTGGAACAGGTTGCCCAGAGAGGTGGTGGACGCCTGATTCCTCAAAATATTGGAGGTTTTAGGTGGTCCACTGGACATTTGGAAAGTCCAGTGGAAGCATTGGACAGGGCTCCGAGCAACCTGATCTAGTTGAAGATGTCCCTAGCAGGGGAACTGGAACGAGATGACCTTTAAAGCTCCCTTCCAACCCCAACCATTCTATGGTAAAACACAGATACTGACCAAATCTTTAACTGGGAAAGTTTACACCACCCTTAAAGGGTATTTGGGGCACCCTGCTTTGCTATCTTTGAGTGTGAATTGTAGATGAACACGAGTACTATGGTTCATGAGCAGGGAGAATTAGTTTCTGCATATTTCTGAATGGTACCAAGTCAAACCTGTTGGAGTTGATGCTTTGAAGCTGAGTGGTTTCGATTGGCTTCTGTGCCTGTCACTGTGCAGATTTTTTGGCATGAAAGATTTTTTGAGATTGTATAAGAAGGAAAACAACTTGAGTGTCAATGGAGTCAGCAGAGCAACCTGCTGAGTACTTCCTGCTGTGGTGAGGAAGTGTTTTTGGGATAAATGGCAAAAGGGAGAGCCTTACTGGAGTGAATGGACAGTCTTCTTATTCTGTTTTAGCACACTGATGTGTGAAGTCTTTAATATGCTTCTGTTTCTTATTTACAATTCAAGAGCAAAACTTCACCTTGGTGAATCCCAGAAGTGTACTTCACTCCCATCCCCAATGAAGAGTATTTTCCTATTCAAAAGCATCTTTTGCGAAAGCGAGAATATGAGAAGAGGGATACAAAAGTCAAAGCAAGACCTCTGTGTGTTGTTGAGAGGAGCTGAGAAAACTTTTAAATATTTTTAGGAGGGAAAACTGGTAAATTAAGGATAGAGCTAGTGTCAAATAAAGTAACTTCTCTAGTTTTCCTGCTCCGAGGTAATGTTACTGGAGAAGCCTTGTTTGCCCTTCATGCAAGGTGGTGCCAGCAGCATTTCTGAGGGATGTGATGGCTTCTTAGTAATAATGCTGTATCACAGCTCCCTGCTACAGGACACACTTGTGGATTGACAACTGAGGACTAGCAGTACGCAAGGCAGTGTTTCGACTTTCACCTCTTCAACATCCTGATACAGTTTTTACCAGAATGAAAAACTGTGGGTTGCATTATTCATAGCTCTTGAAGCTCTGAGTTATTCTGAATGGTTTTTTTGTGCTGATGGCCGAGCTGTAGTGTGCCAAACCTGATGTAACAATAACCTACTGGGCACCAGCTAGAGCAGTCCTTAACCATAAAGTTTGAAAAGTTTACCAGACTAATCTGTTAAACAGAACGGATCCATTAAACTAGAGCATGACCAGTACTCAGAATGGCTATGAATATATGTGTTTTTTTGCTTGACATTTACAGTGGTGAAACAGGCTGTGTGGTGGATTAGCTTGTGCAATAGGGAGTGATGCTAAACTTAGACTTCACTTAGCAGTGTAAAGCTTTATTCTTGGAGTTCGCACTGATGTTCTGTTCCAGGTCAAACACTGGGAGGAGGCAACTTGTGGAACAGTGCAGTTCTGGAGCAGCTACTCTCTAAAATCAGTGGAGGCGTGCTTTCTTTACCAAAAATTACCCAACCACAAGCCCCAACATAAAAAAACCACAAACTACCAAAACCACATAAAACTAAAAAACACCGCTCCCCTCCCCCTCCTCTCTTTTGGAGCTGAACCTCAAAATACCTCAAAATTTGGTCCTTCAAACCTGCATTTCTTTCTTCCCGCTGTAGTTTCCATCATGTCATCTGCACCAGAATCAGGAAAAATGCCTGCCTTTGTGTTCATTAGATAGGTCTTTCCAGTTTTGTTCACTATCATATATTTCAGTAAAATGAGTGGTTAAATTCATTTGACTTACTTTGTTGCAAAATATAAATGAGGAACCTGGATGCTTATCCAAGCATGCTGATATTTAGGAAAACTTCCCTTTTTGTAGAATGGACTGGGACACAACTAGATTGTGCATAAATATATTAATATTGCTTGGAGATCTTGAGAGATTAGTACTTTCGTGATCTGAACCTGCGTAGGTTGTTAAAAAAGGAAATACAGGTTGCCTGTAATGTCACCCAGCAGCAAAAAGTGGCATCTCTGTCCAAAGTCTGATCTGATGGAAGTGGGTATGCTCAAGTTTTCTAGGACCTGGAAGTCCTTTAAAGCTTTATATCGTTTTGTGGAATCATCACTGGACAAGCTTTCTTGACCCTTTTTTTTGCCACCTTCAGCTTTTGGAGTGATCAGTGTTTTATGATTGTCTGTTGATTTATGTGACAGCAGTATCTCTCTAGGCTAACAGTTTCATTTAATTTGCTGTCCTAGTGTGACTTGGAGTAGGGGCAAATGTCTCTTAACAGGATTTACTCAGCTCAAGCAGCATTAAAAGTCAGTCAAGGACATATCAATCGGATAAAATCTCAGAGTACTTATTAATATAATGGCAACTTCAGTGGTCATAATATTCTAAAGGTAGGTGCATTATCTGCATTATATTAGGAAAAAAAGCTGGTCATTGCAGTTGGTTTGTTAATGAATTGCTGCTGGTTGCTGCATGCACAGTTGCAGGATTCTCCCTCATCTCTTAAATGAGATTAACAGCAGTGCAGAAGTATTCAAGCTGACGTCCTGAGTTTGTCCAATTTGCAGCCCTGGCAGGATGTGTCCAAGATCCTTTAAGTAGTGATAGCTATTGCTCTGAATCAGTTTGGAAGCACTGTAGGAATTGATGCTGCCCAGCTGGATATGGAATTTAGCAGTATGGGCAAGCAGCAGCCACACTCCATCTGGAACAGGACACTTCAAGCACCACACAGTTGAGTGGGTGACTGGTAAAGTGCTGGACTATAAAGGAGTAGGTAATGTATCTCGTTTGATGCTGCAGGGAAAACAAAACAACTTACTCTGGGTTTTCAAGTGAGAGATTCCCAGTAATAGTGAACTGCTGCACAGGTACTTCATACCAGCAATCTGGTGGTGTGCCATTAACACTCCTTTGTTAGGTCTTACTTTCTTAAGTTTGGGAGGGCGTACTGAAATGCTGCAGTGTGAGAAATGTAGATGAATAATCAGGGCTTGTCTTCATTTTGGGCTTAGCTGCTTGGAAAAGCTGTAACGGGCTTGGTGTCTACTGCCAGCTTTTAGGTACCTTGTGGTCAGCCTGGTTCTCTGAAGGGTTTGTAGCAAAACCCATTACTGGTTTAAAGGTGTAAATTGACTGGTTGAAGAAGAGGGAGCAGGAGCAGGTTCTTATGACCTGAGACATTTCTGGGGCATATATGTCTGTGTATTTACCATACTAGTGCACTGCTGCTGCTGACTAGGCAGAGTTTTACAGTTTCACAGATACTTCACAGTATGCTCTCAGATAAGCCAAGAGCAAAAATATTAATAGGATTTCTATACAGCTTGCTACTTGCAGTTGGCCGTGTTTGAGGAATTGTACTTAAAGTTTTATGCAATTACACTTGTTTGACAGGAGAAGTCAAAATCGTAAACTTACTTAGTCAAGTCCTAAGAAGGGAAAAAAACTGGTGGTTTGCCATTATTGCTAAGCAAACAGCTGATCTTTATCATGGACAGCTGAATAAGGTGCCAGGCTACAGCAGGAGTGCACCTTAACCATACAACCAGTAACCTGTGTGTGGTAAAATTAGCAGTGCTTCTAAAAAATGTCACTCCTCTTGGTGTTGTGTGCATCCTTTGTGGAAGCCCACCTGGAGATTACTGTCCTCTGACTCTTTGTGAGGAAATTTGTGTGGTTGTGCTAAAAATTACTGTGCCCTGAGTGCAGAAGTGACTCGCCCAGTGCTACTGAAGGGCAAGCTGACATCTGTAGATGAACTGACATGTGTTTGGAAGCTTTTGTGTCAGCATTCCTCTGGACTGAGGAGCTTTGCTAGGGGAACCTGAGAGCATGCTCTAGAGAGAGTTGCTGGAGGAGTAAAGGAAACCACTGGAATGGATGAAAAATAAATTCAGGAGTTGGAGAAGGGAATTCAATGACTTAACTTGAGCCTAGTTTTCTTGGGCTCATGCAATTGATAAAGGGTAAAAGGAGGACAGGTTCCTGCTGAAAGGCAGCTTTAGCTCAGTGACACTGGTAGCTTATTTGTCTACTTCAGCTTTTTCTTTCTGTACAAGAGTGAACTCTTCCTACTGCAGAGGCACTTCCCTCCTGAAGAAGGGGTGTCGGGGGAAGTAGATGGCTTTTGTACTTGCCAAGAGCTGCTTCTGTGTCTAGAGTCACATGTCAAGCCCAAAAAGTTGCTTGCTTATTCACTTAGTGAGCAAAGTGTAAGTCTGTCCCTTTTATGAAAATACAGGAGACTTTTTCCCCGTCCCAGAATCTGTCCCAACTGGTCAGCTACCTTTTTCCTGTAGTCTCTTACCAGAAACCAAGGTAGTCTCTACTGCTGCAAAGGCTTCTGCTTTGCTTGTCAGCTGTCATAATACTCCTGTACACTGCGGAGATGTGTGGAAGTGAAAAGTCTCCCGTGAAGTCTCTGTCCATACCTCAGTTTAGAAAGTGTGGGAGAAAACTGAACTTTATTTTTTGTCAGCAGGTAGATACTTACAAATCTGCTTCACAAGATGAAGGACAGGCCACAGACCTTCCCTAAGACAGGGTGCCAGGACCCCTTGTGTTCCTGAAGAAGAGAGGTCCCTGGAAGATCCTTGGAGAATCTGGGGGAGCTGCCTGTGACTTATTACAGCCATTGTGTTAATCACAGAATGGTTGAGGTGGGAAGGACCTCTGGAGGTTCAACCCCTGTTAGGGCAGGGCCACCTGGAGCTGGTTGCCCAGGACCATATCACAGAACGGTTTGAGTTGGAAGGGACCTTAGAGCTCATCCAGTTCCAACCCCCCAGGCATGGGCAGGGATGCCACCTGCTAACTAGATCAGGTTGCTCAGGGCCCATCCAAGCTGGCCTCAAACACTTCCAGGGATGGGGCATCTACCACTCCTGGGTCACCTGTTCCAGTGCCTCACCACCCTCTGAGAAAAGAATTTCTTACTAATGTCTAATGTAAATTTCTCCTCTTTTAGTTTGAAACTGTTCCCCTTGTCCTGTCACTATCTACCTGTGTAGAAAGTTGTTCTTCCTCTTTTTCAAGTCCCCTTTAGGTACTGAAAAGCCGCAGTGAGGCCTCCCTGGAGTCTTCTTCAGGCTGAACAACCCCAATTTTCTCAGCCTGCCTTTGTAGGATGCCTCATTGAGAGATCGTCTTTGTGGCCGTTCTCTGGACCGGCTCTAGCAGGTCAATGTCCTTCTTTGCTGAGAACTCCAGAGCTGGATGCAGTGCTTTAGGTGGTGTCTCACAAGGGCAGTGTAAGGGTGGAGAATCACCTCCTTTGACCTGCTGGCCACTCAGCTGTCAATGCAGCCCAGGGTGCATTTGGCCTTCTGGGCTGTAAGCACACACTGGTGGCTCATGTCCAGCTTTTTATCCACCCAAGTCCTCCTCTGCAGGGCTGCTCTCAAGGACCTCTCCCAGCCTGTACTTGTATCTGGGACTGCCCTGACCTGGGTGCAGCACCTTGCACTTGGACCTGTTGAACTTGATGAGGTTCTCATGGGCCCACTTCTTGAATTTGCCCAGGTCTTCTGGATGGCATCCTGTCCTTCTGATGTGTCACCTGCACAGCTCAGCTTTGTGTCATCTACAAACTTGCTGAAGGTGCAGTTGATGCCACTCTGTGTCATTGATAAAGATATTAAAGATGACTGGTCCTTGATATCCATGTCTGTGGACCACGTCCAGATAGCTTTTGAATATCTTCAAGGATGGATTTTGTGAAGTACTTACCCTAAACCCGTGTTGCTTGCATCAAATTGTGTGCTGCTTGGTTGCTTCTGTACTTCTGCCCTTTATAGTAAATGATGGAATTTCTGTGCCACGCCAAATGCAGGCATGAACTTGGTAATTACATGGTGGGAGCTGCTGTGTACCACAAACACTGAAGATTTTGTCGGTATTATTAAGGTACTGCTAAGACTACAGATGGTGCTTTTTTGGCTGATTCTTTTTTAGATCTCACAATATGTGATTCAGCTTAATGCATAATCAAATTTGCTTTGTTCTTAAAACCTCAGTGTCGATTTCGTGTTGCGACCTGGTACCTGGCAGACTTTTCTGGAGCTGCTTTTCAGAAATGGAGGCTCTGGGATTCTGTGTTAAAAGAGGGAGGTTTGCTTTAAGAGTGCAGAAAAACAGACTTGTCCTACGAGAGAGGCAGGGAGTCACTCCAATCGGAGTCACTCAAGTAAAACTTAGTTAGATTGTGAGGTTACATACTAAAACTTTGCTTGAAACAATACCATTTCTGCACTGCAGTCTTTTCTTCCTAATCTTTTCCAACTAACATCTAGCTGCAGCTCAGCACTGTTTCTTCACATTTTTGACAGGGTCAGTCTCTTGCCTGAAGGATTGGAGTCTATAGAGAATGCAGCATAACTGGGATAAGTGGCTGAAGTAAAATAACTAAATCTAAATAACTAAATCTAAAATAACTAAATAACTAAAATCTACCTGGCGATGCTTTGACTCTGTTAATCTCACTTGGAAGTGCCCCTCTGTGTTTGTAGGGTTTGATCTGACTTTTCCGAAGTCAATGAAAACTCTGATCACTGGTTCTGGGGTGCTACTCTGTCCTTTGGCCTGGACCCTTTCCATAAGTCAGAAAGCTTTTTACCTGTTACTGCTGGAGCTGGGAAACGTGACTGCTTAGAGCACTGTTTGAGACACACAACTTTGTCATAAATCAGGGATTTCTGCCTAATTTTCTAAGTGCTGAAACATTTATAAGGTAGTAGAGAATGTGTGCAAATATAGAGAATTTTGTCTGATATGAACGGGTTAAGTATTTTACTGTAGTATCAGCTTGTCTAGTGGCAGAATATGCTGGAGTGTGGATCTACTCCCTCACAAGAGCTCAGGAAATTAGTCTGAGTTTATAATTGGATTGAGAGAAGAGAACTGCTGCTTTCGCCAAGACATGCGTCAGCTGTCTGAAATACTGTGGGCTGAGACTTTGGTTTAAGAGAAGAGCAATACTGGCAGCCTGTGATCCTCACCTGTAACATTTGAAAGTGTTTGTGTTGCAGGGAGGTATGTCTTGGCAGAATACTGATCATTCTAAGAGGTGGTGGTTGTTGGTGGTGGTTTTTTCTTTGGGTTTTTTGTTTGTTTGTTTTAATAAGAGTAAGTGAAGGCAGCACTTAGGCTAAAGAAAATTCTGGAGAAGATATTTCTGTACAAAAAACCTTACTGAATGATGTAGTTGTATAAGCAGAGCTTGTCCAGAGAAAGCATGTGGGGGAGGCTGAAGTACTGAGGTTAATATTGTGGTGTTGAGTTGTACCCTGCTAGAAGACAGCAGATACTTAACCCCTTCAGCAACATTCTGCTGACCATTGCTAACGGGGCTGCAGAAGCCTATAGTGGTGCTGTTCAGGAATTGCTGTAGCTGTGCAGCTCCGTTCTTATCATGCACAAATCTCAGGGGACTGAAAGAAGTGTCTGCTGTTAAAGGAAGGGCAGAGAGCACAGTGTGGGAATTAATATACAAATTTCAGGCTTGTTTAGTCTTTGGGCTTCTGTCTTATTGCTTCACAATATCTTTTTCTCTTAATGCAGTTTTAAGGCCTCAGATCAGGTGCTGAAAGGCTTTACTTGTCTGTAAACTGGCAAGATTTTGAAGATCAAGTTGATGCTACAGAATCTAGATTGGCTTAAGATGCTTAAGTAGCTTTATGGCTCTTAAAATGGCTTATGCCATATAAAACTCTGTTGGAGTGGGGAGAGGAGCCTGACTGTTGCTGCCTGATTGGGATCTACCTGGGAAAGATGGGGGTGGTGGAAGACTGCCTGGCTGGAAGTCTTTGCCCCAGACACACTCTCTGGCAGGCCTCTTGTCAATCTTGCCTCTTAGCAGACTGAAGAAGATGAAATTCAAACCAAGTATAGGCTGAGAAGGCAGTTAAATCTTAACAGGCAACCTTGAAATAAGAGACTGAATCTTTTTTGCTGTGCCCCCCAAAGAGCAAGTGCTTCTTGCACCTCTTTCCCCTCTTTGTCAACAAAGTCTTCCCCTCATTTTCCCCCATTTTCTTTTGCTTGCTTAAGTGCTGGAGTCATGATAGCCTTGCCAAAAGTATGAGCTGTGATGGACAAGTTTGGCAGCTCTGGGTATAATCAAGACACAAACACGGGGTATTCAATGTGGTGAAGGTGCCTATGTAACAGCAGAACTCAGAGTAGGTGTTGTGGATTGGTTATTTTGATAGCTTTTTCCAAAGTACTGTTTAGATCATCTTAGGGTAGCTTCTGCACTCCTCCAATCCTGAGGCATGAGTGGTAGCCTTTCCTGAGTTTAACTGTATGAAACACTACTGAATACATAGCTCAGTTTCTTCAAAGCCTGGAGGTGATACTCATTCATGCTTGATCAGGGTTTGGTTTCTGTAGGGAAGGAGGGATCTAATGTTTCCATGTATGAACAAACTATTGTTCTGCTAGACCTGTATGTGGGAAAAGCAGCTTCTCTGCAAGGCTACCATAACATCTTAGCCTTGCCATCAAGGTAGAAGTGCTTTAATGCTATATTGCCTTGCTTAAATTGTTGCTAGAGCTTTGGGTTAAGGAGGAAGCTGCAGACCTGGGTAGCAGGGGCTAGCTGAAGAAAGAACCATGCCTGAGACTAAGCAGGCAAATATCTGGTGAAAAGTGTTTGCTCAAATTCAACAGCTTTTCTAGCTGTGGAGGGAGTTCCCTCCCTTATGATTCATGAGGTGCACAATCTGTACTGATTGTTAATGCTAAATAGTTACCTGGGAAAGCTTTAAGTACACTCTGTAACCTTAACAGAGGAGATTACAACATGATTAATGGTGGGAATTGTGATGGTAATGCTTTGCTGAGGCTTGCCAAGCCTTCCTGAGCCGTTTTGTGACATTCAGTTGAACTTGTCAGTAATTGGTTCAAGCATCCTTGACAGAAGGTATCATCTACCTTGTGCCAGTCTCTCAGACACCAGCTTCTAAAATGGCATAGATGACTTAAGTACTAACCTCTTCGTTATCTTCAGGTGTTAAGGGCAATGAGTACTTGTTCTGGAATAGCAAAATCTTCAGTTTTAATCTCTTGCATAGTAAGCAAAACCCCACTGCTACTTGTCTTTGAAACAGCTCCTTCTTTAGGCTTCAATATCTTTGCAGGTGCTGCCTTGCATCTGGTATCTGCAGCAACAACCAAGGTACATAGTAAAACTGAATTTACAATGCAGGGCAAAGAGCAGATACTCAAGGATACACAGTAACTACTCTAAGCCATGTAACAGAAGCCTAAACTTAAGTTTCAGCTCTGAAACGTGTGTGTCTTGCCCTGGGAAGGCAGCGTCCATCTATTAGGGTATGGCTCTACAGCCTCAATTCCACCTTCAGCCAGCTTCATGTGCTCTGAATTAGTGTGGAGAGGAAGCCGGTACAGCAGGATAATTTGGTCATGGGAGGGCCCTTTAGCAAGGCCTCATAATGAGCCTGTTTTCATAGTGTAGAGAAATCTTGATTGCTGTGACTATCAAGAGCTGCTAAACTGGTCCAAAAGCTTCACACTGCAGAGCAAAACCTTACTTTTTTGTTCTGTGAAGCTGCTGTTTGTCATACCCATCCTGCTTTGTTTCCTTGGGCCACCACTTGAATTTGGAAAATCCCTTGGAGAGAGATTCATTCCTCCTCCAAATGCACCACAGCTAGCAGAACCTATCTTCTTCAGACTGGCCTTAGGCAGTACAGGGCGAGTGCTGCCTTGCTCTGCCCTGAATCTCTGGATGTGCTTAGGAACTACTGGGGAAGAAGCAGATAAAATGGTTGTTATGGCTGGCAGGGGATCTCTCAAAACTAGATCCTGAAGTGGATGAGTTAGGGATGATGGCCTACAAGTTGTCCTTCAGCAGGTTTGAAAGGGTGGACTGCAGTCCTTTCTCTTTACAGATGGATTGACTTGTACTTCAGTGTGAAGACCATCAAATTTCCCTAAGTGATGAGGAAGAAGCTTGTTCAGCAAAACAGCTTCGTTCCTCACCAGGTAGGATTTGTACCTGAGAACAAGTGAGGAGAAACACTCCTGTAAACTCTAGCAGGTAAGAGAGCAGGAGGCTGATGTGTTTAGGTGATGTGTTTGGGAGGTGCTATAGCAACCCATCTGTATGGCCACTATAATTGAGATTAATCTGAGCAAGGAGGGTAACTTGAAGTAAGGAGCGCTTGCATGATATCCTTCTCTTGGCAGTGACCTTAGGACAGTAATATTTCTGTAATATTTCTAAAAACTAGAGATTGTCTTGGATGACTTCTGGTCTTGTGCTCAGGCTACGCGTAAGCCAGAACAAACAGAATTCAGCCTCTCAGGTGGAGGCTTAGATTTGTTATTCAGCAAATCTTCCCTGTAAGCCAAGTGTATATTCCAGCAGTGGGACATGTCCTGTATGTGTCTCTGACTACGCTGAAGATGTGTTGAAGAGTTTGGCCCATACACACTTCTGTCTGTAGGGGTGGCAGGCCAGGCTGGTGGTTGAGACTGGCAATCCAAATGTCTCTAGGGACATGAAACCATCTTTTGTGCTATAAAGATGTAGGAAGAATACCAGATTTTTTTAAATGGATGGTAAGGGGTAAATCTGAATGTAAGGAATTTCCTGTAAAAGACAAAAACGTAATGTTTGCTCCAGGAAATGCCTATGAAATGGTATTCTTGATTGTTAGCAGGAATCAACAGATTTTTCATAAGGGATTCTTTTTGCTATAATAGCTAGTTGTAGCCAGATAGCACTGACTGGTGTTAAACTGAATTATTATCTAGGGTTGGGAAAAAGTCCTAGGGTGTAGCCTCCTCTTCTCTCTCTCTTTCTGTGTCGGGAGAGTGATGGCAGAAAACACCCAGCTCTTCGTGTGCCACACCTGATAACTTGTCATTTTGCCTAACCCAGTTAGTACAACTACTGCCTGAGCCTTTTGCACAGAAGGCAGCCCCTGACTGCTGAGTTACACAAGGGAAAGCCGCGAAGCACAATCTGTAGGTATTCATATTAACAGATTTGGTTAATAGAGTATATTATTACTGTAGCTGTGTTACAGTTCTCTGCTGCCTCTGGATGCTTTCACTAGAATCAGTGACCAAAGCTTTGACCTTTGCCAGGTGAACTTTGCAGTATTTCTGGCACACGTCACAGCCATGTGTCAGAAATGCAAAGGGAGATTCTATTTTCTTCTTTTCAGTGGGTTTGGAAAATAGCAGAGGCCTGTGTTTCAGGCTCCAGCAACTCTCATTGTTGTGAGCCTGCAGGTACTCTGCACCAGAAGCAAATGGAGGTCTGTAGCCTAAAGGAGCTGCTCTTTAATTAGCTGTAAGGTCTGTTCCTGTGCCCACTGACTGACTGCAGTGGAAATGGGAAGTTAAAATTCCAGAAGGGATGTGCTTTCTTCTCATATGCCCAGGGAATACTTTGCTCAGATTTGACTTTGGTATGCTTCAAGGCTCCTTCACTTCTCTGGAATAATGTCTGATCAGCTCTGTCCTTACTGTGCAGGAAAAGATTAACTTCCATTTGATTATGCTCCTCTGTGTGCAGACTGCAGTGAGGATCCCAGGTGAAGGTGTGGGGTTTGGGAGGAAGTATTGCTTAGCTAGAAAGGTGATCTACATTGCTAGTAAGCTTGTGTTTTCAGTGAAAGAAGCTGATCTTGAAATAAAAATAAAAAAAAAAAAAAAGTAAGTAGTGAAGTGCTGCAAAGCTGTGCTGAGTGCCTCTTTTAGGTAAGAAGCAGTTCTGCTTCCCAGGGTTGAATCTTAAAGGCCTGGCATGAAGTCAGATGGCTTATGTAAGTTGATCTTTCTTTATGGTATATGTGTCAAAACATAAATACATTTCAGGCGATGCATTACCGGTTCCTGCCATTACTGGCTGCTCTAAACAATGCTGGTTGAAGCACCAAGGACATAGGGCAGTGCACTTCGTAAATATTTAATACCACCCCCCCCCCCCCCAAAAAAACCCAACCCTCAAAACTCATCAGACCCAGATATATTTAGCCTCATGAGCAAAAATCGTAATGCACATTAGAACGTTCATCAATAAACCTAGGTGGTGTTTATAGCCCAGCCTTCAGAGAGGAGTGCTGCTCTCTCCTATTCTGAACTCACACTACAGTGTGATACCTGGGCAGCAGAGACTGTGTTCTCACTAGTGGTTATTACACTGGTGGAAGCAGCTGGAGAAGTAGCTATGCACGCAGAATTTTCCATTAATCAGAGGAAAAAGTCCAACACAGATGGTATATAGGATAGATTACGGCTAGTAATCCCTTTGTGTCCTAGAAGATTAAGGATATCCTGGTGTAGCTGCAGTCAGCTGACCTTTTTTTATTTAAACGATTGAAAATAGTTGATGCAGTTCTGCAGAGCACCAAGGCTCTTGCAGAAGCCATGAGTGGTGCACTGTGAATGTTTGTTAAAGGAACGGTCTGTTTAAGTACAGTCTCAGTTACAAATTTACAGGAACGTAACTTTGTGCCATGTAAACAGCAGCAGCTACAAGATGGCTAAGAAATCACTTGCTAGACGGCTCTATCATATGTAGCAGAGCTGAATTCTCTGAGGAGGCACAGTGAGTGTCATGTGAAGAAATGGAGGGTTTCTGAATCCTGCTGTCTGGGTCACCATTCAAAGATGAATGCTTTGGTGGAAAAGGAGGATGGCTGCGCGCTCTGAACTGTCTGGCATGGATCTATATGAGGATTACAAATCGCCCTTTGATTTCAATGCTGGAGTGAACAGAAATTATCTTTACTTGTCACCTAGCATAAACCTTTCTCCACCTGGATCACCTACACTGACAAAGTCTGGTAACTTCCTTCTCTTCCTTTCTTAAAATCTCTACATGAAATGCTTAGCAATTAGTATCTGTAAAACTTCTCAAAAATCTATGAAAGTTGGCCTTCTGTTAGTTTTCGTAAGTGTATTAGCTTCAGTGTGTTGTGTAGGTAATATCTCATGTGTTAGGCATTTACCAGCTTTACATTATTTGTTATTTCTTCAGTAGAAAGGCATTTTGAGGGAAAATGAAGTGGCAGAAACAATTAGGAACAAAACCGGCAACTTCTTCAAGATTGGAATAATTTGCCTAGTTTGACTATTAGATTTATTGAGGGGGGAGGTAGAAATTGCATTTTTACTAGGACTTCAGAGCTCTGGATAGTCTAAAGTCTGATTTTGCCATAATACTGAAAATCTCACTGATTAACAAAAATGCCCTCTAAAACCTTTACTCCATTCTACCTCGCATTTAAAATGCTTCAAACCTTCCACCTGCAGATACTAACTTCACTGGGGCTGCCCTGTGCTGTGCTGCAGTGGCATCTGTCTAGTGCTTAACCCTATGAGTTTCTAGCTGGTAACCTGTTCTGTTGTACAGAACACCTATAGCTGTGCCTCCCAACACATCTTAGTCTGGTTTTACTGTCATTCCTTTCCGTTCCTTGCTGCCAGATGTGATTTTCTAAAGTGATTTTAAATAAAGAAATCTTAGACCTACTTCAAGTATGGCAAAACAAAGTTACACAGGTGTTAACTTTTTTTTTTGATGGGCTTGTTACTTAAAATTTTAAAGAAACATGCATCTCTTGGGGAACCTCTGTGTGAACTGTAACAACCCTCTCTGTGAACTTGATGAGCCAGGGGCTACTGGGAAATACTGGTCAGCTTTCACTTCTGCAATTACTGCATCTCCCAGCTCTTCTAAAGGAGAGGGGAAGCATCTCTCTGTGTCAGGTGATGATGCATCACCATTACCACCAGCCTTTGCTGGGCTTTGTTTTCTTTTTCATTTGCTTTGAATGAATATCTAATTAGCATTTGGAAAAAGCTCAAGAATTTGCTCCCCCCAGGTTGAAGAAATATGTCTCACTTTGGCTTCTTCACTGAGATAAATGGGAAGCACTTAAATCTGATCTTTCTTATATACTGAAGAATAAATATGCTCTGTAGTACTGTATGTTACTCAAATGTTGGAGTGGTCTTATAACCTAGCAACAGCTTGTTCTCCTGAGCTATAACAAGAACCTTTTTTCTTTAGCTTTGCCAACTGTATAGTGATAACCACAATGCTCATTCTGAGTGTCGCATGCAGAACATGTCAGTGTAAAAAAAAGCTTTGTGGAGGTTAACCCGCCCCCACCCCAAGGCTGCTCATCTGAAATGACAAATACTTCCTTAAACTGCTCCTGTTTGCTGCTGATCTCTGAATTCAGGCCAGGGAGGTAGGAATTTCTGGTCAAAATAGAGCATGAACTTGGATTGAAACTGGCCAAAGCAAACCCCAAATCAGAAAAGCTGAGTGTTAATTGAATTACTCTGATGCTTTGCCTACCCTGGCAGAATAATAGGGACTTAAGTGCCATTTCCCTGATTGTGATCCATGAAGTCCTAATCAACTAACTTGCTCGTGTCTTTATTTGGTTCATTTAAGTAGATCTAATAAACTGCTGGGATAATATGTTAATCTTAGAAATACAGACCTAAAAACTGACCTTAAAGCTAGGTAAGTTTTCTCAATGCTATCTAAGTCTTTACAATTTTTTCCCCCAAATAGATTTTTTATTCTGTTTAAGAGACATGAAATGTTCAGTTAAACTTGGTTATAACAGAGTACCAAATGACTGAATTTTAAGTCCTTCACAACTCTAATGATGCAAGACAACTAAGATAACAAAAGGTAACAAGTTGAAAGTAATAATGATTTTACATAACAATTTAAAATAATAATAGCAACAGTCCTGTTGGCAAGAAAAGACCACAAATGAGAAATAGTCTCTTAGTAATAGTTTGAGTCAAAGCATTTCCATCTGTTGGCTGACTACTGATTTCCTGGTTTCTTGCCCTACACCCCATAGAAAGATCTAAGATGGGCTGTGCACGTCTCCTTAGGAAGCTTTTTCAAAGCCAGGATCCTATTGGCTGTCAGGCCTAGTTTATGGGATACATTTGTGTTGTAGCCACCCCATTGTGGAGGTCTGTGGGTTGCTAGCTGTGTAGACAACTGCTCCTTGGTCAGACGGCCCAGCACAGCCTTACCCATAGCATGGATGAACCCTGTGTCCTGTAGGTATTGAACTGAGGAATAGGAGCAAAGCAAACAGGGAGATGAGCAGTGACAGGGAGAGAGAGTGGAGGTGCCAGAATGAAGAGTGATGGGAAATCATTAGCATACTTCATGTGGAGCTCAAAAAAGTAGTAAATGGGAGGGAATCAGGAGGCGAGGAGAGGAAGGCATGGTCAGATGTGCAGGGTGAGGTATGGAGCACTCTGAGTAGCAGTGATTTCCCGTTTCCCTAAAAACTCTAGGAATGTGAAGGGGAGGAGATATCATTCCCTTGCTTCTTAGCATTGTGCTTTAAATTCCATTTGGTAGGCGAGAAGGAGAACAATCTTAAAAAATGAGTTTTCAAAAGAGAAGGTACATTCCCCAGACAGAAGCTGTTGCTGCAGGAGACAATCCAGCACGTTTTCCTACCGGTGGATTCACTTGATCTATTTTTGGTGATTTAATCCAGATGACTCCTCATGATCAGATTGAACAGACTTTCAGCTGGTTGTGCTAATGCTCTTGGAGCCAGCGTGGTACTTGCAAACTTTCTGAAATGGCTTTGTGATGGCAAGCAGGTGGTCCCCGAAGGGCCGCAGATGAGAGCAAGGTCAGGAGTCGTAGGTGAACATACAGGGGAGTTGTAGGGTATCAGGGAGAAATGCAGTTCAAATTGTTAGTTTTCCTTCAGGGTAGGTATATGTAATTAAGAGGTTAAATAACTATTTGACAGAAAAGGTGTGGCATTCTTAACTATTAAGGAAATATGTTGATGTATAAAACAAAAGTTATCTATCCGATTGTGAGACATGAGCCATAATCCTTTGTTTGAGGTGCTGTAGTGCTGTGCTTTGGTTTGGGCATTAGAACTTCGAAGTTCTTGCTCAAAGAACTGACAGAAAATAGCGTATTGGGAAACTCACAGGACCTACATTATGATTGTGTAGAAGACACATGTAAATCTCAGGGAAAACGTGGCACAGATCTCATGAATAAATGCAGAATGAGGTTTAATTTTCTTTCTGTAGGCTTCCTTCTCAGTGCACTCTGTGGTGACAGGTAACAGCATTTACAAAAGTTCTGTCCATGTAGCAGTGTGCTTCTAGAAGGCAAGTGTTCTGGACACAAATACAGGCAGACGACATACTGAGTTGTATTGGAAAGAATTTGAGGAACTGAGCTTTACCTGAGTTCAGTAATTTGATCAAGAACAAAGTTTCTTCTTTTTTTTGGCTTGACAGCTGCTAGGAGCCTGTTTTATAGAATGCCTACAACTAATTACAGACTCACAGAATCTTTTTTCCCTCTGACTTTTCATCTGATTGTGATGTAGCTGTTTGATATGAAACCTCACAGCAAAATCATAGTGGTGATGAATGAGTTTTTGATTCCCAGACCAAAGGATAGTATGGAGTGCCAGCAGAAGCTGCTGAAATGAGAATGGAATTTTATTGGTTGGATGGTTAATTACTATAGTGATTAATAGGAAATGTTACTTAATGTGTCTTCAACTTAGATGAATGATGTATTTATGTACGTATTTACACACACTCTTCCTCGCTCCTTATTAACAAACAATCCTGATTTATTTCATCTTGTATTTTAAGATTTTTATTTAGCTTCTTTTTTTATTATCTGTAAAGCTGTTTTACCTCTTGCATAGAGAATTAGTTCTGGGAATCCACAACCATCCCAGCATGCAGTCTCCCTGCAACCTGGTCTCTCTGCATTTAGAACAGAATTCCTTGATTTTGGCAAACTTTATGTTTAAGTGTCAGCTACAAAGATTCAAAATGGGAAATCTTTTGCTGGAAATTTTGTTGCATTAAAAGGTGTTTAAAATTATCTTACTGCAAGAACTAAGGACTAAGAAAAGATGAATTGTTAGAGTGAGTGCATCAAAGTAATACAAATAATATCATCCTCCTTCTTTTCCCTGAAGCCCTGAAAGCAAAAGTTGAGGAAGATCATAGGGATATTTGTGTTTTATATAGGAATTTAGCAGAGTATTGGTTTCTGGATTTGGAAGGGGAAGAGGCAGCAGTATGAGTGGATGCACATTGTTATCAGTCCCTTCTCAGCAGTCCCCTGCTTTGAAGCAACAGCCTTTTGTTCCTGAGCTCTGTCTCTGGGCTTCCCATCTGTCTTAAGGTCCAGATGTAAACCAGCAGTTTACTTCTAGTTCCATGATACCTGCAACCTTCTAGCCACAGTGGTCCCAGTTACTAGGGACAGAGAGGTCAAGCAGGGTACAGAGGAAGAGTTCATACTTGCAGTGCAGTAGTTTTCTCCACTGTTGTTAACCTTGCTCGTGGCTGCACCCAGTGTGCTCAGAATGGACACTTTTAAATCTGATCCGGAGACTAGTAAAGGAGGGAGCCTCTGCATTGGCCTTGAGCATCTCCAGTGCTTCTGGAGTTTCTGTGCCAGATGGATGAGATACCAGAGTGTGCACAGACTCCTGGGCAGGGTTGTGTAGGAAACACTGGTTGGGACGTAGCATTCTGCGCCTTGGTTTCTCTCACAGAGTAGTGGGATGTGTTATTCTTAACAGGTTTCCAGTCTCCTATTAGTGCAGCAGTTGTCAGTATATTGAGTTTTAATACAGCTTGATAGAATGAAATATAAAATGCCTTTGGTTTCCTCCCTGTAGTTGGGAAGCATGACTTTGGTGTTCTCTCACAAGTTTTTTTTGTGCACTGGCACAAAAGAGCTGTGTGCTAATGTTAGCTGCTGCTTGGCAGACATGATAATCTGAATAACTTTTATTCATCTCAAGGGCTGCTGAGGAGCGACTCTATACCTGAGGTTGGAGAGGATGCTGCTGCTACAGTCGGTATGGCAGAAACACTCTCAGAAGAAGAACAGGATGAGCTAAGAAAAGAGCTTGCCAAGGTAATTCTTTTGCAAATAGCTCTTAAACTTGTTTTGATAATGAAAATCTGGGATAATGTTATCTTTGAACATACAGTTAATGCTTTGCATAGTTATTCTGTGAGTGTCTAAAGCTGGCACTTCTGTGTATTGCACAGAAAGGAAGGGTGTCAAGGAGAAAAGAACAGCCAGTTCTAGTGATGGGAAATTCAGCTGTGAGTGCTGAATGTACAGATCTTAAACCAAGATACATAAATACCTAACCTTTTAATTTTTTTCTCGAGTGAGAAAGGGGTAAATAAGCAGTCAAAGAGAACGTGGTTGGAAGCCAAACCCCAAGTTTTGTCTCAACTGGTGTGGAGTAGCTAAAGCTGTTTCTTTCATGAAGAATGCTTTGTAGTAGTATCTGTGTAGGCACTGTATTGCTAGTGTCTAACCATGTTACTATTCTTGTCCATAACAGAATATTTTTAAGAGTGAGAAAAAGTAGCATTCTTTGAAGGACAGACATGCAAATATTCAAGCCTGATACATGCCAAAGTCAAGCTTTGTTAAGTAGCCAGTCTTTTTTCTTTAATAGCTCTGTGGGACTTTAGGACCATTATGAAAGACACTAACTTAAGCCTAAGGTTGGCGAACAAAGGTTAGCTGTGAAGTAAGCACATGTAATACATTCTTGTATTTGGCAGTCCTGAGTATCATTTCATGCCAAAGATAGTGAGGGTAGGCTGGTCCTGCTAGGATATGTCACACTGGGCTTCGGACAGATATCCAAAACAAAGGTGCACTGAAGATACTGTAAGGAGTACAATGAGGAGCTGTAAGGAGCTTAAATGAGTGGGCAGCCTAATACTCTAAACTAGGGTGATCTTTCCTGGATGAGGAAGCAGGATTGGAGGTATGCCCTTGCCTTTGTACACATGGCTTTAGTGCCTCTGTCACTTTTATATAGCTTACAGAATGGCACTGTAGAACTGTGCTGACATCTCTGGTCATGCTTCTAGGAGAAGCTTAAGTGACCATCTGAATAAAGAAGGAAATACACAAACAATATGGTTTTCTAGTTACAGAGCAGGTGCTGTGTGTTTTATGTTTGTGTGGGTTTTGACTGCTCAGTCTGTCACCATTTCCACACCTGCTCTGGGGAAGGCACTCCTGTGGCTGGATCCAGTCAACAGGTGCTGGCTTAAGCCACAAAAGGACCTTTCTGGTGAAGCAAGGAGACAAAATTTGTGTATGGATCAGAAATGCTCAGCTTCCTGATACTGGTCACACACTGGTATCTCTTCTGATGTGGAAGTAGAATACAGGCTTGGCCATTGTCTCGGGTTGACTAATCTTCAACCTGTAATGATTTCTAACTCTACAGTCTTCTAGTTAGCAACTTCCTTGTACATATTCCTGTAACAGAGCTAGCTGCAGGTAGTTTACTTTCTCACTAGCTCTTGTAATCTATGTTGCATTTCTCTTTTTGTATTTAGGAATGACTGTGAGGCAATGTTAAAAACCTCTGTTAGCCCTCCCATTACTGATGTCTACTAGACGCTTTAAAAGAAATACATAGTTAAATGGTTGGGTATATTGCTTGTTAACTGTTTACCACTTTTTAACAACTCTCCTGCCACAGGTGGAAGAGGAAATCCAGACGCTCTCACAAGTGCTAGCTGCCAAAGAGAAGCATCTAGTAGAAATCAAGAGAAAGCTGGGAATTAACTCACTACAGGAACTAAGGCAGAACATTACCAAAAGCTGGCAAGACGTTACATCAACCACAGCGTATGTACCAGCTTATCATGATTGTTTAGACTGTTGAAAACTGTTTAGATCTTGTGTCATGTCTAAACACTCTGTTCTTGTGAAATGAGTATAAATAACACAAAATTAAGTTATATTAAAACTTCTCTGGGTAAATTAACACAGATTATTTTTTTAAAGAAGAACACTGCTAGCCATATCTCATGTGAAGGAAGAATGACCAAAATATGGGCTATTCTAACACATTTTTTTTGTCTGCTAGATCTGAGATACCAAGGTGTCCTAAGTCCAACAGAATATCCTTCTTTTCCACCCTCAGAAATTGTTGTAAACTGAGCCCATGCAGGAAGAGTATGAAGTCACAGTTACTGTTCTTGCCAAACACAAGTGTTAGCTTAAGGTCTAGAGCAAGCTACCTTCTGCAACTAATGACTACACAGAATGTAACAAGATGTACCTCAAACTTTTTATGGTGAATTTTATTGACAGAACTGTGTGGTACAAGAATTTAGACACTCGGCACAAAAAATAGACCTTTTTCAGTGTGTGTGCACATAGTGTTGTTTTTTGGTGTTTTGTTTTCTTTTGTGTTTTTTGAGTTTGGGTTTTTTTTTTTTGTTGATTGGGGTGTTTTCTGTGTGAGTTTACTTTATATTTTACTAAATCCTACAATAGCAGATAGCATCTGTTCTAGGGGTGGGGTAGTGTAGTTGCATGTTGGTGAACCAGGTCTGAAGTCAGAGGTGGCAGAGATGCTGTAGCCAGAAGGGACTGCAAAGGCTCAAAATAATGCCTTAAGCAGGTTTTCCATTAGACCCAAAAGCTGAAGTGTACCTCTGCATTTGATATGAATATACACACACTAAAAGGTTCCTTATGTGTTCTATTAAAATAACTAAAAACTAAATGGTTTTTTTGAATGCAGATACAAGAGAACATCAGAAACCCTGTCTCAGGCTGGTCAGAAGGCTTCTGCTGCTTTTTCTTCTGTTGGTTCAGTCATAACCAAGAAATTTGAAGATGTCAGGTAGGTTTCTTTACCTTTTCCCAAGTAATTGCATTTTTTATTTAAGTGGGTAATCACTGCAATAAATTTATGCTATTAACATACCTAGTGCTTTTAAAAGCTAATCTATCCAGAGCCTTCAGCAACTGTTTTAGGGGAGGTAAGAGACTTGCTGCAAAATCTGCTTGTATGTCCTCACTGATGCTGAGCAGTTCTGTGGTGTGTATTTTACGTAGGCGAGAGAAGCAATGTGTGCTACTACCTCCCCTGCTGCTCTTACTTTTCTGGTGTGATTGCAGGTGGCAGTCTCTGCCTGCCTCTGTGGGATATACATAGCACTAGCATTTCTGCTCTCTTTCTCAGCTTGTGGAATATTATATTTAAACAAGTAGTATCTTTAACTTTTTGTATTTTCTTGTTTGGCTTTTTTTTTGGTTGTTATTTTTGGTTTTTATTTGATTGTTTGTTTGTTTGGGTTTTTTGTTTTGTGTGTCAATTCCTTCCAGGTGTGATTTATTTATTTCTAAGCTGTTCTGCCTCATAGAAGTGGCTTGATTTTATTACATTTTAAAGAGACTGTTGGCACTTTTTAATTCTTAACTACTGTTGGCATGCAACATGTTTTGACTTTGTGCCAAATGACACAGCCCTTCATACACATTAGGTAAGTCTGACAGTCATTTTTAGAACCATATTGAGCTGCTTGCAAAAGTCCTGCTGGATGCAATACAATCAGATGCTCAACCTACAATTCCTTGATTATATAATTCTTAGTATTGGAGCCTATACAATTATTCATCTCCACAGGTAATTTGTTGTTTTTAAACTTATTTTTCAATTATTGGGCAAATAGAAATTCACACGTTCTCACAGAATATTGCTGCTTTGGAAGCAGTGTAATAAAATCAGCCGTTCGAAAGTGATGCCATTAACCTCTTGCTTTTTGAAGTCTAGTGAGTAAACACTTTGAGTACAGCTACACAGTTACTTATTTTTCTTCAGATTTATCAGAACTTCCTTTCTCTCTTTAATGCTTACTCTGGCATTGTGCAGACTACAGGCATTTTCACATTCCTTTAGGTAAGGTGGGCACAAGAATTGCTTCTGAAACTAAGCATGTAGTCAGACTGTCTCCATTAAAATTTTTAATTAAAGTTTTGTCTGTAAAAGGTAATTTCTTCTTTTCTCCAGCGTTAGTTAATGTCAGGGAAGGTGTTTCTTCATGTTCACCTGGTAACTATCTTAGAACATGAAATCTTGAGTATACATAATAATTAATTAGTCTCCCTTCCTTGTGGGAAAGAAACCCACTAAAATGATTCTGCAAGGTTTTTTGTCAAGAGACAGAATATGGTGTTGAGGTCAATGGCATGCAGGATTCCTCCTTTGTCTGTACAATGTTTGTGCCATGGCAGAGTATAGAGATTTCCCCCTTTTTGTGTCTATTACAATGGCTGTTCAGCATTGTGACTCTAACTAAATTACTAGAGTCTAAATGTAAAATAGTTTGTCCATTCTTTGTTCATAGTTTGTCCAGTGAAACAGTCCTTGAGTTGATTACTTTAGCAGCGCCAGTATTTTAGTTACTTCATCTACATTACCTTTGATCTAAGCAAATACTCAGTGTTTTCAGCAGTTAAAAATCCTGTGTAACAACTTCTGTCCATTGCCTCTCAGCCCATCTATGCACACCTGAGCCTGACTTAATCTTTTCTGTACTCCCCCACTAAGGAGCTAAAGACAGCAGTAGAATCTCTACAAAGATGTTGGGATCTGGCTCCTAGAGTACTAACTGGGAGCTGTTGTCCCAGGGGAGGAGATGGGCAGAGGCACAGGATGCTCAGGATGAGAAGGATGATCACAGGATGAGAACTCAGACTCTGAAGTGAGCTCAGTTTGATCAGGTATGAGAATAGCAGCCAGTCTGAAATATGTCCCCTTTAGCATCAGTGAGACAATGGGAACCTGGAAGACTTCTCTGTTAGCTTTGATGCAGAGCTCAGCTGCTCACTTAACAGGAGTCACTTTTCTACCTTAAGACTATGGTGTTCCCCAATTAGTATTAGACTATTGCACTGGACAAGGACAAGCACAGACTCAGAGCTGTCTTCCACTTCAGGAATACCTTAAGAGTGTCCTAATTACTCCAGTTAGTAGCTCTGTGGGTGTTGAGTACTCTTTATCAGAAACTGGGCCACTGGGAGGGAATGTAACAGTACCAGAGAAGTCTGCACTGTTGGTGTGCTGCTCAGGGAGAATCATGGCAATGGAAATGCAAAGTATTGTTATAAATTCAGGAGTAGCTGGGTTTAGAAAACAAAACAAAAGTGTGAAGAATTAGTGCTGTTGAAGATCTTAGTTGCACTTGAAACAAGAGATTAAAAGCCTTTAAGTTGTTTTGTTTTTCATAAGAACTGAATTCATCTGGAATTCAGCCAGTGAATTCAGGTCCTGAGGTTATATGACTACTCAAGGGCAAATCTGAGCTTCAGAAAGGTTTAGATGCCTAAATTCTGTCCTGGAAATGATAGCTGATGGGCCTGTTACTTATTTGAACCAATACTGAATATGCAGGTGCATTTTTATTCTTAAACTCTTACATTGGCTTCATTGTGGCTTCACTTTCCCTTGCATTGTTTTAGTTGAGGTACTTCTCAGCTGTAATGATGTGATTTCTTCCATGTTGGACTATTTCTACATATTCCATGCAGCAAACATCACATGCAGGTTTTCATTCGTGCGCTGCAAAGTGATTTAATAGGGAGCTGCAAAAGGGAGTGAGGCAGCTACTGGAGCTGTGATTTTGGAAACTACTGAAATGGAGAGGAAGGGAGAACTGGTAGTGCAATGTCAGTATATTTTTGCTTCCTTTTTGTATTTGTTTCCTCTGCTCTTTATGATGAAAATGAACGTTGTTCCTTCTTAGGTTTCTCTTAATACCTTTATTCTCTTTGTAAGAATTTGTTGAAGTTTTGATGAGCTAACCTTCCTTGTGTAGGCAACATCAGTATTCTGTGCAAAACAATAGTAGTACCAAGATGTAGCCTCTGAGCAGTCCTGACTTTGCACTTGGCTCCTCCTGCTCTGCATCCATATAATGAAGGAAAGTCCATCTTTGCCTTGCTCTGGGATTGCAGAATAACTTTCTTTGTTTGCTTTAGAAGTCTGATCTATGATCTTGGATTCCTATATACTATAACTTACCAGCATATCAGCTGGAAATTTAACTACTAACAAAAGTAACTAGCTACTGTGTATGTTAGGCTGTGTTTTCTAGGCAGGGACTGGCACACCTCCTTATGCCTTTTCAAAATGTTATGCAAAGGAGTAGCTTTAAAAAATTATTGTGTAAAAGATAATAAAACTTTAATGCAATGCAAAATATGGAAAAGACTGGAGAGCAGCTTGCTGTGCCTTTTTTATTTACTGTCTTTTTTAAGCTAGGGATTTGCTTTTGAGCATTGCAAAGAGGGCTTCTCTTTTTCAAACTGCCCAACTTGATGGCCTAGTTCAGTGAATGCTTTAGTGTGGCATTGTTATTTGGGAAAAGAAATACAAGTTCTTTTCTTTATAAAGCTGTTCAAGGCTTAACTGTGCCTCTTTGCACTATTTGAAGAACAGGTGATTTATGTTAAAAAAATAATCAACTGCATTTATCTAATTCAGTTCTTTTGCAAACCAGATCATTGTGTGATAAAACTATATAATACTTTATGGTGTCATTTTGCAAAATGGATACTGAGTGTATACAGAAATGTGATGTACAATGGCAAGTAAATTCGTCATGAATGCATGAATAGTTCTTTTATTAAATGATTTCTGAGATTAAATGAAACTTGTGTAGACACCTGTTAAAATATCTGCAATACACTATAGGTTGTTTTTCATAGTGCGCAGTTCTACAGTTTGTAAATATATGTATTTAATCCTCTTTAGCCTTAATCTTCTTTCAGGGAGAAACTTCTTGTAGCGTGAGGGGAATTGGCTGAGCATTGACTAGTTAGTGTCGGTGCAGTTCTGTAATAAAACCTGCCATGTAGCAAGCCCAGAACTTGTAGTAATCCACATCAGTGAGGAATATAAATTACAGTCCAGAAGACAGTCAGCTTCTCTGTGTTCTGGAGAAGCCTGTAGAAGCCAGACCATCCATAAGAATGAAACACAGGAGAAATGAGGTTGGGGAAATAGATTAAACATAGCTGTACATTACTGTAGCCTTGTGTATCTGGTTCCTAGTATGCTGTAACTACAAATCAACCTATATTTGTGCATCTGCCTTAAGGGATCCCAACCTTAGGGGAGCTTTTTGTGCGTGTTGTTTTATTCTATCACGGTATTTTACTGATGAGCCTCAGAAAGAATCTCTTAAAACTCGTTCTGCAATAAACATAGAACTTTTTTTCTTCTGTGAATGTATCTTCCATTGATGGTGCTGAGATGCTAATTGAAAGTTTGGAGGTACATCTTATGAGAGAGTTGTCTGCCTTTCCTCCTGTCCTCCTCCAGCAACTGCCTAGAAAGGATTCTCTTAATAGACGTTATAAAGCCTAGACAAACTTTGACATTCCATATATAGGTATGAAAAACTGAGATCATCACTTGTAATAATTCTAAGTTACTGTTGTGGTATTTGATAAGAAACATTTAACATATAAGGCTTGTTTGTATTGACAGTAAACAGGCATTTTCTATATGGAACTAAATTTGATGGCAGGTCTTGAGGTTATTTGGGAGCTCCTTAATCTATATCCAGTCACCTTCTAGGAGTAGATGTGTGTTCTTGCTAGACAAACAGTAACTGTATAGGAACACTGGCAGGTTACAGAAATCCTCCATGAATTTCAGAACACAGGACTAGGACTTTATCCCTGCTTCCAGCATAAACCTGACCTTGAATACTGACTGATGTGTCTGCTTTTGTTGGATAATGTATATTGATGAGTAGATAATTTGTATTGATGAGCATAAAAAACTTACACTGAATTGAAATGGAAGCCTTCTGGAGGTAGGGATAATTCTTTCAGTAGGAAGATTAGTTGATTGATCTCTCAAGTGTTTGCTACTTGCTATCGGCAAAACTGTAAATGCAGCATGACTCCTGTTGCTTGAGAAGCTCAAGGCGTAGACAGACTGTTGCAGCTAAGCAGAACCAAGTACTAAGAAGCATGGCACTCGAATCTTTCTAAAAGAGAAAAAGGTTGCTGCAGCTTTTGCTCTGGTGTACTTGTGTGTGTGTGTGCATGGCTAAGCAATTTAAGAACGCAAATCCAAGCAGTTACTATCTAAGACTCTGTAAGACTGTTTGGCTGTCTACCAAAGGTAGTCTATAGAAGTCAGCTCTCTAAGCCAATTTCTTCTCAATGTAATACTTAAACTAACTTTTCGCTTTCTTTTCTCTTAATGCTGGCATTTAGTATACGCTCCATACAACATTCAATTAGTATGCCTATTATGAGGTAATGTATGCATAATCCAGCTGTTTGGTTTATTTATTTTCATGTGTGGAATCAAGTCAAAGTGAACTTAAGTCAGCTAACATAGTTTTAAAAAAAAAACCCAAAACCCCACCCAGCTTTGTAGTGGACTTCCTGTACATATAGGATAAAATTTGTTTTATTTCTGCTTAACAGAGGGGGTTATCAAACATCTGGAATGTGACATTTCCCTGCTGTTTGGAAAACTGTAACAGCTTTTCCCTGTCTGTTAAAATATAATGCTACTAAGTGATTCCAAGTTTAAAAGGCAGTAGCTTGGCATATGTTTTTGAAAATGAAAGTGAGTTAAAAAGCCCCTGTGGTTTCACAAAAAGTCTCTTGGTGATCTGGGGTGCTTGCCTTTTCTCTCCTCTTGCTTGGCACTGTGTCCCTCCATCTCCTGCGAGAGTCTGGTTTGATGCATGTATCACTGTGTGCTTTCCCAAGGAAAAGAGTGCTGCTAAGTGTGAGTGACCTACACAAACGCCAAGCGAAGGGAAGCTGTAGACTTCTTTTGAAAAACACCCTTGTCTTTAATATTTATATAATACATTTTTGAGTCCATCAATCCTTAGTCCCGGTCCACTGAAGGCAAGCATTTTCCATCCTACATAAAGGCAGAAAAAGTGTACAAAATGTTGCACAAATTTGCACATGGCAGTGACAGCTATTTGGAGCATTAAGCCACTCTTCTGACCCTAATGAATTATACACCAGCCCTCAGCACTGGAAATCCCAAGCTGTCCTGCTCTTTGTATGCAGAACTTACCATTTGTAATTACAGCTGCCTTTGGCACTTAAAGGCAAGGGGGAGTCTTGCTTAAATTTAACATGTTAGCAGAAAATGCCACTGTGAACCATGTTTTATTAATTGAACATGTAGCAAAGTAAACTGAACGAGTTTTCTTATAAAAAGTGAAAAAACTTTGATGAGCTTTCTTCAGTAATAATTTATTAGGCTAACCAGAAGTGAGGACTAAGATTTTTCTGAACAAGTGCTTTAAGCCAGAAACATGTTTGAAATCACTGGGAATAATAAGCCAAATCTAAAATACTTGCTAGTTCTCCTTTCCATGTTGATATGAAGGATCCTGTTGCTGGACCTGACAGTGTTTAGTTGCCAAAGATGAAAGTGAGCTTGCAATTTGAGTATGTTTGAATTTTAATTTTGTAGTACTTGGGGGGTCCAGATGTAAACTATTTTTAGGCTATCTTTAAAACAGGGAAAGAGTCCCAAACAAATCTCATGTTGCTGTTGGGAAAAAGCAACTGTCTGCCTGTTTTGTGATATTTATAGGTTAACTAGATGTGGTTTTAATTCCGTGCTTCCTTTTTTTTTATTTTCCTAGAAATTCTCCTACTTTCAAATCCTTTGAGGAAAAAGTTGAAAACTTAAAGGTAAGAATTACTAAAACACCTTGGTGATTCTAGAGCTGTGAATGTGGAGAAAAGGCTCAAGTAGATTCTGGGCAGCCTATTTTTTAGTTACTGGTAAATAGTTGAAGAGCTGCTTAGATGAACAACTTTTTAAGTACTGTGGAAGTGGTTTCTCTGCCTAATGATTTGCAAATAAAATAATGGGCTGCCTGCACCTCATACAGGAGGATGCCTTTAGAAGAACTAATCTGCTGGTGAGTGTTTGCTGCCAGATACGTACAGATTTGTTTTCAGAATATTGTGGAGGTCTCTTAGACCTGGAAAAGCTGCTTTGTTGAAGAGAGTTATTAAACTCATGCAGAGGTACTGGTTTTGTACAGTTAAGCATGTTTGGCATGCCAAGTAACTACTGTGCTATGTTGGGGCTCTCTCTGTCTTCTAGTCTAAAGTTGGAGGAAGCAAACCTGCCGGGGGAGACTTTGGAGAAGTTCTCAACTCTGCTGCCAATGCCAGTGCCACAGAAACTATTGCAGAACAGACAGAGGAAGAGACCCACTGAGATTTCTACCTCCGTCCTGCTACCCACTGCCAGATGCTGCAAGCAAAAACCAAGCACACTTGTAACATTCTCTGCGCTCTTTCCACCAGATGTGCTTTTATTTAGCACGTAGTTATTTTACCCAATTAACTGATACCAAGCTTGTTTGTGGGTTCAAAATATTTTTGAAACTAAAATACATTGTTTGGAGTTTTGTGTGGGAAGGGGAATTTCTATGCCTTTCAAGCATTTAAAGGACTTACCTGTAATTTGAAGGCAACCTTTAAAATATAGCAATGAAAAAAAAACCTCTTTTGAGAAGTGAATTATATTGTACAGATACTGTGGATACATAATTTCTCTTCAATCTGTAACTACTGCTCAACTTAATCCTTATCGATCTACTGCTGCTGCCAAACTGAAGCTTGTTACTTGGGTCCCTTGTGATTGTTTCAGTTGAGTGTTGCCTGCAAGGGACACTGGACTAGGAGACTGGACAAGGAGGAAGGATCACTCCCAGCTAAAGAAAGGACTTCAGTTTCAGCAGGCTTTACACAAGTTATAGCAGGATCACACATGGGTAGGAATGTATTGTCTTATGAGTGTGCTCCTCATACAGCCGGCGTGAATAGGTAATACAGAGCATCTAAAACTTACCCATCTGTCCATGCATTGTCCACCTAGGAAACTTCTGACCAACGCAAGATGTCTCATAGTGCTGGTTTGGTTCAGTCACCATAACATTTTCAGTCTTGTTTTTTGTACAGGCTGTCACTGTGGTAAGATAACACTCTTCTGAACATTTGACCAGTCACAAATAGATTCATCTTCATTCACATGTGGTGGTGTCACATTCACACTAACAAAGCATGGACTGGAAGAATAAGCCTGACCCTGGAAGTTGTTCTTTTTCAGTCATCAAGAGAATTGCTCCTAAATCCTAATGTTGTTTCCCTTGCAGGCTGAACCCTGAAAACATCTGCTACCCTGTCTTACTCTTTTCTATGTATTTAAGGCCTGTACCTCAAGCAACACCCCTGTTCCTGACTCCAGAAGTCTGTTTTGAGAGGTACACAGTGTCATCAGTCAGCATAGCTCTCTTAAAAGATCTGTCCTCCTACACCTTGTTTTGTCTGCTGTATTCCTCAAATTTCTTGTGTTTCGTGTGTTTCTGCCACATGGTTAGAACGTTTTATCACCGTGCTTAGAACTGGAAACAAGTTTTGCTACATTTGTGTGAAATCCATGAAACTTCAACTGCAGACACAGGTGTCTGGAGGAAAAAAGGTTGGCTCCTGACAACCTTGCTAGCATGTCAGATATAGAATGTATGCTTAATTACATGTGAGAAGCTTAATAAAAATCTGTATGTGAGGAATTTATTGTCCTGTGAACATGGAGGATAATGTAAACAAGTAAGGAAATTTTATTTCTAATTGAAACAGTCCTGTAAGTTTGGTTCAAAGCAGTGCTGATACATACCACAGTACGGGGGGGAATCTACATGGCTGAGCTTGGCATTTCCAGAGAAGACTGAGCCTAGGTTGCCTTCTAGTGGCCTACATAAAATTACAAAATCACAGAATTGTTAGGGTTATAAGGGACCTCTGGAGTTCATCTAGTCCAAACTGCCTGCCGAGGCAGGGTCACCTCTAGAACAGGTTACACAGGAAGGTGTCCAGGTGGGTTTTGAATGTCGCCAGAGAGTGAGAATCCACGGCCTTCCTGGGCAGCCTGTTCCAGTGCTCTGCCACGACATAAAATTAAACTGCTCTGGTTACAGCGTGAAGTTCAGAAAATGGGTTGACATGTTCCTTCAGCCCCTGCCAGCTCCGCCTTAACAAAGGAACAGAGAACTGAATGGTATAGAGAGAATGTAGCTCTTCCTCTTTAGGGTCAGTACCACGTAGGACAGGTTCTTCTGGAACATGATCCTTACTGGATGGGGCTTTTATTTATTTATCTAACTGACAAAGAGAAAGGTCATCTAGTCCAGAGCTGAGCTTTCTGTATTCTGAAGGAAGGCTTTTAATTTTTTTAAGGCCACATGGCAGTCCTTTTATTATAACACATTATTACACTCCCAGGAGCTTCTGCTGCATCCTTCCTCTGCCCACACCTTCCTTTCCTCGAGTGCAGGTGGCCTTGGGGCTGCTGTGACCACTGAAGCTTTGCTTTCAGGGCTAGTGTGGTAATCACAGAATCAATTAGGCTGGAAAGCACCTCTGAGACCAGAGAGTCCAACCTATGACCAAACAGCATCTTGTCACCTAGACCCATGCCACTAAGTGGAGCACGAAAGGGAATGGCAGAAGGTTGTGTCAGGGGACGTTCAGGTTGGGTATTACAAGATTTTTCATGCAGAGTGTTTGGGCACTGTAACAGGCTCCCCAGGGCTATGGCCACAGCACCAAACCTGATGGCGTTCACGAAGCGTTTAAGCAATGCTCTCGGGCACATGGTGTGATTCTTGGGGTGTCCTGTGCAGGACCAGGGCTTGAACTCGATGATACTTGTGGGTCCCGTCCAACTCAGGTTATTCTATGAAGTGCCAGGTCCAGTCCTTCCTTAAACACCTCCAGGGACGGTGACTTCACCCCCTCCCTGCGCAGCACACTGCAATGTGTAATAACCTCTGCCGTGAAGAAATTCCCCCAGATTGCGACCCGCCCGTTCCCTGGCGCAGCTCCAGCTCTGTCCCCCTCATGCCGTCGCTGTCGCCTGGGGGCGGTGCGGCGCCCGCCGTCCCTCACTCAACATGGCGCCGTCCGCCTCAGCGCGTTGCGCCTGCGCCCGGCGTGGAGGTACCGCCCCCGGGCAGCGATGGCGGCGGCGCTGTGGGGCCGGACATGGCGGGTGGCGGTGCCCGTGGTCCGCAGGGGCAGCGGGGCCGCGCCAGGGGCCACCGAGACTTCCCCGCAGCGAACGGAGCAGCGCCCGAGCAGCGGCACCGCGGGCTCTGGCTCCCGGCAGGTGAGGGCGCGAGGGGATCGAGCCGAGGCAGCGTCCTCTACTCGGCTCTAGTGAGGCCACATCTGGAATGCTGTGTCCAGTTCTGGTCTCTTCGGTACAAAAGAGACGAGAAGCTGTTGGAGAGGGACCAGCGGAAGGCTAGAAAGATGATGAGAGGTCTGGAGCATCTTTTTTACGAGGGGAGACTGCGGGAGCTGGGCCTGTTAAGTCTGGTCAAGACAAGACTGAGAGGGGATCTCATCAATACATATAAATACCTTAAAGGCAGGTGTGGAGAGGATGGTGCCAGAGTGTTTTCAGTGGTGTCCAGCGACAGAATGCAGAGCAGTGGCCATAAACTAAAGTACAAGAAGTTCCACCTCAACATGAGGAAGAACTTCTTTACACTGAGGGAGGCAGAGCACTGGAACAGACTGCCCAGGCAGGTTGAGGAGTCTCTCTCTCTGGAGACATTCGAAACCCTGAAACCTACCTGGACACATTCCTGTGTCATCTGGTCTAGATGTCCCTGCCGTGGCAGGGGGGTTAGACTGGATGATTTCCAGAGATCAACCCTAATAACTTAGTTATTCTCTCTTCTCACCACTTCACCCTGCATAATAACTAGCCTACAGAAATGTGGACAGCTCATATTTCTTTTTAACATGCTCCTACAAAAACGTAATGTAGAAAGCGTGCAAGCAGTTTTGGTTGTGTAGAATGCAAGGTACTGCTGCATGGGTAAAGCTGTATTCTGGCTTTTACAGGCTGGCAGGAGGATGTGGAAAATTTCTTAAGGATTTTATTGGGTCTGATCAAAGACCTGTTAAACCAGTATTCCAGAGGAAATATAAAGGCTTTTATGAGTGAAACACCTGTAGAATTGTACATGTGTGAAGCCAGCAAAAGAAACAGCAGTACAAGGGTTGAAAGCATGCTGCATATTAATGTGAAAAACCACAGTTCACTGTGAAGCTGTCCTTGGCAGTAAAATTAGGATGGTGTGCTTGGCAAGGCCTGCTCTCTGATAAGCTGCAGCACAAGTGATTCATCAAGAGCAGACCCTGCTCCTGTAGTGCACAAGGAGGGTTACAGAATTGTGTCCCGTATCTTATGTGCCATTTGTTTTCCTGTTACTCCACCATGAATCAGTCATGGAGAGAGAGAGATGGTGAGCAGCAGTCTGCTATTTATTGAGGCTGCAGTAAGTAGAATTCTGAAGCAAAGGACCACCTTGTCAACAACTGTTGACTCCTGAAGGGTGTAAAAGATTTGTCCAAAACCTAGTTCACCATTGTCAAACAGGAATAATGTCAGAGGTGTGGTGAAGCCTTGATAGCTGGCAGCCTTCATTCCCGGTGTTGTACACAAATGGTTTTTCCCCAGATGCTTGTTGGGAATCCGGGGGTATGGGAATGTGAGTGGATGGAACTTGGGAAAGAGTGAGTAGTAAAATAAAGGTAGAGATTTTGTGAATAACCATCACTTTCTTTAGCAGTGCATTGAGTTTTGTCATGCTGATTTTCCCCACAGATTGTGACAGTGCCCATTAGCAGACATGTAGGGAAACAAGATAAAGCTCTGTGTGTGTACTATACTAACATATTCCAGAATATCTCCTCCAAGCTGAAAAACCCTGACCTCTGATTATTCCTCAGGTGGAAGTGATTCCATACTGGTCTTTATCTTTGACACTCTTCTTTTTGTAACTTTTTCAGTTCTGTTTGACCACACCTGAGGCTGGGATTACTTGAAGTGCGCTCAGTAGGACATGGAGATTAAAGCTGTGAATTATTATGGCGGGACTGGTCTGGTACTGGAGGTGTAGAACTGGAAATGCCTGTCACTGAATCCAAGACCTAATATCCCAAATTACTGCATAATCTACAACATTTTGTTTTCCATTGGAAGTCTACACTAGCAAGGCTGGCTGTGCAAAGATTAAAGGTTTGCCTAACCTGGGGGCTCGGGTGACGTCCAAGGGGATGTCTGCAGAAGAGTTTGGGAACAGAGGCACTTGATGTAGCTGTAGGAGATACTGAATGCTACTTTGGGGATTTTGGGGGGTTAAGTTTTCCCCCCTTTTTGTTCTTCTGTTGGAGTGAGTAGCTGGAAACATTTTCTATCTACATACTCTCTTTTTATCTGTAAATGAATTGTCATCAAGCCTTTAAAGCTTCTTAAATAACTCAAATGTTACATTGTATTTACATCATTTTTAAGTGAAACTGTATACACAAATATAAATAATGCATTACTAGAAGTCAAACTAGGGTTTTAAAATGAGTATCTGGACCACAACTCTGAATTTCTCTACACTTTGCTGAACCACTTTTTCACTTGAACCAGAGGAAGGAAAGTAGCTTGCTTTGCAGTTCCTAGTGATGTTCAAAGCATAACAATGAGATGAAGATTATCATGAGTCTACTTCATGCTGTTCGTAGCCCAGGTAGTGTGATTAGTGTTTATTCACTGATTGCTTTTTGAAGAGTCTACAGACGAAGGAGTGGATTTTGGTGAGAATGAGTTAGCAGTGGAAGGTGGCATGAAACAAGAGGGAAATGAAAGGGATCTGACTGCAGTGTAATCTGTTCATTTTGTGTAGTTTTCTTGAAATTATTATCACCGCTTTCAGCTAATATTTGATTGCTAGAAAGTGTGTTATTTGTTAAATAAACTTTCCACAGCCGGGAGCAACCCTGATGCTGCTCTGGTAAAGCTGGGTAATACTTGTGGGAGGATGCACTGGATGCTGATGGAAAAACCCAAAGATTTAGAAGATCTTTTGATAAGATCCTTCTAAGTGGAGCAACATGCTTCCCTCAGGAGAGGGTGTGGTGTCTCTAGCTGCAGTCCCTTTCTGGGGCACCCAGCAGCTGCAGGATCTGCTTCTTGAAGCAGGAGGAATGTGGTCTTGCTCATCCCTTATCTGAGCTACATAATCAGAGGAAAACTGGTGTTCCTTATCTTAGCTCACAAGTGCTGCCTGTCTTTTGCTATGCTTCCTCCTGTAAGAGCCAGAGGTGTTTGAATTCTTTGTGTTTCTCTTTCTTTTGGGAAGAGGCTTGATAATGTTCCTGTATGGGTTTCCTATGTCAGCTGTTCCTTCATTTTTGAAACTGTATGAACTGGCTGATATTTGGTTGGCAGTGGCTTAGTTTAGGCAAATATAAGTAAACTTGATAAATTGGCATGTTGATACGTGTTTGTCTTCAGATGATTCAAAAAGCATGATGATATTTTTCCTAGGTAGCTCTTTAAGTTTTTTTGCAGCAATGTGTGCTGCTGACCTTACCTCAGAGTTGCCTGGTGGTGTCTCTGCTGTGCTGGTAATTTTTTAAGGGTTTGAGTTTGTGTTTTGGCTTTCACCTTCGGTTTACAGTTCTGTTGTTACTGTTTTGTAAATAGGGAAACTTACAGACAAGGCACTTAAATGTTGATTAAAATTGTTTAAAAGGTAGCAATTTGGTAAGCCAAATATCCTGATAGACCCACGTGATATTTGTGTACAGCAGGCAACTCACTTCTTACTGCATTTTCCTTCTTCATTTTTATATTTAAGTTTTGCATTATAAAAAGTTTAAAGTTTAAAGTTCTTTTTTTCTCTATGGAATTGCTTAACGAAATCTTTTAGAAGGACACCAAATGCTTTATGTGTTACCTTCATTAATGGATTAAAGCTGCTTGCCTAGTAAAATAGGAAACCTTGTCTTTAGGAAGGAGGTGATGATTTATGATACAGGTAGAGAAATGGTTTTTGAGCTGTGTTGTTAGCTCAGTTACCAAAGTTCGAAGAAAATGTAAGAATAAAGTAATTAATTAAGAATAAATGCACATTTTTTCTTCACTGTGAACTGAGTAGTCTAAAAATGTTTAAAATATGAGTGGTGAAGTTTGTCAAATGTCCTTTTAGGTAGAAATGGGCTATCATTATGTGAGCTTTGCAGCTAGTCTGCTATATGTGTCACAGTGTCATGAGCTGCTCTGCTGGGACTTTTTTTATGAGAGAGCAGCAGGGTACAACCATCAGGTGCGTGTCAGGGACTGGTTAGTCGAGCAGAAAGTTGTCCTTGCTCAGAAGGAGGGATCTGCAGCCCCTGGCTCGGCCAGCCTGCTGAGCCCAGCCGAGCAGGGATGCTGCGCCGGGGGCTGGGTGAACATCCCCGCCCGGCACAGCAGAGGGCACCGCTTGTTTCCAGATGTGGCAGGAAAAGCGGCACGTCTGGGGAAGTTCCTATTTAATTCCGTGAATACTGTGTTTGAAGGGAAGGCATTTATCAAGAAGAAACGCAACTGATATTGTCTGTAGTTCAGATAGAAGGGATGGGATTGCTATCAGTACATTATAATAACTAATTTCTGAAAGAGAGAGATTATTAATTATTCTTCCATACACAAGATATTTTTAAATTAATTTAGCCACAGATTCTTTGCTGAAAGGATTTGTAAGTTTGAGAAGGGCATCTGTGTATTTAAATGTCTTGTCACTATGTAAAAAATAAAATACCAGTTTTCATTAAGAAAGAAAACAAAAATATTTAAATAGCTCATATAAAGAACTGTTTTATCTGTTTATGTTTTAGGGAAGAAATTAAAAACTAAAACACAAAAGTGACAATTTTAAAGGAATGTATTACATTTCTGTCAGCTATACAGGTATCTTTATAAAGAATGTGTAGTTGTCTTGCTTGTGCAGTATCTGGGCATTCTCAGGTTAAAATAATGTGTGACACTGGATGTTTTGAAATCATATAGTAAGAAACATTCAGAATTATTTTCAGCTAATAATTGATGGGAAATATTTCTCTCAATGTCTCTTCTCAGCTAAGTTAGCATTTAGAAGATAATTTTCCTGAAGTTGCAGTCATTTGAGAGCAAAAATGCTGAATAATATTTAGTACAATTTTCACTTGTAATTTTCATAGTGTAATATTTCTTAGGACACCTGTAATTTTTGTGTGGCTGGAATGCTTTGCTAGTGCTAATAAATAACTAATAAATAACATTCTTGGTTTGATTACAAATATAACAACCTTTAATAAAACCCATATGCCAGGCACAGAGGTTACTCTTTTAGGTGGATTATCTTCTGAACAGCATTCAGGTGCTGGAAACTGCTGACTGACTGAGAGAGGGACTGGGCAGTTGTTGGGTTTGTGGGATCTGGAATGAGTAGTCTTTACCTGGAAGTTTCTCTTGATTGCTTTGCCATATTGTAATTCTGCATTTGAGAAACTTGGGTTATGTTTGCTCATGCTATGCTGTGAACACGTCCTGGTGCTTTCAGGTTCGTGCTAAATAAGGACTGTGTCCCAGCCTTCTCAGCATCTGCTCGAAATGCTGGTTTGTATTAAAGTAGGAATGAGCCTGTTTGTCCTTCTTTTGACCTCTGTGAAGGAGCAGTTCTGCCCTGTGAATGCTCTGGCTGAGGCACCAAAACTTGTTTGTTCTGTCTTGGGTCTGTCCCAGCTGTAGGCACAGCTGGGTCTGTCAGATGACCTGACCTGCTTTGCATGTGACAGAAGTGCTTGCATGACAGGATTAGTAAAACTCACATGGTGTCGGAGCAACACTCTGAAATGGAGTAGACAAGACTTCTGATGTTGGACAGCAGAGGAATGATGCATGCTGCCCCTTTGGAGGACTTAATTGTAGTACAGTAACACTGTCAATGCTGCCTATCACAAAGATGTACTTGGGGACACAAATTCATGTGGGAAGGCCCTGGGCCCTCTGTCCTTGGTTGACTTGAGGAAGATGAAGATCACATCTCGGGAGCAGTTGTTTCCTGGAACTCACTCCAGATAGCTCTGGGTTGGCAAGTGGTTGCTTTGGCATTGCTGGAGGTCCATGAGTGGTAGGTATATGCCTTTGATGACTGGCTGTCAGAGTGAAATCCCCAAAATTAAACTGTTTTGGTATTGCCAGTATTACGGAGAAAAGAAAGCGCATGTCAGCTGCCTAGGCTTGACTGAGATATCTGGAAGAAGGTGCATGTAACCATAATGTAACAGTTAAATAGGAATTGAAATCCTTTCTAGTGGTTACTGTTATCAACAGGATAATTACAGCCGGTGTTGCTGTGGGAGATCCCAGTTATTCTCCTATTATGACTATTGAAACAGCATTCTGTCCCCTAGGAACCTGGAAAAAAAAAGTGCCTGGAAGAGCAGAGTAGTGATAAATAGAGAAAATGTTGGGCTGAAGCTGTGACAGTGCAGTTGTGTGGGATTGCTGGTGTCCCATTCCAGCATGGCAGCTTAAAATGCAGGGACACACATGTAATTGTTCAGAGAAGCGATGCAGAGTTCTGTCTAAGCAGTCAAGCTGCACAGGCAGGTACTGGGCTCAAAACACCACGGGCTGTTCTTAGGACTGTGTGTGCCCATCTGGTTAGATTTTCTTTTTGACATAATCCATGCAGTAGGTTCACCTACTTTCTGTGATTTAGATGCTAATGTTCTATTTGCGTGCTAGAAAGTTACCCTTGAAAGGAACTTCATGTTTTAAATTCTATGTAGAAGTTACTTAATTTCAAGAAAAATAAGCAGCTTTATTGTGACCAAATTCTGTGCTATTTTGTGTTGTGAAATGAAGTCTTAGCTCAGCGTTGTTCAGTAAATGATCCACTTGCCTAGTCAACAGCGTATTTTCAAAGCTGCATTTGAAATCCTTTATGAAAGTCTTGTTTTGCAGTTTCTTTGCTGTGTATCCAGTCAAAAGGAGAAGGTAAATGAAAAACCTTCCTTTTACTACAAACACAAAGAAGCTGGTATTGAGTCAACCAGTGCAGCAGATTGTACATTTGTAAGAGTTGTTGGGTAAGCCTTGGTGGTTTGGGTAGCATTACAGTGTGTTAGCAATATGACTTTCTGGTTTTAAATGGGCAGCTGATTGATGAAGAAGTTTCAAAAAAGGATCCAGAAGCAACAGATGATTAATTTTCATGATACAGCTGTGCTGACCTGCTCCTCCCCAGGCGTACTCTAATGTTTTATGCTATTCCTCCTAAGCACATGCTTAGTTACATAAAGTCACAGGAAAAAAAAAGTATGTTTTTAAATTTTAGTCACGCGTGTCACTGTATATAATACCAAAACACCCAGACTCAAACGCAATAGTGTAAACCTTTGACTCTTCTGATAATGGGCAGGGATAGCCATAATTGTCTAAAAAAAGCACCTTAATTTGCATTTACTCTGATAGCACAGTATTTGTTGTAGGACATATGAGATTAGTCTGTTAATTGAAAAAATTGACATTTGTTTTGTGAACAGTACTGCTACACTTGAGTTAGCAGCATGGAATAAGGCATTGGTAACTTACATATGTTTACAAAATATTTTGAATAATTAATGCTCTTTCATGAGTTGAAGAACAGTTTGTATACTGCATCTTGATGATAAGGTTAAGAAATACCCATCTTCAAATAGAAAAAAGCTGCAAATGGCTTTTTCAATGGAGATTTCTAGACAACAAAGAAGTTTTGATACTAAAAGTACAGTTCAGGAAAACCTGTTGAGTATTAGGCATACAAATCCTATTCCTGTGATATTTTTTCTCTTTTGAGATCTACATGATCCTACTTGTAAAGCGTAATTATGAGAGACAAAGATAGTTTTCACCATGGTATTTTACTGGTTTAGTACTACATGTATTTGGTTAATTGTTATTTGCATCTCTTTTAAAAATGTACTTAGTTCACAATATTACATTGTTCATTATTGTGAGGGCACTGTATATACAAATACATACATTCAAGCATATCGTGTTCTCTGCACAGCTGAGATATTTTTAATTAGAAGTTGTTCTGTATGCAAAAATTAAACTAGGTTTGGAATATGCTATATTCATCAGTCAATGTTGCAGTTGATGCCTTAAGAGGCCTCCTAGAAACAGAGACTAGACAGGAGTAAGGGAATAAGGTGGGTATTTATTTGAAAGGCCTCCAAAGGTACCCCCTGGGGAGCCAGAGGCTACTGCCAAGATGGACCCCAAGATGGACAACAGGTAATGAGTTCTTCACACTTTTATAGGTTTGGTTCATTTGCATATCAGGGTTAATTCTCCAGTTAAAGCTTCAGTTTAATGATGGAATCCCCCTCCACTTGCCCCCCTTTAGAGGCCTTTTGGTTTATACTTTTTCGGCCTAGGATGGTCTGGGTGTCCTTGAAGAGCAGGCCCAGAGAGACTTTGTTATGTCTACCTAGCACGAGAGAGCAGAAATTAACAGGCTACAAGAAACTTCAGAGTTACACACTAAGCAGTACAGAATTTGAAAAATATAAAAGTTAAAACCTAAGGCATCACAGTGAGTACCAAAATATGGACCTTGATGGAAGGTTGTTAGTGAACATAAATTTATATCGAATAGTGTGTTGAAACTTTGGTTGTTTTAAAAATTGAAGTGTAATCCTTTCCTAATCTGCAATCAAAATACAATTTTAAACACTTTTTAAAAAAGTATAATTTCACTATGGGAAGTTGGCTTAACATTTGTGTCTGTAGCCAAGCAAAATCTTCCAATGCTCTTTGCCAAGTATGACAACCTTTATAACTTCCTATAACTGTGTTTGCTTCCCTGTGGACAATATGAATAACCCTGTCCTTGGTAAAACTGATGTTTAGTCCTCTCCATATTTCTTCTTTTTAGGATGAGAAAGATTGGTAAACAAGAACTGTAATTTGGACAAGTTGGAAAATGAAGATACTCTTCAGTGAAAATAATTTATTTCTGCATTACATGAATTTCAAAATACCCCTGTAGATACTTTTGTGCAGTAGCCTCTCTCTTAATTAGTTACAGTTCTTCTTATGTGAAGTCAGTAAAGCAGTACAGTTCTTACATTTCTTCTTTAGGAGTTATGTGCCAGAAGGTTTTATGGCTTGCATGGTATTTGTATTGTTGGAAGTATAACACGTACTTATGTAACTGAAGCTTAAACTATTGATCTTTAGGCTGGAGGTGATCACAGGGGCCATCTAGACTGACTTTGACTGACATAAGGCACTGAATTTCAGCTAGAGACTTTTGCATTTACCTCAGCAAGTGTATTTCAGATAAATTTGTGGACTTAAAAATTGGTAAATACCCTTTGCTCTCTTGTGAGATCCTGCCTGGAGTACTCCATCAGTTATGGGGTCTGCACTATATGAAAGGTGGAGCAAGTCCAGAGGAGGCCAGAAAAATGATCGCAGGGCTGAAGCACCTCTCCTGTAAAGAAGACAGGCTGAGAGAATTGGGGTTGTTCAGCCTGGAGAAGAGAAGGCTCTGGGAAGACCTTACTGTGTATTTTCAACATAAAGTAAAAGGTCCCTCTCAATCTTTATTAGTAGGACCTGTAGTGATGGGACAAGGGGCAATAGTTTCAAGCTGGAAGAGGGTGGATCTTGGTTGGACAAAAGAAATAGTGGTGAGGGTGATGAGGCGCTGGAATAGGAAGGTGTGGATGCCCCATCCCTGGAAGTGTTCAAGGCCAGGTTGGATGGGGCTCTGAGCTGGTGCAGTGGCAGATGTCCCTGCCCATGGCAGAGGCTGTTAGGACTGGGTACCTTTAAGGTCCCTTCCAGCCCAAACCATTCTGTGAGAAAAGTGTCAACTGTAATACGTGTGTGTAAGAAAGCAACATCAGAGTTTATTTCCAGTGTTACTTTTGGTGTTTTCAGCCTTATGAGGGCAGTTGGATATCCAGTTAATGTAGCTATCTAAATGGGATTTCCTAGAGGCTTTTTATTAGTGTTATTGTTGTTTATTTAGGACAAAATTGATAACTAAAGTAGGATAGTCTTCATATTCCAGTGCTTATAGCTTAGCTGATTTCAAATGGAGTGGCAAGAGCAGCTCTAAGTTCACTGGTTTACAACTAAGATTTAAAATACTGTCAGATTGTTTTGTCCAAGCTGCAAAGAAGGCTTATGGAGTAGATCATGCTGTCTGAGATGCTCCACAGGGGAGAAGGTGCTCTTCCCCAGAGAGTTCAGTTCAGCATGCTTATAGATATGCTGGGACTGGTTTGCTGGCATGGGCAGAGTCCAATAGGATGAAGTTTAGTAAGTCCAAGTGCCGAGTCTTGCATTTTGGCCACCATAACCCCCGGCAACATTATAGGCTGGGGGTGGCGTGGCTGGACAGTGCTCATGTAGAAAGGGACCTGGGGGTACTGGTCGACAGCCGACTGAAGATGACCCAGCAGTGTGCCCAGGAGGCCAAAAAGGCCAACAGCATCCTGGCCTGTATCAAAAACAGTGTGGCCAGCTGGACCAGGGAAGTCATTCTTCCCTTGTAGTCGGCACTGGTGAGGCCACACCTGGAGTACTGTGTCCAGTTCTGGGCCCCTCAGTTCAGGAATGAGGTTGAGACGCTTGAGCGTGTCCAGAGGAGGGCAACAAGGCTGGTGAGGGACCTGGAACACAAGCCCTATGAGGAATGACTGAGGGAGCTGGAGCTGTTGTGAGAAAAGGAGACTCAGAGGTGACCTTATCACACTCTACAACTTCCTGAAAGGTCGTTGTGGTCAGCTGGGGGTGGGTCTCTTTCTCCAGGCAGCAAGTGACAGAACGAGAGGACACAGTCTTAAGCTGTGCCAAGGGATATATAGGCTGGATATTAGGAAAAATTTTTTCGCGGAAAGAGTGGTGAAGTACTGGAATTGTCTGCCCGGGGAGGTGATGGAATCACTATCCCTTGAAGTGTTTAAAAAAAGATTGGATGTGGCATTTGGTGCCATGGTTTAGTTGAGGTGTTAGGGCATGAGTTGGACTTGATGATCTTAGAGGTCTCTTCCAACCTGGTGATTATGTGATTCTGTGTGACTTTGAGAATTCCAGCACACTGTATGTAGCAGGCACTGTGAGATTTTACCTTCAAGTTCGCAGGGAGAGTGGAGTTTGGTGCCTATACTCCTTAAAGCCTAACCCTGAAGTATTAACAAAAACAAGGACTCAGGGCTTTCATGAGGACATTTGTACAAAATACTATTAGGCTTTGACAGTAAAATCCAAAAATCCGCCAAAAATCTTAAGATTTGGAGTGAAGTTGGAATGATGCTTTGCCAAAACACTTAGTTACTGCTTCTCATCAAGGGATGGTTAAATGCTTCATTTCATCTTCTTACTTCCAACTTTTTTGGCTGAAGAGTTTTGTTTGGTTTGCTTTTTAAAATAAAACCATATTTCTTTGCTGTGCTGAGGAGAATGTATGGATGTTCCTCTTTTGATTGAAACAGCAGAAGTTTGCTTTGCTTTCTGGTGGTTCTTTAGGGGTGTTTGTAGTTTTAAAATTGTGATGAGAAATAACTCTGGACAATTAAAACCTGAAGTATGCAAAGTTTTTGAAAGTCAATAAAAATTTAATGAAAAGGATGAAAATATAGCAGTCAATTTCCCTCTTACAGGCAGAACAGAGCTGTTTCCCTTGCTTTTTCCAATCATAAAATCTGAAAGTTTTTTCCCTCCAAATGTTAAAGTTTTGGAGGAAAATCTTCTAGTGCTCACTGTTCTTCTTGAATATCACTATGTACTACCACATTGTATTAAAAATTGGTTCTGTTTTCTTCTCCCCTCTCCTACTTTTATCAAAACTTACCTCTAAAAAGTTGGGTACAGATACTATCTATGTTTATTCCAAAACGACATAATTTGGAGTTTGCTGATGTTGATGGTGCAATTCAAATCATTACTCAGATTGGGAGGAAATGAAGGAATATGGTGTCTGCTGGAACTCTTAGTTACACTGGTATTTCTTCTACTGGCCTGTAGATATTAAATCATTAATATGAGAATTAATACGATGAGAATCCTTATAACTAAAATAATTCCCTTATATAATTCAGAACATCCTAGCTGGTGTGCAAGTGCTGTCTTCATGGAAATTTGGCCTTGTAACAATTGTTGCATAGGAAGTGATTCATATGAAGCTTTTTATAAATATCTTATATATATATATATGTATATATATATCTGTATATCTTGTAAATATCTAGCAGGGCAGCTTCCAGTTTTCTCCTTGACTGCTTTCAAAGCTCTTCTTTGTGACTTTGCAGTCATTAATCTTAGATTTTTCCCTAAATTACTGCTTTGGATCACAAATCCTCATTTTATGCTTTCTGTTTGGACTATTTCCCTTCAGTAGTTTCATTAAATAATACCAATCTTGCTTTTGTTTAAGCTTTGTTCAGTATTTAATCTTCAAAACTTTTGTTAACAAGAAGTTTAAAACAGTTCTTCACTTTAATCTTTTTGTATAGAATAAAGTGGAAAAGTCTCTTGTTTAAAGGAAACTGAAGAGGTCTTCCTTGTCTTTGTGGTTGCCCACTTTGGGTTGTAAATTTAATCTGTGGGGAAACAGCATAAACTTCATTTGTTTGATATATTTTTTTGATGGAACAAAACCTCAGGCCACTCATTGGGGAGGAAAAAGAGCTGTATTCTGGGAACAATAAATGCAAAACAGACAGTGGACTTTAAAAGAATAGACTCTGTGTTCATGCTGTCTTTGGTTATAATTGTGCCTGTGCTGTATGTGGAGTGATGTGCTGTTATTTATGGGCCCTAGTAGGTGAATTTTGTGGCTGTTGTATTTAGTTTGTGTATGCTAGCTAAATCCTGTGTCCTTGTTTATCCTTATACAGCTCTGCCTAATCCAGTCTTCCTATTTTCTACTCTGTTCGTAGACCTGTCTGTTTTATCCATAAACATTTAGAGTTTTTAAAGAATAGTGTTTTAAAATTTGCCTTGGTACATATTGCAGAATTAAACATTGAGCTTCAAAAAAATTCTAAAATAGCCTTATACATTTTTGAGTCACTGGTGTCATGCTGATGTCTATTGTATGTGTTGTCCATGTGTGAATGGTGTATATTAACGGGCAGTTTGAAGATTGTCTTCCTTAATACTGCACAAGATGAATGTCACTGGCAAATAAGAGGGTAACAATAATTTGGTACTTTTTCCAATGGTTGTCAAATACTAGAATAGAGATGGAGAAGAGATGGTTCCTGTCTTTGCATTACTGTTCATATTCAAGTCCAAATGATACTCCTGAGTTATATTTCATCTTAGACTTCTGATTTCATGGAATCATAGGATGACCTGAGTTGGAAGGAACCTTAACGATCATCTAGTTCCAATCCTCCTGCCATGGGCAGGGACACATTCCACTAGACCAGGTTGTTCAGAGCCCTATTCTACTGGGCCTTAAGCTCTTCCAGGGATGGGGCATCCACAGCTTCTCTGGGCAGCCTGTTCTTCCATGTACTACACAATACAAGCAGGTCATGTACTGTATATTGCAAGCACAAGTATTTGTCAGATTTTGTTCCTCTTTATTGTTTACTCTTTATTGTTATATCTGTTGATAATAAGCAAGTTGGTGAAGCCCTGGCCTGCAGAGCTATAGCTTGTGTTATTTGAAAAAATAATGGTAGGCACAAGTCTTCTTCAAAGGTGTAGATTGTATAATACTGTAGTTAGTGCTGTATACTGAGGTGGTTACTGATGGTGTTTTCTGCATCTTGGGATGTATCTACACTGTGGGACAGGTTTAAAAAATTTGAAGGAAGAAAAAGAACGATTATGTCTTGTCCCTTGGGTAGAAGTACAAGTGACAGAGACCTAAGGTGAGTGGTGTGGGATGTTTTGCCCAGTGCAGAACTACTTTAGAAGAGGAGACAAATGGTCCGTGACTGCTCAAGGTGTGGAGGGCTGTGCAGGTTTAGTGGGAATGCTGTCTTGGTAGAGAATGGCTGTACAGTGGAATGAGCCTGACTATTCAAAGCTTAGTTGGTTTTTTAGAAATGTAGATTAGGCTCTTACTAGTGGTTGTTTGTATTTTTAGAGTAAATAAGTAATAAATGTTAATGTCAGCTCTTATACTTTAAAAATACTTTTTCCCTAAACTTTTCTTTCCTACTAATACAGGAAGCAGAGTTTTTTCTTTGAGAAAACTCTACGATCACTGGTCACTGCTAGGCATTAAGTTGTGAACGTGTTCAAAGTTGAAGGTAGAGAAGTTACGTGAACTTATTTGGTCGAGGGGAGACTGAGAGCTGTTCATCCCTGAGATGAGTAAAAGGTGTGATGCCTGAAGTTTGAGTGATTATATTCTGAGACGAGCATAAGATACATGGAACTTCTCAATAAGGACTCATCATTATTAGAACAAATAGTTTAATGCATAAAAAGAAGGCAGGACCTAGAGAAAACACTTTCAGATGTAATTGCTGGTATGCTTATATGTTGAAATTTCAGTCACTGTAGTCATATGTCAGTCCTCTTGGGTGCTCCTCATGAGTATTCAGTGCTGGTTTTGGGACAGCCTCAGTGTCTGGGAAACTGTGTTGGTGACAACAAAGCTTGATGGTTATTCTTTGATAAATTCAGGAGAGTTCTCAAGTTGGCAGCACTTATGCTGCTTCTGGATGGAAGGCCTTTAACTGTTGGATGTCAGATTTTGTGGTATAGTGTCTGAGTCTGTCCTGCTGTCTTTAAGGTGATATTCTTCTGCTTGATGGAGTTTTAAATACAGCTTGTTGCATTCAAGTAAAAAGTAGTAAAAGAGAGAAGTTTGGTAAATAAACTGCATGAATCACTATAAGCTGTGACCCTAGTAATGCCTTCAACACTTAAAAAAATCCTGGGATTTAGGTTTATATCTAAGCAACAGTGCACACTTCCAGTAGTTATAAGGTATGGAAAATTTAGGTTTGCTGGGCTAATAGATAGTGGAATTTTTTAGGTTGCTTGTTGAAATAAGCACCTCATCAATATATACTTGTTCAGTGGGTAGCTTAATGTATTTGGTTCTAATATTCTTTATAGCAGGCTCCAGTCATCTTTCCTAAGTAAAATAGTACATGTTGAAAGTGATGTCAGGAGCTTATCTGTTCAGACCCCTTGTTCCAAGCAGGTTAAACTTTGTTCAGGTTGCTCAAGGCCTTTTCCAGTCCCATTTTGGGTATCCAAGTTGCTGGGGCCCTTAGCTTTGAGGCATCACACTAATTCATCACTGCAAGTTGATTTTTCCATTTTGTTGTGTAATTAACTTTGGACAGAAAGGTCTGTCTAGCTATGGATGACAGTGCTGAGGAAAACAAGTTTGCTGGTTACAAAGGGTTGCATGCTGCTTGATGTTAATATGTCTTTCACCCCTTAATTGTAGCAATCAGATTACCAATCTTCCATCTCTTCTCATCCATATCTCTTACATTCCAATGTGCATTCTACTTGCCTTTGCAAGCAGACATAAAGCATGTAGCCTGGGTTTTCAGATATTTTGCTCGGTGGGTGGGATAGGGCCACCCTGCTTGTACAGTCAGGCTTTGCTCCAGAAATAGTATGTTACATTCCTCCACTGGAGTTACTTCTTTTGTTTGTATCCTACTGGGGTTTAAATCTCTGACTTTTCCCACTCCGTGGTTAATATGTATCATATTGGAGAATTTGCTGAAAGAGCTGCTGTTTTTTCATTGAACTATGCACACTGAAAGTGATAGGTATAATATTTATTAAAAAACTTTAAAATCCGGAAGTTAGAAGGAAAATCAAACAGATCTGGCATTTAAGAAGGAGGAGGGTAAAAAAAAGCCTTTATACTTCAGGTACTTAAAAAGAATGTGCCATTTGTGCTTCTGAATTTTGTAATAACCTTCAGTTTTTGTGACTTGACATGTTATCAATGCATCATCTATCAGAGCTGCACGGCCAACACTCCTTGAGAGTCAGAAAAGTAGAGTGCTTAATAAAGTTGCCCTGTTACTGTACAGTCTTTACTATTTTTCCATAATGCTACTGTGGAGAATCCAGTTAAGGAGATTTAGAAGTTGTAGAGGAAAGCACTCAAAATGTCATTAAATCTTTTTAAATGCTTGAGATAAATTACTCTTTAATGAGATCTGCTGTAGGTTATGCAGAAAAAGGGAGAAAATACTGCATTTTATCTCACTCTGTTTCTAGAATGTCCACAAAAGAGTCCTTGATGGCAGTAACTAATGGCATCTCTTGAGGATTATTGTATACATAAATCAGCTATTTGTGCTCTTGAGAAGTTCCTCTCCAGGATGCAGAACAGAGAACACTGCAGACTTGTAGGCCTGTGACAGAATTCTGACAGATTCCTGGTGGCTTCTTGGAAAACTGTCCATCATGAAGAACAGCAAAAAATTTCTTCATACATTATCATCTGTATTTTAGTTTAATCTGTTTCTAGTAAGCAATGAGCACATCTGTCAGTGTGTAAAGATAGCATTTGTCTGTTGTGTACAGAGATTATTTCACAGGCAAGTTTGCACATGGGAGAATTTTTCATCTGTATTTTTTCCTGCCAGGGAAATAAAGAAGAGAGACATTATTAACTAGAATAGACCATTTTTAGGTGATGAAAACAGGAAATCTGTAGGATATTAGTGTAGTCATCTTCATGAAGTGCTGTGAGATATTTTTGAGTGTAGAGAGCCCTACCGAGTCTGCCATTGTATGAAGGCAACATGAATGAGGTGAATGCCATTTAATGAGTATAATTGCTGATTTACTGTGAAATGTATTAATTGCTTAGCAAAAAAATCTCAGTGTTGCTCAGTGTGTTCAGATGTCATTGCTAATGACATCTATGTAGATAGTGTAGGAAAATCTTCAGACCAAACTTAGTTCTCTTGATCCTCTCTTCTAGCTCAGGCTTTTTTCCAAATGATCTACATGTAAAAAAAGACAGTTCATTTGGTGTTATGGATCATCTAGTGTGGTGTCTGATTCCACTAACATTAAATTAGTTCAAACCATAGGTGGACCTCCTCATCTCCTGTTGAAGTGTCAAAACAAAGCTGCCCTTTACCCAAGGATTGAATTTAGCTGTGGAGTATATGTTTGTTACCCTGCAAATGATAACATCCTGCCATTGTCAGTGTTTTTGTTTGGTTTTTTGTTTGGGGGTTGGGGAGGGGGGTGGGGTTGTTGTTGTTTTGTTTGTTTGTTTTTTCTTTTGACCAATTTTTTTATTAGTCTACCTTGCAATGAAGAATGATTGAAAATAGTCTGGGATGATATGATAATAGTCCTTGTCATCCTGAGTTTGTGTTGTTGCCATGTTCTTTTCTTTGCCCTTTAGTGGAAGACCTCTGAATTTTGTGCTTTTTCGTGCCCTGGTCTCCCTTGGAACAGCTTTTGGTATTTCAGTATGAATATTGATTTGTAATCCCCTGCCCAGAGAGAGTCATTTTGGGGGGATATTAATTTTGAAATGTTTACTTCAATCTTACAATTTATACATTGATTTAAAATTTTCTGCTGTCCCCTTAATTAATATAATAAATCACATTTAAATATGTCTTCTTACTGTTTCCAGCATTTTTCATTTTTTTTCTTGGCGCACTTACAATGCATCCTGTGTAATTAATTTTCATGTATTTGAATTTAGAATGCATTGTGAAATTCAAACAGTGCTGGGTTTGGAACCTGTACGGTAATAGCTTTGCTGTGTGAGATCCTACTGATCTGTTTGTGGCTTACCATGGCCAGATGCTTTCTTTTTGTGGTGTGTGTGCATGTATGCACATGTTGCACGTTTTTCAGCCCTTGTCCTTGGGATGCTGCATTTAACAGTTCCTGTTTCTGAAGCAGCAAATACACACCAGGTGTGTATTTGCTGACTTGTAATTCCCGAGACTTTGTCCTCTCAGAACAATCCATGCTGTTTGTGTCTTCCAGCAGAGCTGGAATTCAAAACTGTCTCTTGTTTTGACTTGTCCAAGAATAAAAGTTACCAAAAGCACAAGTGGAAAATGATGGTATTATTCTCTGTTCATGTCAAATATAGATGGATTTTCAGCATCCACTTGAAGCAGTTGATGGGGGAGGGTGTTGTTGAAGCCAGCAGAGCTCTGAACCTTTAATTGCTTGATTATTTGGTTTAGTTCTTCTGCTGGTTCCAGAAAGTTTGAAATCTTGCACAAAGTAATTATTATCAAATAATTATACTAAATGTAGGGAAAATTAATAGGTTCTAATTTTTAAAATCTATTTAGCCATCTATAAAATGATTTCCTTAGATTCACTTCTGGGTATGTATTGCTTCCAAAATGCTTTTCCCTTTTCATTTGTTCCTAGCATGTTGGCTTTTCTTACTAATTGCATTTCAAAGGTGACAATCTTAAAAACTTAGGATATCAGGGACAGCATATGGGAGATTGAGTCTCACTTTAATATAGCTGGGTATTTTCACCTAGCATGTGATGGTAAGCTTGTGATAGTAAGTTTTCTCAGGTTACAGAACAGAGATCTTTCACTCCGTGAAGAATAGCAGGAAGATTTATGTTCTCACATTTTCTCAAAGTTCTACGAGAAGAAACTGGCATTTTGTTTATTTAGTTATTTTGAGTTTGTAGAGTGAAAAATGAGAGAAGTGATGGTTCAATTTTTTTTTTTATTATTAGATCCTGTGCATGCTTTCTACTTTTGCTGCCTTTGCAAAATGGTTTTGTTCTTTAAAATAAAGATTTAAGTATTTTTCATTATTAAATACTTGCATGAATAGCTGCAAGGTACTAATTCAGGTTTGGTTTTCACTGAGGAGATAATGAAGAGATGAGTGGTGTTCTTTTTGGGAGTATCTCCTACCTTTGGAATGCATTTTTAAATTAACTTACCTAACCAGTAGTAGAACTGGCAGATGTTTTCAGGAGATGCACACTTATGCTTTTCTTTGACTGAATTAATGAAAGCTTTACCTTTAATGTGTAAAATATTTGGTGGTAGAGAAATGTACCAGATGCCTCCCTAGAAGTCTTGCTAAAAATGTGATGAACATGTGAAATCTTTACTTGTTATTCAGTGAATGAAGCCTTTTTATATGTTGAAATTTTAATTTAAATCCTCCTTCAGACAGCATGTTTTGTGAAATGTTTTTTTCTTTTCTATTATCCATCTGTAGGTTCCTTCAGAGAAATCTGAATCCTTTGCATCCATGTTGAGACGCTCTCCTTTAATTCAGATGGGACCTGCCAAAGATAAAATTGCCATTGGTCAAATATTCCATGTTGTAGAAGATGATCTGTACATAGATTTTGGTGGCAAGTTTCACTGTGTGTGTAAAAGACCAGAAGTTGATGGCAAGTAAGTAATAAACTTATGGTAGGTGATTGACATCTGTAAATGACATCCTGAAATGCCTGGCTAAAGGGACTTGGACATCTTCTGGACTGGACTTTGATAGTTTGTATGAATTCTGGGGTTTAACTGTGGAAGTCAACCTATTGTGCAGAATGAAAGTACGATCATAAACAGGTCTGCATAGCTCATCATTGTCTGGAATTCAGATTCCTTTACACTTTATTGCTATCTATATTATTCCAATATATGATGAGCAAAGGAAGTTACTGGGTGTTTAGTCACTGAAGAAAAGGGAAACAGTTGTCAAGCACTGTTTATTAAAATACTTGGGAGTTTTGTGGATGTGGAACTTCAATCCTGTGTAAGCAGTCTTCTTAGGCAGTAGCTATCCCTGCTAAGTGTATATACATGAGGTGATGTAGTGGGGAGTTTACATGTTATTTGTGATAATACTTTTCATAGCATATGATCAGTGCTAATGTGGTCAAATATTCCGTATTGTAGTAGGTGATTCAATATAGATTTTGGCGTCAAGTTTCACTCTGTCCTGAAGTAAAACAGCTGTGGTGGAACTAGAACAATTGTGCTGGGGAATACAGTATTTAGCTAAAAGATAAGAAAGCAATGAATTCTAGTGGAAATAGCATTTATAAGCTTTCTAAACTGCCTTTAGCACCTTATAATTATGTATTATTCAAAGATCTCTTGTCTATTTAATTTGTCTCCAGGTTGCTTTAACACTTATTTTTTAACACACAGGCAAAACATCATCTTTTCAAATTCATAGCATCAGAATATTTTAGTCCATCTCTTTTCCCTCTGTTTTCCCTAAGAGAGGAGGAGCATCTTTGTTAATCTCCAACATCACTGTTTCTGAAACTTTAAATATGATTCCTGTGATAATCAGTTCTGAAATAGTTGATTTAACAAAAAGAGATTTAACAGAAATAATCACACGTTTTTGTACAAGCCTTTGATGGTATTTTATCAGAGCATTTTTATACTCAGCTTCTTTTTTTGACAGGTCTGTGACTTTCAGAGCAAATGTATTTGATGTCCCAGGATGAACTGAGTCCTTTATGCCCATCCCATTTGGCAGCAGGCAAAGATTTTCTCAGTCTATTGCTGCTGCTGTAGTGATAAAGCCCTTGTTGCTGTTTGCATCTCTTGCTAATTCTAAATCAAGATAAGCTTTGCTTTTCCCAATCCCATTCTTGCATGCTTGAGGAGTGTTTCTATATTAGTCTCAGTCTGTGACCATTCATTCGATTTTGTGGTAGAGTTCAGACTGGAACTCCCTGTTCAGCTGAACCAGCCTTCTGCCAGGCCTGCTCGTTCTGCACATTGGGAAAGATCCTTGTGAAGCATTGAGGAGTTTATCCTTATAGATCTTTGATGTCTTCTGTGAACTTTTTCATGACAGGACAGCTTCTCTACCCTGAATAACCCGAAGTCTGCTGTCCTGAAGCCCAGATTTCTCTTCTGCCACTTTCCTTTCTCACTTTCCTTCCACATGTAGCTCTCATTGGTGGTCTCTGCAGCTGAGACAGACATCAACTATCACATTCCAAAGCAGTACTTGTCTGCCTGTGTGTAACATGTCCAGCAGAAAACCTGTCCTACTTGGTTTGTCTGGTACCTCTGGTAAGAAAATGTCACCAGGGTACTCGCTCTGACTGCTCACTGCCCTCCACATTTGTTCCTCCTTGAGCACACATCAGGACATTTGAAGTGCCCGGTGACAATCAAGGCCTGCAATCATGAGGTGGCTTCTGGTTGTTTGAATGAATCTTCATCCACTCCCTCTTTCTGATCACACTGCCCATAGCAGACATCCACTGTGTCTCTTTTGGTGTCCTCTCCAATTTTGGCCCATGGCTCTGAACTGCCTCCTCGCATGGTTCATAGCAAGGCTCCACTCACTCATGTCCCTTTTTTGCTTCCAGTTCAGCCTCTTTACCTTGTCCCATGTTTGCTTGCATGGTTCTTCCCAGCTTTGGGCAGTGGGCAATTTTGTGTTTATCTTCAAATCCCTAACTGCAATTCACTCACCTTGTGGATGCTGAACCCTCCACTCACTGTTTGCTTGTGTGGTGTTATTATCTTATTTTGTCATGGTGCTCTGGCATACTGGGATGGCAAGACAAACCGGGGGAAAGGAATGAAAGATGTCTTCCTTAAAAAGCTCACAGGCAAGCAGGCATCTGTCTACTCCTTCCCTGCTCTCATCTTACCCTTAATGACTTACGTCTTTCCTTGTGGTTCACGTTGCAGAGGTACAGGGGAAGATGAGGCCCAGGAAAACTCTTGCTGGAGCAGGTGCTTTAGAGTCAGTTGTCCACTGACACTGGGAGCAGAAGCCTGGGGCTTAGAAGATCTCAGCCAGTTATATTTTTGGCTGCCTTTTATAATAATAAAAACAAGCAGATCCCTATAAAACTTGTTTATACTTCCTTCTCACTGCTTTTGAGTGGGAGTGGAGAGATGGAATTTAATAGCCTGGGTATTTTTAATGAAATTAAATTTGGGACTAAAGATGGTAGTTCCCAAAATAATAGAGACAGCATTTACAGCATGAGGATGTTGTGGCAGTGGAAATGGTACTGTTGCTACTCTATATTTAGTTGACTTAAAGCATTCATTTGAGATGTAGGTGACTGATTCAAATCCATTTTCTCCGCAGTTCAGACCAGAAACCTGAATTTGTCTCAGACTGCTTAAGTGTTTAAATGCTATATGGACCTAATCCTCTAAATAAAAATAATTAAATAAGAAAGCAAATAATTTAAATAATTCGTGCCAACTTTTCCCAATTGGAAATTGGAAAATTTGAATTGGAATTTGTAAAATTTACCTGAATTTACAGAAAATTGCAGTTGCAAGCAAACTTTTGCCATTTATGTAATGAGGTATCTCCTGAGGACATGTGTTTTTGATATTTCTTTGGTCATTTGGCTTATTTCTTACCAGAACTCAACTATTTTCATGATATTGTAATACAGTTTTCTTTTTCTTATATGATGTCCTGTGCTTGTTGAAAATGCTACAGTTTACTTGAAACGAAACGAAAGGTTCTTGTCTGTAAAATACAAGAAACGAGATTCTTGTCTGTAAAACTTGTTCTCTTAAACTGCTCAGTCCTATTACTGACGCTTCTGATTTCTTGGAACGTCCAAGTGAAAGACCCTGTAGTGCTACCACCATGTGGCCATAGGAAAGGATTTCACCCTAAAGACTGTCTCGGGAGAAAAGCAGCTGGGAAAAAAAAGTGTCCCTCACTTGGAAAATTTGAAGTAGCTAATAAATATGTTCTTTCCCCTCAGTTCTACTAAAAGAAATTTCAGCTTTAAAACCCAAAACCTCCAAACCAAAACCCCAAACAAAACACCACAAACTTTAAATAAAAGAAACCTTAGAACAGTAATGGAAAATGTGAATTGAATAAACATTTGAAGAACCTGCTAGCTATTTTTGTTTGGTTTTCCTTGATTGTTTTCCTTTATTTTGGAAATCTGTTTCATAGAATTGCAGAAAATACATTTTGTTATCAGCATTGATGGTATTGAGATTGGAAGAATGCATTGGCATAGTTGGAGATCAAACATATTGTTGGTAAAATCTCACTGGGGTCAGGCAAGGATGTATTTGATTATAAATATCAGTATAATTTTGTTATTTGGGGTTTATTTACTGTGTCAGAAGTATTTACTACCCTTATGATTTCAAGATCTCATGTAATATATGCTGTACTTATTAAATATATACTACAATTAGTAAATGCGTTTCTTGGTACACTTTGACTTAAATGCTTCATTAAATTTGCATTTTATGCCAACAGCACAGCAATTCTGTTAAATATCCAAAGTTTATACAAATGAGAAAGGGTCTGTAGTAAAGTAAGATTCCTTTTCAGCAATGGGAAGAAAGTGGTATATTTTTTTCTCTCTTTTAACATGCAGAGGAATTGAAGTCCTAAAGAAGAAAGTGTGTATCCTGTATCTCCAAATAAGCAACAACTTAATCCATGGCAAAAAAAGTGCTGTTAAAACCTGCTTCTGTCATTATCAGATGGAATTCCTGAGAAGCAGAAAATATGGGAAGGGGTTGTGCTGACACTGCCTCTTGCATGGTCTGCACCTGTACTGCTAATGACCAATTCCCATCAAAAGCACAATGGCTTTCAGCAATTTTCTACAATGTAGGATTGCAGGACCAGCTTCCAAAGAGGATTAAACTGCACCTCTCCATGCCAGTGTAATGAAGCTTTATTTTCAAAGATTGCTGTAACCCTCCAGCAACTCCAGTATTATCAGGCTGTAGGATCAGAAAGACACTTCCTTTATGCTTGAGTATGCAGCTGGTGCAGGGATTTCCAGTATATCCTGTGGCAATTTTACTTGACACCTTTTATACAGTGCATATTTGCCAAACTTAAATAATAGAGAAGGGAAGAAATCATTTGATGCCGGTTGTGATTTAGAACCTGACAGCTTAATGAGCACCATAAAACATTACCTAATGCTGTTTCTGCAAATTGTATCAAAATATTTACTCTGTTTGAATGACTGCCAGGGTGAATTTTATTTGGGAAACATTTTAAATGCTTCTCTTCTTGTTCTATTTTTAAAATATTTTATAGATAAGGCCAGGGTGGAATCCAATTTAAAATAATCTGGTTTCTTAGATTAGGTAACATGAATAAGGCTGGTTGTTTTCTAGCACATTTATTTTATTAAGACAGTCTTAAATTTAAGTCAAAAGTAACAGGGGAAGCTGTTTAAAAGATCTTGTAAGATTAAAAAAATCAATTTTCTAAAAAAAGAAAAAGAGGTGCATGAAGAGAGGTGCTCTTCCTGGGAAAGGATTTCAATAAGACTGTTTGGTTTAGTTCCAGCTTGTGTATTAAACAGTCACCATGTGTTAAGCTGGAGGGTAAGTTTGGAGTTACCTATTCTGTTTTGATGCCATGTGCATATGCTTTTCGAATGAGTGCATCTCAACCAGAACGAGCTGCCTCACACAAAGCACCCTGCTCTCGGTGCAGCAGAGACCCTTGTACAAGGGGATGTGTCAGTGTCTGCTTCACTCTTTGCTTGCTGAACCCTCCTTTCCCTGACTGTTTTGTATGTAATGGTGCAATATTACTATGAAAAGGTTTAGAGAGAGATGTTGGAATCATAACTTCCTAACTCTTTCCTTTAAAATACATCATGACCAAACAACTGTACTGATTGAGAGATTCAGCATCCAGCTCCCATTCCCAAGGCCTTTGCTCTTTCTTTGCTGGAAGAATCACAGCTATCAAATTCATGTTTAACAATATTTACGCCTTAGAGTACGTATTCTTCCCTGTCCTGTACTGCTGCTGACTGGAGTGGTGCTGGTCTGCCAGCCTGGCACATCCTTCAGCTTTCAAGCTTTGAATGTTGATGGAACTATTACTGCTAAAAAAAAAAAAAAAAAAAGGGGCAATTAATGTGATATATAAAGAAAACATGTCTTGCTGCAGTAATGCTGAGTTTAGTTGTGCATGTTTGTTTTTACAGTGGTCTACTTCCTTTTTGCTGTCTGTTGCCAGCAAAACAGCACTTATCTGTAATATGTAATTCTCAACAGGAAAGAAGGAAACTGCTAACCAGCAGCACAAGGGATACAATAAATGATGCTTTTGCAAGTACCGTTTTCAAATTTATGCAGATGCAGAAAAAACAGGTCATGTGGAAGAGACTGGTAACCTATAGAAACTTAGTGATTTTTTGAAAATTATTTATGCATGTTGAAGTTACTGATAAAACACACAGGATGCTGGATTGATGTGTAAAACTGCTTTTGGTTTCTGTGATGTTGTCTTGCTTAGAAAAGCAGGTCCACTGAGGAACATTTTTTTAACTCCCAATTTTGGAAAGTGAGGGGAATGAACACAGTTGACAGAATTTTCTCACTGTATTTATGTGTTCAAATTGTTGCTGTTTGCTTATTGGCATTAAATCAGTGGTTACTTCCTTTCCCTGCTTCCCTTCTCTTACAGTTTTCATTCCCAACAGATCAGTCTTTTTCTTACAGGTTTGTCTAGTAGTATGCACACTGTAAAAAAACTCCTATAAGAAGACTGAGAAAATGTGTAAGCACTCTGTCATGGTTTAGGAACAGCACTCCCCAGTTTAGTGCCCCCTTGCCCCAAGACTCTCCCAAGCCAGATGCCACTTGCTTCCTCCCCCTGCCTTCCTCCCTTGCCACTTCCTGCTCCACGGATAGAGTTGAGAAAAAGGTGAAAGTTAAGGGTTGAGATAAGAACAATTTACTGGAAACAGCAATGAGATAAGAAAGCCAACAGTAACAGCAACACTATTAATACCAAAAATGTACAAAAGAGGGTGATTTACATGCAAAGATGCTACTGAGGAGGACTCTGATGACAGGGTTTTCCCCTCCTGCTATGATTTTTCTCGACTGAAGCCATGCCCTTCTTCCTGGAAGCAAGAATCCTTTACCTCCACCTCCTGGCAGTGACGTGAGGTAGTGTAGAATAACAACCTAGGCATGCCTACATGGCTCCAGGCTCCACTCCCTCACAGCTACTGTGAAAATTTTGTCCTGTCTCTTGCAGAAAATGCGTTATCTTCCCTCCTTCTGTCATCTTCTGCTGCTATTGCCTCATTCATGTGCTCCACTGGTAACCCATCCAGGCTCACTCTCTCTATTCTATTTTTCATTACTGATTGTTAATATATTATTTCCAATAGAAGTATAATGTAGTTACATTTCTAATTACAGTTTTATATTGTTATATCTATTCTGCATTATACATGTTACTAAGTCTGTTTCAGCTTGCATATTATTGCTCAGCTTTTTACCAATATTTTACTACTGAACTGTTAGAATTTGCAGTTCTGTTGTGTGTTTTTAAGCAGTTACCATGTTTTAGAGGTGGCTGTGTTGCAGCAGTATATATGTTTCTTCTACTAACATTTTTGGAAAGTTTTCAAAATAATTTTTGCTCATTTATGCATAATTAAAGCAGAAATTAGAAAACTTACTAAAATACCTGGTAATATAATCTTATTTAGTCAACATGACCACTTACCTGGTCTTTCCCACAAAGTTATCTTTATTCTTTTGTCATCAGCCAAGATTTTTTTTTTCTTATTTAGTTTTTTCATTTGTTTGGAAAGTATTTCTTGCCTATCAAAAATAAAAAGTAGTGACATAAGTAAGCAGCTTGGGAGAATTTGTAAGTCTATATGACAGAGATTTCCTTTATGCCTATAATGTCAAATGGTTTATGTCTATCAGTGCCATGTTGCTGATATTTGTAACACTAATGGCTATCTGAAATCGAAGCAGTCTGTACTTTTCTGCTCCTTCTTCCAAGTTGTCCTACCTATCAGGTAAGCATCTTCTTATTGTAGGGCAAAATTCCTCTGCATTTTGAAAGATGAACTTAGACTGTATTATAATTTTTGAATTGTTAAATACTTATGACCTGCTCAAATTTGCTGAAGTATAAAATGAAGTGTGCACATGCACTTTCCTGAATATCTTCCAGTTTGTATCTTTTATGGAAAACATAACCAGACAGCCGGTCTCCACATTGTGAAAACCAGTCTCTTTCTGTGATTAAAATTATGAGAATGTCCTGTTGAAATTCTCCATGGACCAAGGTGGTTTTCACTAGTCATCAACAAACTTGGGTTTTGGCACTCTGGTCAGCCTTTGGTCTCCAACTACGCCCAAATACCAGGGAGAAATGGTAAGCAGGACTGATGATGTTGTCCCGTTCCCACATACCAACATTGCAACTTAAAAAGGAAGCCTTATTATTTATATTGAAGAGGACTAAATTCAAGGAGGTGGCAGGAGCAGCCTTTTCTACAAAGCTTCCATATAGCGCAATTCACCATTGCTCCGAGCCCAAACAATGCACGTGGTGCCACTCTGTCTGCTGTCGAACAATTTCAGCTTGCTTTTTTTAACAGGCACGGAGAATAGCTGTGTGATTGCAAACTTGGTCTGTGTGCTGCAGCAAATAGCCTCTAACTTATTTATAGCAGCATGCATTTTGGAAATTACAGCATTTTTATCCCCTATGGACACAGCTTATTATTTGCTTGGTTACTTTACAATTGTGACTGTTTTTGCCACCCACTATATATCATTCTTCAGTGGTTATTTTCAACCACAAATGGAGGTGTTGGCTTTGTGCAGTTCTGTAATACACAAGACAGTGTTTCCAAAGTTCCTGGAGCCCAAAGGCTGTAAACATTTTTTTTGGACTACACTATTAGTTTTTCATCCCAGATAGGTACTTTAGAGTTTAGTTAATGTAATGATACCATGAGACAGGTGTTGGTTTTCAAAGTACAGCTAATCCATATTAATGAGGCACCCTGGGCAGCATTTGGTACAGAAAATACAACATAGACCTAGGAATGCGGCCGCAGCAGTGCACATGAGCCTGCTAATCAATTTTTCTTCTTAGTTTTTGCTTCTGTAATTAGTTTAAAGTAGCAGTGAGTTATGAGATCTGATGACCTTTGGAAGAAAAAACCCTCACAAACTAGTAGCATTTTCTGATAAAAAACGTTTTGCCAGTTCTATTTTCCCAGGGCATCATGATAAATGAGAGATGGAATATGGTGTGTAAAACGTCTTGGGAGAACAAAGCAGACCATAGGTGGCCTGGAGCTTCTTTGGCAATGTCAGAGTCTGTAAATACTCTTTAAGCCACACTTTTTCTCATATGTGGACGTGCACACATACACGATAGGAAAAAAAAGGCTTGGGAAACTTATTTCTGCATTGGAAGGCTTGAGTGTTGTCTGTAGGAGATGAGTAGGTTAACTCTCTCTTTTCTCTTAATCCAGGTGCTAGCTGTCAAGAACTGCAGAAACTAGAATTATAAACTCATGACTTGGCAGAAGAATTAAAATTGTTTCTAGTATTTGGTTCTGAGATTGATGAGAATAAATGACTTGAATCTCTGTGTGCAGCATATTAGGAATTTTCCCCCCCACCTTTGAGAAAGCCTTGCTGTTAGCACACAGTTTCACTGAAATACCTCTAGCAAAGTGTAATTAATTTCCTCAATAGCTAGACAAAACTCACAGAATCTCAGCCGGTCCAGATGCAGAAGATTATGGATTTTATTGAAAACTCTTAAAGCGTTCCCCAACATGTTTCACTCATCAGTGATTCTTGGTGAAGTGGATGAGGTAGGTTCATGCCAGTTACACAAGCATGTGGTACTTTTCAGGAGTACAGGGAACTGTACTTGACTAAACCACAGAGCAAGTTGCAGATGTTTCTGGCTTAAAGTCCGGTTGGTTTGACCTGTACCTGTAACAGAGGTAAGGGTTAGATGAAAAAACAGTCCAGGTTATTGTAGCAGTATAACTGCTTTCATTAGATTGGGTATAACTGTGTGCTAAACCCTCTTGTCAGCATAATGAGTTGAGCTGCAGAGCTGTGCTGATGTGGCCTTTGATTTCATTTTGGGAGACAGGTTTGGCCTAAACTAGCTCGTGGGCTCTGCATGGCAATCCTCTGAGAGGTGTAGACTTGCCCAAAGACAGAAGCCACTTAGTTTCTATGTTGAGAAACTGAATTAATGATGTTTGGGACCAAATGTGAATTATAAGTCTTCATATAACATAGATCTTACTCAGGAAAATTAATGCTATGATATAACCATGGAGTGGTAATTATTCACCCCTCTGGAATAGTTTCAGTAAGTGAGTCTGAGAAGGGAATTAATACAGCTAGGGAAACACTGCAGATAATATATATCAACCTCGAGCTCTTAGAAGGCATGAGTCAGGCCTCCCACAAATAATTATTTTAAAGTTGTTCTTAATTTTTGGTTTATGTCTTTCTGCGTTACTTAGTTTTTGGGTTCACATAATTTTTTTTTTTTTATTTGGCAGATTAGGAATTTTAATTAAACCAACTTTTTTTTTAATGGCAATTGATCTTCTTGTGTAACTGTAACTACAAGAACCAAGACACTAAGTATCAGAATGATGATAAAATTGTTGATATTAGTGAAGCTGGAGATTTACAGAATTATTTCACTGATAATTCCTCTCAGTCTGCTGTATAACATGAAAATTACTCAGGCTGGAGGCCAATAACTAGCCATGTGCCCCAGTGGTCAATAATGGGTCCAGTCCTGTTTAACATCTTCATTCATGACCTCAGTCATGGGACAAGAAAGTACCTTCAACAAGTTTGCCACCAAGTGCGAAACTTGGAGGAGTTGTTACACAGAGTGGTTGTGCTGCCATCCAGAGTGACCCCAGCAGGCAGGAAAAATGGTGTGATGGGAACCTCATCAAGTTCAGCAAGAGAAGTGCAAAGTCCTTCCCTTGGGAAGGTACAGCTCCAGGAACCAGTACATACTGGGGCCACTGGGATGCAAAGCAGCTTGCTAGAAAGGGCCTATGGGGTCCTGGTGCACTCCCAAGTTGAACATGAGGCAGAAGTGAGCCTTTATGGCAAAGAAACTGGATGGTGTCTTGAGCTGCATTAGGCAAGCAGGTGGCAGGATGCAGTCCTTCTCTGCTCAGCCCTGGTGAGGCCAGACCTGGAGTGCTGTGTCCAGTTTTGGGCTGGACGCAGCAGTTCAAGAGACAGTGCAGGGAAGGGTCCCTAAGATGCTGAAGGGACTGGAGCATCTCTTTAATGAGGAAAGGCTCAGAGAGCTGGGACTGTTCAGCCTGGAGAAGAGAAGGCTCAGAGGGATTTCATCAATGTGTAGAGGGGGCAAAGGGTACAGGGCCAGGCTCTTATCAACAGTGCGCAGTGACAGGACAGGGGCAGTGGAACACTAACACACAGGAAGTTCCTTCTGAACATCAGGAAAGAGCTATTTACTGTGAGGGTGACTGAGCACTGGCACAGGTTACCCAGGGAGGTTGTGGAGTCTGTTCTTGGAGATACTTAAAAGCTGTCTCTGGCCATTGATGATTTATTTAGTCACACGTTTTTATTTGAAGTCACTGGTCAAGGGGGAGGAGTGGGTGTTGACTGCAGCTTGGAATAGGCCCAAAAGACTGATAAAATTAATTCTGTTACTCCTACCCACCAAACCCCCGACAGATGCTTTTCTTCCCCTGATGCTTTCTGTAACTCCTTGTCACCCTATTTAGATGCCATTATCCAACCAGGGCACAAAACCAGGTAAATTCCTACAAAGCAAGGTAAGGCTTTTAAGACTGAGTGTGGCCAAACTGTGTAGGGTATTCAGCTGCTTTGCTGCTACTAGGCAGCACAGCCATTCTGAATTAAAAAATGTGTGGTGCTTAGAGGCAAAAATAAATAACATAAATAAACATTTAAATCTTAAATAACATGTGTGTTATTTAAGACTAATTTATTCTCCTGTTCTGCTCACTAATATGCTAACAAAATTGACAGTTCTTGCTGCCTCTCTTTTCAGGTGCACTTGTGTGGAGCTAGGACAGAAATAGCAAATGAGTATAATTTTTGTATCCAGTGTTTTGCAGCAAGAAGCAGAGGCGATAGTACTAAAGCAACACTTAGGTTGTATGTATATGCCCTTACTGAGTAAGGAGCATCTGGTAACACTGTCCCTGCTGTTGTATTTGCTTGCCTGATTTTTCATAAAGATAGATAGATAGATAGATAGATAGAATGTTCAAGAAAGAATTTAAAATTCTAGGCAGGTATTGCTGTTGTGCTGGAAGAACTGCAGTGTAAGTAAAGACCCATATATTTTAAAAGGAAAAAGGGGGGTTGGGAAAGTGTTCTAAGAGTATTCAGTAGCTGTTAAAACTTGCCTTAATAGATTTTGGAGTCTGTGTGTGGTCACTGCTGCCATGGCTCTGTCAGCATTTTAGGCACGATAGCAGCCAAGCAGGGACGCAGATGTCTTTTGCTTTGTGAACTTGCTGAACGTAGCCATGATTTATGGACACTGAAATGTGAAGTATGATGAGAACCAATCATGGAGCATTTTTTAATACAAAACCAAAGGTCTTTTTCCTTCTGTGATAGCTGTCAAGAAAGGCAAATTTTCTATTTTCCTGTCTTAGCACTTTACAAAAATTTTTTTTTTTTGCCTAAAAAACTTAAAATCCAGCCACCCAGCTTGGGTGAGAAATAACAACAGCCCCCCAGTTCTTTAAATACTGAAGGGATTGTTCTGAAAAATACTGAAGCTGTATTTTGAATAATCTGCTTTGAGACTTGGCAGGCTCTGATCTCATGGAAAAGGGAACATAATGTGGTCACACTGTGAGAGCATGTACCCACTTAACCGAGAAATTGAGATACGACTCTAAAGGCAGAGAAATAACCATTGGGTACAACAAAAAATGCCCATAATTTATTAGTGTTTTGTAACTTTTCATTAGTAGGGTAAGAGGAAAAAGGCTTAAGCAATTTTTCTTTGATTAATGATCTTATTAGAAGAAATGAAGGATTGCGTACATGTCCTCTGAAACCTCTTGTTCTTTATTTTCAGAGTAGTTAGCAGGCCTTGCGAAGGCAGTGAGGTAGTACTGAATGATTTTCATAATTCCTATAAAACTGTGTAAAGCATTTCTTTATGGAAGTGCTCAACATGCATGTTTAACCTGTCTGAAATCTTCTGGAAGTAATGAGTGTTATTTTAAATACTAAATTTTTTTAAAAATTATGATCTACAACATGAAATCCCTGTCAGAGCTTTCAGGTCTTTTCCATACATCATAAAGAAATGTAGGTAGCATACGAGTGTAATTTATCTGCAATTTGTACTCATTAACTTCAAGTATTCACATAGAGATCCTAATCTCAGTGGTAATTGTAAGTTGATTACTAATCTGTCCTTCCACTTGGGGAGTTCAGTTATGTCTTTTCCAGTGACTTTATACATTTGAAGTCATCTAAAAGTGTTTTAATCTTTCAGATTATGTTTCAGAGTAGTGCCTGCACCACCTTGCTCATCTTTGGGTCCCTGGTGCCAGACCAGTCTATTACCACCTAAGTACTAGATTTTGTTCCCCCTGAAGCCTTTCAAGACTGTTCTTGGCAGCTGGCTTGACAGGGCTGCTGGAGATGAGACTGAAACGCACTCCGCTTCCTCCAGACACAGCTCAGTAAACAAGCTGTGATCCTCTGCTTGGCAGGAGGCAGAGCTGCTGCTGCTGCCAGCCTGGGAGGGGATGCAAAGCAGCAGTGATGCGTGGCAGCAAATACAATATCCTCCACTGGGACTTTGACTTGAATCACGCATTGCTGTAATGTGGAGGTTTCTGAAATACTTGCCTGCTTCTGCAAGACGTATTAAGAGAATGCTAAGCTTGGTCCTGGAGTATACACCAGTGCTGCACTTAGCTAAAATTAAACTATAGTAAGCGAGTGGGAAGGAATAATGTATGGCAAGAGTAGACTTATAGGCTAACTTGCTCAGCAGTGATTTAAGCTTAAACAAATAAAATGAAGAAAGGAGGTTTGAGGTGATTTATTGTAGAATCATAGAATGGTTTGTGTTGGAAGGATCATTAAAGATCATGTAGTTTCAATGCACCCACCATGGGCAGGGACATCTTTTCGCTAGACCAGGTTGCTCAGAGCCCCATCCAGCTGGGCCTTGAAGAGATGGGGCATACCTCCAGGGATGGGGCATGCACAGCTTTTCTGGGCAACCTGGTCCAGTATCTCACCATCCTGTGATTATTTCCATGACCTTCCTCTGGTCTCAGTCCAACAGGTCCACGTCCTTCTTGTGTTTTGGGCCCAAGAGCTGCATGCAGTACTCCACGTGGGAGTCTCAGGAGGACAGAGTAGGAGGGCAGAATCAGCTCCCTTGACCTCCTGGTCACACTGTTTTTAATGCAGCCCAGAGCACAGTTGGCTTTCTGGGCTGCAAGTGCACATTGCTGGATCATGTTGAGTGTCTTGTCAACCAATACTCCCTCCTCAGGGCTGCTCTCAATCCCTTTTCTGCCCAGCCTGTACTTGTGCTTGGAATTTCCCTGACCCATGTGCAGGACTTTGCACTTGTCCTTGTTGGCGTTTGTGATGTTCACATGGGCTTATCTCTTAAGCCTGTCGAGGTCCCCCTGGATGGCATCCCTTCCCCCCAGTGTGTCAACTGCACTGCTCAGCATGGTGTCATTGGAAAACTTGCTGATGGTGCACTCAGTCCCACTGCTTTCACCATCTCTAAGCTTCCTTTTTGTGTTTGAGTTTGTCCAGGAGCTCCTTGGTCATCCACTTAGGCCTTCTGGTGTTTTTGCCTAAATTCATCAGAGTGATCCTTGAGTATTAACCAGCTTTCTTGGGCTTCACTTCTCCATGGTCCTTCTTAGGGCTTTATCCCATGGTCCTTTCCAAGCAGATCTCTGAACAGGCCAAAGTCTGCTCTCCTGAAGTCCAGGGTAGTGAGCTTGCTGTGTGCCCTTCCCACTGCCCTAAGGATCTTGAACTCCACTGTTTCATGGTCACTGCAGCTCTGGCTGTCCTTGAGCTTCACATTTCCTGCAAGCCCCTCCTTGCTGGCGATAACAAGGACTGGCACAGCACCTTGGGAATGATTGGGATTGTTCAGCCTGGAAAAGAGAAGGCTTCAGGGTGACCTAAATGCAGCCTTCCAGTACTTGAAGGGAACTTACAGGAAAGATGGGGCAAGACTATTTTCAAGAGCATGTAGTGACAGGACAACGGGGAATGTGTTCAAATTGAAAGAGAGTAGATTTAGATTAGATATCAGGAAAAAATTCTGTATTGTGAGGGTGGTGAGGCACTGAGGTGGTGAGGCACAACTGAGGTTGCCCTGGAAAGCTGTGGATGCTCCATGCCTGGAAGCATTCAAGGCCAGATTGGATGGGCCTCTGAGCAACCTGGTTGAAGGTGTCCCTGCCTACGGTGGGGGGTTGGAACTAGTTGATCTTTAAGGTTGCTTCCAACCCAACCCATTCTATGATTCTGTGACCGCTCCTCCTTGGCTCCCCTATCACTGAAGACAGACATTACCATCAACGCATTGCAGGAGCCTCCTGGATTACTTATCCCCTGCTGTGCTCTCTCTCCAACAGGTATTGGGGTGGTTGAAGTCCCCCCTTGAGGGTCAGGGATTGTGAACGTTGCATCTGCTTGGTCTGCCTGGTCAGGTGACCTTGAGTAGGCCACCACTGTAATGTCACTTGTCCTTGCTGTCCTGACCCATAAGCTCTTGGTCTGCTCCTCATCCCTTCCCATTTAGAATTGGTAGAGTTTGCCTCCATTTTCTTCACACCATAGATCAAATTTGAAAGGTCTTTCTCTGAGAATTTTCCATTCACATAAGAAAAAATAATCATGCTAGATGTTAGTTCTTCTTCTAGCTTTGTTAATCAGCCTTTAGATCTATGAATATTCCTGTGGCAAGGTATTTAATAACCCTAATATTAGTTGAAAGGTGAGGATTTTCCTCCTTTAAAGTGAATTAAAAACTGTTCAGGAAGATCATTGATCAGATCCTTGATAAGATTGCAGGCATACTTTGGCATCTGTACTTTTACATAGTCAGTGCCAGTATACTCATGTGCAGTCATATGTCTTGTTATCTAGTGTGCAGAGCAGGCAGGCCTGCCTTATTTAAATAAGGCTCTATGTAGATACAAATACTAGAAATTCTTGTGCTGTTTTAAAATAAAGTATCTGAGGATAAAGTCTTCACAAGTCTTTAAGGTTACTTGCTCTCAACTTGTTTGCCAAGAATAGAAGTCATAACTTTAAGGCTTCCAAAATCTTTCTGACTAGCTCACACCTAAGGAAACATTCAATTTGTGGGTTCAATTATTTTTTCTGGCATTAAACATCATTTTTTTAATATTCTGGAGCTTTCTTCTGTAGCTGCTTAACATAGTAACATTCTAGTATTTTTAGCTTAAAAACTAAAATTGAAAGAGCGGTAGAGAGCATGCTGTTACTATCTTTGCTATTAGTGATAAAATGAACAATATTATTTGTGTTCCATTCATGGAAATCCGGGGATTTGTTTATTTTAGAATACAATTTTCTTCTCCTCCTTTTTTTTTTTTTTTTAACTAATTCACAGTCTTAAAACATACTAAACATTTCTTTCTCTTTGACTTCATTATGTATGACTTTATCTGTAGTATGGTCTGCGTGAGTTAAAGAGCAATTGCTAGTTCTCTTATTAGCTTCATGCTAACCATTGAAAAATCGTAATACTCTTTGCAAGCAAAAATTTCAGTCCTTAGAAAAAAGTCTGCATATTTTGCATATTGTATAGTGAATGGTGTCCCTGCTCACTGCAGGGGGTTTGGAACTAGGTAATCTTTAAGGTCTCTTCCAACCCAGGCCATTCGATGATTCTGTAATAGGAAGCAGAAGAAGGTAACGCTTCTGATGTTGTGCTAGAGGGCTACTTTGGTGTCTTAAACATGCTCCCAAGGATGGTAATGTAAATAATAGAAGTGCCATTTCCATAAAGGGAAAGTTGACAAAAATCATTATTTGAAGAGTAGCAATAATCTACATGAAGTGATTTTTTTTTTCTGCTGATAGATAGCTAATAATAGAGGTGCATGTACAATATCATGGATGTGTTAAATTTTCCCATACCCATTATTTGCACAAGCTAAATGTTTGTGAAATACAGACGTACAGCTGTGGTGTCTTGTTATTCTTCTCGGTTCCGCTAAGCCTTTGCGGTGGGGATTTAAAATTACAACTCCGTTGTTACTGTCTTTGATTTACCTTTTGAAGGGACATAGGGCTTCTGTAATTCCAAATCCCACGCTCAGTTTTAGGTCTTGGTCGAAGTGGCAGCCTTGAATTGGGTGATGGTGGGAGGGAGGGGCGGGAGGGCACGTTACTGTGTTTTTGAAGGAGATAAATACCTTCGCTCAAAGTGCCAGGCTGTCTCCAGAGCAGCGCCATCTCACGCAGGCCGCTCCCGAGGTCAGGAGCCCGGTGAGCGCTGGCAGCGGTGGGGCGGGAGCCGCGTGACCGGCATCTCCAGGCTTCCTGCTGCAGCCATGCAGCGCAGGGCGAGCCACCGCTGGCTGCCGGGGTGAGCGCGGAGCCATTCTTCCGCCTTCACTTCCTCGGCTCTTTAGCCCCCATTGAGCGTGGAACAGTGGCGGGGGACAAAAGCTGTATACACTGTACAAACAGAGCACTAAAGCGGCAGTACACTGACTCATTCTTCGCTCTGTGTGAGAACTGAGGGGGACTCTATTCACCGCCTTTGTGCCGGTGTCTGTCAACAGCGCTGTTTGAGGCCAGCCCCATTGTGCCGGCCAATGTTTCTTATTGACCCGAGTCTGTGCCCGCAATGTTCCCAGGGTCGAAGTTGCGAGCGAGAGAATGTTTGAAAAGGGGTAATCGTGGGCTAAATGCGTTTTGCTGCATTGTCGTCTGACCTATTAAATCTAAACTGCGGTCCGCGTTCATGCAAACAGGTAATTATGTAGTCACAGCTGCAGCCATTGACATCTGGTTACCGCCCCGTGGAAAAAGGGGATGGGGTGCTCGCCTCTCCCTCCAGACTCTCAAGCGCTGAACTTTAATGATATTAACTGAAAATAGAAGGTGGATTAGCAAGACTGACAGGTCAACAAGGTGGATACTTTATCCAAGTAGGCAGAAATAAGTCTGAGTGCAGTTGCTTGGGTATCTCTGCTGCCTTATGCATCAGATTTTTCCCATAGCTGCAGGCTTGGCTGGGCTCTAGAACCAGTTATTATTTAAGGGTTTTAGATCAGGAGAAGTGGCAAAATACTTCTGTCATCCTGTTGTGCGGAACAGTTCTGTAAACAGACACTTTTTTTTTTTTTTTTGGTAAAGCAAGCAACTTACAGTGGTTCTGGTCCCCATAGGAAGAGTTGCCAGGATTTCCAGATAACAAACCTTCATTATCAATAAGCCAGCATTTCAAAATTTAGTGGTAAGTGTACAAGGGTGATAAAACATTCCTGGCCATAAATTATTTTAGGAAACTGTTTCTTCTTTTAATGTACTTTGGAACTGAGGGCATAGTATTTGCATGTAAATTAGTCTGACACATGCTCTTTCTCATCCCCCTCTGCTCTCTCCCTTTCCACTGAGAGGGAAGAGATGTCTACATAACATACAGAATTATTAAAACAGCCTGCTTTTCTGTCCTGCACAACTTTCAGTGGTGGGATAAATAACCACTATAGAAATTAGGAGAGAGGGTTACAGGCTCCTGGGTGACTTCCATGGCACATCAAAGCTGGGAGCACAGTCAGTGCTGGGCAGCCCTGGGTTCAGGGGAGGAGAGGAGTGCAGCCAGCTGATAAATCCCTCCTTTAAGGGATCACTTGCGGGAATGAATGGTTATCTGCTTCTCCTTGCATTTGCATCCCAGTGCTGCTCCTTAGGAGTCAATTATTCTGAAGCGCTGTTGCTATGTGGACTGTCATGTAACAGGGAGAGTAGGTACTACATGTTACAATAAAAGTATATAGGTACAGATATATGGATGTAATCTTCCAATATATGATCTTGTAACATTTTGGGAGGACTGTAATTGCCAAAAGAGTGAAACGTTCTCCTTTAAAGCTACGTCCTCTGTTACAGAGCAGAGAGCTGGTTCTTCACTCATGGAGCAGGGAGGCAGAAAAGATGGTCTGCTCAGATTCAAGGGAACCTGTTTGTATTGTTGATCTCTAAAATTACCTTGGATAGGCATCTGTTATGTAATCAGCTTTTTCTTTTTTTTTCTTTTTTTTTTTTTTTGTGGATTGACTTTTACTTGATTTCTACCTTTTTCTACTCCTTACAGGCCTCTAGGGAATGGACTGACTTTCTTATGGAAAAAGCAAGGTTAAAATGTGCAAACCAAAAATATTTCAAGTGTATCTAGAAATGTGTTGGCATTACCGTGTTTTTCAGGCAGAGACTAGTAGGGAAAAACCAAGTCCATCTACCAGCAAATGACAGTTAAATTGCATCTTCACAGTTGTTTGATTCTGTGACTCTTCAATACTTACTGCTGTAGGAAAGAATAAATTTTCTTAGCAACATTTCTAGGCTATACCAGGACTATGTACAGTCTCTTTGCTGCCTCTGCGTCAACACATTTTTTTCCAAATATATATAAAATTCTATTTGTGCATTCCCCAGTAGATGTATTAAGTTCATAAAAATACTAAATAGTCTTAGGAATTTGTTGTTTTTCTCTTATGTAGCTCTGTCTTCTAAACCCCTTGTCCATTTCTCTGCTTAAAAAAATAAGTGTTCAAAGTAGAGTATTTCCTTTTCAGTATCCACTGATATTTTTTAGTGTAAAAGGAACACCAAGGAATGGTGTAAATCTAAAGAACTCAATTGTCTGAAAGAGTGTTCTCCTCAGCTATATTATCTGTAGAGGAGATAAACGAGATTGAAGGTTTATCCTGTAAAGGTCTGTAAATGTCTTACACTCCTTAAAATACTTTAATTCTATAATACACTTTAATTCTATAACTGAGAAAACCTGTTCCACTTCAAATATGAAAAGTCAGGATGAATTTGAAATGAGAATTCTTAGCAGAGATCAAGAAGCTTCCTGGTTAAATTGGTTTTTTCCCTGTGTTACCTAATAAGTAAAACTTGATTAAACTTTTAATTTGGGTACTCTGGTTTTGATGTCGTGTGCATCCTGTGATGTCTCAGGTGTAATTCTGAATGTCTCTTTATGTAATTCAAAAGGAGTTATAAGAATACACTTTTCAAAGAGGCAGAGTTGACTTGTCTTTAGATAAGTCACCTAACTTACTGAAATAGGCATTAACCACTTCAGCATTCTTGTATGTTTGGAAGGTGGTGCTGCATAATGTAGAAAAGTTGAAAACTTAGATGTAGGAATTATTATGGGCTCAGTAGTTTGGAGCAATAAGGTAGTAACATCAATGTAATCAGGGGAAGTCTTGCATAGTATACATAGTTTAGCCTCATGCTTCAGCAAACAAGGCATTATAGACAAAATTCTTATAGTTCTAGACAAAATAAGAGAGCAGAAATACAGACTTCTTGGATATGCACTGAAGACTGATTACCTGCACATGCAATATGTGTACTCAAGATCCTGGCCCTCACTTGGTGGAAAATAACTTCAGTGTGGGCTCTGAGGTTCTTTCTGAAGTTGTTGTACTTACTGGTAAAGTCAGCCCTGAATATGATGCATATTTATGCAGTTTACATATGGTGCATCTGTAGGCATAATCTAAATGGCCTTAGTTCATGTACCTTTCTTAGAAGGAGAATGAAGTGTGAGCCAAAAAGAAAAAAAGTTTCTATGAGAAATTAGTTGGCTTGTTTCAACAAAGGCCCCAGGATATCATAACCAATGTGTAAAAAAGTCCAGCATGCTTGGCATGCATTGCCCCTGTGAGTTCAAAAGAACTCTATGGAAACTGAAATGACCTTTCTAAACTGTATTTGAGGGCGTACCCTTTGAGTACGGGAAATAATGTTCCGATAGCAGCAAATGGGACAGCCCTTTTCCGATACATGACATCTGTGGATTACAGCTATACAGAAAATATGGCAGAGAAGCATAGGAATGTACAGTACCTATAGATGAAGGCTTTCCTGCCACCACTGTTCCTTCCAGGATTTATCTTCATACAGCCTGTGGGAAAGGCTTTATGGTTCTGTAAACTCTATCCAGCTGAATGTTAGCCATTTTCCTTACAAAAATTTTCTTCAGGTTTTTAAAAAGTGCACTTATCTCAGCAGAAAACTGAAATAGCACAAAACATTTGAAATTATTCTTACTAAATTAAAACCAGCTCAGTTCCTAAGGCCAGTAGGTGATGTGCAGCATCGTCTAATAATGAGACAACATTATGAACATGTTCATGTAACATATGTAGGGTTCTGGATGTGTTGAAATGAAGAACTCGGTGTTGCTTTAGAGAAACACAGCTATAGGGAGGATCAGATATTTTAGTTGTTAACATGCTGTCTGAAGCAAATAATTTAATTTCAAAAAGGGAAAACTTGTGCATAACCGAGATCAGATCAGTAATGGCTTTGGAAGACAGCTCTGGTTTTCCTGCCACTGGGGCTAATGCACAGTAAGAGCAAAGAAGTGGGATTAGTTTACAAATTGCCTCATTTATACTTTGTAAAATTCAAGATTTATTTCTGCAAAGTAAAGGCTCCATTGCGAATGCCTTTTATACTCTGCAGTATGAGGGCAGCTGGCTGGTCAACTACTTTTTCTGGTTTTGTAACTCTCTAAAGTTGACACAGTTTGCTTTTTCCTGTTGGTTTTATTGCAGGTGGACATTTCTCATATTCAAGTTCAGATGATTTTTCCCTCTAGTTACTAGAATGAAATTAACTTAGTTTTTCTCTCAGTCACACTTGACATACTGCTTTTCATTAGGGAAGATTTCCGTGTACAGACAGGATGCAGTGCTTAAACAGGGTTTTCAAACAATAAAATATAGATGCAAACAGCCTCAGCATGGGTTTCCTTTTACCCCCTCTGACTATTGTCACAGCTTCCCCTCATTCAGTCCAGTGGCAGTTGTTCTTTGTGTGAGACCAATAGATAGTATTGATAGATCAGCAAATGTTGTGCTTATGTTTCATCTCTTGTAAAATAAAAACGCAGCTCTGGATTCTTCAGATTTCCTCATTTTCCTTATTAAGAACATTGCTGCTGCTCTGCAGCCTTCAAAAATAAAATAAACTGTTTGGAGGGTTAAGAATTTGTAACAGCCTATTCTTGCTTTATTTTTTTTAAAGGAATTTCTGCTCTTTGACAAATTGAGGTATTTTTCTTTGAAGGAAAATATACATGGCAATACACACCAAATTAGTGTGGGAGGAATGCATATTCACTTTTAGAAATGCTGCTAAAAGTTATAGTGCCAACTACCTCATTAATTCATCTTCGTTTATGGAATTGGTGAGGTAAAAATGTTAAGGGCTTGGAGACTGCACAGCACAGGTAACAGGAAAGCTGCTCAGGGATTTTTAGGAAGAAGATGCTTATACCTTGGTGCTTCTGGAGAAGGTATGTGCAGTGGAGGGTTAACTCCCTGACACACTGAAGTGTCTTAATTAGAGCTTGGCAAAGAGCCATGGTCAATAGAAATACACAGTGCCTGAGACAGCAGCAATAACTGGTGGTTTGAGTCTCTGGCGAAGTCTCCTGCATTCAGCAACACACTCTGTCTCTGCCTACCTGTTGTGGGAAAGCAAGATACTGCTCAGACCTGAAACAAAGCAGCCAAGCATTTTCCCATCCAACTTCACCATTGTAGACTTTAAAAGAAAGAATGTGGAGATGGGGAGAGGGGGGAGACACCTGTCAATAAAAGTAGCTTTTGCAGCCACTCGCTGCACGTAGTGGTCTGCAGCTGAAGGAAAGGCAAATGAAAACTGCAGAGCAAGTCTGGTTTTGCACACTGAAGGGATTGAGTGCAATACTTGCCTTAAAGTAGAAAAATGGGAGAATTTGAAGTTTGAGGCTGAGAAGATTTTAAAACATTGATGACCTCTGGTGATGCTTTTCAAACTGGGAATTACTGCATGTGTTTGAAGAATGAGGATGATTTCCTTTTAAGAATTATTAATAGATACTTCTTTGCCAAGGTTATAGCCTATTTACAGTCTTGATAGGAAAAATATAATATCAGGTTGCCTGATTAATCCTATATTGTCATACGATGATGATGATGCAGATTAAATGTAAAACAAAACATCAAATCTGTTACTAAAAAATTAAATGTAAAACTACTTATAGTTTCAGGACGAGGCTGCTGGATCTTACAATGAGGAATATACAGATATGAATTTGGGATAAAACTGAGCTGATAACTTTGTATCTATAGAGACTCACATTCAGAGAGACAGTAGGGTACTTCTGTAGCTGGTGTGTCCATAAAGTGTGTAGAAAGGCTTTTCAGAATGTACAGAAAAGCCCAGAATTTGTAAGACTGCACCTTGGTATCTCTGTGAATGCTTACGTTTCCCATACTTGTATGAGAAAAGAAGAAAATGTGTTGTAAGCTTGAGGGGTTTTCCAGAGGTACAAACAGTAACTGAGCTCTTCTATTTCTCACTGATTTTCAGTGGAAATTGAACACCTAAATCCAGTTGGTGAAGGCGTGAGAATTATCTCCTTTTAGGTACAACGGCATCAATAATGCATTGCAGTCTCACTATACAAAACCAGAGTACCAAAAATAGTCTTTACTGGTATTAATATTTAACAATATGTATTGGTTTTGCACGGCCTGGTTTTTGGTAGCAGGGGGGGCCACAGAGATGGCTCCTATGAGAAGCTCCTGGAAACTTCCACCATGTCTAGCATAGCCAATCTCTGATGGCTCTGACAGATGGACATGCTGCTGGCCAAAACTGGGCCAATGAGAGAGGTTGGTAATGCCTCTGTGATGACATATTTAAGAAGAAAATCAAAGTCACACAGTTTTTGCTTCTAGTCAGAGAAGAGGAGGAGGTGAGAACATGTGAGGGAAAACAACATGGTGAACTAAGGTCAGTGGAGAAGGAGGCAGAGGAGGTGCTCCAAGCCCCAGAGCTGAGATTCCTCTGCAGGCCGTGGTGCAGACCATGGTGAAGCAGCTGTGCCCCTGCAGCCCATGGGGATCCACAGCAGGTGCAGAGATCCACACACAGCCCATGGGGAGGTGCCCCTGCCAGAGCAGGTGGATGCCTGGAGGAGGCTGTGATCCAGTGGAAGACCCAGCAGAGGGAGAGGGCCCTTGCTTCCAGGCTGGAGCAGCCTGTCCTTGGAGGACTGCATGCTTTGGAAAGAGAGACCCACGGCGCAGCAGTTTTGGGAGAGCTGTGTGCCTGTGGGAGGGGCTCACGCTGCAGCAGGTGCAGTCGGACCCATGAGAGCAGACCCATGCTGGAGAGGTTTGCGGAGAACTGTCTCCCGTGGGAGGGACCCCACAGTCTCACAGGAGAACACTGCTGAAACAGGGGAAGGAAATCCCAGTGATGGACTGACCAAACCCCTACGCCCTGTCTCCCTGTGCTGTCGGTGGGAAGGAGGGAGGGGCTGGGGGAAAAAAGGTGTTTTAAGGGCTTATTTGACTTCTCATTATCCTCCTCTGACTCTGTTAGCAAAAAATTCACTTTGTAACTTTTTAAGTTAAGCCTGTTTTGCCCTTGAAGTGTTTTCTCCTGGTCCCTATCTCAACTAATGAAGCCTTCATTAGTTTTTTTTTCCCTCTCTCCTCTGCCCAGCTGTGGCAGGGGAGGGTGAGCAAGCGACTCTCATGGGTGCCTGGCGTCAGGCCAGTGTCAAACCATGACACAATCAATAACAAGATTGAATCAAAACCACACTTGTGTGTCTCTTTAAATCTCTAGGTAGAGGTTTACTTCACTTCATCCAGGCTCTGTGTTACATAGTAAATCACATCAGAGGAGACTTGCAGGTCATGGCTGAGTTCAAGTCCTGCTAATTAGTGAGGCACTGAATGGTCATTTAATCCATGCCAGTTGTGTGCATAACAATAATGTGTTACTTTAGCACCTCACTGGAGCATTTCTGGAGTCTCTAACCTCGCCTATTGAGTGACAGCAGGGTGGCAGTGCCAGTGTTATCTATGTGTGTATCAGGGTGGTGGGTACCATTATGGACCTGTACAAGTAGGTTTTTGCTGTATAGAGAAATATGAAAAACAGCTGTGAGTTGGAATCTGCAGTTTGCCGTGATAAAAACCCACTTGGAATAAGATGGTAATGGTTCTGAAAGGCTATCTCTTGTTTTATGCTTTCTATTCACAAGTTTGACTTTTTGCCTGGGATTATGCATCACCTCAGATGAACCCATCACAACTTTCTGGCAGTGATAGTCCACCCTGCAAAGAAAAAAATATGAGCTGCTCCGTAGCATTCAATCACAGCCCTGACTGCTTGAGATGAGGACCTTCTTTGTGAAGAACATGACCTGCTTAGGTCTTTCTGCGTGAAGAAGGGTCACCTTCTGCTTGAAAAAGATGATCTCTTTTATTTTACAGTAAGCACAGATAGCAAAGAATTCTGAGTCCTATGGAAGATTTTCCAGTATGTGTTTGGAATTTAAGGAATTGAGCTTCTTGGGTTTACCCACCTGCATTACGTCTCTGAGACAGCCAGCTCTTCTTGTGTGGCCACTTGGTTGTATGCCATGGATAGCTGAAGTGTCCCTGCCTAGTGAAGATGTGGGTTATCCCTTCCTACAGCATCCTTGAGCATGGATACGTTTTCTTCTGACCAGTCTGGTCTTGGGTACATGCAGCTACTTTCAAGTTAATTTTACTGCAGAAGTTGCGTGCTTACATTTTCTGGATATGTTTTCTAGGAGAGATATTGGATAGTCAATGATCTGGTCTGCTTTTTCAAATATTTGTGCAATTATTTTAAATAAAAATGGAGCAAAGTCAGTACTTAATGTATTTCTGTAAACTGTTTGCATGTGTGTTTGTTTATTCTAAGGGATGTAGCAGATCTATGTAAATTGTATTTAGACACTTGTAAAAATAACGATTTGACCCAGGTGTCTGAGAGCAGTTGCCTTATGAAAGAACTGCTGAGGATCAATGAAGACCTACCATGAGAAAATACAAATTTGAATGTATAATGAAGATTTACAGTGAAAAATTCCATAGCTAAATTATTTGAAAATTAGGTATATAGCATGTATTTCACTCAGACTCTCAGTGTTTAATGTCAACATGTTTTGTGGACAGAAGGGAAAAAGTCAATGTCAGAAGCTTGACATCAATAAATGTTTTTGTGCCATCTCCCTGGCCTTCTGGTAGCAAACTAGGAGGGCAGGAGCTATACAACACATGTGAAACTCACTTTAAAATCATACTGCAGTAATTGTCTGAATGAAAAGGTTCAGTGAGTTTGCTTCCATAGGATGCTGCCTTTTTTAATGGTAGCTGCCAGTATTTTCATTATTGACCAGAGTGATGGAATACTGAATGTGCTCATTAAACACGGAGGTGATGTCCAGCTGAGAGTGGCTGCTAATCCAGTTTGAGGTTCCTTTAAACTGTAATATAGCCTTAGACTTCAAAATTAAGTTGACAAGTTGGAGGAGGGGTCTGAAAAAAACCATTGGCAATCAGAAGGTACAGTTGCAAAGTGTTGGACATAGGCAGAGATGGGGATTGAATAGTAGACAGTGATTCTGCAGAGTAAGGTCTTGCTGTTATTGTAGTTAAAAAGCTATATATAAAGAAAGAAAATCATGTGTGTCTACTCCTCCCTCCCTTCCCAAGAAAAAGAAAGTAATAAGCAATAACTTCTCTGGATAAATATAAAGGGTATTTTTGATTAGTGTTATTATTTTGATCCATGATGACTTTTTTCACCTTTCCCATGACTGTGATCCATAAAGCTCCTTACTCCATCCTTCATCTCCAGTTGAGAAACCAGTGAGTCTGTCCTTTTGTCAAGAGGATTTTAATTTTGTTGAGAGGCTTTCGTAGACCTGGTGGTGGGACAATGTTGGGCAGGACAAGTCTGTAGATGTCATGAAAAGGGGTCAGGTTGGGAAGGTGGCATTGACCTACCCTTGTTTCACTGGGAGGAGCCCAATAGCTGCCATCATCGTAGTGTATCTGTGATATCCTCAAGTCAGGACAGAGAGTCACTGGTCAAAAAACACTTGTGGCCTTTCAGACTGCTCTGTGAGAATGTTTGAATTCACTGAAGTACTGATGCTGGGCGTGACCTCGTGCCATGTCAGATGAATGTCAGTCACAGTGAGTTTGCAGTGAATGAAGTATGGTATCTAGGGTTTCCCTCAGAATAAAGGGTTAGCTCTGGGCAAACACTTACCTACACCTATTCAGTGCAAAAGTACCTTTTTAATGTAGGATCTCTTGGTTTTGATTAAATTGTGTTAGAACAAATGCTGAGTCAGTTGCATGCATTTTAATAGGTATAAGTACTTAAAAGGAATAATAGTTTGTTCATCATGCATTTTTCAGTTGCTTCTTTAGGTTTTTATTATTTCAAATGAAAGAGGTTGTACAAGTATAAAAAATTTAAATTGTTTTTAAAAATTTAAACCAATTAAAGGTTGCATTCCTGGTGAGAAGAAAGAACAACTTTTTGCTGAATTACTTTCAGTTTAGATTTATACTTAATTTTTATATCAGTATTTTTATACCAGTGATTTTTAGAAGCTTTTCATTTTTGTTTGAACAACAGAAAGGTTCCAGGGCATCTGTGTTTTCCTTTTTCAATGACTAAGTTCTTTTCCAGGTAAGTGATGAGATTCCTGGTCTTTGAATGTTTTTGTTTAAGGGTAGCTTTTAAAGCGAACTGTAAAGTTCCCTTTAATCATAACTATTTAACTTGTGTCTGGGGATGTTTGAAAATAATTGAGGTTTTTAAGGTGTTTTGAGTGGATGCAGGACACAGAATTGAGAGGAAAGGAAGAACTTCCCAGCTGAGCTGTTGCATCGGCTCCCTCCAGCCTGCCTGGGAGCTGATTGCCTACCCTCAGAGCTTCTCATTGTGGTTGCCTGTGGCTTCTTGTGGCAGAAAGAGGAACATAAAACCACCTATTTTGTGTAAGACAGCAATACCTCTTGCAGTGCCCAGTCTTCAGCAATAGCCAGTGCCTGGGGAAAGTTTATAGACAGGGCAATAACAGTGCAGTGCTTTTGTTCAGCTTCCAGCTGGAGGGGCTTCCAGAGCAAGAGGTAGTGTTCTTGTGGTTAATAGCCCTTCAATGGTCTCCCCTGCCCCAGTAAAACACTCCTTGAACTTCTGTCAACTGTTTCAGCACCTGCAGTAACTCATGGCAGAGTACTGCAGCGTATGTGATAAATGAAGTTATTTTTTTCTTAGCTTATTATGCCAGTTTTATTTAATGCCTGCTTATTCCTGCGTTAGAAGCAACAATGAACAATTTTACCCACTTGGAGCTTTCTGTGACTCAAGATTCAAATACATTCCTGTTCCTCACACAAAATTGAAGCTTACCAAGGGTCAGGGGCTACTGGTCACACCGTTCACTCCTTTCTTTTTGACGCTGAATAGTCACAGACATTTTTTCACTGTTCTCTCCACACTTGGAAGTTTAACTATATCCTTTCACAGGCAGGAGGACCAAGGAAGGGGACACTTTTTAAAGCCATTATTTTGTGTAGCAGCATAAAATATTGTCGGTTTAGCTTTCTTTTTCTTGGGTAAACCCAAATACTCGATTTGGGTTTTCACTGCAGCAGAGTCTGAAGCAAATGTTTTCTTTAAAATTGTCTCTTGTAACCCCACAATACTCTATCTGAGCAATAGAAAGTATTAAAGTGTGCACATGAAGTTTAGATATTTTTCCCTCAATGTGACCTGCTTCACATTTACCTGTGGAGAATTTCATTAGTCACTTTATATCCTTGTCACTATATACTCTGTGAGGTGCTTATGTAGCTCTTTCTGACTAGCAGTATTTTTATTAATGTAAATAGTTTAACCTTCTTACTGATTTTAAGGGGAGACAGTTTGTACACAGATTGAAGTATTGCATTTCAGTGAGACTTGACTGAAGATTTCCCTTTACTGAGAAAATGAACCACTTTATGCTTGATTTTAGCATTTCCACTCATTGATACGATCATTATCTTTCTTATTCCATGACAACTTAGCATGGTGTTCTGTGTGGGGTGGGTTTTTTATGATCTCCATGGAAGAGACCTTCTGAAACGCTCTCAAAATTCAAGTAAACAGATCTGTAGTTTGACTGTTTTCAGCCTTGCACCAATTCATCTAATCCAAGTTACACAGTCTCTCTTAGTTTTCCCACTGAAAAAGGAGGCAGGAGTGCATCTGAGGACTGCCTCTCCTTCCCTTGTAGAAGCTGGAGTGGCTCTTGGAGCACCATTTGGACAGACTGCCATTATTACAAGGTAACCAGTGTCCTGGGCTAGGGAAAGAGGAAAAGGAAATTTGAGGCAAATCCAGCAAGTGAGAAACGAGATCCATGAAAACTTAACCTAAATGGAATGCTGGCAGTCATTGCTAGTGTGCTTTAAAAGTAACCTTTTCCTTGGCACCTGGGCCACTCGTGTCCACAGCTTGAGCAATGTTGTGTGATACAGAAATGTTTAGGGAAGCCAGAGAAGCAGTTTCTTTGGAGTAGTCCCATTGACTCCACTGGAAGTTTGATCATGCTGCACATCAGAGGTTGTTGGATAGGTGAGACCACCTTGTTTAAATCACTGTCTGCCCCTTTAGCCCAGCCAGCCTGTCTGTGAGTCCATCTTCTAAAGCTCTGTTTTAGCTTGTGTTAGCTTGTGTGCTGGAGTATGTCTATCTCTCATAAACATGCAAGAATGCAAATATATAACTACAATTTTTAAATTGCTATTAGCTTTTAAAAAGAACTTAGTGTACTGGTTATTAGAAACTGTCAGTAAGAGATTGGATAGCAGCTCTCGTGGTGGGCTCTGTGTGTGGGATTATTTTGAAGACAACTATTAAATTAACACTTGGATCAAGTAGAAAGATTCCAGGGTATGCCACAACATAACCTGTGAGGTCAGTAATGTTATATCAGTAATATAAATCAATGATAATCACAATTATTATTATAGTAAATAAAAATAAATAGCATTCTTAACAGATATCCAGTTTGGAGTAAATTTACTCAGAAGAAATAAATATGATTAAAGCAGTGGATTCTTTGAAGTCATAAAGTCCAGGTCATCACCTTCATATTTTCTGTCTGATGAATTCTGGGATTATTCCTGGTTCTGTTATGTCTGCTTTCATTTCATTACAGACACAACTTCATCAAATAGTAATAATAAGGGGTGTAGGATAAAGCCTTTGCATTTTGTTCCTTGCTCTTCCGTGCTGCCTTATCAGCAATGAAAGTATTCTGGAAGTCATGGTCAACTGCTCCTGCAGAGCCAGCAGATGGAGAGCAAGAACACTGCTGTGTTTCTATGTGAAAATGAAATAAGGAGTTGCTATTGTTTGAGCAGGAAGAGGGTTAAAATGTAATTAGCCAATCAATATCATGAATAGAAAATGAAGTTTGAGAAGGTTTAATTTTGAAAAGACCCACTGCAGATACTGTGTTTTCCCCCTCCTCAAATCAGTTATTTTTCTCCCCTTAAAATATTACATGTACTCAAAACTTTCTGACTGGACAAACTGATAGTTAATGCATACAAATGCAATCTAGCAGAGTGGCTACCTTCTCCCTGAATAGTTTATTTTAGCTTCTTGCATCCTGCAGCTGATAGAAGGATATGATCACCGAAGTGCTGCTCGTAAGAATGCTTTTGTTTTACCCGGACTTGAAGTTGTCAGGTATTCATTGACAAACTACTATAGTTATGTGGGTAGTGGTACAGCCTCCCTCTGAAGGCAAACACCTGGAGCAGCTGGCAATATAGTACATACCCCATTTTATCAATCAACCATTTCCCTAACAGACTATCTTCTATTCTGGTACTCCCTTTTTCTTGATTTGAAAGTACAACTTCTAGGCATTTTGCAGAAGGTTGTTTTGTAGCCAACTTTAATCATAGCAGAAAGCATTAATTATATAATATTCTTTTTAATAAATCAGATAACTTCTAAGAAAAAAATATATTTTTACAGTAAAAATTTTGATTCATGAGAAAAACATATTTGAATTCAGATAGTAATGAGGCTGTTAAAAATCCCTGGTCGAAAACAGTTTATGCACTTATTCAGGATTCTCACTTGTGGCAAGAAAAATTTATTATTTAAAATAACAGATCTGTGCACACTGATGTTATCAAGCCTAAAACTTCTCTCACAGTTTTAATAGGTATTTTGTGGGTTGTTCATAGCAGTGAGCCTTATGTTGTACAGTCAGTGCATCCAGGTTCAGCTGCTCACAGTCTATAAACCTGTTGTCTTGAGGTTTTAGTCACTTTGAGTATTAGTTCAGTATGATGGAAAATGATAACAACTGTACTTGGAAGTTTAACAGTGAAGTTTAAAAGCAAAGTTTTGCTCACATCCCTGTGTAGATTAGGGTCAGTGGACTTTTATTTTATTAGGTCCCATCTCCTGCACCCATTACCACGTACGTGTGCACATTCCAGTAATGCCGTGAGAGGCATGGCTAACATCTGTCACAGGCAGTCTGCTCTTGTTTCTCTTTCTTTTTCACAGGGGTCAAGTTTCATATGGAATTTTGTTTTTAAAGATTTTAATTTGTATCTCATTTGTTAAGTTTGTTTCCTAGAAGGAGCCCCAGCTGAAGGAATGCAGCTTGCATTGAAACACAGACGTGTGCTGCAGGGTGATTCTCATGGAGGCAGGCACTCTTTTCAGAGCCTGTGTCTTGAGGACTTAAGTTTTGATTGGGGAATAAATGAATCCACAAGCTTCAGTGTCAAGAATACCTTTAAATAATAGAAGTCTGCCCACTAGAAGATCTTTTATATATCCAAACCCCGTGTCTTGAAATACCTCTAAGTCAAGGGATGAATATCTTCTAATACAGTGCTTTGTTTCATAAGTCACAGGTCTGATCACAGGAGAGATTTTATAAACTTCTGGTAACCTGTTTTGCCAAGGAACTTATAGCTGTTGCTTCCTCAAAGGTGGCTTAATGCCTGGAAGAATGATGGTGCTGTTGCTAAGCGCCTGTTACTCACCTTGCTCCTGTTCTCTGACAGTTGAGAAGTCTGAATCTTTGGGTGGTTTGATGCAGTCCCAGAAATGAGCAGGGAAATGCTGTTCACAGGCAACGGTGGAATTCAAGTGCTCTCCTCAATTCCCAGCACTTAGAGGAGATCTGACCATTTTGTCATTTAAGGTACATTTGTCATATACCTTTGAGAAACAGTAAGAAAGCAGAGTGTTGAAAATGGCCTCAGAAAAAAGCAGTAACCCTGCTTGGCTAGTTTAAGATGTATTTGTTTCTGAGCTCAGACCACTATCAGTCATGCCATTTTTTTCAGTATCTTGGTCTCGGATATCACAAGGTAGTGCTTTAAATTTTATGTGAGACTTTAGTGCAGTTAGGACTTTGCTATCCGTAATCAAGTTTTTCTTCACTGAAACCAGTATTAAGTCTTCAGTCACAAGATGCCCCACTAGTACAAAACCAGGAAATATGTGGGTCAAATTTGCAGAAGTTGGATTGAAAACACATAAGCTTGTTCATTGTTGCCTTACGTATTCAAGGTTTCTTGGACCTGTTGGAGTGGGTCTAAAGGAGAGTTATGAATATGATTGTAGGGCTGGAGCACCTCTTCTATGAAGACAGACTGAGAGAATTGGGATTGTTCAGCCTGAAGAAGAGCGGGTTCCAAGGAGACCTTATAGCACTCTCCAGTACTTAAAGGGGGCTACAGGAAGGCTGTAGAGGGATGTTTTACAAGGGCATTGATAGGACAAGGGTCAATGGCTTTGAGCTCAAGGAGGGTAGATTTACATTAGATATTAGGAAGAAATTCTTTGCTGTGAGGGTAGTGAGGCACTGGAACAGGTGTCCAGAGAAGTTGTGGATGCCCGTCCCTGGGAGTGTTCAAGGCCAGGTTGGATGGGGCTTTGAGCAGCCTGGTCTAGTGGAAGGTGTCCCTGCCCACAGCAGGGGTTTTGGAACTAGATGATTTTTCAGGTCCCTCCAACTCAAACCATTTTATGATTCTATGACTGAACTGGAGGAGACTTGATGAGTTGTTTAACTAGTGATGAAAGGATGGACTTATGGTACCAAAGGAAGATCTTGGATACTTGTGACAAGAAACAGACTGTGCAGTGAACTGGAAGCAAAATTGATGAAGCAGTGCTGAGTAATACTGAGGTGCTGAGTTATTCTTCAAATTGTATTTTAGTAACTTCTACAAAAAAGTGTCCTTTTTCAGTCTCTTCAGTCCTCTTTGGGTCTCTTGCTTTTAGAATTAGCTGTCCATAAACAGTCATCACATTTGCATTCTTAGAAAATTAGGCTGCTCTAAGGTGCCATGAAGAGAGATAAAAGCGTGGTGACCAGTGTTGTCACCACTGATAGCCACCTCCTTTACTGATCTTCAGGCAGAACACAGCTGTCCTCAAGTGAATTTAGTAATTTTACCTAGTTGAATTGCTGAGGTTTGTTTATTTGAACGAATCCCTAATTCTGTGATTCAGGTTTTCCAGCTCTCTTAGATCTGTTGTTTGTCAGGTTTTTCATTGTGAATTAATATTATATCTGCATTAAATATTTAAAATATTTTTAAATGGTTGCTCTCTGTGTGCCCTCTACCTTGTATTTTTAAAAATCACACCTTCAAATTAAGGATATATGTTAGATATTCTGTCACATATTCATGCTTTAGTGACTAATATAGCATGATTAAAGAATTCTGCTTGTATTATTCATAGAGTTTTCAAATTAATGTTCTTTATTTGTCAAGGGAAAAAAGCTTAATACTATTGTTAATTGCATGAAAGAATTAACATTGTTCAATACCTGGATTTAATTGGATTAATTGGAAATGCCTTTAAATGTATCTTTGATGCTTCTCATCCCACGCACAGGGTGGGTGCTGGATTTTTGCCTGCAGTTTGACTAGAGGACATTTGATTTCATCTCAGTCTGAGATTGAGCATGTCAAAAACTGAGCTCACAGACAGCTCCTTCTCACCAGGAGCAGGGATGTGCATGTGCAAGTGCCATGCAGCATATCCAGAGTGACAGTAAAAAAAAATAAAAGGGAGAAAAAAGAAAAAAAGAAAAAAAAGAAGGGGAAAAAAAGACTGGCTGCAGCCTGCTTAGCATAAGCAGCTGCTGCTCACTGTCTTGTGCTGTGAGAGCACCTTTCTGACAGGTTCTCAGGCTCAGCTCCGAGGTCAGCGCGGGATTAGGATGGGAACCCACTTTGCCTCTCCTGACAGCTGCAATGTTTAGTCACCGCGCAGTGACTTCAGCCCTGTGGCTTCTAAAGAATGTTTAATTAGTTTGCCTGCTATCAAAAATTATCTCAAGCAGAGACACAAACATATGCTGGAATTGGAGAAGACGTAGTAGGGGGGCTGGTGAAGGATGGCATCCAAAATATTATGAATAATTTTTTATATAGGCTGTTACACTGTTAAAATTTAAAGTTTTCATAGGTAGTAATCCTAAAGTGAAGAGATGCTTTTGTTCTATGTAATTATTTTTGAGACATCCCCTGAAAACAACGTTTCTTGTCTAATAAAAAAGTATGTTGAAGCAAACAAGTACACTGCTGTTCTCTCCTATGGAGTAAGAGCTTGGTGGGAACTTGAGGAGCCTTGGGAAGACACAAGTGCCGTTGTGCGAGGAGAGCCAGCCCTCCTCGCCAGTGCACTGTGAGCACAAGCCAAGTTGAGCAAGTTTGTTATAGATAAAAGCCTTGGATCTCTCCTGCTTTCACTTGGGACTGGCAGTGTCTCGCTGTAAACTGCGACTCCATCGCACCCAGAAATACTTCCTGAAAACCCAACTCTTTTCCAAATAGCTTTTAGTGCATGAAATGGATCAGCATCCCCTCCTTTGTAAGCTTTCTGTAAGAAAACAAACTGCATTTGAAGGTTAAAAGCCTTTTCACTTAAATGTGTAGCTGTGTGGCCTGTGGTGGGAGCAGGGACACAGGAGATGAAACGTGGCAGCAGCCACTGGGTTTCACGGCCGGGCACGAGACACAACCTGCAGCCACTGTTTCCACTCGGCTAAACCTCCTGAGAGTGGTGCTTCTGTAAGGGCATTTTCCCACCAGAAGGAAAGCTAAGGAGCCAGGGCCTAAGGAGAGCTCGCTGGCCTATGGGGTGAGTTGCTGAATATTTAGGTTGCATTAGACCAGCAGAGACTGTGGTGCAGAAATATATGGATACACACTTACAGGAAGCCTAAAAACATATGCCCAGCTATGCTGACTGCAGAACAAATTGGGTGGGGTTTTTTTTGTCCACGTCTTCTACTTTTTTTCTTGCTTTCTTTTATTGACTGGTGTTAGAAATGTTTTTTTTTCCTACAATTTTATTTGTAACTTTCTCATGGTATAGATAATCCCAATGAACCTCAGTCTGTATTTTTTTTTTTAATTGTTCTGAATTAACATGATGTGTACTTTTTAAAATACATCCTGAGTAACTTTGTGGCCTGTTTGCCATTTTTTCTTGTCCTCCCTCCTGCTATTAAAGCTCAATTAACTTTTCATTAAAGATTTGTAGACTTTATGGGATAGAAATCGTATAAGCCTTGCCTGTTTGGTGCATCTGTGGAATAAAATAGCCTTTCTTATATGTGATTTTAGGCTCATATGAGGGGTTGATGACACTGTAGGGAATACAGCCTATTGCATATCCTAGGTTGTACGAATAGCTGTCAATAAGATGTATCTCTGTACATGTTGTCATGTCAAATTACTAATTTCTGTTGCTGACTTTGCAGTTCTTAAGAGGAATGTTGTAAATATTAATGAAACATGTTTTTCAATCTCCCAGTGCTATAGTAAACTATTATTCCCATTTTATGAAAAAAAAAAATTACAGCGTGGAAACTGTAAGATGCTCATGAATATGAACGTTTTTGGCAGGAGTAGGAAGTAACTGAATTTATAATGTCTGTGTTTTAACCAAGAGACATTATTCTTCCTGGCTGAAATTTGTTGATTCACATCATAATTGCAAAGGACTCTTCTGATAAATGGCATAAATGTTGCTATGGCTTCCCAGCATCTGTTTTCTGGCAGTCAGACTGTCGAGCAGCTTGGAGTTAAGTGAAGCATCTACCTCTGCTTGTACCAATTTGCAGAACTGTGATGTAATGGAGGGTGTCAGAAGGATTCTTCTCCTCTGCTTTATAGCACGAAGAAGAACTCAACACTGCCTTCTTCATTAGTGTTTAAATGGTTTTTTGGCTTAACGTTTTTAAGAATAAGCTAGGAGGGTTAATATTTTAATATGTGTAACATACTGCATAATAGTATGTAGTTATTTCATCATCCCTCAGCCAGTTGCTAAACACTGACTGATGTTTTAACAAATATAACAAATATTTCTGAATGCTAAGATAGAAATGCTGTATATGGTCCTGTAAACAGGTGTTTTCTTGTGTTTTGGATACAAATGTATACAGAATTGCATGTCTTTTTTTAAAAATGCAGATTTTGCTATAAATCCTGTAGCTATTGTCCATTGTGTATTGTAATTGTTAGTGGGCTTTTTCTATTTTAGACTTGTCTGTAGGGAAAGGTTCCTATTAAAACTCATTTCAGAAAAGAAAAAGCTTAGTAAGAGTATTGAGCTCCTCCTGAGAGCTGTAGAAACACATGGTACCTAGGGAAAGAAAATGGGGAAAGTCAGATTATTCTCCCAACCTGTGTACAGGCAGGAGTTGCCACTTGTAGACTATAATGCAAACAACCTGTATGAAGCAGCACAGTAATTATGCTATGAATGGAGGAGCAGCAGCTTAAGACTGTTCTCCACAGAGTGCATATTGCTGTGTACTGGGCTGTTGGGGATTGACCCCTCTCTGCAGTGTGCCTGGGAGTGCTTCATGTAGGAGATTTTGCTACCTAGGATTGCATATTTTGCTGACAGCTGTTGTTTCAGAGATAGGCAGAAGAGTTTTGTTCTTATTTCTTCCCTATCTTGTACATCCTCCAGTTCCCCATCAGCCACTCTTCCTGTTGTGTCTCCTTTACTGTAGAGACAATACTCCACTACCTGTCTGATGGTAATCAAATGGAGAGTGTTTAGGAGAGCAGGAGAGTACCCAACAGCAGGATATTCTTGCCATTATTTCTCTAAACCTAACTAAACTAGAGAAAGCCCTAAACTGTGCTAAAAATTTCCGTATCATTCATTGGTGTTCTGGGTGAATGTGGGAAGTCATCCTTTTCATAGAACTGGTGTGTTTTGACTGTCACATTAGGAGTCTAGTCTTCAGTTAGGAGTTTGGGTTGGAAGGGACCTTGAAGACCATCAAGTTCGAACCCCTCTGCCGTGGGCAGGGAGACATTCCACTAGAGCAGGTTGCTCAAAGCCCCATCCAACTGGCCTCGGATCCACAACTCTGGACAACCTGTTCAGTGTTTTACCATCGTCATTATAAATGTCTTCCTTATGCTCAACCTAAACCTCCTCTCTTTCAGTTTAAAACCTTTGGCCCTTTTTATTAAACAAAGTCTGTCCCCATCTCTCCAATAATCCCCCTTTGTATGTTGAAAGCTGCAATGAGGTCTCACCTGGAGCCTTCTGTTCTCCAGGCTGAACAGCCCCAGCTCTCAGAGCCTTTCTTTGTAGAAGTGTTCCAGCCCTCTGGTAATTCTCATGATCCTCCCCTGGTCTGGCAGGTCCATGTCTCTTGTGCTGGAGACCCCAGAGCTGGATGCAGTACTCCAGGTAGGGTCTCAGTGAAGCGAAATAGAGGGGCAGAATCCCCTTCCTTGACCTGCTGCCCCTGTTAATGTTGTCTTTCAGCTTGTGTAGCTTGCCATTCCTCTTCTGCTCTGAATCTTTGGCTTTGGAAATATTTTGTAAGTTTTTACTTGATTTCCTCAGCTATTCTTTCAGTGTATTTTAGCATTCAATGCAACAGATGTATTCCAGAAAGAAGGAAACGCCATTCCTGTTTTGGGAAGAAATTACAAGAATCTTTCATTTACGAGAGAGGAGTCAAGGGAGTTCTTGTCTAATAGAGTAATGGAAGATAACATTATTGGCAGTGAATTAATTTTACCTTTGTATGTAGACTATTGATAAAAATGTGGCATGTCACACACTGATGTCTTCCCTTTCATTAAGTGTGTTGTGCAAATGACAGAGAATTGAGTAGGAAGCACTAATTATCAACCACAGTTTTATGTATAATTGGGCTTATAATGAGAAGTGCGAGTGGTTTGTTTACTGTATGCTTCAGTTCTGAAACACAAAAACACAGCCAGCAGCACAATGAAGAGCTGTCCTCATAAATTCACTCAATTTGATACCAGAGTTGATACCAAAAATTTATTTGGTATTAAAACAGTACATTGCAAGCATGCATAATGGTACCAATTACTTAAATGTACATTTTATGCAGTATATATAGTTATAGCCTCAGTTTGAGGATATATGTAACTATATAACTTGAAAGGCAAGAGAAGGATGGAGGAGATTGAAACCACAAAAGCCCACCTGAGCTTCTTTGGTTACGCTATGTGCTGGTTATGCCACATGAGTTCTGCGTGGTCTCTATTCCTTGTGAGATTCTGATGGGGTGGGCTTTTCAGGGGAATGAACTGTATTTGGACAGTTGTTACTCATGAGCATGATGTGTTATCTGCTGGCTGATGTCTTGTATACAGCTGTTTATGTTAGTGCTGGTTTATCTGCAGTAGCAGTATTACTGAGCAGGAAGTAGGCAAGTGAATATGAATGATTCCTATAGAGAATCTTTGAGCAAGGGCCCATCTCTGAGGTATTACACTGTGCTATCAGCACTGGGGAGAAACCCAGCCCCTTGTGGGACTTGACCTGACAAGACTGCTTTGAGCAGATGAACAGGAGGACCTGAGGTACTTTATGTGATGGGTCATCACACAGCCATGGGTTGCTGCAGCAGCAGCCTGCAATGCTCACTTGTTCGTAGTGACTTTGCAATGAAGTTGAGGATGAATGTGATACAGGTGACCAAGGCTGGGATCTGTATCTGTAAAGAAGCTTTGTTCATTTTCTTGGTGTGTCATTTTCAGATCTTTAAACTTCACCAAAAGCCTAGAAAAATTGAGTTAGTAATATTTTAATATTTCATTTTCTTTATGTTTTTTTTCTCCTTGTCTTCTTTAATAATGTGAAGAAAAGTGTAGGACTTCTTTATCTAAAAAACTTCTTGATCAATTTATTGCTTTTCTTAATACTGCTGTGTGGAATAATCCAAGGGGATATGGAATATTTCTGATGATTTATGGAAACATTTGAAAGGCCCAGTTTCTGATAAGCCAGTATACAGGTATTGGCTGTCACTGTATTCTGCCAGCAGCCCTGGGAGCTATTAAGTTGCATTTATGCCAATTCTCAGCCAGTGATTGCATATGACTGGTTGAGAATAGAGATGGCAATTTCCCAATGGTTTCCTGGACATTTGTTCAGAAACTAAGCCAGAATCACAGGAAGGTGGGTCATCTCATCTTGAGCTAAATGAAGTTTGGGGTGTTCTGGAGAACTGTGGGAGACATGGTGTTGGTTCTATGGATTACACTGTGGGCCTGAGTCAGAGGTGCCTGACTGCCTGGAAACCTAGCAGTTGTGCCAGTCCTGTGCTGGTTCTCACAGAGGTCCTTTTTGTCTGAATAAGAACTTTCTAACCCAGAAGCATCCCCCTGGTCTCACTCTGGAAATGAGACCTGAAGTTAAGAGGTGGCACAAGAGGAAAAAACTGTGAGGTACTAAGTTTCTCATCCTGTCTTCTGCCCTCAGATTTCCGTCTGCTTCTGATTCTTGTGCCTCATATACTGAAGTCCAGCGTAGATCCTGTGACTCTTAGATGCCTCCATCTATTTTCCAGTTCTGTGGCCTTTCTTCCTTTCCAGCTCAAAGAGTCTGGTCAGTTCTGCTAGCCCTGTAGTTGCACTTTCAACAAGGAAGGGGATCAGAAAGCCCCTTGTGCTAGTAATTACATGCAATTTCTGTACCAGTTTGAGAATATAGCTTGTCCAGTGTTTGTCATCAGCTGCAGAATATTGATGGAGATTGGTCTTTCCTAAAGCAGTAAAAGCTGCATACAGTATTTATGTTATGCAGTAAATACAGACTGCTACACCTGCCTACCGAGTCAGAGCAGAGAAACAGGGCATGTTTCTCTAATTTGTATGTGTTGTGTGCTTTTTCTCATGCACAAACATGCTCAAAAAGAAATCCAAAGATCCTTATAGCTGTTTCCAAAATCTGACCAGCCACCAGGAACTGAGGAGTGCTTCATTTTCATCTTAAATTTTTTGAAGTCCTTAATATTGTTTAATGCATAGAGGGAATGGTATTTATGTAATGTACAGCTATGCCATGCTTTGAATAGTTCACAAAGAAGATAGAATTCCCTATTTCTTCTTGGCATTGGTAGGGTATCACTATATTAATACGCTTCACAGTCACGAATGTAATTTTTCAGGATCCTATGAGCAGAGAGGCATACTTATCCCATATTTACCCCAGTTCACAAATGGGCAACTAAGGATCAGAGATTAAGGATGCAAGTATCTATTATATATTCTGGGAGTTATGATTACACAGCTTGAGCCATTTCATCTTCCATTTCTCCTCTTACTTTGATACCTAGCACTCTTCCTGCAGCTGTATGAACCAAGCAGCTGCCTTTGCAATCAGAGCCAGTATTAGATACTGGCCTGTGCCTCCAGCACTTTTCCTTCAGCTGCATAGGCAGGCAGGCAGCTGCTTTTATGTATTAATATGTGGAGCTGGCATTGGTTATTAAGGCAGCTGCTCAGCTGCCCTTACAGCTGGAGGAAGGGTGTTTCCTACTAGGAACAGCTCATAGGAGTGGAGAGACTTCAAAACAAGGAGGGTATGGCCTGGCTTTTCATCTCTAAGCTGTATTGCTTAGGGCTGCGAAACTGTGTGATTTCATTAGGAAGTGTATACAATTAATGGAAGTAATTGAATATGTTGAAGTTACCTACCATTTCTTCTGCATTTTATGGGTTTAGACTGGTGACAGAAGTCACCATGTGACTTGATTTTCCCTACAGCAGAAATGTTTATATTGCTTAAATTTAACCAAGTGAGTTAAAGTTTTATACTGAATTTAAAACGTGGTAGCCCTACCTTCTTTAATTGTAGAGTTAGTGTTAGTATCTGTTCAGGAAAGTCTTAACATCTTTTTGTGATTTTCATACACAGAGGTAAAATGGGAAGTCGTGCATGTCCATCCTTGCTTGTAGCACTTGGCTGTTTGTTCAGGGCACTCCTGTGGGGTTTAAAGACTCATTTGAGTATGAACCTTGAGCTCTTATTTCTGCCCTTATTTAGAGAAAAAGACTGAGAGCCTGCATTATGGTTTGTGCAGCCTTTGACAGATGAAAGCTCTACTCTGCTGTATTTCATCTGGGCATCAACAGCCAGTGGCAGCTTGGTTTTAGAAGGCCTTGTCCATATGAAACTTCCTCCTGTCAAATTCTTGAGTAACATAAGGCTTAGATGAAAAGAAGAATGGGGATTAGTGAAAAGCCTGAAAGTGCTGTGTGTGACATAAAGCTATGCCATCATTGGTAACTGACATAAAGCCCATGACTGAGCTACTTCAGACTTTGTGGACAGTGTTGAATGTAGTAGCAAAATTCTGCAGAGTGCACCAAAGTGGTTCTGGAAAGAGGAAAGCAGTGGAGAGAGAGTAAGCAAGGCGATATTTAATATTCTGTTGAGTGGGCAAAGCAGGCGTCAATGGCGCAGGACTGTGCACCTCTTGAGTATGTAGCAAGCTTTCATATGGGGCTAGTGAAATAAAAGAGGCCTTTGAGGAGTAAATAGGAAAGCGTGAGAGGATCTCAGTATTGACGGGAGCACGCTCCTCTATGGGATTGGGAGTCCTACGCACCATAAGCTGCTCTTGGAGTGTAAACAAACACCTCTTGGAAGAATGTGGCATGCTTTGCCTTTGATGTTGCTGAGAGGTTTTGAAGTACATGTAAGAAGTAGTCTTCCTCTTTTTCACACCCACCTCCTCACACCACATAGTTAAAATTAGTTTCAGTTCTTTCCTATGGTATTTGCAGTATGTCGAGTGAAAGTGTTTTTTTTTTTTTTTTTTTTGCTATAATGAAAATCACTTCTCCCTTCAAAAAGTCTTCAGACCAAAAGTTAAGTTTGTCTAATACTATTTTTAGGTGCCAATTCAAAGAAACATTATTATTGAGTGTAATTTCTCCTTTGATATACAAATGAGGTTCTTTTGATGTGGGGTGGTTGTTCCCATAGCAAAGCAACTCTTCAGGGCAGTTCATTATTAGCAAGCAATTGTTAAACGTATTCATCTGTTTGTACCATGTAGGCAAAAGTGATTGTGGTGCTCCCTAAGTAAGCTTGTCTCATACCTTGTGGTCTATATCACCTGTTACTTGTCCTGCTGAATTCTGTCAGATTGGGAATACTTGGAATTAAATGACCCAGTGTCATTTTCCCTTGCTGGTTGTTTATTTTCCTTTCTGTGCTGCAGAAAGTGTCAAGCATTTCTGAATGTACATTGCCTTTTTTTATGTAGTGTTATCCTGTCCAGCTTCTGGACAATACCTTGAAATTTGAGAGCGGTGACCTTCATCAGGGAGGTGCCTTATGCTACTTGCTCGATAGTCCATGTAGACTGAGCTAAGGCAGCAGACATTTGGGCACATACATGGATGTCTTTCGTGTCTACTGTTCTCCTCCCAGACCAAAGGCAACTGGAGCATTAACAGCAGAAACCCACATCCTACAGCCCAGTGAGGAAGGATTGATAATAGTGAGGAAGAAACGGTAATTTCTAGACTTGTTTTGTTTCTCCTGGTCAGGAAAAGAATGATTTGCATTTCACAGTCCCTTGATCACCGTGCCAGTTGTTAGTCATATGATTAGAGAATCAAGTACCACTTTTATTGTCAGAGGGTAGTTTGCATGGGGTGATTTCTGCTGGTGCCAAGAGTAACAGCTAGTAGTAGTGCTGATCCTCTCAGGGGAAGAAGAGAAAACTGAACTGGGATTTAGAAGAGTTAGGCTCTTCTTTCTGCTCTATTCTATACTTCTATAGTAGTAAAACCACCGGTGTTGAATTAAACTTGAATGTTTACCTAAGGGGCTGAATTGCAAATGTTGGAAAAACTTTTTTCATTTTTATCTTTAGCTTTTGAAAGCTTTTTTTGCCACCTTAACTTTCTTACAGCTTTCCTTCATGTCATAAATACCAGAATTATTGAAGTATTAAAGGAAGTTTATTTCATAATTTCTTTTTTAATTATTTCAATATGAAAATAATTAATGGATGGATTCGAATCCTATTTCTAGTATAGAAGATGATTCAGTCATATCTTTTGATGTTGGCTGGAGGAAGAACAGTGTTGTAACCGCTGGACTCTGCCTAGCAGGCTGCTGCTCCCTGAGAGCTCAGCGAGGGTTTCCTGGGGCCATGCGATCAGTCGCATCCTGCAGTCCATTTCGGGCAGCCCCACGATCTGGCTCCGGCAGCCAGCAGCGTTACAACGCAGTGGATGGTAAAGGAGGTAGAGAAGGGTCTCTCTTGAGGGTTTGAGATGGCTTTAATCACATCTAGCGCCCGCAATGTTCAGAGGTGGAGAGACAACGAGGGCTGGGTGCGGGGTGGTTTTGTCAGGGGCCCAGGGGCGGTCCCTGGGCGGGGTTGGGGTACAGGAGCAAATAGGGAGAAACCGAGGGAGTGGCCAAGGCTAGGGCAGAGAACATGTGAAATAGGAAAAGCAAGGGATTAGCAGATCCCCACAGAAGAGAAAAAAGTTGGCTTGATTTAGACAATTAGCTTATACAATTAGCTTAGATATTTGGTAAACAAGTTTAGCTGTTAGGATGGTGAAACTGTCAGAGGGTTTACCCAGGGCAGGTTGTAAAAAAATTTTCCTTCACAGAAGTTTCTTGAAAACAAGTTAGATTAATTTCTCATCAGGGATAACCGCCTTTGGTGTAAAAGATAAGGCTTGATGTCTCATCCCACATTTAATTTCTCTGATTTTCGTCAAGTATTTAGAAAGTAGCTGGTCATTAAAGAAGACTTGCTTTTGAGACATTTGGAGGCAAGTACAGTAGAAAATCTAGCATTTCAGTATAGTAAGTGCAGTAAACATTTCAAAATTCCTGAAATAAATATTTCTTCGTGCTGCTTATCAAATACTGTTTATCAAAGAGTTTGTGTTACCTTGTAAGTGACCCAGATGAATGAGAAATGCTCATAAATACAGTCTCAAAGTAATCTGCTCAACTTCTTTTGTAAATGACCATGAAATAATTAGGAGTGAGATGGGGAAGCCTTTGGCTGAATTACTGATACAACTATTACCTGGGACTGATTCTGCCGCCTCAGTTTGATTTTGAGCATTTCAGTCAGCTCTCATTCATTTCCATTTGCTCGATAGTTGTTGGAAGAAGCTGAGGTGGTCAATCATATGACCTTATCTCTAAAACAATTTGCTATCAGGCTTTGCTAAACTGTAACTTGAGTAAATATCTTCTGGCTCACCGAAGGCTTGCACTATTTAACAAGAAATAAGTTTTTGTTGTGGTTTCTCAACTTTTGGCCCTCCAATTTCCTGTTTTTCTCATCTGTGCTTCTTACTGAAGAATGAACACTGCTCACAGCTTTGTACCTGGATTGTTTTCTGTTCAAGCCTGAAGATGTTAGGGAGCAAAACCCAAAAAGATGTGAGCATCCACAATCAAATAGCAGTATCTGGTATGAGCCTACACACACATTATAGTTTAATTAAAATCTGTCACTCCTTTAATACTTGTGTGTGCACACATGCACAAACCATTTGACTCCTGAAAGGGAAACTCTTTAAGAAGGTATATTGTTATCATTGAATGTATCAGTTAGTCATTTTATAGAAGCTCTTTAGATATCAAAATCAGGAAATAAGTCTTGAAAATGCTTAAGAGTTATTAACTTACTTTTTTCCCCATAACTTAGTGTGACACACTCAAGCAGCTTGAGTTACAGCAGTCTCATTGCCATGTGTTGGAGGATGGCATTTTTCAGACTAATACACTGCTACTCTGAAAAATCTAAGTATTTTTATTGTTTTTGAGGATGCAGTTTAGTTACCTGTGTGTGATATCAAACAGCTAATCTGTGTATTACTGCACAACCTGTGCAGTTACTGTGCAAAGCAGTTTGCTGTGAAACGTTTTATTTTGCAGCATCCACAGCAAAAACTAAGGATAAACCCTAGCTGTTTGAATATTAAGTTCTTTAATTTCACTAGTCCTCATTTTTATGTGGGTTTTTTTTTTTTTTACTTTGTAAAAATTTCTACAAACTATTAGTTCTATAGAACATTTTTAGTCCATTGTTACTTTGACAATTGTTATGTATGAAGATAAAATGTAGGCTGTAATCAGAGTGGTGCTTGTACTGCACCATCAAATGACAAAAGTGTTATTGTTCTTTTTACATCACAGAGATGGATAAGGATGTATTTGACATGCAGACTATGATGACAGTATTCCAGGAACATTCACTATATACTACCTTGGTCTCTTCCCCAGTCCTTCCAGCAAAACTAATTTGGTTTTCTAAGTGAGGCTGCAGCATTCAAATTATACCTGATAAAGCTAGAAGAAAACCACTGAAATAATTATTTGGAGCTAAATCTGTTCTCTGTATTATTACACAAGACAAGTGCGAGGCATTAACTGTTCAGGTGGCAGAAGGGAACCCTTGGACTTTCCAGAGCCACTTTGCTGTCTCTGTTGCAGCACCAAGGTTACAGCAGCTGCTGTCTTACCATTACTCCAGCTCTGCAGTGGCTGGCCCCTCACTGCCACTCAGAAATGATGCTGCTGTGTTCTTGGCTGCAAAAATTGCTCTTGGGACAGAGAATCCAATGCACAGACAAATCTAAGTCCCCTGCCAGGGATTTTCAGTTTTTACCCAACAGTAATTGCAGTGCTAGCTGAACTCTAAAACTTGTGTGGCTTCTTTCTGATTTTTACTGCAGTAGGTGAAGCAAAGCTATCAATCTTGCATTTATTTGCTGTTTTATTGGGTGTTAAGTGTGGCAAGTTGCTAAAATCCTATGTTAAATAAGGCTGACTTTTTAGATATTAAATTTTTTGTATATTTATACATTAAGTTTTATTTATATATTATAAACAAAACTACATTTCATAAATTAAAATTATTCCTATGCAAAAAGCAAGACTTTAAGGTTCAGTAATTGCTCCTGTTTTGTCCAATCATATTACTGGGAAGCTTTGATTTGATCGAATCCGTTCTGCCTATGAAAGGCAAAACAAATAGATTAGATATTGTAAAAAGAAAGTTAAACCAAGTATTTAAAATTTTCCATTTAAGACTTTTTATTTATAATGTGGAATAAGTAGTGGGCCTTTTAACTGTCATATTTTTCTTGGTGTCATTTGTGTGCATCCATCAGTAATGGGGTTGAATAACCTCACCTTAACTAGCATGCTTTCTTCTGTGTTTCTTCTCGTGGTTCATGTAACTTCCTAAGCGTGGTCGATGCTGAAACGGGACAGAGGAAGATGTGGCCAGGACAGGGTCTGAAAGGGTGCAAGTGCAGCGTGCTGTAAGTGCAGTGTGCTTGTTACATAAACAAGGAGCTGAAATAGCGTCAGCCTCACTGGAGTTCAGTTTAAGGTTTGGGTCCCTCAGCGTAGTGGTGCGGTGGTGGTGACAGCACTGGAGGTGCGTCTCTGTGTCCAGGGACTTATACACCGTGTCCTGGCTGCAGGTTAAATTTCTGCAGGTGATAAATGGCTGAGCAGGTACTGTTGATCAGTCCTGTGGCAGCCGAAACCTGTACCTGTCTCCTGGTGCTCCACCCTGCTCTGGGCTCTGCGGGTGTTTTATCGCCCACGTAATCTGAGCTTGTTCCCAAGTATAAGAGAAACTGAATTTGTCCTGGGTGACTGAATGCCTGTTCTTGCTTTGTATGGTCATTAATGTTATAACTAACACCACTAGCTTCAAAAGTGATTTACTGCAGGCATGATATTTTAAAATGCACAAGTAAATCCTTTCAGAGTCGATAACATTTTAATGGAATTGACACATTAATAGGCAAAATCATGTATGTGTAGTTTTTACTTTTCCCTATGTGAGAAAACTTTCAGAATGATTGTTTCCACCCCAAGAGCATTACGAATTGCTTGGACCATCAGTACTTTCCTTAAATCTTGTGTGGAGTACAATAAACCTCCCTGTCCTTTTTATAGGGAGAGTAGAATTTCACCTGCCATTTAAAATGCAGATAATACATTGTTTGGAGGAGTTTGAAAAGGTAGGTTAAGCTGGAATGAGTCATCACCATGGTGCTCTGTGTGTGTGCATGTATTGGGAACTTGATACTGTGGGAAAGCTGCAAGGCGCCTTCTAAGGTGATGGAAAAGAAATACTGTACTACAATTAGTTTTACTCACAAGCAAGAATAGGATTTTGTTATCATGATTAATTGCATCTTACCGTGTTCCACCAGTAAGTAAGCAATAACAGGAGCTGGAATTCTTGGATATGATAGCGGGAAAGAAAAGACTAACAAGTGAAAGGTACGGAAGCAGTCTTGAGATCTCCCTTGCTTTCCCTAACAAATATAACCACAGTCTCCAGCTTCTGAGATAGATGGAAGTGTTAAGCAGGTGCCTTTTCAGTGGCAGAACTTATTTGAAAATCGGTTGGGACAAGTCTGTTCTTTGTTTTATTAGTATTACTGAATCTGTAGTATAAAGTTGGCATTTGAAAGGAGGACTGCCTTTAGTACAAGATTAGTTTCTAACATTTTGGGTTCCCGTTTTATTCCAGGCTTATAGACTGTGAATATTCCATTGGCTTTCATTTGCTTTAATAAGACCCCTCCAATATGAAACACTGGGAAAGCTTGTTGTCTTTTGGGGTAGTAAGTTAAGCAGTGAGATTTTCAAGGCAGCTTGAGAAAGAAAATCAGAGTAAACGGTTTAAAATGGAAAACAAAAAGGGTGTGTGTGACCTGGAGAAGTAGATGGAAGGGTGATGGGTGGATGTGCTGGGCTTCTTTACAATTATTTCCACTCTGGTTCATGTATGCTACCACTCTAAGTCTGCAGTAATTCACTGGCAGAATGTATTAAGTTTACTATTCCAGAACATCTTTGAAACCTATTAAAATACAAAATTCATTCTTACTTCTCAGAAACTAAAGGTGAACACACCAGACACATGATTGGTTTGCTGTAAAAGTTTCCTGCATCTATAAAAAGGCATAGTGGATTTTATAAGTTTTTTAAATCTTTAGATTATTGAAATATCTTTTCATTAATTTTTAAAAATATAAACATAAATGTTCAGTAGAATCTTCTGCAGAGAAAAATGGGGAGGGGACTTGAATATTGTTTGCATGTTATCAAGGAACATACAGAATGTACAGCAGTTGCAGGTAACAGAGAGAAAATGAGACAACATCTTAACAGCTTCCATTTTCCAGTTCAGGAATGCAGGATGTAGACCAAAGTCCTTGGTCTTCTAGAAGCTGGTGTGAGCATTGGCTAGGAAAAATGTTCTCACTGAGTGCTTGTATCCCACGACACCAGAGAAACTTCTGGTGCCATTTTTAATATCAAATAAATGCTGGTAAGGAGAAGGGAGGCAGTGAAGGAAGTTATATGGGGAGTTCCAGTTAAAATGTCTAAAGTTTGGTGGAAAATATGAAGAGTAGAGTGGAAATGTGTTATATTCATAAAAAAGAGTTACTGCTCTGAAAATAAGTCCAGCAAATGAGAGATGTTGCCTCCCTGCTTTGTTCCATTTGTTCTTCATTATTTTACGTGGTTTTGGGGGTTTTGGCTAAACTTACTACTTTCACTGAAAAATGCAAAATGAGAACTAAAATATATTGTCTGTTCATACACAGATTCTGTATTAAGCAATTATTTTTATTTTCTGGTAATTTTTATTCATGCATACAACAGGTGAAACATTTTTCTTTCACGCATTGTAAGCTCAAGTAAGTGCTCCAATTTTAGTAAAATATTTACTTGTGTTTTATCTAAATGAGTCCTAGTTTGGACATTGTTCTTTGCAGTCACCTCTTTTCCAAGGTGATAGGGATGGAGATATCCAGTTCATTCAATTTGTCAGGATCTCAGAGCTGTCACAGGAGGTATTAGGAAGGACACCCAGGTGGTTCCATGCAGATGCTGATGCCCACTCACCTCAAGCCCCTCCAGGTGTGGGCTGGTTTTTTGCAGTGCTGTGTTGTAGCCATTCTTATCCCGAGCTCCAGCAGGACATACTGCCTGACCTAGAGGTGACTCTTCCCATTCAGGTATCATTAGACCTGGGTCAGTACAGCCTTTTGGACAGTGGAGCCCAGTGCAAAAATGTGTAATCATTCTTGATTGGCTAAATAAGCTAAAAAATTTTCATTGTCCTGAGCTAACTCTCTGAAAAGCTGTTTTCACTGTGCCCCTTGGAGCCCCTGATAGTGGGAGTCTAGCTAGTGCAGCTGTATCAGGTCTGGCACCATAGAGAAGCAGTTTAGATATGTGTGATTGAGTAGTCAAGAGACTGTCAGAGGTGTTTGGACTAATTCTACACCTAGGGAGCCCTGCCAGACCTGAACTCTGCACAGCTGAGTCATTCCTCTCTGCATTGAGCTTCCTAAACTGCTAGACTGATGTTGCCAAATCCAGCGTAAAATGCCGTGGACAGCTCTCCCAGATGACAGAACTGTTTTATTCCCTTGCTTTGTGGACAGGAATTGTAGGAGCTCCTGTAACTGAGTTTTCTCTCCGGAGAAGGCACACTAAGATAATAGTGCATACTGTTATCTGAAAATTCTTTGTCTGATGTGTAACAGGTATGTCAAAACCTGCCTGTTTTGCTGAAGCACGTTCCTAGCAAGGTGAACATTAGAGAGGAGGATTGAAAGGCTGAGTTTTATTCCAGATTTGCATCTCCTGGCTCCATTTTCCCCTTCAGAGGGAAGGGGATGTAATTTCAGACCCTTGGTTAAAGAAATACAAATATTTGGGGAAACAGATAAGTCGCTGCTAATTGATTCCCTGGCCTCATCCTCCAGTTTTGGAGGTGCTGGCATTAAAGCTGAGGCATGAAGCAGTTTGAGTTAATGGTCTCTGTCAGGTGATTAGATGGCACCACACATGTTGGAACAGAGTAGCTGGAGAGCGGGCAGGAAGAAAAGGAGAATGTGGCATTAGCAGGCATAGCTCCAGGAAAAAAAACCTTACAGTTTCTTCTGACTTTTGAATGTAGCCAGGAACTTTAACATATTTAAATGAGACTGGGCCAGGACAATCCATCAGTAAAGAACTGTTGGATTGTTTAAACTGTAGATTAAGTAGGTCTGATAAAAACAAAATAAAAATGCTTACTGGTAAGTGGTGGTCTTTGCCCTATGTAGAGGGACTTTTTATAATAATTTACTTCAACTGAACTGGTTTTTATTGCTTTACAGCATTAATTTCATGGTAGTGCAAGTTCGTGGTTTGCATTCTCTTATGCTGCTCTCCAGGTGACTGACCCAGCATTCAGAAAGGCTATAGTATTTGTACTTTTTTTGTCTGATTATTTTTTCCTCCTTTTTAAGCTTCAATTTGTTAATAATCAAAGCTCACAAATGCATCCATCATGTAGGAGACATTTTACTATCTGTAGTTCAGCATTTCATTAATTTCATTATTACAGTCATAATAATTTATGGTAAAGGGACAAGTAGACCCAGAATCCTCATATTATTTGATGAAATGTGAATGTATGTGTTTAATGCCTAAAGAAATTATTTCTGGTAAAAATAAATCCAGGCTAGAACTAGTCATGTGGGAGAAACTTAACCCTTTTCACTTGGCTTGGGGAAGTAGCTGATAACTGCTGTGGCTGTTAGACTCCCTTGTTCAGATTAAAAAATAAATTAAAAGAAGGAGGAAGGGAATGAAAGAACATTTCCTTACCATGCAGTCACACAAGTTATTGTCTGTGAGCTCCCTGCCCCCGTCTCTTTCACCCAGGCGCACACACACACACACGCACACAAAAAGCCAATTTTGTGTCCTTCTGAGCACACAGATGTTCCTCTTGGCATCCCTACAGTATGGATAGGGGGTTTTTTGCAGGCACAGAATGTGAGGCTTCTTTGTTGGAGACAAAGTGTTGCCTGTGGTGGGAATTGCTGCAGTGATGGGAAAGTATCGTAATGTATTGTTGGATTACTGTGTTTTTTACCCCAGTAGAGACAGTACATTAAAGTAGCTTTGTGGGCAGTGAATTGTTTGAGCCAAGCCTGGCTAGTAGCACCCTCTCCTTGGCAAGCAGTCACACAAGGTATGGTTGGCATAGTTTGGATGGTCACAGGATTTGTCCCAGGCATCTGTAGCAGCTCTGCTGCCTTGAGTACAAGTCTTAGCAGCTGCATGTGGTCAGCTAACGAGAGTACTCTGACTATGGAGAGAGAGCAGTTGTACTTCGTTTTTTAGTGTTATGAAGATCTGATATTATACAGGCCGCCTTCTAAATTATTTTTAGGACATCTGTTCTGGGTTTTCTGTATAAAGGGTCTAAGTAAACAGCTTAAAAATTTTAAATTAATTTCTAAGTAAAATTAGAAACTAATAGCATTAAGTGTTTGTCTGAACTTGTATACAGAAAAGGGTTCAAATTGTTTCTTTTGCTGAAGTCTGCCAGAGAACATGGTTCTTCTTTGGGCACAGCTGATAAAGTTCTGAATCCAGCTCTTCTCTTGTTGATGGTATCAAGCAAGAGGAACACAGACCTGGAAGTTGGGGGTCTAGATTAAGTTCCTTTTGTTCATATCATGTTATTTTTTATCTCCATTCTTCAAATATGCACACATTTTGTCATGACTTTGATTCTTTTGGTTGACAGTTTTGTACCCCCATAATAAATCTGTGATGTGAAAGGTCTACCTATGTAGATCCAGTTGAAAGATTGCACAGTTTAAGTTGGAGAAAATGGGGTCAAAAACGAGCTTATAGGTGAAAAATTCCTTGAAGAAGCTGCTTCTAGGAAGAATCTGGAGGTGGGACTGTAGAGGGGAAAGTTACCTGGCTCTGTATAACAACCATTAATTCTTTTATTTCTCAGTTGCTTCCTCTAATGACAGAATCTCTATTCATTCCTTTTTCCCCTAGATACCTTTATCTATCTCTAGTATTCTCATTGTGGAGAAAGATGTAATAATTTAAGTTTCTGTAGTTCTTCCATCTTTCCACATCTAGGAAAAAAACCTCCACAGCCTTATTTGGTATTTTTTCTCAGTTCATGTTTGTGTGTTGTGTTTAATGAGAACTTAGCAGTGGTTCTTTATTGACCAGAAGACAATAAAGTGGTTATAGAAAAAGGTATAAGCCAAAACGAGTAGATCAGGAAGATGGCTCTTGTCCTTGTACAATGTCACGACAGTTGTTATTACTTCATTTCCAGGTGTACTCCACATACTGAATGCAGATCTGCTAGCATGATTACAGCTATTTTTCACTATTTTTAAATAAACTTTTTTCATCCTTGAGGCTTATTTCTTGTTTGTGTCACCAGTTTCACTGAATTGCATACATTATACTTACTCTAAGCTTTTCCCTCTTCTTTCATTCCCCCTTTTAAAATCGTAAAGCATGCTGCTGTTTCAGTGTCAGTGTCCCCTAAAAAGAATTCTCTTTGGAAACTCCTCTTATCCTTCTGCTGTCTTTGGTGTTAGGAAGCCAGGACACATTCTGATGTGGTACCCAGCAGCATGGTTTCGTTCCTAGCTTTCCCTGTAAGTCCCTCCTTGTTTACTTCCAACCTGCAACTGCCATTTTTCCCTGCATGTTTTTTGATTTATCCAACTGTTCATTTCTTCTTTATTGCCTCCAAAACTAATTTTTCTGAAAAGTTCCTTTTGATAGTTATATTCACTGATAGTCCATATTTCCTTGACCACAAACATTAGGTCAACCTTTGTAATTTCTGGAATCTTAATAGTCTGGTGATACCTTGTTTCATGCTCTTTTGGATGGTTTCTCCCTCCATTTAGTATTTCTAAAAGCCGCCCTTAGCCATCTGGGCTCACTCCTGACATCATTGTGTGCAACAGGTGAGTGGCTTTTTAGGTGACCTTTCTCACTGGTGACACCTTCCTTAGACCTGCCAGGTTCTTCATGAATATTCTTTATATGTTTTCCTCATCTGTTTCACAGTTTCATGAAGGACATATTTTAAAAATCTGAAACACATCTGAACACTGTCCCTCGCCCGACTCTGATTAAGATCTGTTGATATGTTAGGGGTTTTTAGCAGAAAGTGGAACCATCAAATATTTGCTCTGCTCAAAGGCAAGTGCATAGTATTCTGCAGAGAAGTGAACCTTCCCTGTGCTTCACACTCTTCCTTGCTGTATCTGGAAATCAAACTGACAGTGTCAAAATGGCATCATTCCCCAATAAGATTTTCATGTTGTCTCTGAATAAATTTTTATTGTGAAAGCCATTGGAATGAATAATGCAAGTGTTAGCCTACACAGAAATGTTCCTGACCAAATCTGAAAATGTTCCTTTTACAGGAGCACCATGAACTCTTTTTCATCAAAAAGTCTCCTCAGTGTTAGTCCATATTGTTCATTTATAATGTAAGTAGCTGAGATTGTTCTTGAGGCATTCATAAAAATGGACACTAGCAAGGAATTGAAACTTCAAGAAGTATTATTTGATATACCTTAAAATGTTGGGTAATGTTCTCTGGTGTAGAAATGCAGCCATATGTTACAGATGTGCACACTTGGTAATGCTTCAAGATGGTTTGAGAGCACTGGAAATAGTTAGGTTTATAATCTGTTGTTACAGGGGGACTTTTTCCCTGCAAGATCCCATTTTATCTTCTTTTAGCTTTTTCCAGACCATACTGTCAGACATTTTTAGCTAAAATCTTTAGCTGAGTGTCTTGCAGTTGGCTGAGCAATCTGCATATGCTGCATCTTACAGACCAGCTGTTACGTAAATGTGACTTGACTTTTGCCACTGTGAACAGTAGGAGTGACTGAGCAAGCCAGAGGGCAGATGTGACAGGCAGTGCTTTGTGCAGGCACCAACAGCCACAAGGAGAGTTGAGGAAAGGCTCCCAAACAGGGAGGTTCAGGGAAGAGGCTGGTACTTTTCAGGAGCCCTTTGGGAAGGAGCAGTCCTCCCTTGGCCTTAGCTGATTGATAGAGGGACTATGTGATACTCCAGCTCCTCTTGTCTTAGAATCCCATTTAGTTCTTCCTCGTTTTCGCTCAAGCCCATCAATTCTCTCTACAGACCTCACCACATTCTCCAAAGTTGTATTCCTCAACCTGTATTTCCTCCAGACCCCTCTCTCCCTGCGCATTCTTCATCTGAGCCTCCAAACCATTAGTGCCCAGCCTTCCCTCATCTTTAGCACCTTTTGCATCTCTCCTGTTGCATTCACTTGCAACTGAAAATTCAGGTATCTGCTTCAGCTGTTCAGCAGCTCTGTTTTCTGTATTTTTTTTTTGTCTGTCTTTGTATGCCAGCCCTTACATTAACATGGTTACCAGCACTCACTGCCACTGGAGTAGTCATTTTAGCCTCCCTACATGTCTTCTGCAGCCAGCTCTCCCAAGAGAAGAATAAATCCAAATTATGGCTATGATGAGGTTTAAATACAAATAAAGGACATGGACACTACTTTCCATCAGTATAGATGGGAGTATCAGAGCAGGGTTAGAAGCTGTGTCTGCAAAAACCCGCTGACAGTATGTGAATTATCCTGGTTTGCTGAGGATTCTCCTGTGTCACAGCTTCTCCAAGCTGTACAAAGCTTGAGGGTTGAGCACCAAAGCTGGGCAGGTTTTAAATTCATTGTCGTTGTTCCCATAGATAGTAAGGGGGAGTCGGATTTGAATTTTGATAAGAACCATGTCTGAATTATCAAAATGTACTATTTATAATCCCTTACAAGAGACCTGCCAGGATGGCTGGTGCAAGGGGACTGGAATCAGCTGAGTGAGAAAACTGAGAGGCACTGCAAGAAAAAGAAGACAACTGAACTTAGTTGGTACTGGTGAGAGAGAAAGTTGTGGTGGGGTAAGAAACTGAAAAGAAGGTGAGGTTTGCTGGATAAATGGGCTGGGACTAGGATGAGTTGAGGAGGCAGTAAGTAAGAGGGGGCAAGAAAATGTATGTAATAGTTTTTTGTGGGATAGAAAAAGAAGACTGGAAGTGCTTGGTCTAAGATCTCAGGGAGGCAGCAAGAAGCCAGAGAAGTTATGATTTAGGAAATGGAGTAGGTGTAGAAATGGAGTAAATTTGAGACCACATCTATTAAGAAAACTAGAATAGTATTGTGGAAAGTGAATTTGAACTGTGGAGGGCTGAAGGTTTAGGACTATGTACATGAAAAGTATCTGACTGATACAAGGTCTCAGCATGGGAAAGAGAAGGGGTAGGAATTGCAATAAGATGACTTGTGGAAAGATGGATTGACGAATGTGAGCTAGAGCATACTTCACATGAGTCTGTTTTTTTGGTTTTTTCCACTTGGCTACCTTTCATCTTTTAAGCAGTTTGCCTGGCTTCTGGTGCCCGTAAGCATAAAGGGCGATGGGGTTTTTTAGTGTTTTGTAAAATAATTGGCTATTTTTTAAATATATATTTAAATATGTAGTCTTTATTTTTTAACATTTTGTAAGTTACAAAGAAATATTTTAATCAAAATAATTGATTTCTTAGTTTAAACAGTGGAAAAAATACAAAAATTTGGTCTAAAGACTCAGATTTCTTTTTTCTTTCATTTTCCTCTCAAGTTAAAGGATATGCTTTACATTATAGACTGAGAAAGCAACTGGCATAAATTACTGATGACATGACTATAGATACAAGTTCTTAGATGACAGGAGCCACCTCTTGCAAGTTTCATTTGTCAAAGCTTACCTCTCTGTGCCATGGAGAAAAGGTTACAGCATTCATCTTTGATGTGATATGAAGTACATTTTAAAACACAGATTATTCTGTGGATTCCTTCCCTAAAAAAAGGAATGATCCTGTACCAAAAGTTTTAGTGAATGCAAACTGATTCTTGCAGATACTGTAGTAAAAGTTACAGCAAGATTGATTTTTTTTGTTTGTTCTAGTAATTAAATATTGTCTACTTTGGGTTTTGTTTGAATTGAGGACAAGCATGTCACTTTTTAGAAGTGATTTAGAAATAAGAAATTCTACTGAGACTCTAAATGTCCATGCTGGAGCAGAATTAGATTTAAATATTTGACATTTTTGGCTGTATTCTTTTGTTGTCACAGACACAAATGCCATTGATTATTGATATCATGGTAATAGCAGAGCTTGATAGTGTCTTCACAATGGCTTTTTTGATGCTTTTCTGTGACAGTTATAAACAATTCCTGTCAGGCTTTGCATTTACCTTCTTTTAGCAGTAGGAGTGAAAACTTACATGTTTCATTCACCTCTGTCTGTGCCACTTTCAGTCAGCTATCTGTCATCTCAATAGCCAACAGTAGAGACACAGGGAAGGTCCCTGCACTTGGGTCCCACAGAATGAAGCTGCCAAGGCTTGACCAATAAATTATGGCTTTGAACAGCTCCATAAGCATAACTAAGAGGTAATATTTTACCCCCTAACGATGGGTTGACTCCCAAGCTCTGCTGCTTGTACCAATCTGTTCAGTAGTTTTTCCCCCAATAAATTCATTTCCCCATACATGCAGTGACATTAGCACTTCTGTAAGTTCCAGTTGTCCGGGGGAATATTCAAGTGCTTCAGGGTGTTTTTCACATCAGCATCTAGCTAAAATGCCCAAACTCTTTGTGTATTTGTAGCGGGTTCAGTTCGAAAACCAGGCAGAAACACCAATTTAGTGTAGTGGTTTGGTCCAAAATTCTCATTACTTATTTACCTTCTATGAGATAAGAATTAGGAGAAAGCAAAGCAGGCACAAATCTTAAAGGAATATAAAGAAGTTTATTAACAGACCTAAAAGAAAGGAAAAAAACCCCCTTCAGAACACTTCTCCCCCCACCTTTCTCCCTTTACCCACTGACAATGTAAAAAGACAACCCTTGAGATTTTCAATCAGTTTACCACTTCTATAATAACCTTTTTCAGTTCACTTAGGGAGAGGAGTCTCTCTTGCTCATGCTATGGAGACATCTCCACAAGAAGTTCTCTCATGGCTTCAGTATCACGAGACAGCCGCCCATGTTAGTTCTCTGCTCGCATGTGAGAGTCCCTTCCCCCGACTTACAGCTTTTCCCACAACGGCTTTCAAGGGTCCAGTCTTGAGCTACTGGGGTACCATTTTAAGGTTGAGCTGTTCAAAAACAAAGGTTCTCCTCACCCATCTCTGGGAGCATCTTCATCTCTAAGAATAGAGGCCCTCCCCCTTCCCTGGGAGAAAAAGGGTCCTCATCATCTTCATCTCTGGGAGCATCTCTAGGAACAGAGGTCTTTCTCCTTCTGATTTTCAGCAAAAGGGTCCTCATCACTTCCATCTCTCCCTGTTCAAACTTCTCATCAAATTACAGCTGCTTCAGCATTTGCTTATTCCAGCACAGGTACTTTTGCTCACAAGTACAGTTTGAATGCTCCACCCGCCCATGCTTTCATGAAATTACAACGGGTACTCTGATATATCATAGTCCATCACCACCATAGCTTTACAACAGAATTTCAGCTTTAAGCATCTCCTCTGTCTCCTCCCTCAGGGTTTCAGCTCTTCTTTCTTTACTTAATGTCTGCAGGTTTCATCTGTTCTGGAGGAAGCTTACAGCACTAAAAGAGTTAATCTCACCCGGGCCTTGTAGCTGAAGTTCGCTTATCGCTGTTGCTCACATGATCTTTGCTGGGCAGCGGGGCGGCTTCAGCTGAATCTTGGCCACACTGGAGGGGGGGGAGTGTGGAGCTGGGCTGCGCTGTCTGCATGTAACAGGGATGTGGGGGGGGGGCTGTGGATGGAACGGGGCTGCACAGCTCCAGGATGGCTGTGTCCCGGCTGAGCAGGGCCCAGCCCGGACCCGCTGGGCCCCACACGGGCCCAGCCCAGTTACCTGTCCCAAGGCCGGAAGCAAGAGAGAGCCTTCCCGGGGTTTGTCCATTCTTATATGTGGACCACAAAAGTATGTCAAGCTCCTTAAGTGGCTTAAAAAATTGTCAGTATTCAAACTAGCCAGTTGATCGGTTTTGTTAGGTCATAGAGGAAGCTGTAAGCACCTCTTTGCAAGAAAATCCGGAGCTATGCTTGCTAACCCGTGACAGTATTCATTTCAAATTTCTGCTTTAGATGGTGGTCAGTGCAAAGTGGGGTTTGGCTTTGGACTTCCTCAGGTGCATAAAACCTGCTGGTTTTAATGATGTTTGCCATAGGATCTGCTTATGCACTGTTGTTCCAAAATACCAGGTGACAATGGCTGTTGTTTAAGTTAATCATTTCACACACTCCTAAAGCATTCTGCTAAAAGCTTCCAATAATATGAGAGGCTTTTATCTGCTTTTATCTAGCAGAGTATCTAGATCTCTGCTTCTGTCTAGCAGAGTGCAGCCTATTTCCTTGTAGAAGTATGGATTTGGCACAAGGAGCAAAAATATTCTGAAAAATTACTAAGCAGGTGTCACAAGCAGTAACTGCTCAGAAGAAATGAGACCATGTTTGCTTTCTTAGTTCAAGGAAAGAGGAAAACAAAATGAGTAGGAAACAAATACAGCTGAAGTGGTAATGGGTTGATGAAACACAAGAAGCGAGATTGCATTTTCTGACAGAATGTAGCCAGCAACCTTGGAGCATTTTTGTGAAGTGTTTGATTGCAGAGAACAGAGGTGCTTTGAAAATCCTATTTTGAGCATCCATCCCTTATTTGAATGACTGGATGCTGTGGTAATAAATAATGGATGAATAAAATTTAAGCCTAAAGAGACCTTCAGGTCATCTCTCAGGACTTCACTGTATCATGAGACATGACATTTCAGCAGGTTATCCTGAACTGAACTAGCACATCTGTTTTGACATCTCTTCAGCTGAAGCCATCAATGGCTGAAAAGTCTCAGTGCTTGGAGCTTTTTCGTATTGGTTCATCAATATTATTGCAAATTGTCATTCTCATCTGCATTAGTTGTACTTTGCTTTCCTGATTATTACATGCTTTTCCCAGACAGAGTTAAGCACCTTTTAATACTAGTATTTTCTTTCTGTATAGACAGCTCAATCTTTTTAATAACAGATCAAGATCTTTATGTGGTTCTTCAGTTTTATGCATGTTCTTTGTCCTCTCTTTAGTAGCCTTTAAAGAAAGGCAGTCAGCAGGATACTACCCCACGATACTACTCTGCCAGTGTCTCTTTCACTGTCCATGTTCTGCTTGGTGCAAAATTCACGGTACCTTCCTCTGCCACTTTCTGCCATCACTGCTATGTACAAAACCGGGATTTGGCCCTTTTGCCCCAGCATTGCCTAGGAGCTCATTCTGAGGGGGAGGGTGTGTTATGACTACTGTCTGGACCTGCTGGATGCAGGATTGCTGGCCCCATCAGTACATGTGCAATGTGTACCTTGCTGCAACAAATCACTTTACAAGATGTAGAATTTTACATAGAAATGCGCTGCCTTCAGCTTGACAGCAGTCTGCTCTTTTCATCCATATATTTTCTGAATAAGAATTTTGTGTACACTGGCAATGAGGGAGAAGTTTCTGGGAAGTGTTGTGCTTTTGCAGAGCTCCTGCGCTGTAGGGCTTCAGAGGGTGACCTGTACTAAACTCATACAGATCTGTGCTCCTTAAGCCAGCTGTAGGGCATCCCTTTGCTGATAAAGTTGAGACCAGTGTGGGCTCAGGCAGCATCTGTGAATGCTTCAAAACATTTTTTAGAAACAAGATGAATCGTTCTGCACACAACTTCATTCCATGCCAGCTGCATGGCTTTGCTTCTGGCTGCAGTTAGTTAGAGTTGGTTTTGCCTCTGGGGATGCTTTATCATTTCAGTATTACTAATGAGGAGCTACAGGGTGATTTTGAGTGGATTTGAACGGTGGTAGGAATGGTGAACAAAAAATCTGGAGGGGAAGTGATGGTCAATTTATTTCACTACCTTTGCTGCTCTTGTATTTTTTCTGAGGTTGATAATGTGGTGTCTTTCATATAATAATAAAGAGAAAGTGAAACGTTTACAAATTTTGTAAACTGTTCTGTACTGTGCTAAGGAACTGAAATAAAACCTCTTGAATAATGGATCTGAAAAACACACTTTGCAATTCTCACAGTGCAGAAATGAAAGGCATCAAGACTTCTGATGGCATTCACTGAGAGTACCATGGCTCAACTCTAACCGTGTTTTATATTAATGTTTTATATTAATTGATTTCGTATGGAAGATAATCTAGGGATTCCTTTCATTGCAGTTTTCAAAAGCCATCACTAGACTGTGCTGGGAGACATTAAAAAATAATGATGCTAAAAATGTAAAAAAGTCAAATTAAATTCTCTAAGTTACACCCTCAGTGTAGGAATTAAACCCCAGGTTTAAGAGCTGCCTTCCTACTCCTTTTAGAAGTGCACGTACCTGAGGGGTGGGACAGAGGGCATGGAAGGATTGACAGTGGATGAGAGTGGTCATAGCCAGCCCTAGCAAGTTCATTCAGCTTTGTATTGCACAGGTTACTGTTTGAAAGGGAGGCAATGGAGACTGAAAACCAGTAACAAAGTAGGGGGTATGTGAGCCAAAATATTCGGCTGATCTCAAAATATCAGTCCTGTATTTTTATGGTATAAAACAGAAGATATCTGTGAATGCACTTTTGAAATGAATGGGAAATAGCAGCTAAGACCTGGTGATGCTCAACCATTTCTGTAATTGTGTTGTTATTTTTGTAGCAGTGTTTCCAAGAAGAGAAGCTTTGTTGCCTTAAATTTTAAACTAATAACTTGAGTAGTTTTAATAGAAAAAGGACTGCTTGCGAATTTGTGATCAGATGCAGTTTTAAATATTGGATAGTTCAACAAAATGCTTTAATGTCTACACCTATAATTTAGAGTTTGAATAAAGTTCTTAATGCCATTTAGCAATAAGGATGCTTCCTTTGCATGTGAAATTGCACACCTGCAAAACTACTGTCCCATTTTCTTGGCCGAAATTGGTATAATTAGGATCCCCATTTTTAGTTACAGCCTCAGTGTTTTTACATGCTCATCACTTCCCAAGGTAACTCCATTTGTAGATCTTTCACTGTAACCTGGAATGACTTTTAAGTTAAAAAAACACTTCCCCCCCCAGCATTCTTAATTAGCAGGAGCTGAAATATGTTATGCCATATCCTCCCCCTCCAATTTTATTATGTAAAAATATTGGGGTTTTTTTCCTTCATATATCTTTCACATAGTAAAATGACTTTAAAATTACAAGTTTAAAATCTTGACTGAAGAGTTTGGGGAGTTTTGGCTAAACCCTTTAATTTACCATTAAGATTTTGAGAGATTTAAAGCTTCCATGCAAAAGTGGAAGGATCAGCATAGAGACCAAATGGCAATGGAAGGGATATACACAGTCAGGAGGAAGCTTCCAAGTTGCTTGAGTTTGAAAGTGCACACTGTGCTACTCATGTGATTAGCAAAGAGAAGACCTACTTTTTGTAAGTTGGCACAGTAGTTTGATAGTTGCATGCAAAGATAATAGAGCCTATTTTGAATGGAGTAATAGGACATAAACTTTAATTTTTTTATTTGTTTTTAAAATTTCTTTAACACCATTAGCAAGGCTATGCTGCGTGCTTTCTCTGTGCTCTTGCATTCTGTGTTACATTGGTGATGTGTGGTTGCACAGACTTACGGTTCAGATAAGAAAAAGGATTATCATTTTGCTTCTTTTCTAGTTCTTTTCCATGACAGTTCAAAAACTACAAATAGCACGGTGGCAGTTATTTGGGTTGCCTCTAACTTAACTAAACATCATCTTCTGGAAGTGGATGTTTGAGGGAAGGTACACCTTGTGCCTAGTGCTTTGCCCACTCCAGAAGAGTTGGAGAGAAGCCTGCAGGTACACATTTAAAACAGAGAAAGCTTTTTGGGACCCATTGTTCCTTGGCTGAAGTTCAGGCAAAGGTTTCTGGTGGTGCTTCAGTGGGTGCTCTGGACACTGGCTTGAGAAGGGTCATGGCTCAGCAGCAGTAGCTGGTGGATTCCCACCTCTGAATGTGGGCGTTAGGTGTAGTCCTTCCATTCAAAATTTGTGTACCCAAAGGGTTAAAATTCATAGCTATTGTAAATAAGTTCTATGGAAGTGGATCAAGCTTTGAGTCTACTTGCAAAATATTTTTTTTAAGTTCTAGAGAAATCTTGTATCTTCATTTATGTATGTGACTAAACACCTTTGTCTACTTCTGAGTGGATTTAATACTTTTACCTGGCAATAGGAAGTGGTAGGAGGAAAACACATGGATCCTTGAGAAACACCGTGCTTGGGGGTTGGGTGAAGGTTAATGGTATCTGCTGATGGTCTTTGGATAAGATGATCTTGAATACCAGCATTGTTACTTAAAAATAAAGCAAGTCCTTTTGCAAAATGGAGTAAGTAAAAGGTTTCTTTCCTTTTACACTGGTGTCCTGTGTCTCCTAGACCACTATTCCTGAAAATAATAAAATGCCTGCTTTGTTTCTGGGTCCTGCTTTAAGCTTCTGCTTTAACCATAGGATAGTTTTATCTGTTTTAAGGATAAATACCTTTGTGGATAGAATATGATTACTATGCATAGAGCAACCTATCATTTCCTCTTGCTCTAAAATGTGGTGGATAGACCACCACTGCATGTTGTGTTCATGTTTCTGCTTTTTCTACATAATCTACATACTCTTGAAGTGTTTTAGCTGTAGGGAACATCTGTCACAGACCCAAATGTTTATATTCATAAAAATTGGCAGTTGTGTCAGCTCCTCAAAGAGATGTTCATCGTGATCTTTTTGTAAGCAAATGTGCTGTGACTGGAAAAGCTTCTTTAATAATTGTGTTAAGTACAATTAAAGTATCTGGAATCTGTTCCAGTTACTGAAGCAGCATTGAAGATTGTGATTCTTCTTATGAAAATACAATTGCTTGGATTTTGCATTACAAATATATGCTAAAGTCATGTCTGGAAATCTGAGCAAAGTTCTCTACAGACTGTACAATTGGGGAGTCATGCTTAAGATTATTTATTTATTCATTTATTTTCTATAAAATTAGATGCATTAATCATGAGAAGTAGTTTCTTCACAGATTTTCCGTATGCACTTCCCTGGTTATAAATAGTATTTTTAAAGGCTTGATTAGAAAAAATTAGTTTCATCTGTTCACTTGTAAAACATCACTGTAGTCAAGCAACCAGCCCAAAAGGAACTGATGCATGATGAAAATAATATTTTGTATTTCAGTTACAAAGATGGAGCTCAATATCTCTCCCATTGTGTGCTGTCAAATAGAGAGAGGACTTGTAATTCAATTTAAACCTCATTCAGTTCGATCTCTGTAGAAGAGTGCTGGACCCTGAAGGTAGTTTTCTGAACAGCATCTTGCTTTAGGTAACTGGTGAGCTGCTTTTCCTGTAGGAGGAAAGAGAGGAGAAGAAGGCAGAGGGATGACTGGTCTTTACAATTTGTTCCAGAACCACTAGTGTTAGTCTTAAGTTTTATTAGGTTTAAAATATATTAAGATTTTTTTAAAGCTGTACATAATGGCATAGTTCAAAGATCTGAGTTAAGTGTCAGTCAGATTTTAATAGTTTTATGCAGTCTTTTCAGTGACTTTTTCCTCTTCTTGGCTCTATTCTATATTGTATAGATTTCTACACTATTCACCTGCAGTGTTTTCAGTGCTTTTTTGTCACATGCTTCACATTTATCCCTTCTTTTCTGTCTTTCCAAGCCTCCTATTTTCTCATTAAAACGTATCTGCTCCTTCTTTTCTGTTTCCACAGGGCATTTTTCCCTCTCAGATTTCCTTCTCTCCCTCTTATTTTTCCCTTTCTCAAAACCTAATCCCTCCCCACACACACATTGATAAAGGCAGTAAAGTCTGATATTTTATGCCGAAGATATTGTTAGGGATCAGGATAACTTCATGGTTAGAGGCAAAGGCAATCCGTCCAGCCAGCAGCTGTCAGTAAGGTGAAGGTTTGGTTCATGCTACCATATACCCAAAAAGCTGAAACTACTAGTCAGCTGGTCTTCATTTAAGATACTTCAATGAGGAGCTTTCCTCTTCATTCTCCTTCTTATCCCAAAACGTTTTTTGGGGAACTCTCTTCTCAATAAGCCTAAAAAATCTTGGAAGATACCATCCACTTTTTTGGTCTTATGCATTGTCTTTTGATTTCACAACACTGAAATGTTGCACGTTAGGGTTCATAAATAATTCTCATCAGTTGTGAAATTGTTGTGTTTTGAAATGCATACATTTCAAAGAAAAAGGGCCAGAATTTATTCTTTCCAGCTATTTAGGTAACAACCAGACATAAGCTGTGCTCTGTCTTTGGCAGCTGTGCCATGCTCTTCACTGCAGCAGTGGTTACTTGCATTTTGGACTGGTAAGGGCCTTCACTTCTATGTTTTTTAAGAAAATGTGTGTTATTTCCACTGGACTCATGCAGATCATCACAGGATTTGTTGGGACAAGTGTTGCCAGAACCCTTGCTGACTGAGTACCCTATGTACCCCCCATACCTTCTCAGTGTGGAGGTATCAAAAGATCTTTTGCAGTCTGGATGATACCGAGTATTACCCAGGATTAACCAAGAGGCATGGGAAACGAATGTAAAATAGCACTGACAGAAAATGAAAACAAAATGAAACAAACCCAAAACCCACCATAAATGCAAGTTCAGGATCTTGTCTTAAGATGTGTCATTTTCCAAATGAATCTTGGTTTGATGAGCTGAGGAAAGTTGAAATCTGGTTCAGTTTTGCTTCATGCTAGCAAACAACTGTCAGACAGAGAAGATTGTCTGTCCAAGATGGAGATGAAAATGAGCAAGGTGGAAATGGTGCAACCAGACTTCCCTATTACATTTTTTTCTGTTGGTAACTGGAAAATATTTCAAACTTTCTCTTGCTTTTGCTCCAGGTAGTCAAGCTTGCTAGATCTTCAGCTCTTTATGTTTGACTTGGGGAAAAAAAAAGTACAACTTGAACTTTCAAAAGAAGAATAATTCTCAGTTTTATTGCTGAACTTCAATCAGTAGGTCTCCAGGTGCATTATAAAGCATACTATTATTTTAAAAATCTTCACTAATTTGGCATGGCCATCTTAACACAGGGTCTGTTTTAAAAACATGTTGAATGCTCACATCTTCTGACTTAAAAGGGAAAGGAAAGCAAAAAAGAGAGCATAAAACAATAAAACCCAAGCCTGTAGGCAGAATGTTTCATTACAATAGTTGTGGGGTTTCTTTTTAATTATATGTAATAAAAATCTTGCAGATGATGCCCACTCTTTGGATGAGGGGGTAAGACAAGCAAAGTTCCTTGCCTGAGGCCCAGGGTTGGAAATATAAACCATGGTTAGCTGGCATTAAACTTTTTGATAATAGCAATGTCACCAGTGAGCTAATGATGACTTTTCCTCCCCTTTGATGATATGTTGTTCTGCAGGTAATTGATGTCATGATAGCAGATGATACAGTAAAATATTTTGATGGAAGACACAAACAGTTTCCCATATAATAAACTGCTTTTTTGTAGAGCCTGCATTCCCACAGTGAGAGCTGGTGGTGTCTGTTCTTCGATGGGCAGGGTTGTATCAGCAGAGACTGGCTCTGGGGTGGTACAGAGTGTGTCCCAGCAGTTTTAGCGCTGATGCATTACAACAATGTTGGGCTTCATTACAGCGCTTTGTTTTCTGTGGTGCTGCTACTTGGGTCTGCAGAGAGGAGAGAGCCTTAGGAGATGCAAGAACCATTGTTTAACAAAACTTACCTTCTTCCCCCTCTCCCCTTTTCTTCACAGAAAATATCAGAGAGGAACCCGGGTACGCCTGAGACTGCTGGATCTTGAACTGACGTCCAGGTTCTTGGGGGCAGCCAATGATACAACATTGCTGGAAGCTGATGCAGTACTTTTAGGGCTTGCAGAGAGCAAGCAAACAAAGCAAAAGGAGTAAATTTACTGCAGAGAGATGCACTTCGTGCTCTATAACAAATTACATAAAATAAATACTTCCTCAGGAAATAAATGAAAATTTTCTGTCCACTTACATAAAAAAATGAGGTCAATAAAAGACAATAAGCACATTGTACCTAATTCTTGCTCCATTTTTATTCACTCATCTTTCTAGCTCTTTGCCTTTCAATTTAAAGGTGAAAGGTTAAGTGAGCTTTTGTAGGTTAACTGAATGTTTTCATATTCTTGTATAAAGAATTTCAGAGTCCATCATACTATCCCAAAGGAATGTTGATCTTCCATGGAGGAGGTCCAGAGTTTGGTGTCGTGGTGCTGCTTGCAGGATGGTTTTTCATACAGAACAACATCAAGCATTCCTGATTTCCAAGCTGCAGTGCAGGCTGTTTTACTGCAGATACTGGGTTTAATATCTGTTACAGTACGTCAAACTTTTATCTCCATCTGCATGAGGAACTAGAGATTATTCTTTGCTTTAATCAGAGCTCGCATTTCCAATGCATGTTAGTAAATTTTCTCTGGTGGTTCATAAAAATGAAAAGAAGCTGTTTTAATGTAGTTGGCCAAGTGTAGGTCTTAGTTTTCTGTAAATATATTTAAGATAAATATAATGGGTATTAGAACACACAACCAAAGAATCATGTAATGGTATATCCTGTATCTTTTTGGAGCTTTTGTTATCAGAGAACATTTCTCTTGATTTCTGGTATATCCAAGCCTGAATTCTGCACAGTCGTTTGTGATCTGCATAGTGCCTAGCAGGTGTGCTGAGGCAAATGCCATTCATACCACTCAATTTCAAAAGAAAGCCTGTTTAATTTTAAAATATTTTCCCCAAATGTTGGAATGAAATGAGATTTGTTAAGATAGTATGCCTTGTTTGTCTGCAGTGACTGTCCAGTGACACCGTGTTTCTTTTAGATGTATGTTATTCAGCAAACTGCACAAAATTCAGCAAAACGCACACTGGCTTAAGCGTGTATTACCCAAATCCACAGACACCTCATCTTTCTGCTGGAGCAGGCCATGTGAGCAGTGGTGCAGCTCCTTCTGCCTCTCATGACTGAGTACATAGGTGTCTCAGTCATGTACGGGAAGAGGAGGTAAGGGATCCCTAAAGAAGCAGGGTACCAGAGAGCCAGTTCCAGGCCGCCACAGCTCATACATCCCTTTCCTTGCCTTCACCTGGGAGTTGCTTGGATAAGATGGCATCAGTGCAGAAATGGGGAGCAATTCTGTTAGATCACAGCTGGCTGGTGGGTCAGGTTGCCACCCAAGTCTTCATATGGTCCAACAAAATTTGTTTAGAACAGGATACAAAAGCCTTAACTTGTTTATAGGTTAAACATTTTAATTTTTTAAAAGGTTTTTGGGTTTGGGTGGTTGTTTTTTTTTTTTTAAATATAAAAAGAAAAGCAAAAGGAAAGCTGAAGTGCCTTTTTACCTGGAACCACAGCCGTATGGCACAGTGGTTTCACTATTTCTTACACCTCTGGCTAAAAGAAAACCTTTGACCAAATAAACAAAAGAAAACTCATTTCCTACTGTTGCCCTCTCATAACACTGAACCAAGAGGTACAGTGCAGACAGAATCATAGAATTATTAAAGTTGAAAAAGATCTCCATGATCATTGAGTCCAGCTGTCAACCCAACACTGCCATCTTCACCACTAAACCATGTCCTTAAGTGCCACATCTACAAATTTTTTAACACTTCCAGAGGTGGTGATTCCACCACTTGGCTGGACAGCCTGTTCCAATGTCTGACATCACCTGATATGGGTAGTTTCCAAGACACATCTCATGCATGATCTGTCAAGAATATTTTTAGTATAAGGTATTTATTTACCCAAATACTAGGAGGAATCACACAGTAAATGCATAACCATTCTGAAGGAATGGGCATGTTCCAGCAGATCCTTTTATAGTTTTGCAAACTGAAATTTGGTTTCTGAAATCAGTATGGATCCAAGCAAGAAAAGGAAACAAGCAATGTGAGCTTATTTTGTTGCTTTAATTTGCTCATTCATCTCAATGATCTTAATTAGGGGATTTTGGACATGAATTTCTTTGGGTGTTAGCCTCCAGGTAAAGAGTTATCCTATCACTACAGTAGGAAAATAAGGCCTTTTTAAGAAGCCAGGAGGGATTTAAAATATCAAAGAAATCCTGTCTGTTGAAGGTAACTCATGCTACATGCTTGGTCAACCTTCAGTAAGAGTGATCTGGGAGGAAGTATATGTGTTAATGTTTTGGGCAGGATAAGAGTTACTTCACAGTAGGGTAACAAATAGCGATTTTATCAAACCTTCCTCCAGATAACCTTTAGAGAAGTAGCTTTTGGAGGCTGTAGTGGTTGCTGTTTCAAATCCAGCTTACTGTTTTATTTGGAAACCCAAGGGTTGACATAAACTGACCCAGTCATACAAATTGCAGGGTTGGACCTCCAATGGCTTTAGGCTGCTGCTAGTCTTTGTGGCCTTTGAGGAACCAGTCCATCTTCGGTGACCATCAGTTATTAATTGGCCCTCCAAACTCTTCATACAAGAGTTGTCCCATGGAGGAGTCTCTCTTTGGGGCAGCCTGTGCCCATTGCACGTTGCCTCAATTCTGTACAACTCCCAAAGGCAGAATTGCAAAGGCAGAGCAGGGAATTCTGAAATGTCTTTGTGGTGGGTTGTTGCAATTGTATTTCATAGCTGTAATACCTGCATATTCCAAGAATATGTGGAGACTACATGTCCTTAACACCGAGTAAGAAACCACCAGCGTTCGCTGCTGAACAGCCATGATGGCACAATTGCATGACCTGTGTCTGTAAGGCTATCCTTATTTTTTACTCCAGCCTTTTATCACAGTAGAAATTGATAATGCAAGCAGATATTTCTAGGGCCATCCATACAGAAAAATAACAAATGCGGACACTTTTCTGCTGGTTGCTCCCTGTCCCCAGGAGTTCCCTTTCTTCTTCATGGTCACATTCCTTTTGCTCCTTCTCTCTGCATTTTCTGCTGTGCAATGTGCACAAGTGTATATACAAGAGCTGTGCACAGTGAAATCTCCTTGTCCACATGGTACAGATCCCTGAGAGGCCTTGTGTATGTCTTGCTTTGGGCAGTGGTATCAATCTGAATTATTGTTTGGAGGTCTTTCTTATTGCAGGCAAGAGGATAGCTGCTCCTGCTAACATAAAGAAAGGCTAAAGCCAGCCCAGCAGCTCCTGTGGCACTGTGCCCAGCCCACAGCACTGCCTGGAACACTCTTATCACTCTATATATGTACAACTAATATGAACCAAATGAATGCTACTTATACATACCAAGATTCCAGCTGTAAATGGAAATGCATCATTTTGCTGAGAATCCTGAGGGCAGTATAAACCAAGTTCTGCAGCTATGTTCTTCTGACTGCCAAAATCAGGAATTTCTCTACATGCCATGCTGCGTTTTCTTCTAAATTTTGGAATTTTGTCTTACTCTCTGAAGCACAGACCGGATGAGCAAAGTTCATTACTAAAATCATATGGATTTATTCTCTCACCTTTTTTTGATTATGCAGCTGAGAAGACATTTATTTCTTCATCTGTTTTTCAGACATTTAGGTTTTTTTTTTCCTGTAACAGTCTTGAGCTTTGAAAGTGTTGAATTTTTTTTTGCTCTGAAATTTTTCAGGTAACAACACAAACCCACTTCATTAGCAGATACTGAGTTTTCATTATCTTCTTTCATATTTTGCTTTGCTTACTGCCCACATCTCACTTAGTTGACCAATTTCTCACTTAGATTTGGATGAGCATGACAGATTCACTTTGAGTAGTTGTAATTCCTGCTTGCTGTAGAATTTGCACTCAGAATTGTAATGCTGAGTGCTCACAGAGCAGCATGGAATGCATCCTCAGTAGAGGAAGGAGGAGGCTGCTGCCATCCCAGCCTTGCCTCCCCACTTGGTCAGGCACTCTCTGTAGGGGTGATTCTGCAGCAAATGGCTGTGGGCAGGCTCAAATCTTCCTTTCTGCACAAGCAAGGAATATTTCCACACATTCTGCTGGGAGGACACTTACCTTTTTTAGACTTGTAACTGAAGTGCTTGTGAACTTCACCCTAACCCACGTCCACGTCTCACTCCTCACATGTACTTGCATGTCTGAAGTGCTTTCTAGCTTTACAGATGTGCTTACAAGCAAAGTTAGCTTTGGTAAAAACTGAATCAAAGCTGGTTGGGGTTTTAGCTGAAGCAATAATTTCTCTTTTGTGTTTATTCTGGTCCTGTTTTGAAGGCTTTAGTAAGTTGTCCTAGAATTCTACCTTTTATGAACAGAACATAAAACACTTTATACATACTTGGAAAAAAATATCTTTATCATGATGTGGAGTTGGAAGAAAAATGAGAATAGTTCAATGTTCCTTTGATGACTGATGTGCTATAACAAGACCTCGTAAATCCTCCTAGGCTTGTCTGCCCTTTCATATTCCAGGCCTTTAGGTGGTGAAATGGGGAAAAAGGGAAACACTGAAGAAATCAGGCCTGCCTATTGAAAACAAATTAGCATCTTGCCACCAAAGCTTTGGCACTGAGCTCGTTTCTAAAGAAAAGAATACTTCACATTTTACTTTACTTTGGGGCATTCTGGAAAGTTTGGGTTCCTCCTCATTTCTTAATACTGTCACATTTATAAATCAGGCAAATTATTGTTTGAGCTTTTTACTCTTTCTCTGGCAGCATTAATCCCAAATGCTGGGAAAGCTATTCCAGTCTTCTGTTTTGGCTAAAGAGCATTTCTACTAGATACAAGCATGCACTCTACATGTGTTTTTTTAGTACATTATACATTCTGGGGAAGTGTTTATTGCATATGAAGGGTCTAGACTGCCCAAATGGGGCTATTACATTGTCATCTGGCCATAACCCAAAATAAATATTATCCCTGGTATGACTGCATTAGACTAACATGAGTAAGATCTTAAACACCTCTAAGTGTTCTTGTTGCCTTCTCGGTTGTGCCTCATTCAATCAGAGTTAAGCACCCTGATGCACTCACTGCATGGTGGCTCTAATGAGGAAATCTGCCATTTGTTAACTTCTGTCTGCAGCAGGCTGCGTGTCAAGAGCAGCCAAAAGTCACACTTCCCAACTGGGTTAAGGGATCCTAGGCATCCTTGGGATAGGTTCTGTAGTCACTCTGCAGTTTGGGTTAGCTTCTGAAAGTGGTGGCATATAAAAATTATTTTAAAATGTTGACTTTCAAAGAAGTAAATCACGTTTTTTTTCTCCCATCTTGTGAGAAATCAAAGAATTACTGAAATACCAGCTCTGTTAATGTCTTTCACACAACAGCAGCTCCGCTGGTTGAATCTTTGCACAGCTTCTCAACCTCAAACCTGGTTTGTGTTTAAGACATGACACATATGGGAACTTAAGTGGTGTTTCACGGTCTCAGTCCCGTAGCATGGGGAAGAACTTTAAGGGCTTCATGCTTCTCTTCCCAGGGAGAGGAGTTGTTCAATTGTCAAAATGACTCAACTGAATACAAATAAACCCCAAAACTAACTGAAGTTGAAGGTCACGGTCTAATATGCCAATTACCAAAACATACAAACAAACACATCAGAGAAGAGAGTTTGTATACATCCTGACCTGCCTCACGAAGGAGTGTCTGAGCACCATGTTGAACATCTTTGGATGGTCATGGTGACTGAGAGAGGTGCTTGAGCATTGGAGGAAAGCAAATGTCACTCTTGTCTTCAGAAAGGGCCCAAAGGAGGACACCAGTGGTGCCCAGTGCCAAGACCAGAGGCTGTGGGTACACACTGAAACACAGGATGTTCCCTCTGAACATCAGGAAAGTTTTACACTGATAGTGACTGAGCACGGGCGCAGGGTGCCCAGAGAGGTTGTAGAGTCTCCCCCTGTGGAAATACTTAAAAAAAAAGTCTGGACATGGTCCTGGGCAACAAGGACCATGGGGCCCTGTTTGAGCAGGGAGGAATGGACCAGATGACCTCCAGAAGTCCCTTTCAACCGTGTACCATTCTGTGATTCTGTTTTCATCTTACTTGGCCACTCTGGATGAACACCGCTTCTTTTTGTTTCTCTAACTTTTTGAAAGCTCAGAGCTTCTGAATGCCCTGACCTGGAGATGATCTGCTTCTGAGCTAGGAGGGTACAGTCTTCACTTTGGGATCCAGTTGTTAAAAGACTGCAGGGCATTGGGGTTCTCCAGAAGTAGGAAAGGTGGAAATCAGTACCTTCTGTGTGTCCTTGAGGCTGGTTTGCTCTTTGTTTGGCATGGCCTTCCCTGCAGTCTTAAGGGAGACTGTGGCTATTGCATGTGGCTGCTGTCCTCTCCCAATTCCAACGCAGGTATCATCGCTCCTTCTTTATTCCTACTGTATGTATGGGCAAACTGAGAATAAGCTCAGTGAGACAGATTTCTATAGGTCCAGGCTCCTGTACAGTGTGGAAAGGATGTCTATCCCAGCTCAGAGTTTGGTGCCAGCCACACCAAAGTAATGAGCAGTGTTATCAGTGTGGCTGGCAGAAGCATCTGGCAACTGTCCTTCAAGGAGGGGTGATGGTCCTCTCCTGGCAGTCACTGGCTACCTCCTGCCTTGCCTGCCTGCCAAAGCCCTTGCATGAGCTACTCTGGCTTGTGGCAGGCCAGCACGGGGTCTAGCTGTTGAATTCCTCGACCCAGAGAAGGACCTTTGAATAGGCCCGACATGGTTTGCTCGGGTTCACCTAAGAGCGGGTTTTGGTGTGTGATTTCATTACCTCTTGGGGGCCAGGCTTTGCTCAGTGACTGAGGGCCTCACGCACTGATTTGGGTTCCTGTTTGCCCTAGAAAATCACTGCTAACTTCCCAGTGGTATTTGGTTCTTCAGCATGCTTAGGGAGGATGTGCAGCCCGGAGCTGGGGTTTCCCTCGGCCGGGCGGGCAGTGGCGAGGCGCGGCCGGGAGCCAGCGCAGACAGGCAGCTGCCTGACAGCTCGAGCTGTGAAAGAGCAGCGTCAGCTCAAAATCTTTGCCGTGCCCTTTGCTCCTCGGGCTGTGCCATCTTTGCACACGCTGGATCACCGCGGAGCTGAAGTTTCATTTACCGACTGAACGACTCTGAAAAAGGTCCTCCCCGTCCCAATTAGCGCTGCCGGCCGCCCGCCCCAGCGGAGGTTAAAGCGAGCCGCCTGCCCGGGCGGTGGGCGCGGGGCTGGGGCCGCGGGGAGCCGGCAGCGCGCTGGGGGGCTCCGGCGCTGGACCCTTTCAAGCGCTGCGGCGCGCCGGGTTCTTGTGTGAAAAACAAGGGGCACAATGCTGGAGTCGTAACCTCCTCACCCCTGACGGCATGGGAAAGTGCACTCCTCAGCTGTTGGGTATAGAAAGGCTGCTGCAGGCATGAGAAATGTTCATAAAAATGCCGTTTAGAGCCTGCCCTTCTACTCTGCACATGTCATCTTGCCTATCAAGCTGCCTAATTGGAAAATTAGGCTGGCCTTAATTTAGAGACCTAAAAGTTCATGCCAATAATTTCCCAGAGACTCTTTTTTTCCAATTATTATTATAAGTGGTTTCAGCACATTGGAAATCTTTACTGAAAAAGAAAAAAATACACCCGGGAAGAGCAGATCTTACATTTCAGAGGCATTCTCTGATTTCTATGTGTGAAATTGTATTGTTGTGCATCCTGTGAATGATCATTCAGAGATGAATGTGAGCCCCTGTTGTTTTCCATGCATCATTCCTTATTTGACTGAACACAAAGAGCTCATCATACTTTAATTTACAGCATGTTATAATCTTATTTTGGAGCTTAATGCACCTGCTATTTTCTATCTGCTGAGGCTCTGAAAGCAGCAGTGAGAAGAAGCTGTCTTGCAGCTGTAAACATTTACCCCCCAGGGTCGTGTGTCTGTGAGCACCACTGATCCCAAGGAGACCTGAGATGGTGTGTGGGATCAGGCCGGCTGGTTGAATACTTCCTGGCTTTGATCAGGGCTCAGCCTTGCAGTTAGGCACATCCAGGTGGCTGCAGTCTATGCCTTTGAGATCTCTGCTGTGAGCTGTGTTTAGGAGACGTGGTGAAGATTTCCTCTTTGAGTCTGGATACTGTCTGTCTGAGACCCCAGATGGGAGAAAGGCAGTGGTGACCAGGCCCATCAGGCTGTCTTGTTTATCCTCAGGTCTAGGATGAGGAGGAAGGATTTCTGCTGTCTCCTGCTTGTACCCTGTGGACAGGAGCTGTGCTCTGCTGCCAGCTGGGCAAGGGCTCACGCAGGCAGGACGGCAGAGTGCTTTTGTTGCTCCTGCCATTCGCACGAGCAGTTGGCCGTGTTGGAAGCAGGATGGTCTGACAAAACCTCTCACCATGTCCTTTGGCAGCGATAGGAGTGGCTGATGTGTACAGCAAGGTCTAAGGCATGACTTGATAAACCTGTGAGTCCTCCAGATTTTTGTCCTTTTGCTGAAAGCTGTACACTGGAAGCACGGGAGCAGGAGAGGCCCATACCTAAGATGATTTCCAAGGTCAATATTGGGTACCTTGACAGAGATGCAGTGTGCTAAGGCCATGGACACATCCTCCCTGGGTCCTGCTAAGCCATTTGGAGGGGCTGCTGCTCTTGCACAGCTGCTCTGCTACTTCCCACCCAAGAAACTCACTCCCAGGTGAGTTCCCAAACGATTTTGACCCTGCTGTTTGTTCAGTTTAAGGCTAGTTAATCATTATGGTTGCTTGTTTTGGAAGATGTGCTTATAGGGAGAGGGTCGGGGAGATGGAAAGAGGGAGAGCATCTGGCACAAGCTGGAGCTGTTGCCTTTCTGTCTCCAGGAGAAGAGCACTACTGAACACTGGGGCAAGAGGATGCCCATGGGTGAGACTACCAGACACAGGTTAGGGGCAGGATGCAACCCCAGGATCAGGGTTTGTGAGGTTCAGCCATTCTCTTGGTGCAGTAATCCATGCATGTGAGTAGGACCGCAATTTCCTCTCCCTCTAAAACTGTAACCACACAGGCTGGGCTGAGATCTAATGTTTATGCAGAAAGCAGGGTTCACCTAAAGAATTCCTACGGGTGAAACCCAAAACATTAGGATAAAGAAATTACAGAGAACAACGTGGGAACAAAGCAAACAAAACTCCTGCTCACCTTGGGCTCTATCCACCCTCCCTGCAGGCATATAGTGTTGCATGGGAAGTCTTCTGGTGATAAAGCACCCAAGCATCCCTGAGAGCAGCACTACCATTTCCCTCTTGCTGGAGGGCAAAACCAGGCCAAGATGGGACACACAGACCAAGAGGCCCTGTATTCATGACAAAGAAGTGTTCTTATTAAATGTTCCACGTTTATTAAGAGCTTTTGAAAGGGCAGGAGGTCTTCCTGGAGCAGGATTGAGTCTCGGGTGCATGAAATTGAGCAGAGTAGAAGCTTGTGCAAGCCAGAGAGGTGTGTAGTGTACAGTAAAGAGTACAAATGTACATGTTTTTTGAGGGGAGAAAATAGGCTGAAAAAGGCTTCCTTCTTCCATTTACACAGACAAAAGTGTGCTGCTGGCCCTCTGCAACAGTGCTTTCTGGCAGGACCTTGCTGCATCTCTTGTCTGCATCGTGGTAGGATCCAGAGCTCAGCTGAGCCCCTTCTGTGAAAGGGTCAGTTTCAATGTCTCTGACCTTATTTTGGGTACCTTGCTTGCTGGTAGCAGTGAGGGCAGCAGGCTGGAAGAGCTGCAACCAAACACCTTGGTGCAAACCACCATAGCACCTTGTGAGCCCTGAAGATGGGCAGCTGGGGAGGACCTTTTCCCAGTCGTTAGTCCCAGCTTCCCTGCTCTTTACAGAAAAGCACAGTTGTCTGTAAGTATTGCCTGATTCGGCAGGACACGGGACTTGATGGTCAGCCTTGCCAGGGCTCTCTGCCCTCTCTACTGCCTTTCCTCCAGGCAGGCCCACACTTCACCAGCGTGAAGTTAACGGGAGTTATCCTCCTTGCCCTACGCCGCTTACAATGGAAATTAGTTCAACAGGATGAAAGGTTGATGGTGGGAAAGCATGTCAGAAAATACAATGCAGAGAACACAACTCTTGGGAGAGAGCTCTTTGTTTTGTTATTTGAAAGGGCTCAGGATTTAGCCAAGGGGGCGTAGTTATAATTTACTTTAAGGGATGCTGACAACTGCATTTGTCAAGTTAGATTATGGTCATACTGTCATAAAGGATCACTCTGTTGTTTTACTGCTAGTGTATAGATGCATAAGTACTTTGGACCTCAATGAGGATAAAAATATGGCTCTGATGTGTGAAAACCCATACTGCTGCCTAAATTTCTGTGCTGCTACATGGCCCTTTGGTCACAATAGGACTATTCAGTGCAAACCTTTGAGCACTTGAATGAATTTTAAGTCTTTGTAGATCTGAAATAGCTTGACCTTCTGACAATCACACTCTTAATTACTTGTCCTAAATACAGTCAGACTGAATGGGATATGCCTAGACATTTTTAAACAGATGTGAGCTCAGTGCTGAAGAGATCAGGCCAACATGGGCACCTTGATCTGCCTGTATATTCTGAAGTAGGTACTTATTTAGCAAAGTGACCTCGTGCTCCTAAGCTTCAGTTTTGCTATCCATTATCATGCCTCTCCTACCCATTTATGCTACTGTGCTCACACAGAGTATTACTATTTCCCATCTCTCTTTTATTTCTCTTCATTGTTAAATTTCAGATTCTCAAGGCCTGAGGACTGATCTATGGTGTTTTGGGGTTTTTTTAGTTTTCCTTAGAATAATGCCTGTCACTATTTATATTTCTTAATCAAATGTTTCCTTTCCACTAAAAGACCTGCATGTTTGAGAAAGCCAAGAGCTCCCAAGAGAGCTGCCAGTACTGCAGCCCAGCATGTTTGTTGGGGGGGATGGTGCTTAGCAAGGGTACAGGTGTTTCTGGGGTACTGAGCCACGTGGGACAACTCTTAACCATTTCAAGCTCCTGACATGAAATACAGCCCTTCTCAGGCTGTGCACCAGTGAATGTGGGCAGACCCCTGCATGAAGCAGGTCTGATTTGAATGTAAATTACAGGATTTTGCTGCAGTTGTCCACACTGAGGTGCTAATGAAGAAACAACTTCATCCGTCTGAGTTTGGTGCTGTGTTTGTGTCAGGTCCCTTGGCATCACTTCTCTTCGTGGGAAAACAGGGATGAAGAGCTGCATCATAGACAACTGCCTGGGGTGGGTTGTTGTTTTTTTTTTTTTTTTTTTCACATCACTTTACAAATAACCCTTTCCCTTCTGCCCCACATTTGCTATTCTTCATGCTGTGCTCCAGGAAAAAAGTAGTCGAGCTTCGGAGAGTTCAGTCTTTCCACCCTGAAAGGTTATTCTGAATTAGTTGTTTTTTGCCTGAGGGTGGGTACATTAAAACACACTTCCCACAGCCAGGTAGGCAGAAGGGGATGTTGGCAGTGCGCATCTAGTTCATCCGTCATGGCCTGTGGGTGCTCATGACAGGTACTCACTGGGTGCTCATCTGAACTGAGGTCCTTCTAGAGCACTACCTTTGGCTTTATAAAAACCAGGTTTAAGTGGCAAGCCCTGAGTTTATTACATGATGCTGTGTTTTCAGTATAGGAATACTCCAGTTTTGAGTCCAGCCATTCATTTAATTCCTGAGAAACATGTCCATGTCTGGAGGCTCAGGTAGGCTTGGTCACTGAAGCTGGCTCTCCGGCATCCAACCCTCCCCATATTCCCAGGTTCACAACCCCTTGAAATTTAAGCTAAGTGAAACACTGTTGAGCTTCTCCTGGTGCTTTTTGCCGCCGGAAGGACACGCTTTTAGCCATGTGCCTGCTGTGACAGCCGGGCTGGCGCGGGGCTTGCGGGGCCGTGCCGGTGGCACAGCTGTCCTGCCTGCCCCAGCGCAGAGCAGGGCTGGCGGGCACACCTCAGATTAGCCATGTGGCCGGCGTTTAACCGCAGCATTACCGAGCCACATCCGAGCAGCTGACAGCCTGAATAATTTACTGCATGCAAATGGTGGGACCTGCTGTCTCCGTTAGTGCTGGGATCCGATTGCCACAGCCCATTAATCGTAATTGCTGGTTTGTGCTGACAGGAGTGGGGCCTTCGCCCTGTGAGCGATTAGGCAGCTACCGGGAACGCCGTCCCCGTCCTTGTCCTCCCCCGCGAGGGAACCTGGGAATTTTCATGCTTTTATTTTTATTTAACTGAACTGCAAAGCCAAACCCGGTGACTCCCATATGCTGTTGCCCTCAGGCCATGCAGGGAAGCCTCCATCCCAGGGGAATGCAGTGGCTTCGGAGTCTAATTGTCTCCGGAGGGGGTTGTGATGGTTGCCCCAGTGGCAGGCAGGACGCTGTGTGTGGAGAAGAGGTTCCCTGGCACAAATCCCACTGCAGGGGATGGGGACACCAGCTTCACCTTGCTGGCAGGGGACTGTCGCCCAGGGCCTCCCCACTGCCCTGCAATGCAGCATCTCGTATGATCATCAGTCCTGTTTGAAACATCTAAAGCAAAGGAGCATCTGCTCCCTGACTCATCCCTTAGATTTCTTTGCCAGTAAGCTTATTCATAGCAGCCCAGCCTCTCTTTTTCATGTGCCATTTCCAGACTATCTTCCCCGCCCTTAGCTGAGCCATCCCGTACCATGGCTCAGATACCCTCTCTGCATTGCTCAGGTATTTTCTCTACTTCCTAAACCCTCCTGGCTCTTCTGCAAAGCAGGTTTGGTCCTCAGTCTCCTTTGTTGATCAACCAACTCCTTGTGAATGCACTAGCTTTCAGTTTTGGGTGCTTTTGCAATGATACAGTAGCAGGATTAAGCTCCCAAGACACAGCAATCACATTGATTGGGGTGTTTGTATCTCTGTTTCACCTATCACAGCGTCCTGAGTGCCTGGGAGGATGGGTGGCACAGCTGGGCATGGGGAAGAGGCAGAAAAGAGGAGAGAAAGCTTTACTCCCTGCAAAAGCCTGGGAGAACAGGCTACAAGGAAAGAAGCGGGGGAGGCAAGAGGACTGGACAGTGGGGCAAGAGCACACACAGCCCTGGAGCAAGCCTGGACCTGGGGGAGCTCCTCATCAGAACTGGGCACAAAGGAGCAGGGCTGCTCGTTTTGGCTTGCAGTGACAAATGATTGTTCTTCAAGTCATCACCTTGTAATTGATGACTTCGTGAGAGAGCAAGCCCACAGGAACAACTGTTGCTTGAGTGGCTGGGGGATGCAGGGAGCTCGGGAAAAAAGCCCCTCTGGAAATGGTGCAAGGAGTCTGTTTGGCATCTCTAAGTATGAGAGCTATTTCAGGTATGTTTGCTCAACTTCTCTGTTACTTGCCAGCACATGATACAGCTATGCCTGTGTGTGCCTGCAAGCTGTGTATGAGAGAACATGGATCCTGGTGCAATGATATGCAGATTTCCTTTAAAGCTCTCATGATGGACCCCCATGGATAGCAGATGAAAATGAGATATGCTGGTGGTTTGCTGCTCTTGTTGATGCAAACTGTATTTGGTCTCAATCAGCTCTAGGGCGTTTGAGAAGTGGGAATTATTTTTCTTTATGTATTCTCTAGCACAATTCACAAATAGCACAAGCCCTCTGTTACCCATCTCCCCTCCCTGTCAATCCATGTGCTTAGAATATGCAGCTGAATCCAGGCAAAAATTTTGGAAAATCTCTGCTGGAGGGAGGACTTCATCTGATCCCTTCCTTAATTAGAACATAAGCTTGATTTGTCTATCTTGAGATGTGAAAGGCATTTGTATGTTAAGCAAATACTTAACAAAGGCTTATTTCAAGCCTGGACAAATGAATGCAGTTCTCCTGCCTACTCAGTTTTCCCAGGAATATGAGCATTAAGGGTGAGATGCAACCGTTTTGTGTCCTGGTGCTGAGAAACAGAGATGACTGAGGGCAGGTGTGATGGAGATCTATAATATTGTTTTATGCTAGGGATTGATTGTTCTTTCAGTGTAAGCAATTACTTTGCCCTTGTGCATACAAGGACTTTGTCCCCAAAGCCCTGCTGCTCATCATGCCTGTGGGATTGTTCAAGCTTAGAGGAGCTGTTTCCCATCCCACATGAACACTGGACACTGAGCTCAAAACTGCCACCTTTTACCAGTTTAGGCCTTCTCAGAAAGCCCCTTCAAAATTCCACTATAATAGGTATGAAAACCTACTAGGGGGGGAAAACCCCAACCCACCACCACCACCAAAAGAAGCAGCTTTTAAAATTCAGTTACCAAATGTCATGGTTTTCTGTTTTTTTGATCTGACACAGCTTATTTCTGAGCCATGGATATAGCATGGTTATCTAGGAATCTCATTTAAAATGCTAGAAAAGTGGACTTCTCCTGAGCCTGTTCTGGCTTCATCTCCCACATCTGTGTTGTGCTGGGACCCACTGTACCAGACAAGGCATGGAAAGATGCTCCGTAGCTCTGCAGGCGCACAGACTGCTAAACACAAATGGTTTTTTGCAAGGAAACATTCACTAAAGTTTTTATTTGGATGTTTTTGCTTAGGTGATACTGCAGTGCAACCCTCTGTGGTGGTGGGGTGTCCCATGTGCCTGCTGGCTCTGCTGTGTGCCATTTTCTCCGTCTCTTGGTGCTTTCCTCCCCCTTCACGCTTGGCTTTTATATAGAATTATTGCAGCAGCAGCCTGGGGGATGGGCAGGAAGAAGTGACACTTTGATTGACCATTTTATATAATCTTTAACAATAGAATAGTTTTAGTGACTTGGTACAGCCTGTACTCGACATAAAACCCAGTCTGTTATTGAGAAGTGCTTAGATGGGGAGATAAGCTGTTAATGCTAGTGGAGGAACATTACTGCATAAGAATACAATGATGATATTTTTTTCCCACTTCCACTCTTTTTTCCTTATTTAAAATGTTCCCTTGAGCATTACCTGATAGACTTGACTTCTGCATCAGGTTATTGTTTTGGCTGGACAGGCTGAGATCTTTTCCTTATTTTAGCTATTGCTAAAATTGCATTTTTTTCCTTCTTTTTTTAAGTATCTCAAGATACAAGCTGATCAAGACAGACGTGTTCCAATCCGATAGAAAGAAGTTTTTATATCCTAAGAAGTAAGCCCTTGTTCCAGATAACAGGGATATGTATTATCTAGTGATATTAATACTTAAGTAAGAGAAAACAATATAATGAAAATTTCCCCCCTTTTTTATTGCTGAAGCTCTTGCTCAGCTAGCAGCTCTTGTACTCCATAGAAGAACATGTGCTGATGGGTGTCCAAAAAATGTTTATGTTGTGTAAATTGCAGACAAGTATGATACTTGGACAGTCTCTCACCAGAGCCATCCTTTAGGATTCATCATGGAGGAATTAGAAGGAAACTCACCTGCAGTTACCACAGAGGTGCCCAAGTTTGCCAGCCAAGCAATGGGAGAGCAGGGAGCAGGAGATTTCTGGATTGAGGAAGGATTGGTGAGAAGAGCCTACTCCTTGGGAATAGGAAGATTTGACGGAATTCTGCCCAAACAGTGCAGAAAGGGGTGGTGGGGAAGCACCTGGTCCCAGTGACTCTCCTGACTTGTGAAGTGAGGAAGTGAGAGGCAATAGTTCTGCAAAGCGGCATTGCAGAGGAGAACAGTTCAGCTTTGTCATGTTGTGGCGGGGAAGGCAAGTGTCCTACTGGGACATGTAATAGGAGAATGGCCTCGTAGGACCTTCCCCTCTGCTCACGCTTGTGTGGCCTCCACTGGGGCAACAGTTCCAGTTTCAGTTTCAGCACTGCAAAAAGGTCAGTTGTTGAGAATGCAGAGGAAGACAGTACTCAGGGACCTGGGATACATTTCTGAGGAAGCACTGACAAATCAGCGTTGTTTGGACTAATGAAAATACAGAGGGCTCCAAGAAAGTACACATCAGCTGTGGGGAGCAGTGTTCTCCGTGTCCATGGAAGACAGGAAAGAAAAGTGACGGTTTAAATTGCAGTAGGAGAGCATTGCATTAGACTTCATAAAATAATTTCGATCAGTAAGGAAACTGAAGGAGCAGGGTAAGTTGCCGGAGGGAACTTGTGCAGCTTTTGTTACTGGAAGTCTTTAAGAACAGCTCAGACAAACATCTCTTCAGCTGCTATCCTGCCCTGACTTCTTGAACTCTCTCCTTTTCTAGGACCTATTCAGCAGAGGGTGTTAAACGTGCGCTTGACTCAGACTGGAGTCATAGGCTTTGTCTTGGCTAGGATACAGGCGTTATAAAAAGTGTTAGAATTGATCCATATTCAGGGAAGCTTTAAAACATACGAAACATTTCAGGCACGTTTAGCACCCGGTGGGTTTTGTCTTGCGTAGGAAGGAAAGGGTTGGTAACAGAATGTCTTAATTAACACATTTCAGAACTCCAGTGTGGATGCAGTCGTGTAACTTTCAACATCTCCTCGCTGGCCAAGTTGAAAGCAACGCTGCCAAAACTTCCCAACATGTCTTTAAAGCCTCACCAAGGAGCAACCCAGGGGGTTAAAGCACGTATTTGAAACAAAGCATTTGCTTAGTTTCCATACTGGCTGCAAGGGCACCAGGAGGGGAATTTGGTGTCTGGAGTCAGTGTTTGTCCAGAAGGAGGACATGCCATGGTGGGTGTGTGCAGGATGCACCCATCCTTTGCTGGTGGCCCATTGCCCTGCACACAGCTCTGCCACTGGGACACGCAGCTCTGCCCACAAGCTGCTCTTCCTAAATCCACACTGGCCTGGAGTTTCCGCCCAAGAGGGTCACCATGCCCAGGGCTAGGCAGAGCACGTGGGGTGATTTCTGGCCTGAGCAGAGCGCAGCAGGCCTGGTAAAGTGGCAGCCCTGATGGTGATGAAAGTTTGGTGTAACTTTGTCCATCTGTTTGAGGACCACCAGGATGTGCAGGACTTTGCCAACTCTCCTGGATGCTGGGTACTGAGAGCAGCTTCTGCCTGCCCCAACACCCAGCCCCAGTAAGTTGGTTGCCTCCACTTTGTCTGCTCACATTGCTCCAGTCATTACCTTAGCACAGATGTTGTTATTCAGGCAATGCCTAATGAATGATGAAACGTTAATTAATTAATATTTTCTTTTGAAAGTTTTTCTTTGCAGTGAAGGTCCTTCTCTAGATCCTGCATGGTAGGGTACTTTCCACTTAAATTTTTGTGGTGTGAAATTAGTGGAAGAATACAAATTATATACTTTCATATTTTAAAAGATAGTCAGTTTAGAGATAGTTTAGAGGTCAGGAGACTGTAACATACTTGACTACCTTCATTCAAAAAGGGGATGTGTTCGATATACACAAGCAATGTTTTCCTCCACCTGTGGAACGAATATGAGCAATTGCTTCACACAACTCATACTGGTACTTGTCATTCCCCTGTCAGAATATGATTTGTATCAAACTGTTGTTGTGTTTGTGTCCCCTCTGATTTACCACTTTTCATAGCTTTTCATGCTGGAGACTGTCTTTCCTCTTGCTTCATTTGAAACCCTCATCTTTTTTTCTTACTGTAGGTTCTATGGCAGAGTTTTACATGCACCGCTAGTATCTTTGCTGACCTTCAAGGCTCCATAGGATATATTAATTACCTCTAAGCATTTGCAAAGCCTTATTGGTTTTTAGCAGAACTTTATCATGACCTAAAATATGTGTCCAGTCTGAAAAAATGCGATTTTTTTCAAATGTCTGATGGATTTGCTTTTTTAGGCTATTTATGTAGGTGCTAGATGGCAACCTGTGCAGCATCAGGCTCCCAATAGTAATGCTTGTACTGCAGCCTGTTTTCAGTGTAGTGATTGCCTGACACTCATAGAAAACATTTAGCTACAGCTTTCATCATCAAGAGAACCCATTTTACAATACCTGGATGGATGGATGGATAGATAGATAGCTACATACATACATACGTACATAGATGTCAGCCAACTTCACTGCAGTGAGAGGGGTTTTCATGTGCACGTGGCTTCACCTTCTGCCACCTGGTGCCAGGATGAGGACGTGAAGGATCATGTCCTTTTGTCTCCACAAAACCGCCAGGGAAGTTCCTGCTCTGTTGTCATGAGTGGCAAAACCTGTGTTAAAATCAACAGGACCTGTGTTTTTCCCCATGTGTTTCCTATGACACACACAGTCATGGAAATCAGAAATAATACTGTAAACATTGAAGTAGCCTGGTGTAAGGAAAGGCTGGCAAGACTCTGGGGATGAGTCAAAACTTCATTTTTAATCCCAGAGCTGGCCGGCAGTTGCTATTCTGTTATAAACCTTTCTTCACCCCCCAATATTTTGATTCCAAAAAAAGAGACTAAAAACAATAATTGCTTGCTTAGCAGTGATTTCTTTATAAACACTATAAATAGATGAGTACTGAACTGCCCTACACCGAGTGTTTGAAAAGGGTATTTAGAAGGCTCCTTAAGCTAAATGAAGTATAAGTTCTTTATTGGTCTGTGGGCTGTAAGCGCCTGTGACAATCCAGAGACAGACCAAGACCAACAGAAAAAAACCCCGTACTCTTTGATAAATAACCTTTCCATATTAAATGCACATCAATCTGACATCAACAATTAGCTGTCAGGTGCTTGGCTTTGCTCGCAAAGGCCAATTTTCAGATTAGTGCTAATTGCAGGGCGGGCTGACACATCAGCTCAGAGCCCCGGTAGCCAACAGGCTGGGCAGGAGCGGGTTCAATAGCGGGAGCAGGGGAGGGCTGAGGCTGCCTGTCTCCAGCTTGCTGGCAGTTTGACTGTAGACTAAAGTAATGGAGCTGGCAGGGTGGAATCAATTACTGGCCAATGAAGATTTTCCCACAGGTCGAGGCTTGGGAAAAAAAGGACGTTCCTGCTGCCGAGACAGCTGGCATGGACTGTCCACTGGGAAAGGAGCCTGGAGAATGAGAAAAAGAGGGACAGTTCTCGGTGATAAACTGGTGACAGACTATAAATTATGAAAAGGGGATTTGGCAGCGGATTTAGTGCTTGCTACCTCTGCTTTTCCCTCCCCCAAGATTTTAATGCCAGCCATGTTCACTGAGTCATTCAATTATCTTAGAAAATGAGAAGTGTTAAGAGAAAAAGCTCAGAATATATTTTTCTGAGCAGGGTGTGTGCACATGTGAGCTGAGCTTTGAAAACCTTTACACGAGCAATTTCCTCCCTAAGCAAACCATCGGGCTGAGCCCCTCAGTGCACGGTTTGCTAATGCTGCTGTGTCTGGTGCTTGCTCGTGAGACAGCTGCATTTCTGCAGTGCTTTTTCAAAGGTCACAAAACATTTTGCCTTTTTGAGCAATCCAAAATTTCTTTTCCTGCTCCTTTTCTATGGCAGTTCACTTCAGTCCTGAAGAAGACAGGAGCAGGGCAGGAGTGTAGCCCCCACCTCTGTGTTTTACTGCATCTTGGCAGAAAAGCCAGTGATCTCCTTGCTCTAAGAAACACTGTCCTTCACTGGCAGAAAGAGCTGGGAACAACCAGCTCTTTCTGTGTGGAAAATCAGATGTTTATGCTATAAAAATTAAAATACAACAGTTTAACCATGCATCTAAGTGAAATCTGTATATATGAGTGACAGAAATGCCAAGCAAAAGCTTCAGATTCTGTTATTTCTTCTCCTTTTGAATGTATTTTCATATTAGGATGAGGATTAAATTGCTTCTTTCTGTCTCCTTTTTTTGTACTTGGGCAGGAGTTTAGTTAGAAAAGTCAGGAGGCAAAATGTCAACACTTGCCATTTTTTGCTGGGTAATGCTTATTCTGAATAGTGTGATCAGAAAACTAAGAATCTTTGGGCTATTTTTGTAGCCTCATTGTAATTGAACAATCTCTGTAGTGGGATGATTGTGAGGATGATGGATTCATCTGGGTTTTATGTTGGTGTGACTGTGTCTACACCAGCAAGCCTGATATGTGACATGGATGTGTGCCTGTGTGCCTGTGTATGCACGTCTATTGGTGAATCTCTTTTTACCTCTGTGCCTTCCAAAATAAGGCATAATGAGGGTGCCCAATCACCCAACAACTGCTGGAAAAAAGTTCATGCACCTTTATTTTGCAGTGCATGGTGCCATAGGGCAGTTTACCTGAGAGTGGGGTCATGGCCCTGCAAGGACTGCCCCAGCTGTCCTGGTCCAGGGGCTGTGTTGAGCTATGGGCACAGTAGTTATCCTTGGCTTCTTTTCTTTGGCCTTCTAAGCCAGAATAATTTGCTTGATTCACAACTTTGAGCTTTCTTTCACAGCCCTGAGGGATAGAAATCTACTTTTTAATGAAAGCTGAGATTCTTGTGTAATGATTTCCATTTGGGAGCTGGGGCTTTAGGAAAAACACCCATTATCACAAGACATTATCAAGAAACATCTCAGGAGAGTTGGCAGTTAAGTTTAGGTTAGATTTGAAAGGCTTTGTGGGAGGTTGGTAGAAAATATGAATCTGCGGTTTACATCAAGTTTAACTAGATCTTTCTGAAACTTTTAATTGCACATATCAGCATGTGGATGGAAAAGAGCTTGATTGGCATGTCAGCTTGGCAGGGTCTGGAAAAGGATTTCTCTTATCAGTGCCAAGAGTTGGGAGAAAGTACAGAAAAATTCAGCAGTCATATGGCTCATGCAGAGCCCCTTTCTCCTTCCCACTTGTTGGTGTGGCTGATCCTCTTCTCACCTTCCTGTCTTTCTTTTTTCCCTTCCACAGACACCAGAACAACTCCCACTGCTGCCTCTGGACTACAACAGGGGAGACAGCTACCCCAAGAGACTTTTCAGTTGCTTCACCTGTTCCTGGCACCCTTCTTGGCTTCAGCTTTGGCATTTGCTTCAGCTCTGCTCTGGCAGGATCTCACTGCACCCAGGCTCAGGCAACCCTGCACCATGGCCACTGCCACCCTCATCACCACCACCATGGACCGCAATAGTCTAACACAAACTAAAGTCCACCTGCTGCTTTTTACCTCAAGCTTCAGCTCTGGCTGACTCAAAGGAGGTTTTTAAGGACGAAGAATGAGGGGTTGCAGCTAAGGCAGATAAGAGAGAGGTGATGTTAGTGTCAAAGAAGGTGAAGGTTCCTCCTGGTCCTGCCCTGCCTTCCATGGTCTCTCCTGGCTCTCTGTTTCCTTCCACTGCTCTCCCAACAGCTGTACTGACATGCAGCTGGGGGCAGACATAAAGGCAGATGTGGAAATTACATGTTGCTCCCAGAAGAAAGGTCATATAGGATCTACTGCTGTTTGCTTTGTGAAGGGTGGCAGATATCCTTGAGCCCTTGTGGAAGGAAATCTGCATGTGGTGACTGAAGTTTAAAAAGTAGCACAGTGATAGTCCTACTTTAGATGTGTTTTCTTGAAATGAACAAGTGTGTCTGGCCATGTGCTGCTGGGGATCCATTGGATGCCCAAGGCATGCTGGGTTATTCCTAAACCTGATGGTGTTCTGGCCTCTCTACTGCTTTTCCTCTTCTCATATTCTTGGCAAGTCTGTTCTCCAAATTGCACTAGCCACATTCAGTTTCTGAAATAATTTATCTGACACTTAATTTTTCTCTAGTAATTTATGTTATCTAACCCTGCTGACAGGTTTGGAGGCTGAGCAGTTTCTTTTCCATGAGAGGAAGATTGGGCAGTGCTCCTTACCAATCACAGCCACGGGCCACTCTTTTGAACTGAAGTTTGCTTCCTTGGGTCAGACATTTCCTGGTGGGATGCCCTGTGGGATGAGCAGCCCCAGTGCTTGGTTTGGGGTTAGCCAGACAGGTGGGAATGGTGACTGTGGTACCTGCTACAGAGGGTGCTGGCAATTAAATGCCAGCAGGATTGAGCTGTTCCATATCTTCATAAACTCAGGAACTGTCCTCTAAGGGCATACAGGCTGAAGGGGTTTTAAGTGTGTCACATGCATGTTGGCCTGGCAGCAAACTGGTTGGATTGAATGGAACAAAAATGCAGCCTCAGAGGTTTCTCTTGGCTGCGCTGAGTCCTGCAGGGTACCTGCAGCTCCTCCAGGGCCTTATGGCAGGGTAACAATGGACTTAGCTAAATTAGGTGGTGTCTTGGCTGCAGAGCACTGTAGTGAGATGAAAAGAGAAATTCAAATCTGACTGGTGTCTTGGCTATGATTTTTCATTATAATTGATGAAAATTCCCTTCTGTTGGCTGCATCATGCAGCCATTGCTTGTTAAGGGAATCTCAGTGGCTTCTTCTGCTTGGTCTTGACTGTTTTGTGACTCACCTTTTAACAGATTCACCTTCCCTGTGTGACAAGTAACATTCAGAATAGGAGAGAGGCTCATTAATGAATGTGAATATGTGGCAGGCATGGCACTGAGATGTCAGGCACAAATCCAGCCATAGGCTGGTGGCCACAAAGAAAGAAAAGTTGAGTGACAGGACAACCTCTCCAGGTCATTTCCATGGTGGAAATCTCCCATTAGAAGTATTGTATATGTGCTGGGAGGCACATAGATGGGACAAAGCTGATTTTTGTATCAAACAATCACTGCAGGGCTACTGTACTGATTGTGTAATTTATTTTAGTATGTAGTTCAATAAAATCCCCAGGGATGGGGTTGTTTCAGCATTGAGGCCTGGTTTGCCATTTGCTAACTGTCAGAGGCTTTAGTGACTCTTACTCAGCAATGGAAGAGGCCAAATGGGCCAAAAGGGAGGTGAAAAGCTCTTCCACTGTGTGAGGGAATTACCTTCATCATTCAAAGTGCCATATTCCAAAGTTTCTGCTTGAAAATCCCTCCCTCTTCCCAGAACAATTCTGAGCAACTCCATTTGTAGGAGGAAAGCCACCCAGAGCAGGTTTTCTGTGAGGCCTTTTCCACGTCTCAGGCATGTCTTGTGGTGAAAAAAGGTAAACATGTGGTCCAGAAACCCTGTAACACGAGCTGTAGCAGACATCCATGCTCTGGGAGGCTCTTCCCACACCTCTCCCTGCCTCTCCCAGGGAGACAAATGGAGAAATAATTTTGTCTGGTGAAAAGACATCCAGGAGGGCTACAAAGCCTCCCATCACTTGTGTTTTCCTTCCTGTCCCCAAGCCCCTTAGTCTGGATTTGTCACACAGACCCCTGACAGCAGCGTTGGCACAGCTCTGGGCAGCTCTGCAGTGTCCCAGCAACAGCTGCTTGTGCAACAATGCCATGGCCCAGAGGATATCTCCACCCAGGGACCTGAGCTGATTCCAATCCTGGAACACTCAGGAAACAATTGAAAGCTTTCAGGCTTAGGTAAAAGGACTGGAAAAGACTCCAAAAATGTGCAACAGTAGGAATTAAGTGTGAGCATCCTGAAGAGATCCTGTTTAAGTGCTGGCACAACAGACCTCCCTGACAGGAACCACCCTCATGCTCCTTAGGGATGTTTTCTAGACAAAAACACAAAGAAAAAACCCACTCAAAGACCCCAAAACTGGCTGCTAGCACCAGTTAGTCTCCCCCTCCATAGATGTGCTCATGCATCCCTGTTCACACCACTTTGCAGTGATCCAAGCAGGTTTAGGTGCACAAGTTGAAGCTCCCAAGATGGTGTTGGCTGCAGGGTCACCAGCACTGCCACAATCAGTGACTGGCATGGGGTCTGCAGTGGTGGAAGCAGCTCTGAGTTTCCCTAGCTCATACAGATCCTTAGAGTGACTTTAAGAAACTTGGTTTCTGACAGAGGATGTCCATGCCCAGAGCCAAAATGTCAGGCATTTTAAAGGATTTACTCAAACCCACTATGACTCATGCAAAAATAAAGCATTTATGGATATGAAAAGACCATTTATCCCCTCTACACACAAATTCGTTTTTTTATCCTTTCCACATTGTAAGATCTTTGGGAAAGGGGACTTGTTGTCGCTCTCAATTCAGGGCTTTATGACCATGTGGCATCTAATTTTCTCCTGAAAGGAAGTAATGGAAAAGCACCTTTCTCTTTTTTTTTTTTTCTTTTTTTCCTCTCTGGAGCAATTCAGGCTATAAGATGATTAAAATGATCAGGATTTCTCTTCATGTTTTCTAATGTAAATATATAAAATATCATGAATGGAAGGGCTGAAAAATTGTCTATGAAACACTGGTAGCTGGCAGATTAAGTCTTCATATCCTAGATAATGGTCTCTTAACCTGTTCATCAACTCAGTGTGAAAGAATTTCAAAATATTAATAAAATATAAAGTATTCCTTAAGGGTTCCCACAACCTCCAGCACCTGCACAGATGAGATCCAAACCTCAGTCTGCTCTCTAGGGATGGCAGTGTATGTCCTTGCTCATCAGACAGTGTTGGCAGAGGGGGTGTGCTGGGGACAGCATGCCCTTCTCTGAACACTGATGCTACATGACAGTGCTGCTGTCAAGCACTCTGAAGGACTCTATTCAAGATTTATTTTTCCTCCTCTAAATATCTTTTTAAAGTCACTGCTGCTTATTTGTACAGCTTTCCCAGAGTCCTCTTTCCCCAGCTTGTTTATATATGGAAGGCCTTCTGCTTATTGCTCATCCTAATCGCTTGCATCTTTACTTGGCCACACTGAACCTACTGCCCTCACCCGTCTCCACTTCCTGCAACTAATTTAGCTTTCTTTATGGATTTCTTTATGTGTTTAGCTTTTCTTTCTGTTCACAACATGTTTGCAGTTACCAGGATCACAGACATGTTTTCCAGGATCAACTCTTACCAGAAGGATCTCTTTTCCTAAGACAGCCTAAGCTGTCTCTAGCTTACCATGAGCCTTAATCTCTGAAGCAGAGGCAGATGTCCTCCAGGTTGCTCCTGATTAAGGGCAACACACTGGTTTTGGCCTGTGAGGTGACCATGGTGGCACTGGTCCTGGGAATCAAGCCTCCATGCCTGGCCTGCTGATGGCCGAAGGGCATCATAAGCTGTGGCACTGCTTTTCACCATGAATCCTTCCTTCTCACTTCCTCCCTCCTCTGCCTCCAGCCACAGCAGTTTGCCTGAACAGTTTTTTGAACCCATTTGTGTTTTTTTTCCTAGAAGCCCTTTTGAACCACTAGTACGTTCCCACTTTTCCTTCACACTGATGTAAAGGCTGCCAGTGTCACATTCTTGGCGTGTGTAAAATCCATCTCCTGAATGTGTCTCCTCAGAAAGTCCATATAGTATCCATCCTTACATTACTTGCTCGACCACAATATTTTCCTAATCTCTGTGCTTCCTTGGCTTACTCGAAGTATTTGCTTCAGATTCCAATCTTAACAATGAGCTACTGCTCCCACATTTGTTTAGTTTCGTGTAAGAGAGGCAAGCACAAGCTCTCCTGCTCCTTATATTTACAGTTTTACAATTTTCCCACCTTACCACTTATGTCACCTGCACGTTACAGGTATTCTAATGAAGACAATAATGCTAGCTCAGCATTTATTTTATGTGTGCAGGTAACGTGCAGTAAAGCATGTTGCTAGTCTGCATTCTCCAGTACCACATATTTTCATTCTCTGCCAATTGCTAATTGGGTAGTACTTGCCCTAGCACTACTATTTTCATTCCTTACAAATATCTAAGTTGCTAGCCAATCTGTTTTTCTGTAATAGCAGGTAATTTATTTTTCTCCATGGAGATAAACACGTAGCACTCTTATTCATGCTGTTTTATCATTGAAAAATACAAATTATCTCAGAAATCATGAGGTTTTTGCCTGATTCCTCGTCATCCCCAAGTTCCTTATGAAATCCTCTAAACATAAAAACTGATTTTAGACTTTTAAAAAAGGAAGAAGGTTTACACATCTCTGGTGAGGGTGTACTTACTAAGATTATCTTGCAGAATGAGATCATGTAGTATGTACTTATATTTTCCTCAGAAAGTGCTTTTGAACCTTATAATGGCCATAATAAGTAGGAGAAGGACCTCATATATCACTGAAACATACAACCCCAGGTATAAAAACATGGCACTTTTGAACATCTGATCCTCATAGGCTTGCTCTTTAATGAACAGAGAGGTAAAATGAACCCACACGATTACCCTGCTGTCAGTATTTCACTAGTTTCCAAAGCAGGTGATCTGAGCTCCAGATGTACCCAAGGAATTTGTATCATTCCTCCAGGTTAAAAAACAAGGAGTTGTAACATCGTGATGCTGGCTTTGTCTATCTGGACAGCAAAGACAGCTTGAGTTCTACGCCTCCTATGATGTTTGTGCAAAGAAGGGGAAATTATCTATGGAAAGAAGAAGAGAAAAGGTGCTTCAACAAATCCTGCCATAGGTATCATTGGGTCAGTTAATTCCTGTCTGCACTCTGAGATGGAGCTATATCTCAGCCTTACAAAAGGAAAAAATTACAGTCTGTTTGGCAGATTTGGTTGTTTTCTGTTAAGTCAGCTTCTGTACTGCTTTTGCCAGCAGAGCTTTCTGACTTGTGCTGCCTGCTAATTTTGACTCAAGCCTGGCTTGGCACTCTCTAAAACCAGTGAGTGTCTCCAGTGACTTCTGGGGACATTGGCTCCATCCTAGATTCCTCACCCTCACCACAGAAACATGCTACAGAACATCATGACTCTATTTAATTTTTTTTCCCCTAGAATTAAGTTTTTGTTGTTTGGGGTTTTTTTTTTCCCATGACTGAAGGAAACCCCAGCTCAAAGTGGCTTGTGGGACAGTGTCAAAGGGAACATGCTGTATTTTTTTCTTTCTGTTCTTTGGGGTAAAATATTCTCAGGGGCTCTTGGATGGCCTTCCTTTTCACTCCCAACCCTGAATGAGGTTGTTGGGCAGTGTCAGCTCTCTGCTCTGTTGTGTTCTGCTCCGCAGCCCCATGAGTACCCAATGGAGTGACTGATACTGCAGCCTCTCCTTATGTGCACAGACCCTTTGAAGTCACTTCAAAGGGGTTGTTTGCAAAGGGACTGCAGGTACAAGGCGGTTAAATGTGGCCAATACCGTCTCGACTGTTTAATGATTCAAACATTATTTCTTATGAGCAAACAGAGGCATTTTTTTATATTGTTGACACTGATCCTCTAGCTTAGCAAAAGGCACTCGTGCAACATTTTCTGCCTCAATTTATCATCTGCCCTAGGCATTCGTTGCACTTTGCTCATCATTAGGGAAGAAATAAAAGCCATTCGCTAATCCCCAAACCACTTTGTTCCTCTATGGCCCTTCAAAGAGCAGGGCCCCTAAATGGTGATTAAGGACTCCGGAGACCTTTCTCAAGAGAGATTCCTTTGCATCCCCATATCAGGTAGAAGGAATCGAATTCTCAGGCTGGGCAGTTTTTTTAATTAATACCATGGGACTGAAAATAAAATAAAATAAGATAATTATATTGGGCTTTTAACCTTTTTATAGGCTTTTTATTTTACCTTTAAATAAAACCAACTCTCTCTGCTCAGTTTGTGGATTTAGGGTGATGGAGTTAATTTGCAGGCTGAGGCAGAGATGTTGAGGGTAGAAAGTTGGGCTAAACTCTACCTGGCCTCTCGCTGAAGAAGCAAGAAGATCACCTTGTACCCTCTTGCCCTTGGCCCTGAGATGCTGTCTGCCCAAAGGCAGAGGAACTTCAACTCCTCCAGCAACACAGGGACAAGAGAGGCCAGGATTTGGTCTGAGCCCCAGCCCCACAGCATCTGCCAGACAGACACAGGGCTTTGAGGCCTCTCCGGGAGCAGCTGCCCACGTGTGGAGCATCCTCTCCCCAGCCCCGGGTGTTTGCTGATGGACATGAACCCTCAGCACCAGCAGCTGTGGCAAACACTTGATTTTCTGCCCCCTTGGTGCAAGTTGAATTTTCTCACATATGTGTAAATTGTGGGGAAAAAAGCCTGACATCTGTGGTCACTCGCATAGGTGTGAGTTAGGGGCTGGGTAGGAGTTCAGCAGAAAATGCCCACCCCAAAAGTGGGAAAATTTAGAGGCCTCCTTTCTATTTTATGACGTGTCTGGTTTTTATCTGTGTGCTTTTTCTTCTTGTCAGGAGACCTTTTTTTGTAAGCATGTGCCTGATGAATACTGATTTGAGACATGGACCTCTAGTTAGAAGTTTTCTCTCTTTCGCTCCCAGACTGGATGGTCACATTTCTTATTTTCCTTTGAGCACAGCAAAGCTTTTTTTAGTTCTGATGCTGTTGTTAGAGGCTTGGGGACACAGGTGCAAGCGTGGGAGAGTGCAGGCACAGCCACAAGTTGGAACACTCTTTGTGTCGCTGTTAGGGAACTTCCCCCTTTTACCTCCATCCCCAACCAGAGAAAATGCAGGATTTCAGAAGAACTCCTGCATGACAAAAATGAAATATGTTCCACCTCTTACAGCCGGCTTCAAAAGCTCAGCGCGATAGAAAATTGTGAGGAGTCAGTAATACCCATGAAATGGAAATAATTGACATGGTTCTTCTTATGGTAGTGTTTCTAGGGCTGCCTTGTTGTGAGTCTCCATTTTAGGAGAACAGTGGGAAAGGCACTTTTTGAAAAAAAACCTCCTGGTATCAGTGACACTCTTGTTCAAAAAAAAATCATGAAGTCACCTCACAGGTAAAGGCAATGGTATTGGAGTTGTAAAGGGGCTGTAGAACTGCCATCACTTCCATTGGGCAGTGCAGGAGCCCTCAAGAAACAACTCCCAGGATCTTCTAGGAATTGGTGCTGTTGGTGCCTGTGAGAAGAGGAAGAGGGCAGTTCTGCAGCCGCAAGTGAGCTTTAAAGCTTAGCTGTTATCTATAGTCGGTATCACAATGCTTTGCCAAACCTTCTCCAAGGAAAACTGGTTTTTGCATTTTGTACAAACCACTGGCCGACCTACTAAGCTGTATTCTTCTCTCAGTTCAGGCCCTGTAGTGTAAATCTGGAGTAAGGCAGGGGAGGCTCAGCAGCCCCAACTGAGCAGAATTTGTCCCTTTGGTTTTTCTCAGCCCTGGCGGATTCATCTGTCATTGGGAAGAAGCAGAAACTTGTAATTAACAGAGAAACAGGAAGGGAAGAGCAGAGTTCAAAGCTGTCTGCCAAAAGAAAGCGATCCCAACCGAGTCTCCCATGATTGTGTCTGGGATGACAATCGCAGCCCAGCACTTCCAAGGACAGCTTATTGTTGTGCCGTGCTCCCCGTCCTCAGCCGCCACTATTGTCCGCCTGCCTTGCCTCACTTGTTGAGCTGTAAGTTGCCAGCCCAGAATTAGGACTCTTCGGGGGCTAAAGGTCAACTGCCAGCTTTGTGATCTTTCTGAGGTTGTGAGTTATAATGAGATCACAGAAAAGTTTTCAAACGATGAGCAACGCAGTGGCCAAAGGGGTTGGCTTAGTGATAAGGAATGGAGCAAAACCGGGGGTCTGATCCATTTCTCTGGGTAAATTTCTATACAAGCACCGGTCTCATTTCATCCGTATAAAACAAGCCTGGTTTAATCTATTTAAAATGGGGTTAAAAGGGGTCATAAATCTCTACAGGAGCTGAGGATCTGCAGAAAACTCGATCTGATCTCTTTTACATCTGTTTCAGGTTCTCAGCCTTATCTGCCTCAGCTGCCTTTGCTCTTTGTGGCCGCACACAAATGCCATTAAACAAAAGTCCTTTTGCCGGGGCTGAGTGGCAGGTATAGGGTGACTGTGCTGCGGGGGCAGCGGAGGCGGCGGGGGGGGGGAGCGGTCGCCGCCGACAGCCCCCACAGCCCGCCTGATTGACATTGTAAATCTATACAGAGGGGTTGTTTGAGGGGAGCCCGTCAGATTGACAGTGTAAATGTGTAACACACACACACAGCCTGGGAGAGAGGAGCCTGCCGGCGGGTGGGAGAGCGCCGGCGGAGTGCCGGTCACACGGAGATTGAATTACAGCTGCATTAGATCAGAGCTGTGGGAAACGGCACCTCCTAAACACACACACGGCCGGCGGCGGGAGGGCGGCCGGGGAGGGCGGGCAGCTGCGGGCCGGGCCCGGGGCAGCGCCGGCGGCAGCGGGGAGCCACGGAGCTCCGGGAAAAAGGGAGAGGCCGGGATGCGGAAGGCGGGATGGCAGCCCCGCAGCTGGAGCGGCCAGGCTCCAGAGGGGATTTTGCTGGCTTTAACCGATACTTTTGAAGATTTGCGGGTTTATAGCGTTTCGCTGCCACTGTGGGGAAGAATCTTAAGGCCACTCAGATACCAACCGCCCCCTAATCCTTTTGATTGGCCGTACACTCCCCTGGCATCCCACGAACCTGCGGCATTAGTGCCTCCGAGCCGAGGGCCGGGGTGGGGGGAGCCTGGAAAACTGAAACATTTTAAGCTCTATTAGAAAGGGCAAAAAGTCAGCGGGCTTTGAAATGAACGCGCTCAGCAGGAGCGGTGGAAGCATTTCCAGGAGACAGCGGGAAGGCATTTGTTTTCTTGGCTGGCACCAAAGCGCCGGCTCGCCCCGCCGCGCACAATGCGAGGTCTTCTGTGGGGCCATCGCACCTCGGCATCGACGGACACCCCTCTGCCCCCCGCCCCTCCTCACCAGCCGCCCGTCCTGCCCCCCGCCCCTTCTCACCAGCCAGCCACCCTTCCATCGCCCGCAAGAGGAACCCTCTGCGGTGACTTTGCTCTGCTGGGGAAAGAAGAGCCTCCTTCCACCTCTACCCTCCCCCCCCCCCCCCCCCCTTAATCGCCTGTGTTTGCGCGTGTCCCCGAGGGCTGGGTGAGCAAGGGTCAAAAAATGACCATAAAGGCTCCTATCCACAGACCAGATTTCAAAAATAATTATTTAATTGTTATTTTTATTATGCAACCAACTTTTCAGGACAGTATTTTTATTTGATTTTCCAGTGTCTCCTGCTTTGCGTAATCCCCCTTCTGCCCAACTCTGCTCGCAAACATTGGCCAGTCCATTTGTAATTTCTCATCCTCCAGGCTAATTCTCACAAATAAAACTCAAGCCAAAGGGTGAGACAATGCCTGACATAGGAGCTGGGGCTCCACAGATCCAGAGGGCAGCTTGCCCCCAGCTACAGGGCAGGATCTGACCTACATTTCACTGCATTTGAAGTCTCAGAGACTTACTGTGAGACTGATCTGTGCAGCTTGGCTGAAAACCAGAGCAACTGGCAGCAAGCAGGGAGAGGCTTTGGCCAAGCCCATGAAGTTGTCCAGAACTGGGAAAGATGTATAGGTATGCTGTGAGTTGTAAGGAGTGCCCCTGCAATATAAAAACCAGAGACATTTTTCTCCTGCTTTTCCCAGGCATTTATAGACTGGATCGGAGGCCTACTCTCTCCACTGGTAAAATTTTCCCAGTAAAGACAGACCCTTGGCACTGTCACATTTTGTCACAGTGAGCTGCAGACTGAAACAAGCAGTGAATGACTTGTGCTCTGCATGAAGGATGCACAAAGACCACACGTCCTCTGCCTGCGCCACAGCCGGAGGAAAACTTCCCTGGCTTCAGGTCATTTCACCTTCTACAGACATCACAAATGATAGAAAAATCAGTCCTTAATTTCCATCTCTCTGACTGATCCAGGTCCTCAAAGAACCTCCTACGAAAACCATTCAAACTCAGTCAAGTTGTCTGACCTGGCCTGGATAAGTAATTCCCTCAGCTATGGTGGCAGAATTGCTGAAGTGTGTGGGATGGAGGGATGACGAACACTTTGAATGGCAACTGCTTCAGCTGTGTCAGCTGCAGCCAGAGCAGCCTTGGGAACCTGATTCACAGCAGGCTTTCCTTTGGCACCAGGATTTCAGTCTAACTGGCTGGGCTTGGCCAGTCTTCCATTATTAAGCAGGTTGTCTAGTTGCTCTCTAGCATGGTTTTAGTCCAGTCTCCAAAATGCAGAAGGGATAAGACCACTCTCTTTTGAGGGGAAAGAAAGTTCAGCTGTGTGTATGCAAGCTGTGTTGTGGCACCTGGCCTCATGAGCCCTGGTCTGTTTATTTAAAAGTATCGACATAATTCAGGTAGAGTAAGCGCGGAACTTTACAGCAGGGGTTTGCTACTCCCAGTTCACAGACCACCTGCCACCTGACAGGCTCTGACACTACTTTGGGTCACAGGAAATTAAATCTCAAGACAGAGCCTGGCTGACTCTGTGAGGAAAATGTCCTCTCCAGTGCATCTTTTTCTCAGTGCCCTTGCTCACAGGCCAGCCAAGGTCAGGGAAAGACACATGAAGATGGACAGATCTTTATGTCTCCTTCTGTAAGAGATGTCTGTGTTACTCCGTGTAAGGGGATATTTGAGCCTTGACTGCTTGCAAGCCTCATCCCCACAGGGTTTCTTACTACCTATCCAGAGTTCCTTACAGTGCTGTCTGCTACAGTATTTATGGAGGGGGACACACTCAATGTCATGGTTGTTTATAGTTTGTTGACTTTTGTAAAGAGTGTAAGGATTGTTCTAGAAGTTGTTGGAAGACAGCAGACACCAGATTCATGTAATTTTGATATTCATAACCTATTACACTTCTGAGGCTTGGAAAGATGTGTAGGACATTGTCCCCCTCTTCTCTACCTTTAATATGCAGTAGCTGCCATGGGCCCAGCTGTGCTCTCACCGACCAAATTGCTGCTTGATCTTGTCATTTTTCCAGGCCTAACCTTGCTGGAGGAGATCAAGCCAACCTTCTGGTGAAGCTGATACAACCTGTGGGAGAGCACAGGGGAGCGGGTGCCCTGCTCTTTGGCACACAGCCAGGCCTCCTCCAGATAGAGCTAACTCTGTGAAGATGTTTCTTCTTGCACACTGACATTACTTCTTGTTGCAGTCTCCCAGCTCAGCCTTGGACTTCCAGGAGTGAAGACATTACTCCTTCAAGATGACCCTAGAGGACTAGAAAATCTTTTTCAGTTACTCAAAAGCCTTGACTAGAAGGAGAGAAGGTGCTTCTCCAGCTTGTTGACTGATTTGGGGTTTGTCTCAGCTCACTTGCTGAACAACTCATTCATTCTGGTCCCGCTACTGTCACCCCGGGGTCACCCTACACTGGTGATCAGTGCACTCCTGTGAAGGCGCTGCAGGACAGAGAGGGATTGCTTCCACCTCCCTGCAGATGCTGCTAAGCAGATTGTTGTCCTGAAAAAGAGAGAAATTAATTCTTTAGAAGAATCTGCTAGCTGGCAGCAGATTGTTACAGAAGACATTTTGATGTACAAAATGTACAAAACAACAAAGACTATGAAAAAACAGAGGCTTTTACACAGTGCAAGTTTTATAGTCTGAAAACTCTTCATGGCTTTATGAGCCTTTTCCATGGCCTTTATGAGAGGTAACCATTGAACAAGGTGGGAAATCAGAGCTACAAATGTGTTTGAGCCTGAGACATCCTGACAGGTCTTGGTCTTTGGGTGAGAAGGTGCTGATCCAGCATGGCAGGGCAGGAGGCAACACAGGGTCCATTTGCAGTTCTGCAGAGGATGATCAAGGCTTACAGAACAAATGTCTCACCTTTGAAATTCCAGTGCTATCAGGACTGAATCAGTGTAAATCCAGAAACTCTGGCCATCAGAAGCTTTCTGTGGAGCCTTTGTGTAACAGCAAACAACAATTCCTCAAAGCAGAACTCTTTCCCAAATGGGATTTTGGAGAGAGAAGTGCTTCAGTTTATTTAAAGTTTGAAATGTGTATGCTGTGTCAAAGTGACTGAAATACAATTTAATTTTGATGTTTTAATTAATTTACTCTAAAACATAATTAAAATTGCTGTTAAATAAATTGTTGTGAACTTTTTCTAGATTATGAACTTGCCAACATTTCTGCATATTCAGTTTGGAGTCTGCTTAGTGTCAGGAGTCCTCCAACCCTTTCAACTTCAGAGAAGACTCACCCAATTGGAATATCAAGAAATAGGATGATGTCCTTCAGATAAGTTGAATTGATTGTGTCTGGATGAGAACCTGGCTCTTCATTTACCTGGAAGAGGTAAATTTTCTCCTTGTTTACTGCCTGCTTGCAATATAATTTCTCTTTTCATTCTCACGGCGTGTTAAGGATCGACAATTGCATTTTGTGTTGGGGCTGCTCCAGTTTTCATGAGAGATGCAGCAGTTCAGCTAGGGAACAATCCACAACTGTGACTTCTCTGCAGGACTCTCCTATCTCACATAACCACTGATCCCTTTCTGAGCTGAAAGCAAACCTCTGTGTGAAACACATTGATACGGCCACCTCAGCACACCCCTTTCTTTTCTTTTTTTTTTTTTTCAACCTGAATTCCTGCTGGCTCCCAATGCAAATCATTTCAGTCCTGCTTCACAATAGAGCAGGAAGGCTTTCCACTGGAAAAGCATTCAGTTTTGAAAGTGCTTGTGGCGCTGGGGAAGCTCACAGGTTGCGGCCAAGCAGGGCAAGATCACACTTCCAGGAAAGTATGACTAACCCGATTTCCACATTGACTTAGCACACAGAGTGCCCTGGTAAATATAGTACCTCAGAGGTCATAGGGATGGGGTGCTGGGGGTAGAGTTCAGTTAATTTATGGCCAGGCAGTGCAAATCAGGGGATTCTGCCCTTTGATGTCAACTCTGTTATTGGCACCAGCTTGCTGGGTAGTGAGATTAGTGAATGTGCATTATAAGGTTTCAGAGCAGGATGCTGTTATCTGGATGGGCAGAAATGGGATGGTGTGCCTGTCAGAGCTGGTGGGCTGCTGATGGAGGGAAATGTGTGGTGGGGAGGAGGCTGCCAATGAAACAGCTTATCAAGGGTGGTGAGGCACTGGAACAGGTTTTCCAGAGAAGTTGTGGATGCCCCGTCCCTGGAAGTGCTCAAGGCCAGATTGGATGGAGATTTGAGAAACCTGGTTTAGTGAAAAAGTCCCTGTCCATGGCAGTGAGGATGGAACTAAATGGTCTTTAAGGTCTCTTCCAACCCAAACCATTCTGTGATTCCATGCTTCTGTGATTCTATGACATCCGCCAATGCACATTCCGTGAGCTGTTTGACCCCCCTTGACCTCCAAAGACCATTTACAGAGTAGCTGCAGGTGTGGGCCAGCCCTTCTGCTGCTGGCAGCAGCACAATGGCCTGTGGTCCTCAGCACCTATTTGCCTACAAGTTGTTCAGGGTGGTGTCTGGCCACAGAAGATGAATGTCCCTCTTCTCCTGTCTGCACATGCCACCCAAACACGGGATCATGTTTTGGATGCAGAGTCAGGACCCTGAGGGACCTGAAAAAGAAGCTGGGTACTGTTGCCCTAACCTACTTAAAGCTCCTCTATCTGTCTCAGACAGATGCTCTCTCCTCTTTCATTGCCCCTTTCCTCCCAATAACCTGCCTGGTACTTCCTTCAAAAACAGTTTCCTTGTATGAAAGCTAATAGTGAAATGTTTCAGTATTTTCAGATAAAACAGCAATAGTTCTCTTTAAAACATAACAGTGTGTGCAGAATGCACAGCTGGGCCGTGCCTTGGCACTTCCTCTCCTTGGTGAACCTGCCCAACATCTTCATAGCATTTCTGCTGGTGATCAATGAGGACACCTCTGCCATGTGCCAAAAGGTGCCTGCTGCACCACCAAGCATCCATGGGAGCTCTCCTTCAGTGACTGCAGTGAGTAACACGGCAGATATTGCATCACTGTGATGTTCATTTTCCTGTAGATTTAATTAAAAGAGGAAAGATTTACATTGAAAACATTATAAGAAAACTTTCCATGCTCCTGAGTTTTGATTCCTTTCAAAGAAAAGACTACAGGAATTTGTACCTGAAAGTGTTCACGTACACCTAAAAGAAACAAACAGCAGCCTTGTTTGTTTACCATGTCCAAAGTCCACTGGAAACTGGAGAGTGTCCCACTGAAAATACCAAAAGAGAAGAAATCTTGTGTAACAGGTGAAACAACGGAAGTGCAATCTAGTGATTACGGCAGGTGCAGGACTGCCAGGAGGTCTTTCTGGCAAAAGTTTTGTTCCTGCCTTTGCCACAGCCTTCCTGTGTGCCTGGCCAGGCGCTGCAGGGCCAGACAGCGTAAGCACGTCTGGGCACACACTGGGAGTAAAGCTCTGGGACTGCAGCCAGAGCACTGGGATCAGGACTTAGCTCTTGGAGCTGCTCATGAGCTGCTCTCACAGTCCAAACCAAGGAGTGTGAGCCCATCACATAGCCTGGTCTGGGGCAGAGATCTGCAGAAGGGCCGCCATGGGAATGTTGTCTAGTGATGAAGGAGACACAGGCATCAAGTCAGCCATGGCATCACTGCCTCTAGGCAGGCTGGCTGGGGTTTGTACAGCTGGGACAAAGCAGGATTTTGAGTTATGACTTTCTGTGCCCAGATCTGGGGCATCAGATCAGCATGTGGCCTCCTCCTCTGCATTTGCTCTTCCTCCTCATGTGGTCATGGTGGAGGTTACTGACTTGGGAGACCAAGTGCCATCACTGAAGCACACCTTAGGGGAAGGAAGCAAACAGGACTGAAATGCAGAGGGTCATTTGCGGTCTAATTGAAGGGGCTTCACTTTCTGGTCTCATCACCCTCTGGCTGAATTTCCTCTCCATGAGAAGGATAAGTGAGGTGGGTGAGGGAGGGACATGGATTCAGAGGCAGTGGCCACTATTTATACCCATTGCACATTAAAGGTGACTGCTCTGGGCTGTCCATGTCCTCCTCACTGGCTGCCTCACCAGGCTCAGATAACAAACAGCCCTGACTGCACTGCAGATCTGTCGCAGGGATTATCTGCTCGTTTGAAGTGATATTTAGCTGGTCTTAATCAGAAATCTGACCGCATCAGGTTCGCATTAGCTTGTGTGGAGGTAGTAGTTTCACACGCTGACATGGTAGCAATTAGGTGAGTAGCTACTGGTTCTTACCCCAGGGTACAACTTTGTTTTGTTCCTTGCAGATTAGTGAGGCTGCACGAGTTTCCACATAGTTTTCTTTCCTGCAGACCCTGGCTATTTCATGTTGAACCCTCTGGGACCATTTATTAGACCACACAAACAGTAATTATTTCCCAAAGAGGCTGACGGCGTTCCAGACCTCTTGCATGGACAGTTATAAACAAATATTATGAATCTTAGCAAGGGGAGGGATTTCACTAAAGCCAAAGAAGCCAAAGAAACTACACAAATGCAGGGAATGAAATAATTTTGAATGGCAGGAACAGAAATAAATATCTCTTCCAAAATGTATCATTATGCCTTTCTTGACATGGGAGGTGAGAGTGAAGGAGAGGACCTCCTGGGTTCCCCTTCATTTCCTCCCTCAGCTTCTTGCCTTGGACAAAGCCACAAACCTCATCTCCTCTTCATGTTAAACCTTCCTGAGGGACCCAATTACAGCCTGGCTGCTGCTCACATCAGCCCACTGGGAGAACCCACATTTACTTTATGACTGAAGCTGAAGGCCGGACATGCAGGAAGGGGTTGAATGTGTCCCACCCTTGGAAACAGCACTTACTATGAAAAGAAGAAGTTCACATTAAAAAATCAGTGAGATGCATAAAAGTTACAGCAAATCAAGATGAACACACACATATAAGCATTTATCTGAGCCAAAACTCAGCCTCTTACAACTACGAGAGCAAATGCTTCCACAAGATGAGCTGCTTTCAGATGAACTTCTAATATGTTTTTTCATCTTGGCGACCACATGCCTCTGTGTGGCAACTGAACAACCCCATGTCTTGTGGATACCATATGAAATGACTGCTGTTCATTACTTTCTAGACTTCCCTCCTACAATATTCTGAGGCAGTCATGCAGGGGAAGTATCTTATTCCAAGCCCATTGTGTTTCTCTTGGCATTTACATGAGTCAGGACTGAATTATTTTTGTGTGGATTGAGGGACAAAATTCACATCTATTTACTTCAAAAATGTAAAATTCCATAGCCAAAATTTCTTCAATCTTCTAAACCAAGCCATAAAAATACAGGAAGAAGAAAAATTAATAAAATAGCTATTTGCTGCCTGGCCAAAGGCAATAGATGATCACATTACCCCAACGTCATCTTGTTAACATCCACTAACTTAATGTCATTAAATCATTTCACAGCAGGCTGACATTTATCGATCTCAAATATATAGTCACTTACTGCAAGTGACCTAAGCTACCATTGCTATTGGATGACTTGGGCAACTCCTCTATGCTGAATGTCCTGAAAGCTCTCTGGAGAGCTGTCATTGCCCATGCACAGGACTGGCCCCAGCAAAACTTCTAGATAGGAACCCACCAACGCTGGATGCTGGGCATTGCCACAAGCACAGCTAAGCAGAGGGAGTGGACAGGCACAGGAAATCCAGTATGAGTGTTCTCAGCTCTGGTGACTGCACTTTGGAGGGCTACAACATGCAAATACAGCTGCTAACACATGAAGCAAGGAGGCTGGTGTTTCTAACAAGCTCAGCTCGGATCTTTGCAGCAATTGCCACAGCAGCTGTTAAGTCCGTAGATCTTTTGAAAGGCAAACATTACAGTTGTGTGTTTGTATGATGGCAAATCCAGCTGTAAGCCACCAGCTGAGGATTTTCCTGAGAGAGCGAATGGCCTGCTGCAGAGACCTGACCCCTGTCACGTTTTTTAGCTTGGGAAGTGACCCCCCTGCCGCTCGTGCCTCCCAATGCAGCTGGCAAGTGAGAAGCAGTTCAGTGCCATGCAGCTTTCCTTTGCTGGTACATACTCTTGACAGGCAGTCTTTGGCAGCACTTGGCAGAGGTGTCCGTGTCAAGGCTGGATTTCTATGGACCCAATTCTGTCTCTGTCAACATCTGGAGGATGCTGAGTTCTAGGTCAGGAAGGTCACAGCTCCAGCAGCTGCAAACTATACCTGGCTAGGAGTCAGTCCTTGGGCTTCTCAGCTGAGAAAGTGTATTTTAGCTGGCTGTGTCAAACTCGTCCTCTACGAGCAGCAATGTAGTGGTATGAAGGAGGCCTCTAGGAAACCAGCCACGGTCCTTGGTAGACTTGTCCTGGGTCTTCACAGCAGGGGTTGCCTGCTAGTACTTCCTGCACACTGTTACACCTAGGTTCTGTGCTGGGGAGCACTCCTCTCCCAGCTCCTTGGAATCCTGATGACTGTTTGTCTGTCTCTGTAATTAATAGGACTGTCTCTGACATTAGCAGGAAAATGGCTATTTTTATATTCTTTTAGCACTTAAACTAGAAAAGCACCATTGTATCAAGGAACACGGTGTGTGTGCATGTGCCAAGAGATTTCACGGATAACATAACAGTTATGGATTGAATGCCCTCCTCCACAGTTTCACCAACAGAGTGAAAAGCAACATAAAGCATTTTCCATGTTAGTGGCCTCAAATCCAAACAGACTCCTTGTCTTCCTCTTGGTTTAAGTTTAGATGCTGTGTTTCTTTACAGAGACACAAGTGACAAAGGCTCCAATAAGCACAACTTCAATGGCTTTCTAAACTTATCCCATGACAGAGCAGGCGTGTTGTATTTTGTAGGGCTTACAGAGTATTAAGACAAAATCAACTGACAGTTCAAAGGAGGCTGGGAACAGAAATTCTTGTTCCATATGTTATACTATTCCTGACAGCAGCTACCACTTACATTTCTTGCTGTTTACTTTTCAAGGGGTCAACAACCAGTGTCTGCAGGAAGGATGTCCCTGGGAGTTATAACATTCTGACTGTGTGGCTCCTTCCAGCAGCTTCTGTCTTTTGCTGGTCGAAGATAATGCCAGTCTTTCCCTATTTTCTTTTCTTCACTGCATCTTAAATTATGTATATATGTATATATGTTTCCCATCAGCCAAAGCCCCTCCTCCCTACTACTTATGAGAAAGTGTAACAATGATGATATCGACTTCCAGTTTTGAGCCACAAGATTGATATTCCTCCAAAGTAAATACTGGCCTTGGCGGTGCCACAGTCAATATTTACTTTGAGTAAAATAAATCTTGCTGACAACCAAAACCTGAAGTCAATATTGGCTTGCTGTAATCCAGCTGGTATAAAGTAATCAGTTTGCTTTATAATACCTGAATGCTTTATGCAAATATTTTCAAGTTAAAGGTGGACTCTACATTCCTGTAGTTGTAAATGCGGTACTGAAACCATCCCCCCATTTTCAGTCATCACAAACCTGAGAACACTCCAAGAGAGCGTATGAAAGCTCTTCTATCTCAGAAACAATCTCTGAGTGACTGATTAACTATCTCATCTGTGTACTTACTCTGAGGCCCACTACTTCGGTGTCTAAGAGTCTTCCAAATCCTTAAGAGAGGCAAAGTTTGAAAAAAAAAAAAGGGAGTACCTTTTACTAGACCAGGCAGTATAACTGAGAAAGTGGATAAACTGGGTACACAAACCTTAGATCTAAAGATATGGACTCTTCCAAAAAACCCTGCATCTTGTTTATTTAGACCATCATGTCTACAGCAATATCATTGCTGTTACTACCTCTAAGGATTGAAATAATGTCTCCCTCCTAATCCACAGGGAAATGTTTTAGTGCACAAAATAGGCACTTTTAAAATGGATTTCCTTTGGCAACCAAGTTTCAGTGACCATCTCATTTATCTGCTTTGCTGTTTATATATTTATTGATAAGGTACTCCAAATTCAATAATGTTGAAGCCTGTTGGCTACCACCCACCATCTTTGATGAATGGCAGATTCAAACTAATGGAGGTCCCACAGGTTTTATGCAAACCTAGTGAAGAAAAGGGACCTAGATTGGTTGTCCTCTGTTGGCCATGCCAGATGATTTGATCTGGGTAGTCAGCATGCCCAAGCCCTCTGCGCACTGCAGCATTTTCTGCTTCCTGCCCATCTGCCAGCCCAAGGGTGCAGGCAGCAGCACCATGGAGCAAACTGGCAGGTACAGATTCTGGGCCAGAATCAGGTTGTAGAGCATTACTCCATAGAAAACAAGGTTTGATAATTCTGCTGACCATGAAAAATCACCATTTCAAAAGTTTTTGTGTGTAACCAAGTATACTGTACCAGTACACACACAAAAAGAAAGTTGAAATGAGGTCATTAATTTAATTTGTAGTTCCAGAAGGGGTGGGCATCTTCACAGAACATTTTGCAACTACTGTGATCAATGCACCCAGAAGCCTCTCTTTTAGCTGGAGCTCTGTTCCATTGAAGTGACTGTTGTCAGCTACCGTGGCCATGAAGTCTGAGCGAAGCTCCCTCAGGCTCATATAGGCTTTGCATATCAGGACACAAATCATGAGCCACTTTCCATATTCAGTGAGAAAACAGGAAAAAGAGCAGAGAACTTTTGAATGACTCACTGATGGGTTGGGTTTTTTTGTTCTAGTTGGAGCTTTTTAATTTCTAAATATAAATAACGAGATGCAAGAACTAAAAAATAATTAAGTAGATTTAGTTCTGAAGAAGCCTTGTAATTGTTACAGTGCACAGAGTTGCTTTACTAGATTATTTTTCCTTTGGTTCAGGTTACTTGTGCAAAGATGTTGGTGGTCCTCACATATTCTTAAAAAATATCTGAACAGAGCACTCACCACTCCCTGCAGTGCCATTCTGCCTGATTAGCAATCTCTCTGGGAGGTCAGTGGCTGGAGCGGCTTGTGAGCTGCATTATAAAAGAAATAAATAATAAGAAATTATGATGTTTACAGTCAGTGGAAGACCACAGGTGCACAAAGCAGCAGACTCTATCAACTGTTAGTGCTACAGTAAAGCCTAGTGTTCCCCTCAGTAATACTGTAAGCATTCCCAAGGAGAGGGATGCTTTCTGCCAGGAAAAGGAAGATCTGACAGGACATTGCTCAGGACTGTTTGCAAAGATATAAACCTGGGGCCAAGTCAGGGATTATTTAATGAAAATAATGAAGTTAGTGAGGCACGTGTGAATGCCCTCCATATTCCTATGTGGCACCTTCCTCACTGGCCACCAGTTTCCTCAGTAATGCAGGCCATGATGCAGGGTGGATTCTGCAGGTCTTTCCCTCTCTAAGCTTCTCCCCATTCACAGTGGGCAAGCCTGACTTCAGGGCAGACTCTGCTTTCCAACCCACTGGAGCATCAGAAGTGCCTGCTCATCTGCAGAGGGCTGTGTCACCAGCCACTTGGTCACCTCTCCTTAAATGCTAGCTCCTTATCTCATTGAAAGCTAGACTGCAAATATTTTCCCACTTTCTACCAAAGCAATTGGAGCTACTGCATGCATATGAAGTGTTTGTAAATGGCAAAACCAGTTATGAGCAGAAAGCAGGATATGCATGGTGGTATGAGGATGCCACCTCTGAAGCATTGCACAATAGCTCTGTAAAACACTTCTTTCCATGGCAGGAAAATTTGCCCTGCATTTCTCTGGGCCAGCCATTCAGTCTGTACCTTCAATAGTGCAAAATATTGTCCTGTACCCTGAGCTGAAGAGGCTGTCATGAGACAGGTAACCCAGAAAGGGAGCCCAGTCTCTTAAAAAACAGGGTTGGGGGATAATAAAAATGACAACATCCAAGTATTAATGTGACGCTCACAGAGATGCCCTTTAAAGCTGAGCTGACTCACAGGGAAGCATTTCACTGTTTCCGAAACATAGGACTTGTTTTCCCCACAGAAAGGACAGGAAAACCCCAAACCAAACAGACTCGAGATATTTCAATTCACTGTAACCCAAGTGAAAGCAAAATAAAAGCATAGAAATATTGGAATTTCCCAGAGGATGGGAATTTTTGCCTAGCTACAATCCCACAACGTCAAGGCAGACTGACAGCTATTTCTTTGTGCTTTTCTTTTAACTGTACCAGAGTTGTACAGGAAAGCACAGGTCATACTTGCACTAAGCCTGACTATGGTTATTAGCAGCACACCTCTGTTTTCACAAGCTTGTGCCTGGTGAAAGAGAAGCAAACACAGATTTAGACCGTGTTGTATTTCTGGGTGAGTGCTTGGCAGCCCCCCTTCCATGTAGGAGGTTAGGGCCTGCCTCCTCCGGAACAAGCTGTGCCTTTGCTGAGCCTGACCACGACAGCACAGGCATTAGGCACTGCAGTGCATGGCTGAAATGAGAGGAGCCCCAGCTTCGATGCTCCCTGCAGGGGTCACTGACTGCCCGAGCCCCTCCCCTGCCTGCTGCAGCTGTAGCACCGGCCCTTGCTCACACGCTCTCAGCCCCCCTCTGTTTTCCTCAGCACGGGAAACTGGAGAACCTGGAGAGTCACTCTAGACTACCAGGACAAGCACTATTAAAGCCAGAGGAGCACGGCCCCAGGGCTTGCCGACTGGGTGAGAAGGATGGGTTTCAGCCAAGGCTGCTGACAGGACAGCAAGGGGTCGGTGGGATCCTGGCAACTCCTACGGCTCCAGCTCGATGCCCGTGTGGGCTGCATGCTGCCTGCATGATCTGAGGGGGGTCTAGTGTGCTCAGCATTTGAAAAGCACCCGGGCTATGGGCAGGAGGGTTTAATTGGAGATCTAAAAGTAAAAAGAAAAAGCACCTAAACCAAATCCAGTGCTGAGTCTAAAACCTGATCCATGCATAGGTACTTGGTGCTGCTGTGTGACTTGGCCTTGCTGTCTGACGCCTGCACTAATAAGTAAATGCCATGACTCAGGTAATCTTCCCTCTCTCTCTTTCTGGGTCTCATTTCATTTTGCAAGCCATGGCATGAGCTAGCTTAGCCTTGCCATAAAAAACTGACTCACTTCCTAAGGGCAGGCTAAAATAACCTGAGGATTTTTTTCTTAAGTGCTGCTTTTACCTTCTTAGCCACAACAGAAAGACACTGGGGATTTCTGAAGATAAAAAAGAAAAGTAAATAAAAAATCAGGTTTGTTAAACACAGATGAGATGTTCTTTCCAGCCCAATTTTCTCTGCGTCTCTGAGTTGCTCCTTTTCAGAAGAGAATCTGTGCCTCTCCGGTGTCTAGTGTTTGACAATCAGCACTTCTTCTCTCTTCCCTGAGTGGTAAAGCCGGGGGGAGGGAGAGGGCTGAAAGTAAAGCAAAGAATTGTTCAGATTGCCTAGATCCCTCCAGGAAGTGATCTTTCTGCTTTTACTCCAGACACACGCCTCCCAGCTAGCCAGCGGCTCCAACTAATTAGCACACGTGATGGGAATAGGAAACAAAGCCACAAACAATAGTAGCGTGGGAACGCAGTGTAAACTGCAATTACAAGACCCCCCCTCCTCCCCCGCCCGCCCCCCACTCTGCTCTTCTTCAAATAAATAAATAAAGGCATAAATAAATAAATAAGTGTATACATCCGAAATAGCTGCCGACAGTACAGCAGATAAGCGTGGGAGGCAGCTCAAACTGTGCTGGGGAGGAGGTAAAGATTGGCGTTTGCAGGGCCAGCAAGAGCCAGCTATTATTTTCATTCCATACTTCAAGTATATCGAGGCTGCTTCGTTTCCTTTTGTTCAGCGTTGGGGCACAACAGAAAAATGTGTTTGGGGAATTTCAGCACTTGCCAGGTCATGGGGGAGGTCACTCTACTTTTGTTGGCAGAGAGGCAGAAGAAGAAGGAGGGCAATCAAATATCCTCCTTGAGACAGCTTACAAGCACATGTCTCATGCTGTCAGGGGGCTAGGCTCCAGTGTGACACTTCCAGCTTCTTGTCTTCCTGCCAAACTGAATATGTTTGGTATACGTTATATATGTGAGAAGTGGTCACCACTTCCCTGGCCGACCACAGCTTTAAGACACAGTATAACGGAGCTATTGTGTGGGATTAAACACATTTGCTGTGGTTTAAGCATTAAGAGCGTGTGACTGTTTGCACTTGCTTTAGAGCACCGTCATTAATAGTGGCTGCGGAGGTGCTCAGAGAGAGCTCATCATCCTGGCATCTCAGTGCTTGCACAGTTTTGTATCGAGAGCCATATCCCAGAGGTTAGGTTTGCTGACAAGTAAACACAAGGGATTTTTATCACGGCTAGAGCAGTATGAATCAAGAGAGGCCTGGGTACGCCTGGAAAGTAACTGCTATAGCTGACCTGGCATGCTGCTTTGATAGTGTCTTTTCTCATATAACTGAGATTTTCTGGAATAAATATTTCAGATGGGGGCTGTTTTGGAAGAAAACTATTTCCCTGGAATAGTTTTTCGTCTTTAGAAGCAGCTGAAATGAAGGTTTCTCAGAGAACAGTGGATCTATACAGGGTACTGATTTTGCACTGCTATACTGGTCAGCTCTGCAGGGTCCACAAGTCTTGACTTTTCTGAAACCATCAGGAATGCTGCAGTTTTTAAGTACTGTGAGCAAGACTGAAGTAAAGCATGTCACAGGAAAATACCGTCAGTATCAGTGCAGGGTGTTACAAAGTTTTCATGGCACTTCAAAATCGGCTTGAATCTCAAAATTATGACTCCTCAACTTGGAGTAAAAATTGCTCAAGTCAAATGGTAGGTACAGTGTCTAACTCTGTTCTGGAAAAATCAGAGTGACACTTCTTTTCTGTGGTTTATTTTTATCCTGGTGTTCCGTAATGTAATGGAAGAGACAACTGATGATAAGATTTGATTTTGATATCCTCCAATATGCAGATACTCTCACTGTCTGGAAAAAGGTTTCACATTCAAACCAGTCAAGCTTAGTCATTGTCTAAAGCAGGCAAATCAAGCAATTTTGGCAGGATATCCATGATGAAACCTCAGCCAAAGTCCCGACCACCTTCATGGCAACTGAAAATCCCTGGCACTTTCTCACTCTTGTCACACGTGCTAAACATCCCCTCACAGTTCATCTCTCTGTGACTGGGGAGTGTCTTCTGCAGTGACTGCTTCCCCAGGTCTAACGTTTTCTCAGCTGGCTGATCGCTCTGGGACAGCAGCTGTCTAGTAAAGCCTCGGGCAGAAAGGTATGAGGTAAATACAAGTTAACATCTGAGAGAAAACAGATACTTTTCTGGGAGTCAGTGCTCATCACTTCAGATACATAGTATTCACCATTTTCCTTTTATGCATCTGTGCAACGGTCATAATAGCTGGTACATTCAAAAGTAATGGATTATTACTTTGATTTGCTTTATTCCAAACTGTACTTGCCAACAGCTACATGGCATGCTCAATTTTCACTTTTATTTTTTCACAATGAAATTCAGTTCAGAGCAACATGTTTGGAAAAAAATTAGTGTTTTTATTAGCCAAAAAGCCAAGTTTTCCCCTTGAAAGAGCATACTTTTAAATTATAGTTTTCATCGTGAAACAGAAGGTCTGGGAATTGTTCTCTATCCTATGTGTCCTAGCAAGAATGAATAGTACACACACATTTTTTTCAAAGCTGCATCTTATTGGCAAGGAAAACTCAAAGTAGGTCTCAGACTGCAAACTCTTTGGAGCAGGGACTTCCATATATCCCTGTATAACAAAAAACATGGCTTGAGCACTGCTTTAAAAACACCGGAGTTGTAAAACTGCACAGGAAAACAGCTAGTCAGGCTGTTCCTTGATGGACTGTGAAGATTTCAACAGCATGAAAGCAGAGCAAGTTTCTGGATGATTATTCCTCAGTCCAGTTATGAGAAGCACTGGAGGAACAGAAAAAAACTATTTTGGCAAACTACAGAGAGCTTGGTTAAAAAAAGAAAACTTGGTTTTACTCTGTGATATTTGGTGCAAACTGTACTGTGATACTGAGGAGTGATCACTGGTTTAAGCAAACTACCCATTCATGGTGGAATTGTCACCATGGTGGGATGGTGTCAGTAGCTGACACAATGCCGGGGCCATTGTCCCCTCTAGATTTGGCCATGCTGACAGAGGCTGTCCTGCCAATAATGTGTTGCTGACTTTTTGTGCGATTTCACACAAGGTTCTCTGTTATACATATGGACAGGGTGTCACTTTCCCATTATTAAGATCAAAGGTGGATGCAAATCAAACCAGAATTTTCTACACTGTGCCATGTCAAGCTGGCCTCCTTTTGCATCTATTATGAGACAGCCATTAATTAACATGACCTGGTGTCATTCTTCCTGTAGGGTCTTCCACTGTCTTTCAGTGTCCTTCCACAGGACAGCCTGTGCTGTGGGAACGGAAGAAGGGATATCTGTGGAAGAAGCTGATATCTGTAAGAGCCTCAGGCCAGATGGAACCTTGCATAAAAAGAGAAAAGAGGTAAAATTTATTGGAAAGGAAACCAGGTAATAAAATAGCCAATCTGCCTCTTTCCTTGCCAGTCACAGGGCTGCTGAAATATGAGGTAGTTTTACCTGTCAGCAGCTTGAATGTGTGTTCACAGATTAGCCTTTTGCAGAGTTATAACCCAGGTCTGGTTTTGGAGACGAGCTGAAGCCTAAGCAGGTAAATAAATGCAAGGAGTATGTGTTGGAACCATCCAGAACAGCTATCTGTTTGCATTGCTGCTGTTACTGTGCTGACAGTGCTGGTCTTGCTTATTCATAGCTATACACTGCTTCCAAAAGATGACACTTGAAACCCATCCTGCAGCAGAAGCATTGCAGCTGGACCATTCTGCTTACAGTAAAGACTTTGATGTAAAAATTATTCCTGTCTTGGCCAGCTTGAAGAGAGGAATGTCCTCATGATCTGGCTATCACTACAGATGCATGTGAATGTGTGATGTTTATGTCCTTCTGCTGCAGCAATGACTCCAGCACAAAGCCACTCAGCACCTGCATGGCAGAAGTTGGGGCCAGCGTGCTTCGAGAGCACCCCAGCCTAACTTCTGAGCTGGCTATTTGGACCTCTGGCATGTGCAGACAGGAATGTCAGTGTTCAGCTCCCGAGGAAACACATTTGTTGTCACAGTACTGCTAACAGATCATGCAAGGAGTCTAAAACCCTCCTCTGTCACTCCTATTCACTTCTCCAGCACTTCCATTTGATCTGTGATAACTAGTTTTGACCTGTGTCAGTGGCACCAACAATCAACACACTCAGCCAAAACTCTGTAAAGAAAAATACAAGATTTGGAGCAGCAGCTTCTTGCTTGCAAAGCTGATGCTGCAGCTGGATATGTGCGGGGAGGGGAGGTCAGGGGGGAGCGCTGATGTTTTTGCCTGGCTGCAATGTGAGTGCCAGAGCCACTGGTTGAATTGGGCACAGTAACCATAGCAACAACGAATTTCCGGGACTTGGGGTGACAGGTTGACGGGATTACTCTTCAAAGCACTTGCTCCCTTGGGAGAGAAAACCTAAAGGAAGGGGATGGAAGTTAATTTAGCACACACACACACTGGAGCAAGGGTCAGCAGTGGCAGGTCTCTGCTGGAGGGAAGCCTGCAGCAGCAATAAACAACAGCCTTTCAGCGCACTTTGAGTAGCACCAAAATCATTGTTGGGGGGCAACCAACAAAGAAAAATGTGGGGTGCACACAAAAACTAACACCACTCCCTTCCAAAGGACAATTGCCACCAAGCGCTCCTGCATGTCTTGAACCTGAGTTTCTGCTTTGGTGTGAGGGCTTTACCCCTGTCCTGCCATTCCTGCTTCCAGCACCGGGGTGGCCAGATGTGGCTGTAGACCCTGAATCTGGAAATGCTGAGTTGTGCCAGACCTGGAAGCAATGGGGAAACTCGAGTGGGGCAGTGGGGCAGTGGCGAGAGGGGGCGAGGCAAATGTGCTGATATGTGTGATAGGAAGGGGTGTGAGATGAAGTGTTTGGGTGGTGGGGTGACTGAGGCACGGGCACGGCTGCAGTAGGAAGTGGGCATGCAGAAGGCAAGAGGGCACTTGCAGTGCAGAGTGAAGCAGGGGGAAGGGAGGCACAGTAGCAGTGTAGGGGACAGGAGAGAAGGCTGTCATCTCCTAAGGTTCATTGCCTCATTGGTGCAAAGCTATCAGTGGAGGCTGAAATTCAGCTCTATTTAGAAGTGTCACCTTGTGCACCGTCGTTTTAATTTCCTTGGGCTTTGGTGAGCAGTGGCTGCTCTCCCATCTGCCTTTCTGGTGAGAGAGATGTATGACAGAGCTGTCTTGGCGTGCTGGTAATTTTGGGCTAATAAAATTTCCCTTTGGGCCATGGTTAACAATTAGACCAATGCTGTGGATCCATGCCCAACACCAGAAAAGCACAAGAGCAGTTTAAAGCTGGTTTTGCTGTCTGCTCCTCCTAGTGCTGGATGGGAAGATTGAAACCACACACAGGCAAACATTTCCTATCTTCCCACGGCTGCTGATCGCCAACTGCAGTTGCTCACACTGTGTAGA